>NC_138872.1:88304779-89004779 GCF_965194805.1 Balaenoptera borealis | reverse complement strand
CACAGCACGGCACGACCGACCCCGGTAGCACACAGAGGGAGCGGGGGCGCGGAGAGGAGGCTGGGAAGGTGTTGGCTGGCGTCTGCCGCCATGGAAACACACTACCCACGCGATTTCCAGGTGGTTAAAATTCCACGGAGACGCTGGCGCGGCCTGGTGGCCACCAAGGGCTGCCCAGAGTGCAAAAGCGAGATCCTGGCTCCTAGGAAGGAGGGAAGCCGTGGACTGGCAAACCGAAACCCAGCAAGTGCTCAGAGAACAACAATGCATGAGTCGGTTTTCATTCCATACTTTCGAACGGAGGAGGTCTTTCGAATGTACAGGGAAAGCCCAGAAGCTGGAAAGGAATGGCTGATACGCTCAGACCCATACAAGTGGAAGTAAAAATCTATCTCTGCATAGACCGTGACAAACTCCAAAGACAACAAATTGGTGTGTGGGGGACACTGGGGAAAATGCACTTGTGGTCATGAGGACATGGATTTCAGCATGACTTACCACAAAGAAGTGTATGTGAAAAGAAGTGTGTGTGTGTCAATAGCTATCCACTATACACCGAGTTCCAGGACATCTATACAATGCCACATTGTGTGTTGTGTGCGTTTGAAATATGTTAAATGATGATGATAAACTATAGTCCAATAAAAAAAAACAAAACAACCACCCAAAATTCAAGAGGTAAAACTTCCAATGTCGGGCATTAAAAACTAAATTTTAAAAAATGGAAAAAATATATATATCTCATAAGGGGTTCCTATCCTATCCCTAACCCTAAACCGTGCCCTAACCCGTACCCTAACGCTAACCTGTACCCTAACCCGTACCCTAACCCTGTACCCTAACCCATACCCTAACCCTGTACCCTAACCCGTACCCTAACCCTGTACCCTAACCCGTACCCTAACCCTGTACCCTAACCCATACCCTAACCCTGTACCCTAACCCGTACCCTAACCCGTACCCTAACCCATACCCTAACCCTAACCTCATTTTCCCCAGAGCACTCTTCCCCCCATGCACCGCCCGCTTGCACCAGGCCCAGACTGGAAGCCACAGAATGCTCTTCACACAGCCCCACCCAGAATTTGTCTGCAGCTGCCGCTCACTCCCTGATGCCTTCAAACAGCACGTTTTTGCATTTTGTGCAGATTTTCTAGTTGTTTTCTCTGAGGGGTGAGTGTTCGTGATCTTACAAAATCATCACAGGAAGGAGAACCAGCAATTACCCATCCACTTTTAGAACTGCCTTGTGCACAAACCTCACATCCTTTGAGCCACACTTGGAAAAAGTATACATTTCATCTGTTTCAAAGGTCACGATGGCTTCACTACAACGGACTTGAGAAACAGATCACTATCTTAACAGAGGGCGCACTGCAGTGTAGAGAGAGGGAAACCCTTCGGAGCCCTGAGGTTTGCCAGAGGAGGGCTGGGGCTAGATGGTACAAGAGAAGGGAGGGAGAGAGAGGACCTCCCGCAAATGATTCCATTTTCAGATTCCCGTTCCCGCACAGCAACCTGCTCTTGTCCACCAGCCATCTCCCTTCCTTCCTAAAGCAAACCTCCTTCTCTCCCCCCTACCCCCCCATCATCCGAAGAGTCTCTCTCTCAGTAATTCCCTCACTTGTCCACCCCTCTCCATCTCCATGGCCACTCTCTGGCCCTGCTCCTGCCCTCAATTGAGCCGCTGCAGTCACTTCCAATGGATTTGCCAGTCCCAGTTCCCCACCACACTCAGAGGATTCTCTGCTTGACACTCTGCCCACCTGACTCCCAACCCCTCCACTCAGTGCCCACCTCAAGGGTTCTTCCTGCTTCCTCCAGCCCCATGTACCACGTGGAATCACGCAGAGGTCCCTGAATTCCTGTAACTCACAGGCTGCTCCAGACCTTACCCACCCTATTGTCTCTGCCTAAAGCCACCCAACTATCTTCATCCATATGGACTTCTTTCAGCTCAAGACCCATCTCAATGTCCACTCCCCAGGCAGCCTGCCTGGCCCCCCAGTTTGAGTTGGGGCCCTCCCTCTGCTCCTATACTGCCTTTGTCTCAGTCAGCTCTGGCTGCCATAACCAAACACCATACCTGGTGGTTACAAATAGTGGACACTAATTGCTCACAGTCTGGAGGCTGGAAGCCCAGACCAAACTGGTGGTGAGCCTTCCTGGTTCATGCCAGCTCCTTCCCACTGTGTCCTCACCTGGTGGAAGCAGCGAGGAAGCTCTTACAGGGGCATAATTCCATTCTTCAGGGCTCTACCCTTATGACCTAGTCACCCCCAAGAGCCCCACTTCCTGACACTGTCACGTTGGGTGTTAGGATTTAACACGTGAATTGGGGGGACACAAACATGCAGACATAGCAACCCTTGACATACACTTATCACTGCTCCTTCCACTTTATCTAGGGATTGGTGGTTTCATGTCACTCTCTTCCAAAAACTAAGTTCCTTGAGGTAGGAGCCCAGTCATTCATTCTCTGGGCCCTGGGCATCAGGCTGAGGGGCCAGTGCACATGGGGAGGCAGTAGAAAGCCGTAGTCACACATCTGCACTTTGGTGTCAGACAGACCTGGACTTAAATCCTGGCTCCATCCCTTCCTCGCTGTGACCCCGAGCAAGGTCACTGAGCCTATTTATCCACCTATGTAATGTCATCGTGAGGTCATGTAATACCTGGGTGACAGGTGTTCTCATGTGGTCAAATGTTCACATGTGTGTTGGCTGCTCACACCTGGGCGTGTTCATTTCCACATGCCCAAATAGGCACACACACACCTACATGCCAGACCCTAGGGGCCCACAGAACATCAGGAAGACAAGCTCTGGCCCTAAACGACCACAGGGTCAGGAGCATAGTTCTGACCTTCAAGGGATGGAGAAGCTGTGCTCTGGAGTTTGGGAGGAGTGACGAGATTTCTTCTGGCTAAACGTGCTGGTGTGAACAGCTTAGTGTCACAACACGGCTGGGAGGTGCACTTTGTCTCTGCAGATGGAGAGGCGTGGGGTCTGGGGAGCCATCGGGAACTCAGTATGGCTAGAGAGGGGTATCCAAGTGTTGATCCCAAACTTTTGCCTAGAATTCCCCAGGATCCAAGGAAACTCTCATGAACAAAATCTGGTCCATTCTCTCCAGCTTAGCACAAAGTATGAGAGCGGGTCCAGCTAACACACAGCCGGGCGAGAGGCAGTAAGTGAGGGTCCAAGACGGAGGAATGTGAGGAATTCAGCGATCCCCTGAGCAGGGAGGAAGGGTGTCACTTGCTTAGGGAAGCAGCCAGGACTGAGAATGTCCACGGCACCGACGCACACCCTGGAAGACGCAGCCCTGCAGCCCCCTCCCCACTCCCATCCCCGCCCCGTGCTTCTCATGGGGGGCCCAGGTCCTGCAGCAGCTGGTGTCTGACGAGTTTCTGAGCTGTGACCTTGACTCATTGCAGCTCTGCTCCTTGACTCATCACCCTGTGACCTGCTCAGAAATGACCCTCCTGGCACTGGATCAGCCCTTAGTCCCTGGGCTTCTTGCAGGAGTTCCCTTGGTGTCACCTAAACAACCAAGACTGTCTTTGCACATCTTTTCTTTATTTTTTGAGCACAGTAGAGCTGATTTTAAAAAACATAAAACATGTCTGTTTTGGCCAAATGCAGTGATTTCTCCCAGATTGAGAAATAAATCTGTTTATTCAAAATAATACCACTACAATGAAAGCAGGGTTGAGGCAGATCTGAGCCATGACTGGTGCAAACAGGGCCGGAGCAGCTGTCAGTGAGCACCTCCCAGGGTATCCCCAGGGCCAAGGCCCCCTGCGGCTGGAATAGGCTCACAGAACCAATGACCCAGATTTCAGAACAGGCCAAAAGAGGCTGATGAATGGAGAAGCTTGGGAATAACTGCTCCCTCACTAGCTTAGTGCGCCTCAAATTTGAGAGCCCGGTCTTCACTCACGTTGGGCCATATTAACTATTTTAATACGGCCCATCATGGGGTAGTCTGTGGGGTGTAGTCCGTCGGGTTCCAGGCTGGGTCAAGCATCCACGCCCATCATGGGAGATTTTAGGGCAAACTGTGCTGTGATCTTGGGTATTTAGGCCCGGTGATTCTCCAATGGTTAAGATGAGGCATATCCGTTTGTCTCCTATTTTATATTCATGTTTTCAGTAACTCCAGGGAGACTCTAAGCTACAGGCAGGTCTGGGCCACTTAGAGGAGGCCAGGTCCCACGCTCCTGCCCCTAAGCGGCTGTTCTGCGACAGAGCTGGGCAGACACACAGCACAGAGCACAGCACAGGCAGGAGCCACCAGCAGGGGCAACTTGGGCCGCGGGTCACTGTGCCAAGCCAGGAGGGGATCTCGCTAGACACTGCCAACCACACCAACCTTTATAGTCAAACCTGACCACGGCGGGGGGGGGGGGGGGCGGCGTTAGCTAAAGGGTACACGTTGCTCTTTGTGGTGATGGAAACACCCCGAATTGACCACGTGATGGTTGCTCTTATCCAAGAATAAACCAAGACCATTGAGGTGACCCTTTAAATGGGTGCATTGTGTGGTCTGTGAATTATAACTCAATAAAGCTGTTTAAAATAAATGAACAAATAAAGGGATGAACAAAGATTAAATACAATGAAAATGCAAAAAGGAAAGAATTAGCAAGCACCTAGTGTGTGATGTTGCAGATTGCTGTGGTCACTGCGACCACCTTGGGGGCCTGAGCAAGTGACCTCAGTTTACTCTCCTGTAAAAGATGTTATCAACTCTCCACCCCTGGGCCGGCCCGCAGCATGCGGATGTGTTGAAGGCTACAGTCTCTAGCACAGCCTGACATACAGAAAGCATTGAACCATCGCTATTTTCACGATCTGAGTGCTAATCAATTACTCAGATTTTCTGAACCATCATGATAACAAGTTGCAGCAGAGGCCAGAGGACCCTTCCAGCTGCAGGTAGGGGCCCGAAGGAGAGTGGGAGCCATGGGCACAGATGGCCCTGCACCTGCATCCCCAGGGTCCCGAGTGAGGGTCACGTGGGCAGCTAGCAGGGCTGGTGGATGGCCTTCCCCCAAACCCACCCGCCCACCACACTCAGAGGCCCCTCCCCCTGCTGCTCCCTCCAAGTGGAAAAAGTGAGATCAGACCCTGGCTGGCTCTGGATGAGCTGAGGGAAGTGAGTCACCGTGCGATTTCCCAACCCTGAGCCCTGCGGCCAGGGGTCACGGGAGCCCTGAGGTCAAGGTCAGTGTGAAAATGCCTGTGGACAGGGCTCAGGTCTCCTCAGCTGCGTCCAGCCCCTTGCTCCACAGTCGTGAAAACTGAGGCCCAGATGGGAAGGGCTGTCCGAGGCCATGCAGGTGCCTCACGTGGCCCACAACTGCAGCCCCTTGGTCAGGGCGCTTTTGTTTCTCGAGTGTCTCGCTAATAAAGTGCAGATATGCTCAGAGTACGGCTTTATAAACTGAACACATGTGCAATCCACACCCAGACCAAGACATAAAAAGTTCCAAGTACCTTAGAAGGCTCCCAAATGCCTTAGTCACCAGTCCCCAAGAATGACCACTACCCACACTCCCGCCATCATGGGCGCATCTGCCTCTCTGTAGTGGTTGTGCTGTGGGCATCCTGCTTCCTCCACTGAACTGGCATTTCTGAGATGCATTCACACCGGTTGTCCCCACGTTGTATGTGAGTTCGTTCTGCTGTCGAGGGGCACCTGACACCTCTGGATTCGCTGGTCCCGAAGTCAGTGTGCGCTTGGCCTTGGGAGAGACGTCCGAGTAGCTGCCCAGAGGCTCTAGGATCTTACAAGTGTACATTCCCACCCACAGGATGGGAGGGCTCCTGGTGCCCCACACCCTTGCCGTGACTCGGCTCACGTTGGTGTTAAACCCTGCAGTTTTAATTCTCACCGCGCTGAAGCGCGTATGTAGTACGCGCTGGGCCTGCCAGTGGTTCGCTCCCTCTGTTCCGACACACGCGTCGAAGCGTCTGCCTTTCCCCTGGCTGCGGCCTGCCCGTGTCTCTTGAGAGCTGCCTGGCATGGGTGGGAGACCCCTACCCAACGTGCCCCAGTCTCAGAACTGACAAGGACGTGCGTCCTCTCTGGGCCCCGCCCATTGTGCAGGAGACGCAGGTGTCCACTCTGTGAAACTCCTGTCGGGAGGAGGTAAGCTACCGGGTCTGCCCTCTCATGGGAGCCCAGAGACCCCTCAGATTTGCCACCATCATACACATCCCAACCCCACTGCTTCGCTCATAAATCCAAGGAAGGGGAAACAATCTTGTGAGGACTGTGGCTCCACCCCATCCTCGCTCCGAGACTGGGGTTCAGGGAACGTTGTCGAAGTGAGCAGCCAAGGGCTAGGCCCCAGCTCTGTGTCCTGGAATGCGTCAGTCCACCCTCAGCCGCAGACACTCAGGTGACAGCCCAGCTCCTTCATCTCCCAGGGACGGGATGGCTCAGATCCACTAACAGGGGCACTGGGTGCACAGGGCAGGTCGTGCCGACTGAATCCTTGGGGGCTGACCCTGGACCCTGCTCATTGCCTGTCCTTTAGAGAGTGACCAGTTGGAGGGTGGCTGTGTCATCGATGGGCAATGGCCGAGCTCCGGCCCTGAGTCCTGCACCGGCCCTGCTGGTGACCCCAGGCCACTAGAGGCAGCCTGCTGCCTGCTTCTACCGTCAGGACAGAAGACTGGTCTTTACAGCAAGCTGACACGTTGGAGTGCTTCCCACACGCCACCCGGTGTTCTAGGTGTTTCTACGTGTGTTAGTTGCTAATATCTCATAATAGGTCTACGAAATAGCTGCTGTTATCATATCCATTTCAGAGATGGAGACACCGAGGCACCGAGAGGTTGAGTGCCAGGTTCTGACCCCAGGCTCACAGGCACCACCAGGCTGCAGCAAGACACTTGGTGGGGCTGCTTCTCTTACACCTGGAACCCTCCGTCAGGTCCCCCCATCACACACACCGAACCCAGAGACCCCAAGTAGAAGCAGCACAGCCCCCGGAGAATGGGTTGATGGAGGCGACAACTGCCGTCTCATTTCAGAACCTGTGCGTCTCCAGTTCCCGGCAAACGACAGGCTGGCACAGGCAAGGCCCAAAACATGCAGGCCCAGTGACATAAGACACTGTCCGCCATGCTGTCAGCATGGCCCTGCCCTGGCCACTAGCTGGGCCTGTGGGTGGAACTTCCTTCCCAGACAGAGCCCACTGTGGCCGGGGAACCCTGAGGGCTGGGCCTGCTTCTGGGCTGCAAGGACCTCCCTTCCACAGGGTGATGGGGTCCCCGCTGAGGACAGGAGGGCAACGGAGAGGTCTGGAGGAGAACGACTGTCCTTTCTGGGAGGCCTGCGTGGGGAAGGAGCGGGCGAGTAGAGTAGTGGAGCCCGTGGTCCAGCCTGGGGAACTGCCCTGAGAGCCCCACCGGCAGCCCAGCTGCCCTGGAAATCTGCCAGGCTCGGGCCAGCTTTGGAAGTCCAAAGGCCACTGGGCTCCTGAACTAATCCTGGGGCTGGTGTCCTAAGGGAAGGCCAAGCCACAGTACAGAAATGTCAGGAAGGGGTTAAAGGGCGGGAAGGGTCCCCTGTCTTCCACAAGCTTCTTCCCTGGATTTGCTGGAACCCCTCGTCCCTCCCTCCTTGCCTCCCTCCACATGACCTACTTTCATACAAAGTCAGCCTCCTTTCCTAAACCTCCCTGCCTTCCAGGTTTTTCTGTGCATTTTTTTCTTCGAGCTGTACTATTTTTCCTGTACATACTATTCTGTAAACTTACCCCCATGAAATTATACCTCAGAAATATTCCACTGCCACAAACACAACTCAACACAAAATGATACCTCACCATATGATTGTATCGTAATGTATCTCCTGACTGGTAGGTACTTACATTGTTTCTGATGTTTTACATAGAAGTAAACATCTTTCTGCACGTAGCTTGCCTGGGGTCACTCATTATTTTGCGAGGATAGATTCCCAAAGTAGAACTGCTGGGCCAAAGAGCCTGTGTGTTTACTTCCAAGGCTGTGTGTGCGACAATCTCAAACCCATGGAGTAGAAGTACAGCGTGAGGGTGTTTTCCTAGCTGCTGTGAAAGCGTGTTGCTGACCCGAAGGCTCCATAACCCCCCCATTTTCCCTGCAAACCAGGACCCTGCTGTGTCAAAACTACGCCAGGAAACGACGGAGTGATAACCCCGCTTCACTCCGCCCCTCTAACCGTCAGCACCACGCAGCCCTGCCAAGGATCCAGCTCAGGTTCCTGAGCCATGGACCCTCTGGAGCCAGAAGAGCTCAGTCCTGTCTGGACTCCCCGGCGGGCACGTGTGCCAGTTCAGGATCTCATAAAGGGTCTCGGCACTTGACACTCTTCGCTTAAAACACTGGGGTTCTTCCTGCCCACCTATCCGTCCAGATGAGCCTTTGAATCACATTAGTAGGTGGTGGGCTGCCCCCTGCAGGCCTACGAGCCATGTCCTTGCCCAGCCTCAAGACCATAGAGCCTGGAGTCAGCGGCAGAGACATCAGTGGCTTAATGGACAGGGACCTTATGCGCCTGAAGCAAGGTGGGGACTGTCTTCCCTCCTGGAGGGAGGGGGCGTTACCAGTTACAGGGGGAAATGACGTCAGGTTGGCTCATCAGTTACCAGGGAAACCAGTGGAGGAGCACGGCCCTCCCTGTCCCTGTGATAAGCTATCAAGGTGGAGATGTTTAGCTCTAAAGATTAGAAGTCACTAGTTGGGGGGGACCAGGGGCAAGCATGTAGGCATTTTACTGATTAGGCTCTAGGATGAAAAGGGAAAGTCAGCCACGTGAGTGGGTGTAGGTCAGGCAGGGACTGGACGACCAGGGGGCGTCCATAGAGCAAGAGAACCTCCGTCTTGGTTGGGGGGCAACCATACAGTGGGTTTAGAAAGATCCAGATGTATTTTTGCTTTGACTTATCCTGAGTCCTTAAAACCCAGAAGAATTAATCTGCTCTCCAGGGCACAGCTGTCTCTGCCTTGGTCACACCATTTTTATAACCTCAGTGACACTGAGCTTTCTCACATTAAGCCTCTGCCTTCCTGGATGAGTTTGTTCCTAGCTTGTCCTATTGAGATCAGGTCTCAGTTTGTCCGTTACATTTTCAAATTACCACTGAATAGCTATAGGAAACGTGTTCATTCCACATATTTGTGTTCTCTGTTCTTTCCACATATTCTACCACTTACCTCCCAGTTCCATGCCGGTGCCTCTGCTCAAGGCTGCATATGCAGCAGGGGTCTGGGTAGGAAGGGCGCTCCTGCAGGTCCAGCCATACCCACACCTGCCCATAGTCCTTCTGCCCTTGGCTCGCCAGAAATACCTCTATGGTCTCAGTGATTACACACCCACATTCCCAGCTTCCTGTGCTGTGGGCGACTTGTGTCTCCTTTACTTTGTTTGTTCTTTCCATATTTCTTAACTTTCCAGAGTCTCAGTGAGAAGGGCGGGGAGCTGCACTGGTACCAGCTCGTGACCATCAGCCTGGTAGCCTCCTACAGGGGAGCCTTAGAAACAACTGGGACAGTGTCTCAGCGGTGCTGGCTCACATAAGGAGCAAACAAGCCTCAAGAAACAAAGGCCGCACGAAGCCCGAGGTGGGTCAGGGGAAGGTCCGATGCTGAGCCTGGACCATGAAGCCTGGCTCTCTTGCAGGCAGCCAGTGGCCGTGGGACAGCACGCCTCCCCTTCTACACAGAACAGGCCATGCCAAGGGACCCTGGGCAGGTCCCTTCTCCCCTCTGGCCTGGGCTGTGAGGTCCCAAGGCCCCTTAAGAGCTGGCTTTCCTCCTATGACCCCCGTGACCTGATCTGGGGGGTTGCTTGCAAGTCCATCCCTTGGCCATGTGTGTTGAGGGATGGTTCCCCTTCTCCACAGAGCTGTTTCCTGAAGATGTGGACAACAAAGCAGACAGACGCTTGGTGAAATCTGCATCATGTCTTTTCCTCCAAGGACAGCTCCAAAGACATTTTAAAAATACGTGTGGAAAAAATTCAAGTTTTCCAAAATCGTAAATGTTACGAAATAACACTGCACATTTCCTCTTTTCTGGATAAAACAGAAAACACGTGGTTATTTTTAGCCCCTGGAGCTCCACTGGGAATGGGTGTAACATGTGCCCATGTGCACACAGAAAGGGCCCTTTTTATCGGCTGCCCTGCAAGGGTGGAGCCGTCGCAAAGGACGCAGGCGAGCGCAGCACCGCTCTGCCTGGTGGGGGTCCCTCCAAGCGTGGCTGCCCAGCAGATGGGGAAGGACGGACCCCCTGGAACACCGCCTCCTCCTCTTACGCAGAGTGAGCCCCGCTCAGGCCCCGAGGCGCCCAGGCTCCAACTCCTCGTGGGGAAAACCAGGACGGCGAAGGTGAGGCTTAGGTTTACGATGAGGGTGTAATAAAAAAACGTGTCCCAAATGCTTCACCCACTACCCAGTACACCCGACAAGTGGCCACATTACCATCACTGCCACCATCAGTGTTCATCCTTCGATTTCGCCATTTATGCAGGAAATCGCCTCTCCAGGGACCAGCCGTCTGAACGACTTCTTTTTCCTTGCAAACTGACCCCACATCTCCACCTGCAAACAGGATGTTGGAGAGAAGGACAGCCTTGAGGACTTCACGGAGTAAATATCAAGGAGTCTGATATCAAGGGCTCCTAATGGCCAGAGCTGGAATGATTTGAGGAAAATGTAATCTTTACTTATTAATATAATGAGTGTGCCATTAATTAATAATGACAGTATTGGCTAATCTCCCATAGACCAAAAGGTCTCAGTCCATACTCATATAAATATTCAAATAAATAAATGTGGAAGAAGAAAGTGTTTTCCTACAGAAAAAATGTTATTAACAAATGAGGAAGCGGCTTCCCTGGTGGCACAGTGGTTAGGACTCCACAGTCCCAATGCAGGGGGCCCAGGTTCAATCCCTGGTCAGGGAACTAGATCCCACATGTATGCTGCAACTAAGAGTTCGCATGCCACAACTAAGGAGCCGGTAAGCTGCAACTAAGACCCGGTGCAACCAAATAAATAAACATTTAAAATTTAAAAAAAATGAGGAAGGGGGTACCTCCCTCGCAGTCCAGTGGTTAAGACTCCAAGCTCCCAATGCAGGGGACACGGGTTCAATCCCTGGTCAGGGAACTAACATCCTGCATGCCTCCAGGAACAGCCAAAAATAAATAAATACATAAGGAAGGAATGAGGGAAACAGAATACCACCATTAGGCAAACAACCCTGTAATAATTGTTTCCAGAAATTGGGCAAAAATCTGAGGAGAAACAGGATGCTGGCATAGCCTCAAAGCAACTTCCCCACAATATGTATCAATTACCCTGGGGAGGTGGCAAGAAATGGTCGTTCTGGATATATTTTTAGATCAGAACTTCTCATAAGCACTCTCCTTGCATCCCCTTCCCCACCTAGTTTTTTTTCTTTCATGAGAATCTGCTTACGTATTAACTTCAGAGTAATTCTGATTTAGAACAAACTAAAATCCTTCGAACAATGACTTACATAAACCATAGGCTTGAAATGAGGGTGAAAGAAAAAACATAAAGTGAACACACACGGCTAACATTTCAACACGTTTATTTTGCACGAATGCCCATAGTCTTACTCACTCCTCCCACTCACGTCCCCATGGCCCACGCAGGAAGAATGCAGCTCCAGGACGCCTTCCTCTTGGTGCACGAGATCACGAGTGACTAAACAACAGGAAGAAGTCGGAGAGGCTAAATCTACACAGTAACGTCTGAGCTGGAGGACCTTAGCTAAGAGGAGTTGGGAGAAGAAGGAGGTGAGGGCAGAGGCCAGGCACACACCCTCGCCAACCCCTCCTTGCAGGACCCCAGGAGAAGCCTGCCTGGCCCCAGCTCTCCCACACGGCACCCAGTCCCGAGCCCCTGGAAGGTGGGTCATCCTGGGTGCTCCCCTTGCTGGCCAGGGAGGTCTCTACTCTGAGCAGTGATGACAACACACTAAATATAAATGTGAAACCGTTATTAAACACCTGTTTACTTGAAAGAGACAAATTCATCCGTGCACCTACTCCAACCAAAGTGTGGCCTGACTGCAGACAATCTGCAGGGAGGACCTTCCTTCGCTCCTTGCTCCCTCGCCTCCTACTCTGCTTCTCATCCTTCCCCACGGGGCCGAGAAACAGGTTAAAGAGGCCCACTTTGCAGTCAGAGAAGGGAAAAAGGGACGGGATACGGAGAGGGGACACAGGGAGAGGGGAGGGGGCGGAGGTGACGCAGAGCCATAGTCGGACGGACACGCGGCGCCGGCTCTTCCGGTCGCCTTCCGATGGCGTCACCGGCCGGCGCGGGCTAGAAGGGCAGAGCGCGTCGCCCCGATGCGCGCCGAGGGGAGACCAGGCCGGAGCCGCGCCGCGTGAAAGGCAGGGCCGGCTCCCTGCCGAGACTCCTACATGGCGGCGGCCGCACACCACAAACGGCCCTGCGGAAAGCATGACAGGCGAAGGAGACGGGCGAGACACACCTGACACAGTAGACGAGCCTCCTCAACCCGCCTGCCGACCACGGGCGTCCACTCCGCGCGTGCTCAGGGGCCGCCGCCAGACTGCGCCTGCGCGGGCCCGCTGGTCACACCGCGCCTGCGCAGCGCCGTCTTCGTCGCCCCTCAGGCGCCTGCGAGTCCCTGTATGCTCCCGGCTGCTCCGGTCGAGGCCTTCTCGGACTGCCCAGTTCGAAGGCATACGCTCTACTCGGGTTTCCAGCCGGCAGAAGGCCCACCCCTCAGCTCATCTGACCATCATCTTGACCCTTAACCCCCGAATGTCCGCTACCACCTCTCCTCTCTCACCGAACCCTCACCTCTCCTGGCAGCGAAGACGTGCGGTGATCTGGCGCTCAGCTCTGCGCCTGCGCGGGGCCCCTCGCAATTCCCAGCCGGCTTTAAACTTCTAAGTGCGGGTTATCGCCCACACGGACACAAAATGTAGTTCTTCATCTTCAGCCTAAGGTTTTCTCTAACAGGGACGTCATGGGAATTACGATTTTCTAAGTGAATACTAATGATCAAGAAGGGACGGTCATCACTTTAACATGTCCTAATGGCCTCGGTTCTGCTGTCCGTCTTAGCTTCGTTTGGGTTCTAAAGGCCCGCGGCCAACTAAGGTCCTCGCTTCCTTGTTAGATTTTTTTTTGCTTTGTTTGGAGGTCGGGGGTGGGGGGGAGGTACGTTTCTCCGCGGGGCCCTTGGCTGCCGGGACTCCGCCCCTTGTCCAGCCCAGGGCTCTGCAGGGAGTGCGGGGGGTCAAAGGGAGTGTGGGGTCAGGAGACCAGGGAAGAGTTGGGGGAAGGAGCCCCTGGGAAATAGGCTGAGACGCCTCAGAGACAGAAGTGGGTGGCCCTGGCCTGAACAGTTCGCTGAAGGTCTTCGCACCAGAAGAGTTTCTGGGGGTCATTTACACTTTCAGATGGGTGGTGTCACCCCCTCCACGTGAAGTTAACCTGCCCAGTAATGAGGAGAGAAGGGCTGCCATAGCCAGACAAGCTCCATGCAGTCTGGGCTGAGGGGTGAGAGTGATGCCTCCTTTCCCCCTTGTGTGAGAGGCGGGCCAGGTGGGGTAACAGAGGCCTTTCCTGTTCATGCTTTGCCCACCTGGGAGGTGCCCCTTAGCTCCCAGACAGCCCACCCACTCACCTCTCCCCACACCCCTTGAGTTCTGTTTCTTGAGATTTGGGGGCTGTGGCAGTGAGGTCCATGGGTGTTGGGACGGGGGTGGGTGGAAGGTATGTCCTGTCCTAAACTCTCGTAGGCAGGAGTGATGTATTCGTGAAAGGCAGTGAAAACAAAGGTCAAGGAGGGAATGTCGGCTAAGCCTACAGCCCAGCGTTTCAAATGAGCACGAGTGGCTGGGCCCAGGCAGAAATGTAGGCTGGGAGGAAGGCCTCCAGGAAGAAGAGGGGAGGACCTGACACCCCCAGGGTGTGGAGGGGCGAGGGGACTTGGGCCTGGCAGGACGGATGGAGGGGCCAACCAAAGCATGGTCCCCATGGGCAAATTTGAATGTGGCCTGCATTACAGGTGAGGGCAGTGCTAGACCAATCCCAGAATGTTGCCTGAAATTTGTATTATAATTTGGTTGTAGATTATATTTCTACTTGATCTGTCTCTCTCTTATAAATAAATGGAATACAGCATGGCAATTCTGGCTACTTCAGTTCTGGTTAATGAAGATTTTAGTGCACTAAGATTTTATTGGCTAATTAGAATTAATTATAATTTGGGGGTATTTTACCATACCATCATGCAGTTTTCACTGCTGCAAATGGAGAATGAAATCAAGTACCCGTGACACTAAAGCGACCTGTTCATCTTCAGTCACTTGAACGGAGAGCCCAGTCAGTCGGGCTGTCTCCGCAGCTTCTTCCAGAACGACTAACTGAATTTTGGGAGAGAAAGGCTTTCAGAGATCAAGGGAAGAATGACAGGCAAATGAAACAGCTCACAGAACTCTTCAGTACAGGCTTTTCAAGCTCCGTGAGCAGTAACATCCAGCCAGATGGCAGGGTCCTGAGCCCCCTCAGGGTCGGTACACCTTTTGTCCTGGTTTATTTGAATTATTTATGCAGAAAACTCTTTTTCCCTGGCTGGGAAGGCCTGTTTACATGGACATCTCTTTTTAGACAACTCGCCTCTATTTTTTTTCATCTATTCTTGAGTAATTCCTGGGAATAACATGAAGAGGCATAAGTGACCTTCACCTGGACACAGA
The DNA here is from genome assembly GCF_965194805.1 of Balaenoptera borealis. Taxonomy (NCBI): domain Eukaryota; kingdom Metazoa; phylum Chordata; class Mammalia; order Artiodactyla; family Balaenopteridae; genus Balaenoptera; species Balaenoptera borealis. The sequence continues at coordinate 88,990,004 of NC_138872.1, read as the reverse complement.
TCCAGCATTCCCTCTGATGCGCTTCAGTAAAATAAGGTGAGAGCAGAAACTGGTATATTTTTAGATGAAATTTCTTTGAGAAATAGTTTCTATTTTATCTGTAATCCTCTGGCTAATGTTTAAAACCAGTATTCATAATGCTGCCTAAGAGCTTTAGAATAAATGGATTTTAATAAAGAAAAGCTATTTTAGAGTGCTGTGTTGTAAGAGGGGCTCGGCAAAGAAGAGGAGTGGAGAGGAGACTAACAGATGAGGGGACCCCCAGGGCCCAGAGGGAGCAGCCGGGAACCAGACAGAAGTGAACGCAGGGCAGCAGACAGCCAGGTGCCCGTTCCTGGACCTCCCGTGAGGAGAGAAGTCAGCAGCAGCCTCAGAAGCTGGTTTAAGCCAATATGGGCAGGCCTCTTTCTAGTCCTGCAAGGTGAGGTGGGTGCCCTGCCTGCCCCTTTGCCTCTCCCTCCCCCTTTCATCTCCCAGCTCCTATCAAATGGGTATTTTTATTTGTGAAGCTGATACGTGTGCCTTTTGTTCTGTAACCATAATTAAATCCCTGGTCTTGGTGTCGGGTGCACAGTGTGTGTGCCTAAGACGCCCCACACACTGTGTCTCCCCTTTCCTAGTTCCACCCACAATTACTGCTGACCATTGCTCACACTCTGTGTCAGTCCTGTGAGGTGTGCCTTGAACTAGGTCGTAGCAGGAATGTTTACACCCCAGATGCGGGCATACCTGCAAATCAGCACTTGATTTATTGCTTTGCAGAGTGTCTTGACTCAATAAAAGGATAGAGAAAACGTTAACAGTGCAGATTAAACTTAATACTGTGTTGAAGCCAATACAGTGTGAACAGCACAAGAAAATGGAGGAAATATTCTTTTAGTATTAGAAAACTATAATCCAGTTCAGTCAAGAAGTCGTTGACAAACGAGAGGATCTGACTGAATTTTGTGGCTTCATTTTTGTCTTATCCGTTAATGCAAAAAAAAAAAAAAAATCCACCGACATGGGCGTGGGAAGGACCCTCGCTGATCAATTACAGGCATGGGTTACCTGTAGAGACAAGAGTTCGCCAAAAATCAACAGAAGTATTCTGTGAGAATCAATTGGTTGTTTGGAAATTACAATGAAGAGTACTGTGTATTTTTTAAATTACTTGTAAACTATGTGCTCCAGACACTTTACTAGAATTTACAATAGGCTTGTACACGTACGTACATGCATATGTTTTTGTTCCTGAGAGCCAGCTATTAGACCTTTACCCACAGTCATGGCCACCAGCGGGGTTCTGCCCTGGGATGGGTCAACCTTCATTGCTTATTCCGTCAAATTCTTGCAGTTTTTATACCTGCAGTTATGCAAAGTTCAGATACAAGGAGATTTACTTACTGCATGATGCACCCATTTTTGCATAGATTTTGGTGGTTTTCAGTGATTCTATTTGACTCTTATAATTGTGGCAAGTTGTGCATTTACTCAGCAAATGCCCTGTGGTCTGTGCTGAGCACATCATGGCCAAGGATGCTGTCCTGGTCCTCAAGAGGTTAGACCCGAGTGAGACCCTGTGAGGGTCATAGCAGATTCCCAGGTACTTACAGAAAAGCCAAGAGACACAAGACAGCCTCCTTCTCCTCAGCAGTGTCTAAGAGGCTAGTCCTCGCCGGCAACCCCGTCCCTCCTCTCTCATGGTCCTGACTCTCCAGGGCCCCTCCCTGTGGCCACCATCGCCGAGCCCTCTTCCCTCCTGGTCTTGGACCTGCTCTGCTCCACACCTGGGCTCACTCCGGAGCTGAGCGGGTCCTGAAGCTACACCTCAGGGGTCTGATGCTTCTAGAGACATTTGGGGTTGTCATGGGCACTCCTGAAGGGACAGAAGGCTGGCCCTGAGGGCAGGTGATTAGTCCCAGGACACAGTGTGGATGGGTGGCTAGGGTCACCTCTGCAAATGCCGAGCCTGGGCTGGGTGGGCCACCTCCCCAGACGGAGCAGGGGTGGAGGACCTCGAGCGTTTCACTATGGACTACTTGCCCGAGCTGCTTCTGAATGGAACCCCCCACATAGTACACAGAGGGTGTATCTGTGACAATAGGTTTAAGTGACAGGATCATCCCAGAGACATCAAACGGGTGGTGGTGGGAGGGTTGTACAGCCACATGCCGTGGTCCTGCGGCCAACCTCCTCTTGGCCCTGGCCCACCATATGTGTGGTGGCCCAGAGAGAAGGAAGGCACAGGGCTTTCTGGTCATCGTTGGATCTTCCTTGAAATAAAGAGGCCGCCGGTGTGGCCTCCCATTCAGATCCCATCAGCAGCTACACGAGCCCTCCCCACGAACTGTCCACCATCCACGTGGGCAGTGCTGCTCTCCAGGCAGCTCTGGAGATTAATTAAAGAAAAAATAAACATTGCTGGGGACATTATAGGGCATGACACTTGCTGCCCTCTCTTTCTGAAGCTGTAACCATGATGGATGACCCATTGTTGGATTATTATGAAAGAGGGACAAGCTTAGAATTTCAACAAAACCTAAAATATCATCAGTGAGCACAGTCAGCTTAATGGTTCATAAAGCAGCTGCTTGATTGCTGACACGATAGGTCTAGAAGGAGGGCCTGGCCTTTCCCAGCAACCTTGCCCTGAGAACATGGATTTTCTCCAGAGCCTTTGTTTCTTTTTCCTTTCTGTCCCACTCCTGGTGCTCTGGTACCTCCGAGATCTGCCTTCTATACAGGACCTGTTTGTCTGGGGCAGTTGCGTGGCTGCATTTTGGGAACCAACTGCAGGTGACCAGACTGGCTCAGCTCCTCCCACACGAGGTTCAGGCCTCGTGGGCAGGTGACACACTCCCTTGGGGGCACAGAAGTTTCAGGTGCCGAGGAATTGACAGCAGTATCTGGGCACAGGCTGTACATGGTTTACATCCGAAGCCTGTTCACACACAACAGGCGGTTAAGACAACAGGTTGGGTTTGGGTGGACCTGAAGCGCACCTGCTGCGTGACCTTGGATGGTCACCTCCCCCCCATCTCCAGAGCTGGGCTCATGCCATCCACCACAGAGGGCACCACATGGCACAGTGTAAAGAGATGCCGAGCGTGCAGCGCCTCCTCGAACCGGCCCGAGGGCAGGTGGCCGCTGCACGTGTCCCTCTCTAGGCCCCTCTGGAGACCTCTGCCACCCTGTTCCCTTTCTGTTCGCATCTCAGCACGACAGGCAGCCCGGAAGCTGTGACAGAGGGCGTGGTCTGCAGGGCAGAAGACCCTGGTCCAGGAGGTCTTACCTGCTGACAAGTGACAAGATCAGAAAGGAGGGACTTTATGTTAACCAGTGGCGGCAGGACGCTGTGATGAGCGGTGGACATTGAGTCACAGGTTTCCCGGAGCAGGCGAAAGCTGCCTCCTGAGCAAGGTCAGAGCGGTCAGTTCCTCTTAGCAGCCTGGGGACTGAGGGCCACGATGAGAACATGGATGTGGCAGAGGATGCTGACAAAGGCTCTGTGTGTTGCTGTAGCAGCAGCCGCCTCGGAATAATCACAGATGTGGCCAGTGTTGTTTGTTATTCCCATGATTAGGTTCAGCTGCGTAAACAGAAACCCAAAATAACAGTGGCTAAAACAAGTCAGAAATGCATTTTATTCCATGTTAAGGAAGCACAGAGGTTGGCATTCCCAGCTGACATGAAATTCACACCCGGGTCACTAGTGACCAAGAATGCTTCTACCCCATTGCTCATGTCTTCCCTTCTCCCTCCCAAAGTGGCTGCTGGAGCTCCAGCCTTCATATCTGCCCACTCCCCAGCTTGCAAGGAGATTTTCAGAAGCTCTCAGACACCACTCCTGCTTATACATCTTCAACTCCAGCTTACCTGTCCGCCTATACCGGCTGCAGCAGAGTCTGGGAAATGCATCAACAGTTCAGGTGACCATGTGCCCACCTGAAAGTTGGGCATTTGTATCCTAGATCAGCAGTACCCAACCATTTTGGCACCAGGGACCGGCTTTGTGGAAGATCATTTTTCCACAGACGGGTGGTGGGGAATTGTTCAGGCAGTCATGCACGCTATCGGGAGCGGCGGATGAAGCTTCTCTCCCTCGCCTGCCGCTCACCTCCTGCTGTGCGGCCCGGTTCCTAGATCACATCCTTTACTATAATAAACCAGTAAACGTAAGGAGTGTTTCCCTGAGTTCTGTGAGCCACTGTAGCAGATTACTGAACCCAAAGAGGAGGTCAGGGGACCCCCTGTGTTATAGCTGGTTGGTCAGAAGCACAGGTAACAACCTAGACCTGGCACCTGAGTGGGGGCCATCCCAGGGGTTGACCCATCACCCATGGGATCTGTCAGAACTGAGGGCACCATAGGGTGCCCAGCTGGTGCAGGAAAAGCCCACTCTTTTGGTGCAGGGGGTGAGTGTGACTCAGGAAAGCAGGGGTTTTTTCTAGACCTCAGCTCGAACTAGCAATCTTTGTCACAGGTATTCATAAATTCTCCTTCTTTTTTTTTTTTTTTTTTTTTTTGCTGCTCTTCTGATGGAAAGTAGAAGCTCCCTGAGAGGAGGTGACGGCCCAATTACTGCGGGAAGGAGGAAGGAGGTGAGTGGGGAGGGGCTTCGGTCGTGCCTTCGGGAGGGGCAGCAGCTCTGACCGTGGGGAAAGGTGGGGGCAAGGAGAAGGGGTCCGAGACAGATGTGAGGTAGACAGAGGGAGGGCAGAGGGGATGGACAGAACCCTTGACTTCAGAGGGCAGGCTCACGGCAGGTGTGAGAGGACATGGTCGGCCTATCACACGACCCGTAGGAGAGGTTCCCCAGGCTGTAGGGCATGTGGACCTGGATTCAGACCAGGGGCTGGGGCTGGGGCTGGGGATCAGCGGCCGATGCTCAGAGCCAAGGGGTCGCGGTCACGAGCAGGACAGCGACGCGGGGGAGAGCAGTGCCAGGATGGAGCCAGGACGGTGACGCCGTGCGAAGGAGGCTGGTGAGGCCGGGTGGACCAACGAAAACAGGAAAATGTGGTGAGTGGGAGCCAGATGGGGAAGTGTTTCAGGAAGGAGTGGGATCTGTGGCCGGTCAGGAGAATTAGAGGGCGACAGGGAAGGGCCGCGCCATGCCATGGCCACGGGAGGGAGCGTGGTGCTGGGTAGACCGGCGTGGGCAGCCCCTGTGAGCACAGCCGCCAGCTGGCCCACATAGTTCAAAAATTCCCTAAACTGAGGGCTGTGGTTCCACTGGGGTCGCTGGAGGGCCTCCTGCCTCCTGCTCCACCCCTTGGTGACACAGAGGGGTCACAATTTACCCTAATTGCCTGTTTCCCTTTCCTTCAGAAAGAGCCCAAGAAATATGAATTTTACTGGTGAAGTTGTGATCATTGGGGCTGTTCACTTGCAGCAGAGTTTTCAGGTCTGAACAGAACTCCTTCTCTGTGGGTGTGTGTGGAGGGGGTTCAAGCTGGTCTGTCCTGATGCCCTCCTCGGTCCAGGCTGGGCCCACCGAGGCCCCTGAGGAAATGCACAGGCGGCAGAGCGTGGGGCACAGAGCCAAGGAAGACAGAACGCTGGAGGACACGTCTGCACAGCAGAATTTCCTCCTGGATCACTGTCCGGTTGCCAGAGCCACGCGTCTGCCTGTGAGGGTACTAAAATCTCGTCCACGATTCATCACAAGACCAAAGTCCCACAGTGTGAGAGGGGACGGGCCTGTCACCTGGGCTTTCTGTACAAAAGGCCCTGCGGGAGGAGGGGGCACACCTGTGTCCCTAACAGGGTCTGGAGGGCCAGCCCCGAGGTCAGACACACAGGCCTGTTCAGGGGCCAAGCTCCGCCCGTTGAGACGTGACGACAGTGCTAAAGTCTGTGATTCTAGGTGAAGATTTGGGTACAGATGCTATCAGGGATGAACAAGGACAGCCAGTATCGCAGAGTAGATTTTTTGGGGGGTTGCGGGGGGAGGTGGCACACTGTGCAGCACGCGGAACTTCCCCGACCAGGGATCAAACCCGTGCCCCCTGCAGTGGGAGCGCAGAGTCTTAACCACTGGACCATCAGGGAAGTCCCGCAGAGTAGATTTTATCTTCACTAAGATGTGGTCTGCGCCAGAATCACCTGGGACTTTTGTGGAAAATGCAGATTCCTGGGACCTGTTGAGTAGAATCTGTGGTGGAGGCCCTTCAGTCTGCATTTAACAAGCTCCCTCAGTGAATCCCATGTTCATTGGAGCTTGAGAACCAAATTATTGGTGATTAAAGCAATGGGAGCTGAGTAAGGCTGCCCCTGTTCCCAGACAGGCGACCCTGGACACCTCCCTGCCCATCTGTCCGGGCCCTTCTGGCTGCCAGACCAAAGATACCGCAGACTGGTATTTATTTCTCACAGTTCTGCAGGTCCAAGATCAGGGTGCCAGCACGGTCGGGAGAGGGCCCACTTCCTGGTTCAGGGATGGCTATCTCCTTGCCATGGCCTCACTTGGTGGAAGGGGCCGAGGGGACCCCAGTCTCTTCTTACAAGGGCACTAATCCCTTTCATGAGGGCTCTGCCCTCATGACCTAGTCGCCTCCCGAAGGCTCCAACCCCAAACGCCATCCCATTGGGCATTAGGATTTCCCCATATGAATCTGGGGAGGACACAAACATTCAGTCCTTGCATCACCTAAGCCTCAAATTTCTCTTTTCCAGACTGAAGTAGCATCTCTCTAAAATTCTTTTTGTTTAAAGTAATAGAAATCAAAGCCAAATTAAATCAGGCAAAATAAAAATTAAACATAATTTTATTAGCTCAGGTCATTGAAAACATCCAGGAGTTGGACTCTGGCAGACAGATGGACTTAGAGACCCACAGAGTCGCTGGACCCTCCCTCCCTCCCTCCCTCGCTCGTCTCCAGAACTGCTCCCTGAGTGCGGCTTCGCTCTCCAGAAGCTCCTCCACAAATGTCACCAAGACCCATTCTGGGCTTACCTCTCCCTCAAGCTGGTGATCTTGAGAAACAGACCTCTTCTCTCTGCTCCACACTTGAGTTCACATCAGCCTGCAAGGTGGTCTCCAAGACCGTGGGGTCGTGCTCACCCTGGGCCCATCACACATCAGAGGGACCAGGGGCTCGGGCTGGCCAGCCTCAGCCAGGTGCCTGCCCACCAAATCCCACCAGATCTCACCAGATCCAGGGAAAGAAAATGCAGCTCACCAGCAGAGCTCACGTGAGGCTTCCGACAAAACCCACAGCCGGCCTTCCGTACAGGAAGAAGTTGGTGAGCTTGTGCCTGTGAATGACACAGCCTGCATCTCTCAGAATGAGGGCTCTCCCCGTCCAGCCCCTGGTAGACGTGTCCTGTGTCACATTCACGGTTCTGCACGGCCCTGGCTGCTTCTAGGACACGGGACCCGAGCAGGTGGTGTCAGAGCAAAAGCAGAACAGTCCTCTTAGCTCTCTCATTCACATCTAATACCAGCTCTCCCGGCTCCGCAGGTGGACGTCCCATCCCTGCCGGGGCATCAGGTGTCAGGCAGAGACCTCGCAGAGGGTGTGCAGCTCCCCACGCGCATGGAGAGACTGTACTGGGTGCTCTGGGGAAGGATTCCCTGAGCAGGCTTCTATTCTGGAAAGTAGAAACAAAAGCCCCTGGTCGCTGTTTGCCAGAAGACAAAGAAATCCCATCGTCAAGGGCAGCACAGTGTTCAAACTTGAATAAAGTACCCATTGAAAATGTTGAAGGTTTCCTCGGGGAAGAGTCTCAGGGACATTTCCCTCAGCTGCTGTTTTTGTTGGCTGGCCCCACAAGGTGCTGACATTTACCTTGAAGGAAGGTCCGGAGGGACACATACGCAATGGGTGTTGACGGAAGGAACCCTCCGGTCAGAACAGGAGAGCCACACTTCCCAGAACCTCTCCTGGGGCCAGTGGCGCTGATCCTGTGGGCGTCTGTCGGGGCCTGGACACAACCCTCACCTGGCCACACAGGTGTGGTTTCATTCGCGTCCAATTCAGCTTTTAGGAAGGTAGTTCCTCGGGGCTCAGGGAACAGCGTCACGGTCACTGGCTCAACATCCCGATTCCCACCGCGGCCCGCGTAGAGCTCTCCTTAGCTTTGGGTCCACGACAAGGACCCTCTCCTACAAGCTCTGAGCAGATGCTATTGTGCATGCAGACCTGAGGGTCTGCCCTCACGTCCCGTCATCCTTGGCTCACGGTGTGATACCAGGGGGCCAGGTCTCGGCAGTAAAGCTGAGGTGGACCAACAGTTCCTCATCAGCTCCCAGTTTAACCATCTGATAAAAATCATGGGTCTGAACAGTAGGCTTTCTTAGAGGAAACGGTGCTTTCCCATCCTGGTAACAGACGACAGTGGGTTCCTGAGCTGTGAGGTTAAATTGTGGAGGGACTCTGGGCACCAGAGCCTGGCAGACGCGGTCATCAGGAGCTCCAGCCGGTGACCAGACAACTTCCCTTGCCCCCCAGACAGAATCTGCTTCTCTGAGGAGCTGGAAGGATGAGGGCCGGATATTGCTTCTGGCCAGTTGCCAAGTGCCTCTCATGACCCTGCCATCTTCCCCCTGTACCTCCTGACCCCGCTTATTCAAGAGAAATGCCAGCAGGAAGGACGAGCTTCCGGCCTCAGCTCTCACCACTGCTGTGCCCTCTACCCCAGACAGGCTGAATGTCCCCCAGCCAGATGCTAGCAGGGCTGCCCCCCGCCACCGTGGAGGGCCGCTCAAGGCCCTGAGGGGTCCGCTCAGCACCACCCCGGAGTGTGAGCAGTCCTCAGGGCAGTTGCTTAGGTGAACATCCAGGTCCACAGCAGCTGCCCTCCAGCCCAGAGGACAAGCCAGAGGTTTTCAAATTGTGGTGCTCAGAACAAGCTTCACGTCCCAGGAATTTTGGTGGGCATTCCAGGAGGGGCTAAGTCAACCCTACAAGTCCTCACTCCCACCCTGGCCTGCACACACTGGCCTACTCTGCCACAGAAATGTTGGCAGTAAAGTTCCCAAGCAACCTGCAAACGCACAGCCGCTTTTGATGGCGCCCACTGTTCCCCACTCTTTCTTCTTGAAAGCAGATGGTTTCGTGTCACGTCATCACCAGCTTCACACAATCTTCCCAATCCAGGTGTAGTCTTGTGGACCAGCTGCTCGGACATGGTCTCCGCGGCCACGTGGGTTCCCGTGACACCAGCATGGGGCAGGGGGTGGTGTGCACAGCATCTCCGTGGACGTGGCCATCTAGCCCCCCCTGCACTGCAGGCATCAGTGGGGCTATTCAGTTCCTGGTCCCGACAGTCAGAGCCAGGGGGGGCCAGGCCAGTGGGATCTCTGTGACTGGCCACCTTTCCCCTGGACTCTGGGGGCAGGCAGAGGTGTCCTAGCCTCCCTGAAGGGAGCAAGCACTGACAGAAGAAGCAAGTTCTAGAGGGTCTCTCCGTGGCCTCAGGTGCCGCCCTCCGGTCTGTGTGTGAGAATCACTCATCCACCACCCACCACCGACAGCTATCTCTCTGGCCACACAATGTCCGTGGTTCAGTGACCTCTCAAGCAGCACAGTCCTCTTGGCCGTGGGTACCACGCTCCGAGCCAGACCAGCCCGCCTCCCAAACTGGAGTCTGCTTGCAGGGAGCACCCCTGTGGAGCCGCCTGCGTGGTCGGCCTGGCTGCTCCCAATCTAAAGGATCCAGGGTCTCCAGTGGGTCCCTCAGATCCTGCAGAGTTGTCGGGGTGTCCCTGGCCCCTCCAAGACCAGGGTCGAGGGATTCCAGGTCCCCTACCCCTTGCAACTCCTTCAGGGGCTGCATTTTGATGTTTTATCCACTTTTATTTACATATCCTCATATTTTTTGTTATTTATTTATTCATTCAATTAATCAAGGGCTGAACTTTAATTTTTTTTAATTTTATATCAGAACATAGTTGATTAACAATGTTGTGTTAGTTTCAGGTGTACAGCAAAGTGATTCAGTTATACATATACATGTATCTATTTTTTTTCAAATTCTTTTCCCATTTAGGTTATTACAGAATATTGAGCAGCATTCCCTGTGCTATACAGTAGGTCCTTGTTGGTTATCTATTTTATAAATAGCAGTGTGTATGTGTCAATCCCAAACTCCCAATCTATCCCTCCCTCCCACCCTTCTCCCCGGTAACCATAAGTTCGTTCTCTAAGTCTGTGAGTCAGTTTCTGTTTTGTAAATAAGTTCATTTGTATCCGTTTTTAAAGGTTCTGCATATAAGCAATATCATATGATATTTGTCTTTCTCTGTCTGACTTACTTCACTTAGTATGATAATCTTCAGGCCCACCTATGTTGCTGCAAATGGCATTATGTCATTCTTTTTAATGGCTGAGTAATATTCCATTGTATATATGTACCACATATTCTTTATCCATTCATCTCTCAATGGACATTTAGGTTGCTTCCATGTATTGGCTATTGTAACAGCGCTGCTATGAATATTGGGGTGCATGTATCCTTTCGAACCATGTTTTTCTCTGGATACACGCCCAGGAGTGGGATTGCTGGATCATACAGTAGCTCTATTTTTAGTTTCTTAAGGAACGTCCGTACTGTCCTCCTCCATAGTGGCTGCACCAATTTACATTCCCATCAACAGTGTAGGAGGGTTCCCTTTTCTCCACACCCTCTCCAGCATTTGTTGTTTGGAGATTTTTTTGATGACGGCCATTCTGACTGGTGTGGGGTGATATCTCATTGTAGTTTTGATTTGCATTTCTCTAATAATTAGCAATGTTGAGCATCTTTTCATGTGCTTCTTGGCCATCTGTATGTCTTCTTTGGAGAAATGTCTATTTAGGTCATCTGCCCATTTTTTGATTGGGTTGTGTGTTTTTTTTTTTTTGATATTGAGCCAAAGGAGCTGTTTGTAAATTTCGGAGACTAATCCCTTTATCCACTTTTATTTACACGTCCACATATATTTTTTAACAAGTATAAAATCATTGAATCTAAACCACTTGTATGTTAAAAATCAAGAGGACTATTTCAAAGGGAAAATGGACTTGAGCTGCTCCCTGTCTCAGGGGAAGACCCCCCTTCCTATGAAATCCTTAAATGTGGCCTTGGTTGAACAAAAGACTCATTAAGTCAGGGCTGCTCCTGTCCCGATGCCCGGGACACAGGTGTGTCTGTCCCTTGCAGACTCCTGCCACTCCCTCCCCAGTGCCTTAGGTAGTCATGCAATTTCCTCATTGCATGGGTTTCAGCCTGGCTTTTAGTCACACCCACAGGATTGCAGGAGGAAGAAACAGACCCCTGACTCTGTGCGGTTACAGATTCCATGAATATTCGCCCTGACCTTTGCTAAGTCCAGCATCATTAGCACTGCAGACATTCAGACTATCCTCAAGGCCGAAAGCAGGACTAGGCATCTGCTGTGCTTGCTTAATGAGCCATAAAATGAGCCGGTGGGCAATTGCTTCTCACCATCAAGCCCCAGCTTGAGTGACAGCCGCCAGGATGGTGGGGGGAGGGACGTATCTTGTCACAAAAGCCTGAGGCACTGCCTTCCTTGATCACAACTGACTAAAGGGAAAATATTTATATGCACACACCTCATTTCCCATTATCTTAAATTTTTTTTTCAGTACTTAGTTTCTCCATCATCATTTTGGGAGAATGTTAACACCATTAATCTTCCTTTCTTTAATTACGATGAGCCTGACTGAGAGGTTCCCAGAGGCCGGGCCTCTTCACCCCGACCCTCTCCCCACCTCTCCCTCCTCAGACCCACCTGTTCCACCTCCCACGCCCCTGGCCCCCCCACCCCCCCCCCCAGGCTCTTCTGGCTCAGCAAGGAGCCCCTGCCCTGACCTCTCATCTCCTCTATGTTAGCAAAACCTGGATCATTCTGTTAAAGAGAAATTTGAGGAAAACACACACCCATAATCCTGTTACTTTAGCACATTCTTTTTCACATTTGCTCACACCTACTACCATTTTCAGCACTAATGTGGACATTCCACGTGGCCTCTGTCTCAGTGCACAAACCACCTTGTTTTAACACATAATTGGCACTATTTTCTCAGGATCTAAGTCATGCTGAAACCTGTCGTAACACAATCATATTCCAGTAACTTCATCAGCCATGATTCACCTCCCATCACTTGAATGTTAAAATGTTCTTTTCCTCCATGTGTGTATTTTACACGTAATGTCACAAATATCTTCAGGAATGGAAGCCTTTTTTTGTTGCTATTATGTTTTTATTTGTTTGTCCTTCAGCTGAGTAATTTCCTTCTGGGTCGATGGTATGAATAGCTTTAAGGGTCTTTTTTTTTATATATAAATTTATTTATATTTTATTTATTTATTTTTTGCTGCGTTGGGTCTTCATTGCTGCGCACGGGCTTTCTCTTGTTGCTGAGAGCGGGAGCTACTCTTCGTTGTGGTGTGCCTGCTTCTCGTCGTAGTGGCTTCTCTTGTTGCGGAGCACGGGCTCTAGGCACACGGGCTTCAGTAGTTGTGGCCTGCGGGCTCTAGAGCGCAGGCTCAGTAGTTGTGGCGCACGGGCTTAGTTGCTCCGCGGCATGTGGGATCTTCCCGGACCAGGGCTTGAACCCGTGTCCGCTACATTGGCAGGCGGATTCTTAACCACTGCGCCACCAGGGAAGCCCCTAGCTTTAAGGGTCTTGACTTTCAAAAAGGTTGTGCAGAGTGCAGGGCTGCGACACTTGCACTCGGTGGAGACCTGGGTGGGTCCTCAGAACTGAGCCATGGCAGGCAGGACACTTGGAACAAGGGGCAGGCGCGGCTCTGGGGTCAGGTGGGGTCCCCTCCCCTTAAGGTGTCACGTCTCAGTGTTATCACCCCAGACAGTAGCCACCCTTGTGCACCCCCCTCACTGTGTGTGTAGCCAGGACCCAGGTCTAGGTTCTAATGGGAGAGTGTGGGGATAGAGGGCTCTTCCTCAGAGATCAGGGAATAAGTGCTCTGACCTCTCTCTCTCTCTCTCTCTCTCTCTCCCCCTCTAGAAAGGCTGCTGCCCTGCTGTGAGCAGCCAATGAAGAGGCAGAGGGGCCCACATGACATGGACTGGGGGCACCCATGGCACCCCTAACCCACCCCCTGACAGCCCTCAAGGCTGAAGACACAGCCAGGCCGCCAGATCCCCTGACCACAGAAAACATGAGAAGCCAAATGCTGTCATATTATGATGCTGGGTCCTGGGCAATTTGGTAAGTAGCACCGGCTTTGGACCACTTTATGGTGCAGTGCCTTTCCCTTTGTCAGGGGTCCACACAGCCATCTCCCCCAGTCAGCCTGCCCTGCCGCTACCCCTTGCTCTGCAACGCCGTGTTGGCCCAGGGCTGTCTGCACACCAACTCCCCAGGGCTCTGGTGTAGAAAGCAGCCTCTGTCCTGCAAGGGGGTCATGAGGCCTTTGGGAAAGTGACCCTGGGGCTCCCAGCCACCCCCAGGGAAGATGCAGCGATGCCGCTGGTCTCCTGGCGATGAGTGGGAGTCCTGGGCCCAGGAAGGACGGGAGCCCCCGTCCCTTTACTCTTCGTCCTGGACGCACCACACTCGAGGGCTGAGGGCAGAGCCCGGCTCCCTGTGGGCACTTTGGGATGTGTGTTCAGTTAATGAAGGGGTGAGTAGACCAGAGGGTTAGACAAGGCCTCTGTGTAAGGCAGGTCCCCAGTCAGCCCCAGAGGGTCCTTTCCAAGGAGCCCCAGCCTGCCAACGTGGCTCCGAGTGGGTGGGTTGGGGGCCTTCGGGGGGCTTGCGGGAGGACAGAGCAGACGGCCGTCCTGCTGCTGCTTCTCTGTTCTCTTTCCACGGCCACCCGTCTGCCTCCGGGCCTGGAGCCAGATGCTGCATTCTAGATGGAGACAGAAAAGGAGAGGTGGAGTGTGGCCCCGGAGCGTCAGCTGAGGGTGACCCTTTCCAGACTCGCAGGGTCCAGCGGACATGGACCTGCTCTGGTGATTCTAACGTCAGGTACAGCAGGGCCCGCTGCCCTGGGTTTACTCACCTCCACGAAGCTGCTCCAGGATGGGGGCTGATGCCTAGCCTTCTGGGTGGAGAGGAGCAGGGGCTTCCTGGCCCTTTCGAGAATCCCTGCTCCTCCAGGCCTGGAAGGGGGCTGTGCACACGCATATACATACTAACACGCACGTGTGTGCACACGCACTTGAACACACGAACACACGTGTACACGCATCACACACACATGTGCGCGTGCTCATCCACACACGAATACGTGTACACGTGTACACACTCACCCACGTCTGTGTGTGCACACATGTGTGTTCCTTGTCCCTCAGCTCTTCCCAAAGGGGCACATCCTAATTTCCTTGTGATGGGACTGAATGTCCAGCATCTAAGCTCTCAGGCACCGCTTGGGAAGGCCCTGCCCTATGGTCAGAACAGAAAGGTCGGGGCCCTACAAGTGGGCAGCCCTGCTCTCGCTGCTCCCCTGCCATCAGGACCCCAGGACCTGGGCCTTCTGGCCGCCTGGGCCAGTGTTTCAGAGGGACCAGTACCCATGGCTCCAGGGCCTTACTCCTGGACTGACCCTGGTGTGTGCCTGCCCTGGGGGACCTCAGTTTACTCACTTGTGCAGCGAGCAGGGGGGCCACCAACCCTGGTGGTGGACGATGCGATGCCACTTGCCCAGATCCTGGCTGGTTTTTCCTGCATCCCTGCAGTTTTCTGACAAAGCGGAGGCATGTTAGCGCTTGACATGTCCTCACCTCTTGCTATTTTTGCAAGAGGCCTGAGCACAATATTTAAAAATAGAAATAATGAGGGAAAGCAGAAGCTCTGACCTTGAGTCCTGAGGCCAGGACAGGATTCCCAGTACCCTCTCTGGCTCAAGATGATAAATGATCATTGTGCTGTGTTTGCCCTCGGCTAATTTATCCTTGGCCTAGAGAGAAAGTTTCTGCCTTTTTTTCTCTTTGTAGGGGGAGGCTGGAAAAGTGCTTCAGGCCTAACCTCTGTGTCTGGTCTTTTGTGGCGGTTCTCTGCCTGGAAACGCTGTGCGGACCCCGTCCCAGGGGATCGGGGGTCTCACCCCTCCTATGCTGGCCAGAAGCCAGTGTGTCCCTACCACACATCTGGGGGTATTAGGGGAACGACCCCCCACTTCCCTGCCCCCAAGCTGCACCCATCCCCCTGCACAGGGACCGAGAAGGCCGGGGATCCTCCAGCACCCATGGGAGGCCGTGTGTCAGTGGGACCCTCAGGCATGGACGTCATACCTACCGTCCTCCCGGCCTTGCTTTGGTGTCCATTTGAAATTTGCGATGTGGGACACACTGACCCTTCCCCACTCTCCCGAGGCCCCACTGGGCTCCTGAATCAGAAGGACGTCTGCAAGGACCCGGGGCCAAGGCCTGGGACTGTCTTCTGGTCCCCACACCTGCATATGGCTGTGTACCGGCCCCCAGCCCAGGCCCTGTGTTTCTGAGGTGTATGCACACCTCTATATACAAGGTCCAGAGCGAGCAGAGCTTGACCCGGAAAACCGATGTTTCTGAACCTCACTTGGAGCCTGGGCGACCGCTGGCCTCCCTCAGCTGGTGGACACCCCCTTGGCCTCGGGGGTTGCTGCGAGGTTCCAGGCGTCCTGGGTCCTTCGGGTGGAACGAGCTGTGGGAGGGTGGATGGGGGGGTGCCCTGCCCCATGTATACGTGTGAGCCGGGGGCTGCGGTCTCAGGAGTTGCCTCCCCAAGGCTCTTGGGACTGGCTGCCTGGGGCGGGGCTTCAGGCCCAGAAGTGTAGGACAGAATCTGCGAATTCCAAACCAAGTGGCAAGTGTGGTCTTAGAGTAACATTTTTTTTAAATGTGTATAAATGGAAACTTTATAAAATATTCTGTATTTAAAATATGGAAACCAAAGGGTCTCTTTCAAAGGGTCTCTTTAAAAAGAACCATCTAAGGCCAGGGCAGAAAACTGCAGATCTGAGCCCCTGTTCTGCCTCCATCTTTGCTTACCAGCAAACTGAAATGATTTTTGTATTTTTAAGTGGTTGGGGAAAAATATAAAGAAGAATATTTCTTGACATGCAAATTATATGAAATTTAAATTTCAGTGTCCATAATAAAGTGTTATTGGGCCCAGCCTCCCACCAGCTACACCCGCAGAGGCTAAAATGTTCCGTGTCACAGACCACGCCCTCTTCCGCTCCAGACACCCCGACTTCCTGTGTTGGGCTTGCATGGAAGGCCGGGGCAGAGCCCGACGAGGCTAGGAAGCCAAGCATCCTTGGTTCTCCAGGTCCTCCTGGCAGAAGAGAGATGATGGATCCCAGGGACTGGGAATAACTTGCCCAGGAGGCCGCTGGATCATGGCTGGAGCAGACACTGCTTTGAGCACCGAGGCCTGGAGGCCAGCTGGACGGCCCCCACGTGGATGAAGAAATGGCCAGGGGTTTGCAGATGGTGTGAGTGTGAATGCAGTGGCCGCGCTCTCCTTGAGCCGGGCCGGGCATGCAGGGTGCGGGCAGAGGGTGGAGGTCGGGCCTCAGATGGACAGGGCCTGGGCCAACAGCTGGGCTGGCAGGGGTCCTCCAGGGTCTCTCAGGGTCTCTCTGCTGGGAGAGGAGCTTGCTGGCTGTCCCCTCCCCTTCAGCCTCCCCTCCCAGCTCTTCCCAAGCCGTGTGCCGTCCACTGGGAGGGCGGGCGGGCTGGTGGCTGGTCCAGGCAGGGGTCAGTTCCCCTTCTGTTTTGCCAAAGGATTTGGACTCTGGGATGAGATGAGACCCAGGCAGGTCCTGCACCACTTCTGCTGTAGACCGAACATTTGGGTCCCTGCCAAAATTCGTGTATTGAAACCTGATGCCCAACATGACTATTGCAGGAGGTGGGCCTTTGGGGGGTGATGAGGTCCCGGGGGTGGAGGCCTCATGAGTGGGATCAGGGCCCTGGTGAGAAGAGACCCCAGAGAGCTCTTTTCCCTTTCAGCCACGAGGATACAGTGAGAAGGCAGCCGGCTAGTGACCAGAAAGTGAGGCGTCACCAGATGCCAAATATGCCGGCGCCTTGATCTCGACGTCCAGCCTCCTGACTGAGAAATAAATGTTACTTAAGCCGCCCAGGCTGTGGTGTTTCTGATAAACTCGCCTGACCACCCTGTGAGACCTGTGTGGACGGAGGGAGCTGAAGGGAGGTGGACACAGGCCCCCAGCCCACCCCACCCCTCCCGCCCCCTGCAGCGACCATGAGGGAGGCGGAGCCGGGCCCCCTGGTGGGAGGGGAAGGAATACTCGGCTGCTTTGAGCTCAGTGCTTTCAGAAAACGGTTTTGTTTTTAGATCAGCTGGTTCCATAGGTATTTAGAATAACATTAGCCACACCCCAAATATTCACTTTGTTCTTGGTCCTAAGACACTGGATTGGGTTCACGGCGGGCGTGGCTCCAGGCCCGCAGGCCTCCGAGGGCGACATCAGCCCTTTGGGAGCCTGGTGACTTTGTCCAAGAGGTCACTTCCCGGGGACTCGGGATTGACAACGTCCCTCCAGTCACACCTGGCCCCCTGCTGCCTGGTAGTGCTGGCCTTGTGCCCAGAATCCGGGGGAGCAATTCCAGATCCCTGTGTTCCGGGGTGGCCACACCCCACTGTAGGCGATGCGGGGCCTTGGGAGGCTGCTGGGGGAACCCCAGTGCTGGGGGCTACCCCAACCATTCTGCAGAGTGAAGGATATGGATCGGGCAGGGGACTTCAGCACTGGGGCGAAGGCTCCAGGACTGCAGGGTGGGATTTCTGGAAAGTTCCATTGCTTTGCGTCACTGTGGCCACTAGTGCTTGTCCAGCCTTCGGCTCCTGCTTCTCCACTTCTCGTTGACCCTATTTTTAGTCCAAACTGCTGAGGCGTCTGAAAACATCATTCAGATCTCCTCCACACCTGCCTTCTGAAATGAGAGGCCAGGCTGAGAGTCAGACATGATGGGGTAGCACAGACCATTGCAGGGGCTGCGTCCCAGGGAAGGGTCCCATCCCCTCCAAGTCCCCTGAGGCCTAGGGCCAGTCGGTGGGGGGGGCTTTCTAAAGAGAACTCAGCCTCCCCACAGCCTCTCAGGGGCCCCTCCCTGGCTCCTCTGAGAAAATAAAGACCACTCTGCATGGCACCAGCGTGGACCACAGTCAGATCCTGTCTGGGGGCAGCAGCCTGTAGTGGGCTCTGCTCAGAGGCACAGGGGTGGGGTGGGGAGTGCGGCCTGGGAGGCACAGGGGTGGGGTGGGGAGTGCGGCCTGGGAGGCACAGGGGTGGGGTGGGGAGGGCGGCCTGGGAGGCACAGGGTCCACTCTGTGGTCACTCAGATCACAGAGCGCCCGAGGGAAGTGGGCCAGCTTGACGCCCGGTTCTCCTCCCTCCTGTGAGCTGGAGACATGGGCTTGGGCTGTTGGCATCCTTTAGAGAATGGTCTGGACCCCCTACTCACATCTCTGCCACCTCAGTCCCTCTGCCCCTGGCTTTGGACCATTCTTTCCCCGGGGCTCCGCCCTGCCTCACCTGCCCTGGCCGATGCTTCTGAGCCTTTCTCTGACTCCTCATCCTGGAGGCTCAGCTGGGGTCCTGGGTGCTGGGCCCCCTCTGGTGGACCCAAGTTTTCCTTTAACCTCTGGAGAGAGTGGAGACGAGGAGCCAAAGCTTTGAGGGGAAGTTGAAGCTGTTGCCTCTTTGGATCAAACACAGTGATTTCCCTGGAGTGAACTCGGTCCTTCTTTCCAAATTCTGTTGCAGCGCCTGGGAGGCTGGAGCAGGTCAAGCTTACGGGAGCCCCCGGGAGGCAGGCATCCGTCGACCTCGCGTCCAGTGGGAGCGAGCAGAGGGGAGTGAGGCTTTGGCCTTTACCCCTCGATGAGGGCCTGGACTGGAGGGGCGCAGATGAAGAAGAAGAATTGCTTTTGTTGTCTTCTGATAAAGAGAGCGGGGTTTGGCCAAGGAAGTTTGTGCAGGTGACTGCAGAGCAAAGTGGGGATAAAGGAGGCCAGAGGCCTCCGTGGGCCCTGGAGTGGACGCCATCCCTGCGGGGGTGGGGCAGGGGGCACGGGCGCTGTCCTTGCTGCAGCCGCTTGACCGGCCGGGAAGCTGCAGAGAGGAACGCACTTGGTCAGGCCTCGTCCAGGGGCCCCTGCTCAAGGCCCGATCTGCAGAGTCTGCCCGCGTGCAGCCATGCGGTACCCCGTCCCAGGGCAGCGCACAGCCCTGTCACCATAGCGATGATGCAGAGGTGTGATAAAAGCCATCTGCCACTCGTAAAACACGACATCACTTTTCTGCAAAGCCAGAAGCCAGCCTGGGGCTCAGGCAAGCAATGGCCTATAAAATCCTGAATAATCACCTCAAAGCATACTTTCCAATGTAAAGAACATTCTAGGCAGCTGTTTCCAGATTATTTACGTGAAACCATTTTACACCCCTGACTTTTACCGTGTTCACTGTCTGACCCTTCCTAAACCCTCCCCTGTGGTCCTGCAAGCAGTCTCGGGAGCACAGGCCACTGTCCCTCTGAGTGACAAGTGGCAGAGCTGTGCTCCTGTGCCCTTTGCCCCCAGACGCATTGGCAGGCAGGGCCAGAAATGCCAGCGATCTCCAACTTGCCAGGGAGGAGGAGCTGAGCTCTGTCCTGTATCCGTTTCTATGGCACCATAAAGAACAGCAGGTTTTGTCTGGGTTGGACGTGAAACCCTAACTCAGGGGGTCCTCCCTGGCCAGGGCTGTGAGGGGACCCCTCTGGCCATGCCCCGCCAAGGGCAGAGCCTGGGGCTTGCCCCCTGACACCAGAGGAGACGTGGAATCTTCATGGGTTGGCAGAGGAGGAGATGGAGTTCTCAAAAAGGGCTGATTACTGGAAGTCATCACTGTGGCAACAGGGGTGTTGGATGGGGCCACCAGGGTGCACCTGAAGCTGGGGCGGGGTCAATGGGCCCCACAGCAGGCTGTTCCCCCAGGGAGAACCTGATGTCCCACCATGTGGCTTGTCAGCGTGAGGTTTTTGCTCCAGATCCAGAAATTTGGTAGCTCTGAATAAGAATTTTTGCTGTAATTTATTCTCTCACTTGAATCTTGCATTTGCCTTTAAATATCAAATCTTATTTGTCTGGTATTTGCATTTTCATCTCTAATCATTAAACCTGTAAATTACATTCATGCATAAAATAATGTTTGGTGAAGGCCTTTTAATTTTACAAAATG
Organism: Balaenoptera borealis; assembly: GCF_965194805.1. NCBI lineage: Eukaryota > Metazoa > Chordata > Mammalia > Artiodactyla > Balaenopteridae > Balaenoptera > Balaenoptera borealis. The sequence goes on along the minus strand of NC_138872.1, from coordinate 88,969,865 downwards.
CCTCCTTCTAAAATTATTCCCCTACACCCCGGAAAAGACAAAATGGTGTCACTGGTAACTTGGAGACAAAAATATTTAGTAAGTCTTATCAATTTTGGCTTCTGCTATTCAGGTTAGCAGTGGACATCTATTATCCCTCAATTATTGAAAGGAAAGAGACAACTAAATTAATAACGTCTCTAATTACTGTGTCCTCATCCTGCCCAGACCCTGCCATCCTGGGGGCCATGGCCCTGGATGATTCAGGTGGTCCCAAAGCAGCACCCCAAATACTCTTGCATGCCTTTCCGTTTCGATCTGAAGGCGCCTGCATTGTGATATCTGTGTGTTCACAGGACAGAGTGCACTATGGTGCCAGCTGGACACCACAGCTGGGCCAATACGGCAAACAGTGCCCAGCCAGCACCCAGACCCACAAAACCTGCACCAGAGCTTCTGGGAGATGGGTGCTGCAGACGCCCTCAAGAGGTCCACTTCTGCCCCAGGTGCCCTGGACGCTCTGCCCAGTAACTGTCCCCTTCTTCTCAATCTGCCAGATCCCCCACCCTGCGGGGCCCTCGTGGAGCGCCCCCGGCCCCCGCCCCGCCATGCTCCTTGGGCACGGGAGATCTTACACCACCAGATTCCGAGCACTCCGCCTTCTCCCCTGCTTCTCCCGAGGCCACAGATCTGCGGGACCAGAACTCACTCCCCTAGCCACGCCGCCCCTTCGCTTAGGGGCCTCTTTTTCTTCTCTTTCCTCTCCATCAGATTTCACAGCATTTTGACTCTTCCACTGGTCTTTTCAAAGAAATGTCTTCTTGTTTTATTTACCATCTCCACCGCTGTTTGTTTTCTATGGCATTTGTTTTTGCTTTGTTCTGTAGGAATCCATTCCTTCTTTATTTGGGCTTAGTTTACTGTTCTTTTCCTAGTTTCTCTAACTGAAAGCTTAGTTCGCTTATTTTTAGTCATTATCATTTTTTAACAAATGCGGTTATCACTCCAAGTTTCCTCTGAGTACCCCTTAGGTGGCATCCTACAGGTTTTAATAGGTGCCGTTCTCATTTGTGTTCATTTTTTTTTTTTAATATTTTTATTTATTAACTTGGTTGCACCGGGTCTTATTTATTTATTTATTTTTATATTTATTTTTGGCTGTGTCGGGTCTTCGTTTCTGTGCGAGGGCTTTCTCCAGTTGCGGCAAGCGGGGGCCTCTCATCATCGCGGTGCGCGGGCCCCTTCACTATCGCGGCCTCTCCTGTTGCGGAGCACAGGCTCCAGACGCGCAGGCTCAGTAGCTGTGGCTCACGGGCCCAGTTGCTCCGCGGCATGTGGGATCCTCCCAGACCAGGGCTCGAACCCGTGTCCCCTGCATTAGCAGGCAGATTCTCAACCACTGCGCCACGAGGGAAGCCCTGTGTTCATTTTTAAATGGTCTAATTTGCCTTTTGGTTTCCTTCATAACCCCCAAATTATATATAGCAGTGTTTTTATTTGTGGTATTAATTTCCAGGTAGAAATATTTTTAAAGCTTAGCTTTTTTTTTTTTATTAAACTGCACTCTGTTCAGTGAACAGACTGTAGATGATGTATGCATATGTATCTGTATATATGTATATGGTATATATACGTACATACTCCATGAACCAACTGTAGATTATATATGCTTATGTATCTGTATGTACATGTGTCTGTGTGCATACACACACATACACACACATATACACACACATACTCAGTGAACAGACTGTAGATTTTCTTCCTTTGGAATTTCTTGACAATTTTCCTTATAGTCAGTAGATGGACAGTTTTTGGTGGCTATTCCATATATGATAGAAAATAATATATTATGTATTTGAGTGATACAAAATGTGCAAAATAAAGTCAAGCTTTTTTATTGTTTAATTTGCTCGTTGTTTTGGCTTCTTGGTCTGTCATTTTTAATTAGAACAAAGGGGCTCTATTTTCCAAAGACCCCTCAGGCTGCGGCTCTGAGGACCAGGACAGGAGAATGAATGGGCCAGAGTCCCAGCAGGAGGCACTCAATGGGCTGGCTGGTGGGGCCAGTGGGGCCAGGTTCGTCCACAGGACGCTAACCCCACTGCGGCCGCCCCTCAGAGTCCCCCAAGCCCAGCACAGATAACACTGGTCTTATTGTCCCCCTCTCCTATGGAGGCATCCCTCCTGCTAGTGGTCAGTGTAAATCCCTCTCGCCAGGCCCATTACCCCAACGGCCCCAAGTCCCAGGCAGGCGAGAGAGGGCAAGAATCTTTCCATGTTTTCTAGTTCCCCCTGACAAGGGTTAAAACCCCAAACCCCGTGATACCTGGGCACACGTGGATGTCCCCCCCACAGCTGCCCAGAGACAAGCCTCCTCCACCAGCCCAGCTAGCCCCACCCCCAGCTCCCAGAATAGCCTGCGGCCAGGGCTGGCCTGTGGTAAACAGCCCAGGATCCTCCCTGGTGGGTCTGGGATGAGTCATCCTTAGGAAAACACAGCGGTGTGACTGGGACCTGAGCTGGTCCCTCCAGCCCTCCTTCGTCCACTCCAGGCTGGACACGGGCTGGCCGGGTACAGAGGGGCTGCAGTGGGGAAAGCAGGCTTGGTGTCCCAGGAGGAGGAGGCATGCCAACTTGCAGGCTATGTTGCTCCCCTTTCTACCCCCCCAACTCAGGAAGGAGGGTCCTGGGCCCTCCTGGAATGTTCCCCAGCCCTGCAGGACAACTGTCACCCTGCAGCTGTCGGCCCACAGGTCCCGGGACAGTCCTCCCCCTCCCGCCCCAAATGCACGCTCGAACTTCACGGCCCAAGTCTCTTCCCAGCCTGTCCCAGGTTTCCGGGTGCCACTTCACAGGTGACACTGGATTAGGCTCCAGTGCTGGTCCCACACCCCTCACATGACACCCACAAGCGAGCGTGTGCACCTCTCCCCTTCTGCACAAAAGCAGCCACTGCCCTGTTCTCCCGTCTCCAGGCGCCCCCGGCAGCCCTTTCTGCTTGAAAAGACTAACAGAGCCCCCTGAGCCAGGCCCACTGGCGGCTCCCCACGGCCTGGGGAGATTTTGGGTGGAAGGAGCACCTGGCACGTGGGGGAACCAGGGGCCCTAAATGGGTAAGAGGCAGGTGGCGTCTCCCCTGTGTCTGTCCCCAGGGACCTCACCTCTCTCTGCCTGGAGCACTCCTCCTCACTGGGAACCCCCATTTGTCCTCTGGCCCAGTCCCAGCACCTCCTGTGAGGTGCACCCACCCCTGCAGCCCCAGTATCCTCCTCCCGTCCTTGCAGCGCAGCTGCTGCGCCTCGAGCCGGGGCCTCAGGTCGGATTTCCTTGGATAAGCCCAGGTGAGGCCACACAGTGGAGAAAGTGGCTCCTGCCCAGGGTCCTCAACAAACACAAGGCTCAACATCCAGGTGACCCCACTCAGGACCAGGGCCGGTCCTGCCAAGGACTCCAGCCCCACACACCTCCAAGTTGCTTATTCCCTCCCATGCAGGTTTCTAGTCAAACGTCCTTTTCTCAGGGGCCGTCCCCCTGTAAATAGCAGTCCCCTCACCCAGAACGTGCATTATTCCCTCTCTGTGGTACCAACCTTATTTTCCTACGTAATTCCTGGCACCACCCGGCATATTTAACACTGGTTTATCGGAGCGCCAGCCTTTGGGAGGAAAAAGCTCGCAGTGCTACTCCTCAGTCTTGGATGAGGCTGTGTTTAACCCCCTGGTGCCCTTCCTGGAGTAACCCCACCTGTCCTGGCCTCTGCCCAGGGACAGTACAGCAGAGGCCTAAGGGAGCTTCGGACCCTGCGCATTTGCGTGCATGTGTGTGTACCTGTGTGTATGTCTCTGAGTGTGTGTGTGTATTTGTCTGTGGCTGTGCCTCTCTGTGTGGGCATGTGTATGTGTGCATCTGTGCATGTCTGTGTGTGTATGTGTATATTTCCTTGGATGAGTCCATTAAGCCAAATCAAATTACTGCTCAGAGCAAAATATAAGGAACCAGGCAGAAAAACCTGGCCAAGAGTTTTCCATACTCTGACCTCCTGTGGTGAGTGCTCTGTTTTCAAAGGCTTTTTTCACGTCACCTTCGCCTGTTGACACCTGACCCCAAGCTGGATGGTGGCTTGTGGTCCCTTCTTTGACACATGCCCTACATCTGCCCAGGGCACGGGTGTGAACAAGGCACTGATCTTAGTGGAGCATGTGCATTTTAGGGGATACAAACCATAAATGAGAACAGAAGACGGTACAGTATCTTCACATGGTGATGGCGTTGCTGGGAAAATAATTAGAGTGGTGGGATGAGAGGAAGTGGGGTGAGGCTAGTGAGACAATGATTTTCCAAGGTGATAGTTGAGATAAAGCAAGAACTGTGCACAGGAGCCATCCAGTGGTGAGGTCCAAATAATATATGTCCCAAGAGAATGATGGGGGTGGGGGGAGAGGTAACCTAACTGCACAGGGAGCCCCAGTGAGGCCCCCACTCTTAATGTCCATGGTTCATGGGATCCGCCCACCCCACGTCCACCCTAAGGACACTGAACATGGGAGGCCCGGGTGGGTGGGTGGGGTGCTGGAGCCTACAGAACCCCAAGGCCAAGGGAGACACTGTGGTGACCACAGACCTAAGCTCCTTCCTGCCTGGTTCCCCCTCCCCCAGATGGGGGGGTGCTTCTCAACCTCCATCTCAGTTTGCACAGCACCTCCTTGGCCTCTCTGAGTAACCCTGTCCAAAGTTACCTCTTCTGCACACAAATGGTGCTGTCAGTGTGAGAGGGAGGGAGGGAGGAGCTCCATCTCCAGGGGATGAAAATGCCCCCAAATGCTCCATTTCCAGTCAAATCCACCTTCACCCTCTGGTCCCCACCCACCCCCGGCCCTGGCCCCAACACATCCTCCAGATCCAGTTCCAGGAGGGCCCAGCCCTTCACTTACTTCAGATGGCCTCAGAAACATCTATTTCACTGACTTGCTGGGCTGGGACTCCCCTCCTTCACCCCAGGTATCTAATGGGCGCCTTCTGAATGTCAGGCACTGGGCCAGGCACTGAGATTCAATGGTGAGTCTCAGGGAAAATGGACCCTGAATTCATGCAGGAGAAAACTGCAGTCCTGAGAAGCCAGTACAGTCAATGGGAGACTAGGGGTCCCACCCCAGGTCTCCCACCAGAGACTGGCCTCCCCTCAGTCCTGCCAGAGAGGCTTCGTCCTTGGAAACTTGCAGCCCCTGAAGGGCAGGGGGCAGTGAGCCTGGTGGTAGGTGTGTTTGTGACGTCTCCTTTGGCCAGGTTCACTTACCTTCCCAACTATGACTTTAGGCGGAAATGCACATTAGTATTCCCTACTGGGGGGTTTCCCTGGTGGCTCAGTGGTTAAGAATCCGCCTGCCAATGCAGGGGACACGGGTTCCAGCCCTGGTCCGGGAAGACCTCACATGCCACAGAGCAACTAAGCCCGTGGGCCACAACTACTGAAGCACGCGCACCTAGAGCCCGAACTCGGCAACAAGAGAAGCCACTGCAATGAGAAGCCCATGCACCTCAACAAAGAGTAGCCCCCGCTCGCCACAACTGGAGAAAGCCTGTGTGCAGCAACAAAGACCTAACGCGGTCAAAAATAAATAAATTAAATAAATAAATTTTAAAAAAATATTCCCTATTGGGGGCTGGGGGTCCAGAAGCTGTGTGGGCACAGAAGTACCGCGCCCCTGGCTGTAGGTGGCCAATTTTGCGCATCTGGCGAGGCCAATTGATACACACACACACAAACACACACACACACACACACACACAGAGTCCCGCCCAAAGCGAGGGAGGTGTCACCTCTCGCACACACCGGGCACCTCTCTGTGCCAAGCGAATTCTAACTGGGGCGCCGGCGCCGCCATAGTTAAGGCGCAGGCGTGGTCCCCTCGAGGTGGGATGGGGCCCCAGCGTGCAGGAGCCTCGCCCCGGTGCGGGCCTCCCCTCCGGGTTTGGGCCAACACCCCGCTCCTCTCATCGTCTCCAGCGGTGGCGACCCCAACGCCCCCTCCTCCTCCCCTTCGCCGGCCGCCTGGGGCGCGGCACCCGCCCGAGGCGGGGGCGTGGGGCATAAGGTCGCCGCCCAGAGGGAGCTCATCCGGCGGCGCAGACGCCCAGCGCCTCCGGGGAGGGACTTGGCCTGGGTTCTGGCCCTCGGCTTATCGGGGAGGAGCCGAGAGGCTGCAGCTGGCGGCGGCTTGCCCCGGGCGGGCCGAGGTCCTGGGCGCGGCAGCCAGGCCGGGGAGCCCTTCTCGGCAGAACCCGCAGCGCGGGATCAGCGCCGTCTGCTTTCCTCTCTGTCTTCTCTGGTCAAACCGCGGGAAGAAAGCGCCCTCCCTTTAGCGGGCCGGGAGCTGCAGAGCATCGCGGGGCGCGGCCGAGGGGAGGAGAAAACAGAGGGAGCAGCGTAGGCCCGGGCTCGCGGGGCTGCGGCTCCGCCAATCTGCGGGCGCTGACGCGGGGGGCGGCTCCGCGGCGCTCGGATATCTGACCGCCCGGGGAGAGGCTCGGCTGTGCGGGGGCTGCGCTCCGGGGACGACCGGTGCACCTGCCCGGGGACTTCGCCGGACGCTCCGTGCGCCACCCCCCGCTCCCGCCCCCTCCTCGGTCCCCGCGGTCCTGCGCCCTCATTCCCCTCCAGGTCCCCGCCTGCGGGCCGCAGCGTGAGAGAACCGAGCCCTGCCCGAAGGAGCCGCCCCTTCTCCGCCCGGCCGGCCCGGCGCCTAGCGCGGCCCACGGAGCAGCGCAAGAGACTGCGCCGAGCCTCGGATCGGATTGCGCCGCGCGGTCGCCGCCACCCCCCACCCCCACCCCAGGCCGCCGCGCCTTGGCCGGGATGGGCCTAAGTGTCCGGCCCCTGAGCGCCTGATGAGCGCGGCCGCGGCCCCGGAGACCCAAGCGGGCCGCTACGTGCGCGGGGCCTCCCCGAGCTGCGCCCCCAGCTTCGCGGACGAGGGCCGCTGGGCCCGGCCGGCTGAGGGCGCGGCCGCTCCGGAGAGGCGAGAGGGAACGGCCCCGAAATGGCCCGGCGAGCGGGCGCTTTGGCGGTGGGCGCCCTACGCGTGGGACAGCCCCGGGACGAGTAGCTGGCCGACGCCAGGTGGACCTTGATCCGCGCCGCGGCACCGCGTTCGTGCCAAGCCAAGACTAGAAGGGCACGGGCGGAGCGCGCTCTGGGGGCGCCCGGAGTTCCAGGCCCCGCTCGCCCGCCGGGCCATGAAGATGATCCTGGTGCGCAGGTTCCGCGTGCTCATCCTGATGGCGTTCCTGGTGGCCTGCGCGCTGCACATCGTGCTGGATCTGCTGCCCAAGCTGGAGCGGAGCGGAGCGCAGCCCTCGGGGGAACCCGGCTGCTCCTGCGCGCAGCCCGCGGCCGAGGCGGCGGCACCCGGCTGGGCCCAGGCGCGCGGACGCCCGGGGGAGCCCCCGGCTGCAGCCTCCGCCGCCGGCGACGCGGGCTGGCCCAACAAGCACACACTGCGCATCCTGCAGGACTTCAGCTCCGACCCTTCCTCCAACCTCACGTCCCACTCGCTTGAGAAACTGCCACCCGCAGCCGAACCGGCCGAGGGTGCCTTGCCGGGGCAGGATCCCGGCGCCCTGCGACCCTTAGACTCCGCTCACCGGCCGCTACTCAGAGACCCCGGTCCGCGTGGACCTGTGCCGCCCCCCGGCCCGAGCGGGGACGGCTCCCTCCTGGCCAGGCTGTTCCAGCACCCACTGTACCAGGTAGCCATTCCGCCGCTAACGGAGGACGACGTCCTCTTCAACGTGAACAGCGACATCAGGTTCAACCCCAAGGCGGCGGCAGCAGAGAACCCAGACTGGTGAGTGGGGCTGCGGCTGCTGAGGTGGGTGCTGGCAGGCCCGACCCCCAAGGCAGCCATGCGCCCCGTGAGAATAAAGATCCACCCCAGTGCCCCTTCCCAGAAAGTGCCCTTGCACATCCCAGGCGCTGTGTAAAGAGGCTCAGGGTCAGAGACTCACAGAGGGCGTGGACCCCATGGCAGAGGCCGCAGGAAGGGGAGCTTTGCGGGGCGGGCAGCGTGCAGGCTCTGGGCACTGCCTTTGTCTCCAGAATGACTGCCTCCCTGAGAAGGGCTGCTGGGTGGTTTGGGAGCTGTTTCCTGTGGCCACTGGCCTGGAAGGCAGACATGGCAGGCAGGAGCCGGGAAGAGTCAGCTCTGCATTTGCAGGAAAGCAGTGCTGGCCTGCAAGGCCCTGGTCACAGGCTCACAAAGGGACTCAGGCAGTGAGTGAAGGTGCTTCCTTGGGAAGCTGCTGCCTGCCGGTGCGTGGCAACACCGCTCTGGTGGACATGTCGGGAAGGTCTGGAGAGGCCTAATGAGCCTTGTAAACCAGCCCCTGAGAAAAAATTAGCAGAGGGGCATGCTGGCCCCCGTGAGGCATAACCAGGGAGTTCTGCCCCCGCCCAGGCTGCAAGGGGGTGACAGCTTCCTAAGAGGCGAGTAGCAGCCCCCAGGAGCATCTCTTTAAACTGTCCTGGTTTAAACTCCTCCCCCAAGGCCCTCCTCAGCCACACAGATCAAAATAAGCAGATGCTGCCGCCCTGGGTGGTGAAATATTAACCAACAGCAAGGCCAGGATAAATAAGTACCTGCAAAGGTTACACAAGCAACAGAGGGGAAAGGCCAGGTTTCCAAAACATCTCAAAAATCCTTTCTCCTTTGCAGTTGGACCAGACCCAGTGTTTTCTGTCTAAACACACCAAGGTGTTCCGTGGCCTCTGAGCTTTGTCTGCTGGCCAGGTTCACGGACATGCTCAGAAATGTGAGAGGCAGAGCAGTGTGCTGGGCCTGGGCCCCTTTGCAGGAGAGACAGCCCAGAGCCACTGGTCAGGCATGGGGCCCTTGGGCAACTTCTCGGAGCCCATCGTGTCCGTTGTGGGCAGAACGTGGGGCTGAAAAGGCCTCACTTGTAGGTGAATTAGCGCTTAGACAAGTTCCGCTTTTACCTCCAGCATCAAACAGGGCCTGTCCTCCCCCAGACTGGCCCTTTGGCTCAAGAGACAAGGATGGGCCATGTTGGCAGCAGGTCCTCGATTTGGGCCTCAGCTGGGGTGAGTGCCACTTTCCTCTCTCCCCACCCAAGGCTGCTTCCTGAAAATCAAATTTAGCCTTTTGAATCATTGCTGCCCCAAAGCAGAGCACCCAGCGAAGGTTTCCGCCACACTGGGTTCATCTGCCCCCAGGAAGCCGGCAGCCCCTCGCACCCCAGGCTGACATCATGCTTGTCAGGCTGTTTCAGTGACCCTGGGACAGACGCGGCGGGGCCTAGCGCTGACGGTCTGGGTTTGGTCTGCTTTAGTTGTAGCTGTCTGTGGCGTCTCCCAAGGGTAAGTGAGAATTACAGGCCTTCAAATATATTGTTAGTTGGTGGAACAACAGCCACAGAAAAAGTGCGGCCGTCGCAGGGTCGTGTTTGAGTAGAGGCACCTCTGAATAAATCTATATTTGTTTGGATTCAAGGTGAAAACCTTGGCATCGATGCCAACTCCCCCATCCATCTCGAGACCTTGCTGTTCTGTTCTTTCCCTGTTGACCTGGGTCACCTTCATTTGTGCAGGCCACACGAAGGTCCTGAGGATGAATTCCTACCCACGGGGGACGCGGCCGTGGACTCCTATCCCAACTGGCTCAAATTCCACATCGGCATCAACCGCTATGAGTTGTACTCTCGGCACAACCCAGCGGTGGAGGCCCTGCTGCGTGACCTCGGCGCCCAGAAGATCACCAGTGTTGGTAGGTGCCCTCCCTGCCCGGCCAGCTCTCCTTGCTGGAGCATCACCTCGTGGGCGAGTTATACTGGCAGCCTTCCCAGAGGAGGCACCTGCAGGCCTTCGATGCTGTCGGTATTTGGGGGCAGCGGGAGGCTGCTTTCTGCTGTTGCAAGATGAGCAAGGCAGGGCAAGATGCCGCCCGGCCAGTCCTGTTGTTCTGTTGTGGGGGGCGCACCACGGGTCCCCACCGCGGGTTAAGAAGAGGCACCCCTGGCAGCTGCAGGGAGACGCCTTGGAGAGCTCAGCATCTTCTGGTTGTCTGGGGAGGCTCTGCCTCAGAGCCCACCAGGTGCTCCTGGGATTCGTGTGGGCGGGGAGTGACAAGGGCTCAACTCTATCCAGGGCAGAGCCCCATACACTGAGTAGTTCGGAGGAGACATCTCTGAGTACTTTGGGATCTGCTGAATCAGAAGTTTCAGGGCATCCAGTTACTGATTTCAGGAAAATGTGTCGGGAGTGGTTTCTGAGTGTGGAGGTTGGATGCCATTGTTCTCAGGCCTGCAGGCAATTGTTTGTGAAGGTCCCGATTAGTCACTAGTAGCTCCAAGGGCAGAGGGGGTGGGCAGAGGCCCTGGGTGGGAGGAGCAGTCCCAGGAGGCGCGTAGGGCGGAGGGAGGCCCCAGGAGCTTGAGTGCTGGGAGCAGGGGGTTCCAGGCACTGTCTTACTGGTGTCTGGGCCATCCTGAGGCTGAAAGGGCTCTGCTAACCTGGGCTGAGGCCAGGGAGCTGGGGGTTGCCTGCGAGGCTGGCGCCTGGGTTTCCAGAGCTCTTTAGAGGCTGTGTTGGGTGTCTCCGCCCGGCGCTGAGCTGTTTGCCAGCACCACCCTCTCCCTAGCGTATAGTTGTTCACCCTGAGAGAGAACTCGCCGGGGCACGACGGTGGTCTCCCCTCCTTCTTGCTGCCCAGGAGGAATCTGAGTGCCTCCCGGCCCCCAGCCCCACCCAGCCCTCCTCCTGTGCTGGAAGGCAATCCGTGTGGACGACGAGGACCGCATGGGAGAGGCCACAGCTGGGGTGTCCCCTTCTCTCCTGAGTAGACGAGGCTGTTAGAGAAACATCCAATGCGATGACCGTTTGTCATCTGTTCAGTGGATTCTCTTGAGCACCTCCTGCATCTCAGGGCCCCTTTCTGGGCAGTGGGAGTTGGGGGTGAATCCAGCCTCAACAAGCTTCTGCTGCATCCTGACCTGCACATGCTGATGGACAGATAAAGTCGAGAGTGATTAGCGAGGAGGTGACCTCCACCTGGGAGGACCAGGTCTTGAATGGGGCGAAGGCTTTCGTGATGGAAGGGGGCAGGGAGCGTGGGCCTTTCGGGAAAATGACAACAGCGTTTTAAAATTAGGGTTTAGGGAAGTGCAGCATTCATGCTTGCAGGCTGCTGTCTGCCCCGGTGTCCCATCTGTCAAGTGGGCTCAGGCACATTGCATCTTATGTCAAGAAGATGGACAGTGCACCCAGGCTTGTAGAGTATTACCTCGGGCTTTGTGCAGGGTCTTGGTTAGGGGCAGGGCTGCAAGGATCCCACAGGCCAGCCGGGCTCACCATACCCCTCAGGGGACAGACAGCCTCCCAGCTCTCACTGGACGTTGCCCTGTGCAGAGAGCAGAGCCCAGGAGCCCAGGGAGCCGCTGGAGGCAGAGGACAGGCCTCGGGGGTTCACAGGCAGCTTTGCCCGCCCTGGGCACCCTCCTCCCCTGTTCTGCCGGGGGCCTGGCCTTGGGGCACCCCCACCCCCTTTGGTCCAACTGTCCTGGGCAATGGTGCCTAGGCTGCCTGACGTCCCAGAGTTCTGGCTTGCTCTGCGCCTGGCAGGGTGACCTGGGGTGAGTGCCTGCCCATCTGTGTCCTGTGGGCTGTTTGAGCTGATCTCACCCGCTGGACTTACCCTGGCCTAGCTGGTCCTAATGGAGCATGTTCCTTGGGGCCGTGGGCCGGTCAGAGCCCAGGCTGGCATTCACGGGTGCCTGATGAGCATGGTAAGGTTGACTTGATGGGACCGGGTGTCATCACCCACAGCGAACAGCAGGCCTGGTGTGTCCTAGCTGCCCCAGTCACGAGTCAGCGTGACTCTGGGCAGATGGGTTAACTTCTGTGGACCTCCCCGCGTCTCCTGTGGATCACAGAGGTGGTCATATCCTCGACCCTGTAATCTCCAGCTTGCAGATCTGAAATCATAACCCATTTGACAGCAAAACCCGACCCAACATGAATGGACATGGAGGCAAAACCTAAAATGAGAAACTGTTTATAAGCCCTTGTTTTTCTCACTTGGAGTGAATGTTCCCATGGAGTGCATTTAATTCTGGGGTTCTCCCCCGACCCGCTCAGGGCTACAGAATCTGGGGGATGGATACACCACCTGCAACTCTTGTCATCTGAAATTTTTAAAACCCCTGAACACTTCTGCTCCAGAGATTTTGAAGACGGGTGTGGACCCGTGAAACCTGCCTCACGGGGCTGTTGAGAGGTTTTGGTGAGGAAGAGGAAGAGGAAGAGGTAGGAGCAGAGGCTAGGCAGCGTCCCCGCTGGTCACCTCTGCGTGGGGCGGCCAGCACTGGGCAAGCTGGAGCCTGCTGAAGGCCTCGACCGGACGCTCAGCCCCGCTATGTGCGGCCTTGGGCCTGGAGGTGCCTGGAGGTGCTCCCAGCAAGTTCACACTTGAGAGGAGGCCCTCTTCCTGAGGAAGCAGGACATCATCTCACCTGGAGCCCAGTGCAGCCTCTGGGAGCATGGCTGCAAGTGTCCAGGCCCAGGATCCTGCTGGGCGGGGAGCAGGAGAGGGGCTGGCCCAGCCAGGCTGCAGGCGTCCCCGGGGATGCACGCCTTCTCGGGGGTGTCTGCCCCCACATCCAGCTGGTCGTTTTTGTTGAACACCCAGCTGCTGAGACAGCAGCCTCTGACTGGGCCCTTGGCTTAGCAGAGCCACTGGGTGGGTTTGCAGACCGGGGTCCCTGGACAAGAGCTGTCTGCTGCTGGAGGCCCCGCCCCTGGCACTGCTGCGACCTGGGGGGGCGCAGCCCTCGGAGGCCCCATGGGAGCCGGGAACCTGCCTTGGGAGTCAGGGTTCAGCAGCGCCATCCTTTTGAGCTTAAAATGGAAGAAGAGCTAGAAATCCAGCCGATCTCCCAACCCCATCCTGCAAATCAGGGAACAGGCTTCCGGGAGGGCAGGCTTGCCCACGGTCAACACATCTCTGCCCCCAGCTCTGGACTGTGTCTGGACCCAAGCGGTCACTTCAGTCTTGGAACATGAGCCCAGAAATGGTGTGGCGATGAGAACGGGTCCTGCGAGGCCCCCGATGCTTTCCCTCAGAACAGTTCCGTCAAGGCTCCCGTTCAGACCCCTTGATCCACTCACAAAACGCATGTGGCCAGCGGAGATTTCTTTAGAGCTGGGCTCCCGGCTGCTTGGTAATGGCTATTAGCCGCCTTTAAAGAGCCTCGGGACCCTGAAGCCAGGCCTGCGGAGGCTTTGGCTGGGCCAGTGATAGTGTTGATAATTAAATCACTATTGTGCACAACCATGGATGCAAAGAATAAACGACACAATTAACTACTCTGTACTTGGAGTTACTTAAAAAGAAGTCACTCAGCAGGAGAGGATTCGGGCAGCCTCTGGCCTGAAGCACAGACCCCACAGTTGCTCATCCAGATCAGGACAAAGCCAATGGGGGTGCTGAGCAGTGGAGACGGCTCCACAGGACAGAAGTCCTGGGCGCTCACTGACCTGCTAGGACAGCAGCCCTGGGGGCCGTAGGGCCGCCCTGCCTAATGAGTGGGCTCCTCAGGAAGGTGGCTCTGGGCCCAGAAAGGCTGCAGTCCCCCTCCTACCCCGGGGACACCACCGCTTCGGGCCCCAGTCCCAGGAGCCTGGCTCGACTGACCCGGAGGAAGGGAACTGAAAATGCCCAGTAAGCTGGACGCCCAAGCCCAGGGCCGGAGGGGCCTTCAGTCATCCTGGAGGAAGGACAAAGGCCACCCCAGGGGACCCGGAGAAGGTGGTGAATAGCTGAGTTCCTCCTCATCTCTCTCCGCTGTCGGGTTGAAGGTCAAAAACAAAGCCTGTGCGGTGCTGACCCAGCTGCACCCCCCAGCGCTTGCTTTCTCCATTTTGAACTGTTGGCAGCCACGGCTCCGGAATCCAGCAGGCGTGTGTTCCGGCTGGGCTCCGTCTAAGTCCAGGGCGGGAGCTGGTTTCCACCTGGGGCAGTGCTGTGGTTTCCCTTTCAAGAAGCAGAACTCCCCCAGGAGGGGTGCGCTGGATTGTAGCAAATCACGGCGTCAGTCGTACTCCAGGCTGGAAGCTGTTGCTTCTCAGACATCCTGGGGCCTGTGTCACGCACTGAAGTCTGGGCCGCACCCCTGAGTTGGGCCGAGGACCCAGGCCGGAGCACAGGCTTACGTGGGGCAGGTGCCCACGGGGCTGGCCCCTCAGTGCCTGTAAATGGACGCGCTCTCGCCTTTCTCCGTGGCTGTGGGGTGGCGGGGAGAACAGAGAACCCAGCTGCTCCTGGTGTCACATTCTCCAAATCTGAGCCATCCTTGGGCCAGGCCTCGCTTCTTCTGACCCTTAAATCAAGGCAGGGGCTGTGAAAACAGCTGGACCAGCGTCCTGACCGTGACCCCTAAGGACAGACGTTGGTCCTACTTCACAGGTGAACTGGCCGAGGCCGAGGGCACAACGTCATTGGCCCTGCTGGCACCTGGCAGCACCTCCCACACAGAGGTGTCTGTGTGGTCCACCAGTCTCCAGAAGACGGAGTTCATTCATTTAAAGTCAGGGTGGCCCATCCAAATGCGGGTCAGGGATCTTGTTAGGAATGGGGAGGGTACAGGCTCGGGGAGCTTCACCCACAGACCTGGGTCACGCTGTCTCCGATGCTGAGTCCAGGGCCCCTTCAGATGGAGCTGCTGACCTGGCAGCAGGAGCCAGGCAGGTGGCCGGGGACCTGGAGGACAGGTCTGGCCGTGGCGCCCATGGAGCCCTGCAGCCCCTGAGACATCTGGGAACTTGGACCTTGAGGTCCTGCCTCTCTCGCCCCTGAAGTCCGCTGACCTGAACATGCCCGACGCTGTTCCAGGTGCTTCACTAGCGTGACCCCGGTCACCACGAGAGCAACCCCGGGAGAGGGTGCAACGCGTCCCGTGCTCACCTGAGTCCCCTGAGGCACCGACCAGTGGGTCTCAGCCCTGGCCCCAGCCCCATGGGGGAGGCTGGGTGGGTGTGCTGAGCCCCCTTCAACAGAGGGGGCCGAGGTCGGGGCAAGCGGAAACACCATCTAGGGCGCCAGCTGGGGCCACCGCAGACCCAACCCTCCAGTGTGGCACCCTCCCACCACCTCTGCCGTCAGCCCATTTTCCCAGGCCCCGTCCACCCTCCTTAGCACGGCTGCTCTGGCCCCTGGTTGGCGCTTCCTGACCCTGAAACATCTGCCTGCCCCAGGCCTTGGTCGCGGACCCTCACCACTCCACTGCCACAACCCTCACATTTGCACCCATACCCCGACCTAACCCCACAGCCTCAGGTCACCGCTACCCAGGGGTCCCCCCAGACCCTGGAGCAGTGCATCATCAAGCTCACGGGCCTGCCCCGAGGCAGCAGGTGACCCTGTATTCTTTCCCTCCTATTGCAGCCATGAAGTCGGGGGGCACACAACTCAAGCTCATCATGACCTTCCAGAACTACGGGCAAGCACTGTTCAAACCCATGAAGTAAGTGCCGGGCCGGTGGGGGTCAGGTGTGGGGGGCTGTGGTCGGGAGTGCGCAGGTCGTGTGATCTGTGTCTCAGCCTCTCAGCTCTGCTCTCCTCGCCCGAGAGCAGCCAGACTCTATGTCTGTGAATGCGCATAGCCGTGCCCGTAAAACTTTATTTCTAAAACTAGTGGGTCAGCTGATTTGACCCCTGATCCCTATTCTAGATAAAATAGAAACTGTGCTACAAAAATCAAAGTGAACCCCTCAGTGGCATCTGAAAACTGTGGGGATGGTGGAGAAGGAACGTTTGGAAGCCAGGCTACTCCCGAAATGAGCACCTGTGGCTTGTGGTGTCCACTCTGATGGTCCTGGCACTTGCTTGTCCCGCACGGGCCGAGGTTGTTTGCCATCTTTGGTTAGTTTCAAACAGGGCCATTTTTGCACTGTTGAGACGGTTCATTGTTTTTAAAGCATGAGTTGTACCCCCAAAAGCCCATGAGGCCATTCAGGTCATGTGGGGCTGCTGGGCTAGGTGGGGACTGCGGCAGAGCTCCAGGGCATGGGCCCCCCCAGAAGGAGCAGCTATCCGTGACCAGGGTGGACGGCCAGCCTGGTTCACACAGGACAGAACCCCAACGTTCACACAGAACCCCAACATTCATGAGGGGTGATTTGGGCAAGGTGAGGCCTAGGCTGCACGTGGGCTCCTTGGGGAAGGTTCTGGAGGGGAGGGGGCTCCTCATAGAACTTTCTGGCCACCGTGGGCTCCTCTGTGCCCTCTCAGACTGTAGCTGGAGTAGAGGGGCCCCTTCCAGGCCTCTTGATGTCGCAACAGTGAGTATGGAGCTGTGCGGGGAGGAGGGTGTGCCAGGCAGGGTCGAGCTCGGATGCTGCATGGACGGCCAGGTGACAGGTGGGCCTGGACCCCTCCCTGGCAGGAATCCGGGACAATAGCCGAAAACCACAATGTCTTTGTTGCCCCGTCGGCCACACAGGCCCCCCGTCTTCGTGGTGTATTGTCCACAGTCCAGTAAGTCGTCTCCAGGTGCGCCCAGAGCTTTGTAAGTTGAAGATTCTGAATTAATTAGGTGGTAGTATTTTTCCTCTGAGATCTTGAAGGATGTATGCTGAGAGCATCTAGAGAGGAACAGCCCTGAGGTGGGAGGTAGAGCCTGGGGGGCCTGCAGAGTGTAATTTACGTGGTATGTGCATGACCATTTAAAGTTGTTTTTTTTTTTTAATTTATTTATTTTTGTTTTTGGCTGCGTTGGGTCTTCGTTGCTGTGCGCAGGCTCTAGGCGCGCGCGGGCTTCAGTAGCTGTGGCTCGCGGGCTCTAGAGTGTGGGCTTCGGTAGTTGTGGCGCGCGGGCCTAGTTGCTCCGCGACATGTGGGATCTTCCCGGACCAGGCCTCGAACCTGTGTCCCTTGCATTGGCAGGCGGATTCTTAACCACCGTGCCACCAGGGAAGCCCCACCATTTAAAGTTTAATGGGTATATATTTTTAATAGACGTTGAAAAATATTTAAATAGCACATTAGCCCGTGAGTTGCTGAGTATTCTTGCTTTAGTGTTAAAGTAAGATTTTTTAACAGCTTTATCAAGATGTAATTTACATATTTCATAATTCAGCCACTTAAAGTCTACAATTCAATAGCTTTCAGTATATTCACGGAACGGTGCATCCATCACCACAATTTTAGAACCTTTTCGTTACTCCAGAAAAAAACCTTGTCCGATGTTGCCCTGCCTCCAGGCCTGGACGACCACTAGCCTACTTTCTGTCTCTGTGGACTTGCCCATCTTGGAGTTTCACGTAAACAGAATCACACACTATCTGATTCTTTGTGTCTGCGTCTCTCACTGAGCATCATGTGTTCAAGGTTCATCCACGTTGTGGGCGGTGTCAGAGCTTCCTTCCTTTCTGTGGCCGAACAATACCCTACAGTGTGGATGGACCACATTTTACTTGTACTTTCATCCGTTAATGGGCATTTGAGTTATTTCCACTTTTTGGCTGTATGAATAATGCTGTATGAACATTCATGTACAGGTTTTTGGGTGGACATACGTTTTCATTTCTCCCGGCTGTATGCCTGGGAGTGGAATTGCTGGGTCACATCATAACTAAGTGTAACTGTTTGAAGAGCTGCAGACGCTTTTCCTCAGCGGCTGTGCAACGGGTAGTCCCACCAGCTGTCTCCACGCGCTGCTCGTCAGTACTTGTCTTTATCCACCTTTTTGGTCTTTGCCATCCTGGTGGGTGTGTGAGATGGTGTCTCCTTGAGGTTCTGACTCATAGTTCTCTACTGACTAATGGTGTCGAGTGTCTTTTCATGTCTTTGTTGGTCATTTAGATCTTCTTTGGAGAAATGTCTGTTCAGATCTTTTACCGTTGTTTAGTTGGTTGTCTTTCCATTAGTAAGTTGTAAGAGTTCTTTATATATTTTGGATATAAGACCCTTATCACATACGTGGTGTCCTTTGAGGCACAAGTTTCTCATTTTGAGGATGTTGGATTTAACTATTATGTTGTTGTTGCTCGTGCTTTTGGTGTAGTATTTAGATTTTAATATCGAAAAATGTACATGCTGGGTAATAGTGGTGCAGGTGATGTGTGTGGCTGAAGTTTAGAAGCATTGGTGTATCCACAGAGACAGCAGGCCTGGCAAGGCCATTGTTGTGTGACCTCCAGTAAATTCATTCCCCCTTACTGGGACTCAGTTTATCCATCTGTCAACAAAGGCATTGTAGGAAGAGATGTGAGGTCTAAACTCTATTGGATTGGTTTAGGACGCAGGGCACCAAGTTTACAGAAGGAAGCCGGGAGGAGCTGGTGTTTGGCAAGTCGGGGTGGGGCTGGGCAGATACACCGGAGTGTGCGGGCTTTGCAACAGGATTCAACCTGCTTCTTGGAAAGGAAGCTTCCAGGTGTGCTCATAGCACTAGCTGTGACCACCTCCTGGCAGAAATCTGCGTTCAGCCACCCCACTAACACTGAGCCCGGCCTGGCCTCCTGCCAGGCGCAGGGAATGCAGTCGTGACTCAGGCCCGTCACTGCTGCTCAGGGCGGGACGGAGAGCAGTGTGTCTGCCCCACCGCGCAGGGCCTGGTCCTCAGTTGGTGCTACACATACGTCTGCAGAACAAACTAGAGAATGAGCCACTGACGGCAGACGGGAGACTGAGGGCTGGTGAGCACTTGGGAGGCAGCTGGAAGGTTTCTCAGAAGTGACCTCCAGCTGAGGCCTGAGCACAAGTGTGACGGTCAGGTGGACACCACCCCAGGCCAGAAGGCCAGCCTGGAGGAGGCGGCACATTCCAGGACCGGGTGGCTTCTACAGTCTGGAGGACCAGTGCTGTTGTGCAGAGGACTCCATCATGTGGCTGTTTATACTGAGGTTAATTTAAGTGAGATGAAGTGACAACCTAGTCTCTCGGTCACACCAGCCACACCTGAGGCATCAGTGGCTGCATGTAACTGGCGGTGCCGTGTTGGACACGCCCAGCATCACAGAAAGTTCTGTGGGACAGTTCTGTGTTTGAGCGCAGAACTCGAGGGGAGACGAGTCCAGGCAGCTGGAGAGGGGCAGGGGCCAGACTCTGCAGGGCATCTGGGCCTGGATGTTTGGATTTTTTCCAGGAGAGTCAGTCAGCCACGTTATGCGGGGATGGAGGTGGGGAGGGTGGGAGGGCTTATCGGTTGTCAGATGAGAGGTGCTGGCGTCTGCGCCTGAGGAGGCGTGAGGATGGGGGATGAGCGTGGCTCTTAGAGACGCTTGGGAGAGGCAGACCCCCTGGGCACAGTGACGGACGTGGTCGGGGCTGGGAGAGTGAAGGCTTCCGACCTAGGTGCCAGTGGCCTGCGGGGCCGTGTGTGTGTGGGGGGGGCGGTCCAAGCAGGGAGCAGGTGCACGTGGAGGCGCCTAGAAGGTGAGGCCTAGCCATAGAGAGTATCCTTGCTGTGTGACCTTGCAACACTCCCTCCCCTCTCTGGGCCTCGGTTGCCTTACGCTGCATGAGGCTGGATTACAGGAGGCTTCGGGACCCTGCCCTTCTGGGACCTCTGTATCTCCGGTAAGGAAGACAGTAAGTTCAGCACCGGTGGGGCTCCAGGAGCCATTGCAGTCCCCTCCCCGAGTCAGTCCTTGCTCGTTGATTGTCTGGGTGTGCTGGAGTTTGCAATTTTGACTTGCAGACATTCGAGGGATGAGGAATATTTGGTGCACTTGAACAGTGGCTATTTAGGGCGCAACAGCTGAACGCAGGCTGGAAACGGAGCTGCAGCCGCGCTTCTGCTCAGGTCACTTGCCAGCAGGCGACCCGTCGCTCCCCGCGGCCTGGCGAGGCTGCTTTAACGGTCCGTCTTCACCAAAACAGCTGGGCTGCCTCCTGAGCGTTTGGAATCCGGAGCTACAGCGCCCTCTGTGCTGTGTGTGTTTTGGGATCCAAAGCGTGTTCAGACGCAGGGAGGGAAGGAAAGCACACCTGCCCCCGCGGTAGCTTTGAGGGGAAAATAACTCCAGCAGCAGGACGACACCTGCAGTGCAGACGGGCCGGTCGCTGGTGCTACACAGACCCGGCATTGCTCGCAAAGCAGAAGAAAAGGAGGAAAACCCCGCAGGCCGGGCTCAGTGAGTCTGGAATGGGTCATTTCGAGTCTGGCTTACTGAGCACTTGTTATCCAGGGCTCAGGAGCTGGGGGGACAGTGAAAGGCGCCCCCAAAGAAGGCACCCCCCCAGCCTGGAGGCAGATGGGGCCGAGGTCGTGGGTGCAGGAAAGGGCGCCACGCCAGGCACAGTGCCTCTCGGACCCAGACAGGGAGGCCACTGTCACCCTGTAGACCTTGTTGTGGACAAGGAGACTGAAGCTCAGAGTGCCCGAGGGCCCCTAGGGGCACCGGCCAGCAGTAGATGTGGCTGGAGTGGCCACTGCACTGTCCCTACTCGGATCTCAAAGCAGTGGCCATCATCGTCTTTGATGTCATTAACATGTGGGTTCATTTCTGGTTCCTTAATTCGTAACAACAGTTGAGCTCTAAGCCTATGCGTCCACACTGCGTGAGCGTCCCGGGCTGCCGTCGGGAAGCATCACGACCTGGGCAGCTTAGAGAATCAGGAAGCTCTTCTTCCTCAGTTCCGGAGGCCACAGCAGAAACCACGGTGTCGCAGGACCGCCTCCCCCGAAGGCTTCTGGAGGGTCCTTCCTGCCTCTTCCAGCTTCTGGGCGTGGCTGTTGATCCTTAGCGTTCTGTGGCTTGTGGCCAGGTCACTCCCTTTTCTGCCTCTGTTGTCACATGGCCTCTCCTGCGGGTCTGTGTCCAAATTCCCCTCTTCTTATAAGGACACCAGTCACTGGACTCAGGGCCACCCTGACCCACTATGACCTTTTCTTAATGAATCCCATCTGCCAAGTCCCTATTTCCAAATAAGGCCACAGTCACAGGTCCCCAGGGTTAGGACTTCAACATACCATTTTTGGGGAACACAATTCAACCCTTTCCAACGTCCAGGTAAGACTATATTCCGTGTATACCCACACCTCTTCCCAGTGCCTGGGTGACGAAGGTAGGAAAGAGTTTTCATCTTCACTGTTGATGGGTTCACCCGCCACCCCGCCTGCCTTGGTCTCCTCTGTATGTTGTATGAGGAGGGTCAGTTAGATCAAGGGCAAATATTATCAGTGCTGGTAAAATCCAATACAATTTTAGCTTTACCGACACTTGTAATTCCCCACTTTCCCACCTTCCTAAAATGTACGTTTCTGTCGAGTTGGAACATTCATATGGAAATGCACACAGATGGTAAGCGGATGTTTACAACACACGCCAGTAACCAGGTGACCAGGTAACCAACACCAGGTCAGGACCAACTGACAGCCCCCAGACCCCTGTGGCCCCTGCAGTTTCCTGCTCCCAGGGTGGCTCCTGCACCCCGGTTCCCAGCGAGCGCATCCCCACCCCCTGCCCCCGCCCATGCTGCCCACACGTCTGAGAGATGCCTCTCCCGTGGCCCGTTGTTCTCGTGGCCAAGCCACATTCCGTTGTGTGAAAACCTCCGGTTTCTTCTTCCCTCTCCTGTTGATGGACTTGTGGGCGGTTTCAGTGAAAGGATGTTGTCAGTGGAGCTGCCCTGCCCGCTCTCGTACTTCTGAGGGCTCATCTGGGGGCAGGGCTGTGCCAGGAGCACAGTGCTGGGTGGCAGGGTCGGGCTCTGGTCAGCTTGGCTTCAGTGGCGCTGCTGTCCGGGGCAGCCATCCTGTGGCCTACACTCCAGCAGCTCATTCCAGGGCAGGGTGTGGTGCCCAGGCTGGACGCCAATGTCTGTGACGGCCGTACACAGAGCCTGGACAGGTCACAGGCCGTGAATGCCCTGTCCCTGTGGACCAGGCCAGGCCTAACCCCACGTCTGGCCCTTGGGGCCTCACTCCCTTTGTTTGCGGGCAGCAGCTCCCCTCTGTCCAGCTCTGGGCGCCTTGGTCCGGAGGGACAGCCGTGTGTGTGGCCTTGCGGGGGGAGGGGCCTGTGTCTGCACGTCCGTCCGGGGGCTGCTGCCCGCCCTGCAGGGACACACGGCCGCCTCTGCCCACCACGCGCCCCTTGTTCGTGCCACGGCCTGGTCCCCCTGCGGCTGCCACGCTCGGCCGCGGCTCTGCCCGCCAGTGAAGCTGTTCCCACACCTGCCCAGGCTTGTTAGGGTTTGACAGCCTCCGCTCTGGCCGGCGAAGCCAGTGCCCCTGTAGCTGACACGTCGCGTTTTACTTTTATCACCAGCTCTCCTTCAAGGAGGAGGAAATTGAGGCTCCGAGGGTTTAAAGGTGAATCAGGAGTGGGAGGCCAGCCAGGGCTTGGTTCCAGGCTCTCGGACATCAGGTCCCAGGCCTGTCAGGCACCGTCAGGCCGGGGCTCGGCCGGCTGGGGACCTGGACGCGGGGTCTCTGCTGGGGAGGCGCCATGCTGCCCACTCCTCCCGGAGGCGTCGCACGTGAAGAGGCTCTAAGTACCTGCACTACTTCTGCAAAGAACAGGGGTGTGTGTGTGCGTGTGTGTGCACGCGCGCATCTCCCGGAGAAACCATCCCTGAGCAGCTGTTTGGAGGCCCAGGAGTTCCTCGTAGCCGAGGTGCACACACAGAGGCAGCTGCAGAAACACCTTCTGGCCAGCCAGCCTTTCTCCCCGCAGAAACCAGAGCCGCCCCCCAACCCCAGCCTGGCCCGCCAGGGGGCAGCGCGGGCCTGAGAACAGGAAGTGCTGGAGGGCAGGGCCTCCCCTGGTGATTTCGACCTCAGCCTGCTGAGCCCCGCTCAGGCCCCGGGCTGGGGCCCAGGGGCGTGAGCGGGCAGCCTCACTGAACTGCCTGCCCTCCAGGCCCCGCCAAGGCCCCCCCCGCCCATGACCAGTGTGTCCAGCTGGGAGTGGCGCTCAGATGGGCGCCCTCTCGGCTGTCTTCCCAGTGCTTGCACTGCCTCTGGTTAGTGACACGGTGGTCCAGACCCGCTGCCGGGCCCTGAGCAGGCCCTGCCCCTCGCTGGGGCGCCTCCACACTAGGACCGCATCCAGCTGTCGTGAGCACCGGCCCAGGGGAGCCCACTCGCTACAGCCTCGTGAAATGAGCTTCTCCGGGGCCAACACAGGGCAGGAGTCACAAGGGACTTGACTCTGTGAGGTTATCTGTCCCTGGAACAGTTGTCCGATGTGGGAGGCGACAGGAGGGGCTGGCTCTTCCCTGACACCTCCTCCCTCCCCCCTCCCTCCAGGGCTGGCAGGCAGAGGGGCTACGGTGGTGTTCTCCGTGGTCCCCACGTGGCCACCGCGTCGGTGGACCTGGGGCTCTGTGCCTCGTTATCAAAGCATGAAACCACTGCACGCTATTTCCACTCATCACTTTTACGAGGAGAGGATTTAAAGAGGCTCCAATGAAAGGCTGTGCTCCCCTGGCCGCCAAAGAGGGAGCCATGGCCACGCTTATACTGCAGCACAACTGCTGCTACAGCCCTGCATGGTTAGCGGCCGTCCCAGATTAATGTGTAAAATGCAGTTTTGTTGTCCATGACCCTGTACTGTGTGTTGGTCTCCAGGACCAATTTATATATGAGTCAAACAGCGCCTCTCCTATATTTAATCTCTTTTGATGCTCCCGTCAGACATGCCGCATGGATCCTGTACAGCGGGGGCTGGGCTGTGAGCCGCAGAGCTGCCTCCTTTGCTGAGAGAGGCAGGTGCCACCTCCTGTGGGCCCTGAGCTCCCCTGGGCCTCGACGTCCTCGCCTGTAACAGGGGGCACACCAGGAACACAGCAGGGCGGCCGGGCTGGCTGTTTCCTCCCTGAGCCACTGTGGGATTTAAGTACAGATGGGGTCGCTGGGTCGTTCTGGAACTCTGCACCCCTCTGGCCTGGTCTCATCACCTCAGCTGGTCGCTGGTGCCCAGAGCCCCCTTCCTGCACTTACCTCGGGGGAGGGCCCCACCTCCGCTCCGTATCCGGGGCTGCCCAGTGCCCTGCAGTTTGTCCACAACCTCAGTTGACCCCCCACCGAGCCCTGGGTGTGACGCATCTATGTCTCCAGTAAGCACAGGGCCTAGTGGACCCAGGGGAGCTTCGGGCTCCAAACTCCTGCAGTTAACGTGTGCAGCCCAGCAGGGACGCCGTGCGGGGCTCCCATGGGCTCAGAGCAGCACCCGGTGTCTCCACGTGGCCCCTGCCTGAAGGAGCAGGGCCTCTGAGGGCCGTCCTGGCCTCTGCGGGTGGTGCAAACAGAAAACATCCAGAGCGGCAGCTCCCGGTGCGCCAGGCCCAGGGGGGCCTCCTCGGCCAGCACAGGCCCTGTGACGGGGTGGGGGGGGGGGACGGGTCCTGCGGTTGACCTGTGAGGGTCTGAGCATGCAGGGGGCTCTCCAGCAGCTACTCCAGGTCCAGTCCTTGGTCTTTGGTGCATCTCCACGGCGCCCCCCCCACCCCCACGCCACTGGGAGTGATGAACAGACACCAAGTCTCACGTGGTTGATCACCTTGCAGGCCCCCAGTTGTAGGGTACTTAGGTTGTCTCCAGTTTCATGGGTTACTTTTATAGTCAGAAAGCCGTGGACTTTATTAATTGAAAAACAAGTAACAACCCATCACAGGCTTTTGAGAGACTCTCCCGAGCTTGTCAGCAGCGGGGCGGAGCTGTTGGCCCCGTGGAGGCTCGGGGCAGAGCAGCCGGGACCCCGGCTGAGGCTGCACGACCACCCTGGGCTCTCTGCCCAACGGCACCATCGGCAGCCAGCTGTCCACCTTCGAGATCCACCATCACTGAGAGTAAGTGTCTTGAGGAAACGAGAGGCCAGGAGAAGACTCTGGGGGACAGAGGGGCTCGCCTGAGATGTGGGGGGTTGTTGCCTGAGGAGCGTGGTGCCAGGCCTCGGGGAAGGGTCGCTGGAGAAGGGGCTTCTCCCGCTCCAATCCTTGCTTCGCTTCCAGGGTCCACTGCAAGCCTTCTCCCCGGGGTCCAAGCGTCCCCACGTCCCCATGTGGAGGACATGGTTGCCCCTGTCCAGCTGAGCTCTTAAGCCCCCAGGAAAGGCTGGCCTGGTGCTGCCCAGTCAGGGGCTCCCAAGGGTCCGAGGCAGGGGGACCTCGAGAACAGCACAGCACCACCGCCTCCCACGTGCCGTGGGCGCTGGCACACTTGAGCACTGGGAGGATTCTCTTAGTTGGTCCCCACTGCAGCCCCAGGGGCTCGTCATCCTCGCCCGTTCAGACAGGACCCAGAGGCTCAGGGAGGGAATGGCCGCCCGCAGAGCTGCAAGGCCAGCGTCATGGCCAAGGGAACCGCCTGCCCCGGGCTCCCGGGTGGCTCCATGCGGCTGGCCTGGCCGTGATGCTGGGCCGCTACTGTCCATGGGCTCGAGTGGCCAGGGCACGGTCACTCCGGCTCCCCAAACACCCTGCTGTTTCACCGTCGGCCAAAACTGCCTGATTTGGGCAACCACAGGAGTTCACTGTCTTCAGCTGCTCCTGCAGCTGGGAATTCCTTTGCTTGACAAAATAAAAGAAAAAGGAAATTATTAACAATTCTATAACAGTAGCAGGGAAGCAGGCAGGGAAATGGGTAAATGGTAAGAAGTCAGTAAAACCTGCAGAGAGCGCAGTTCTGGCCCCCGCGCCCTGCTTTGCCCCCATCGAGCAGGTGGGGGGCTGTGCCGGCTCCCAGCGCCCCCAGCCTCGTCAGGACGCCCGCCCCAGCTGACCATGACAAATGTTTCCTTGGGAGCTTCTGGAAAAGATTATCCCCTTTTTTCAAATCAAAGCAAGCAAGTCATTTTTTTCCGCAAACATCCTCCTGAACGGCAGCGTGGAGATTCTCCCTGGTGTTAGGGTCTCTGGGGGCCGTCCCTGAGCTATCGTGAAAGGGGAAGAAGGTGAAAAGAAGGAAAGAAACTCTGGTCTTCATTCCCACATGCCAGAGAAGAAACCAAGTCGGGCATCTCAAGAGCAGTTTGATCAGCTGGTTGTTTTTTACACCCTAAAAGGAAATTTTGCAGACCTGACATCTCCTTAAAAAGCCTCGAAAATAAGCTGGAATCGACCCCTACGCTCAGGATTGAGTTTGTTTTTCGTTCAGCAGGAAAAACAACATCACAGCAGTAGCCTTGGTGCTAAATATTTAATACACGGTTTAGTAGATTTGAGCATCTTGTTTTACCTTGAATAAAAAGATGAGTGACGGAGGCTTAAATACAGAAAGAAGAACTAGGGGCCTGTGCTCATGGTTGCCAGGGACAGAGCATTCATTTCCACTCTAATTTCATTCCTTAGTCACGTCCCCAAATTCCGGATGAGCTGGCAGACAAGTATTTAAAACACAGTAGATCTTAAACTTTCAAGCAAATCTCTTTCCCCCCCGGCCCCGACCCTTTGCTTTGGAACGCAAGTCTGAGTCACTGCAATTATTTTTAAATGGAAACGACTTCAGACTTTCTTTGCAGTTACAGATCTTTGAATTGTTTTTAAATTGGTTTTCATGAAATTGACCATAAGAGGTTTGAGTCTCTTCTGAGTTAATTTTTCCACCCAACCATAAGTGAGCAACTTGTCCCCTGTGTCCTACTTTGAACAGCTGTTGCTGTGTCTCTTGGAGACCCAAGGGGAGGGGGATCAGCGGGTGTGAAGGCCCCTCGTGATCACCTGATGGCGGCAAATCGCTCACTGTCCTGATGCTCTGGCTGTGGCTCACGGCGTGGCCGGTCGGGGCATGGGCAGGTCTGTGGGCGAGTAACAAGTTGCTGGGGGAACCCCTCCTTGAGTGTGGTCATTATGAGGCCCATAGCCTTCAGGGAAATCCTCCCCCAAAAGAAAATAGGTTGGTAGGAGTGAACAACAGGTGCTGGAGGTTCTGAATAGGAAGAGAGCGTGCTTTACCAAACAGATCCCCACCCCCGCAGGGGCCAGGACAAGCGTTGCCAAAACTGGCAGGAGATACTGACGGGAAGGTCTCGCCGAGGTAACTGCCAGGGAGCGGCCTCCTCTCCCTTCCAGAACGTCTACCAGCCGAAAACCTGATATTAAACAGCTTAATATATCTCCTTAATGACAAGGTGCTCGCTGTCTGCCGTGTGCGTGATGGGAAGATTGTCCGAGACAGAAGGGCTGATTTCTGCCTCCTTGCCTGCGCCGGGTGAGTCCGGATCCACTGCGCGTCTTGGAGGAACGAGCAAGTGTCTGTCTCCTCGGGTGTTTTGCCGCTGAGGTTGGCCTGGGGGCGGGAGCCAGAGCCTCGTTCCCACGGTGGCCTCTGCCCCCGGGACATCAGGCCACCTGGTTAGGACAAGGGTCTTTGCAGAAGTGATGGAGTCAGGATCTTGGGGTGAGGTGGTCACCTTGGACTCCTGGATGGGCCCGAAATGCAGTCACGTGTGTCCTTGGTTTGGACACCGAGAAACCAGAGGAGGGATGTGGTGATGGAGGCAGAGCTGGGGCCGAGGAAGCTGGAAGAGGCTGGAGGGACCCCCCACCCCCGGAGCCCCTGGGGGGAGTGTGACCCGCCCACGCCCTGATTTTGGATCCTAGTCCTCAGAACTGTGAGGGATGAACTCCTGCCGTGTGAAGCACGTCTGCGGTCACCTGTTACAGTGGCTGCAGGACACCCATCCACGTGCCTCCTGGGCCCCCAGCTCCTGGAACTAGGAGGAGCCATCCCAGGAGGCGGTGGGGATACAGACGCCGCCAGGCTCTCCGGTCCACGTGCCTCGCCCGGCTTTGCCGCTTCCCAGCGGGTGACCCGGCTACAGTGCCTCACCTGTGAGGTGGGTCTAGTCACACTGCCTGCCTTCCAGTGTCCTGACCTGTGTGCGTCAGTGTGGGTGGAACGCTGACAGCAGAGCCGGGTGCTAGAAAGTTCTACAGGAGGGTTTGCTGTCATCAGTAGCTTACTGAATAATGGATAGAAGAGGGTCAGAGGAGGCTGGGTGCACGGGGACCCAGGGTCGGACCCTCGGGAGCACCGCCGTCTGTCTGTGGGCGTCTCCAGGGCTGAGCGGGTACCTGCAGTGACACCTGAAGGTGTGCCTTTCGCGATTGTCACGTGGCCTTGGAAGTGCTCTCATTCTTTCTGCCTCTGTCTTGCTGGGTCTGGGATGCCGGTCCTTCTGCATGACACACAAAAGGTGTATGTGTGGCCCACCTCTCTCTGGGCCTCAGTTTCCCATCTGGGCTCAAGGATCTCGGGGGCCCTTAGCTCTGACGAGGACACGGAAAAGCCTTGTGACAGCTGTGTGTGCCCTGGGCAAATTGCACAGTTGCCCCTTTTCCAAAGTTTCACCCGACGGTTTCCTGTTCTCTCTCCTGGCTCCCGCATCCCCATTCAGCTGGCCTTGGCTCGCCGTGTGCAGCTCGGCAAGTCCGTCTCTGCACACGTTGGTGGGGCAGCCAGCAGCAGGGGGTATGGCGGGGCTCTGCTCCCCTGGCGGCGTCACCCCGAGCCGTCTTACCTGCCCCACTTCACAGAGGCACCAAGGGCGCACCTGCTCCGTCGGCCTGGAGAGGGTGGCAGCCAGGGCAGGCCTGTGTGAGCAGACCCTTCCCCACCAGCTGTCCTCCCAAGGTGTCCAGTGGAGAGAATATGGCCCAGCCCACTCCCCACCCCGGTCCCCCCATCTCAATCCAGGGGTCCCCTTGGACTAAAGCAGGGCCTTGGACCCCAGTGCTGGGCCCTGTATCGGGACCCCTCTGTTTGTGAGCTGAAACCTCTCACTGGCTGTGTAGAGGTCTGTAGGACGTCTGTAGGACGGGGACACTTCACAGGGGTCGTGAGGACCCAGGGAGTGAACGCACGGAAAGCGCTCAGCAAGGCGCTCAGCTCAGAGCAAGAGCCGGAAAATGTTGGCTTTTATTCCTTCGTGGGTTTTGGTCATAAGCTGCCAATTTACTCTGTTTTTAATCAGAGCAAGTTTTCTGTTTTCCCACAAGTTAAAGAATGCTGAGATGTTGACAGTAGCAGTGAGACCAGCAGGGGGGCTGTTGGTCTATGGGAGGGGACGAGGGTCTGACAGCTGTTAAGAGGGGTGCAGCGGTGCAGACCTGCTGGGGGCTGGGCCAAGCGTCTGGCAGGAACTGGACACGCTGCTGGGCCCTTCCTCCCACCAGGAGCCAGGACCTTTCTTGGGGACATGGGGGCGGTTCTTGCAGCCGCACCTCTGGGGCTGCAGCCCCTTGTCCCCTGTGAGCCTAGGCACCTGACCTGGCGGCCGGCAGCCAGCGTCCTCCGGCCTTGCTGTGCGCAGAGGTGGTTCTGATCCCAGAGGAAACGCAGGCTTTCGAGACCCACGCCCAGAGCCATGTCTGACCTTGGGGCCTAAAGAAAGAGCCTAGGACTGGGTCAGACACCCGGGTCCTGACCCAGGGCCGGCCATTTCCAGCTGTGTGATTCTGCAGACGTCCCTCCCCCTTTCCCAACCTCAGACGTCTGTGTCATTAAAACAGGGGCAAAGATCAGAGCCTTGAGGGGCGCCCCAAGGACAAATCGTGCAGCCCAGGGAGGACACACGATGTGTGTTGGATTCTGCCCCCTCGGCTTATGTGAAAACAGAGGTACTTCTCTCAAAACATTCTGCGTCACTTCTTAAAAGTGTAGTGCATTTCAGCGTGACCAGATCTGGAGGAAACAGACGGAATTTCACAACCTCTCCAAGGTTGCTAAATCACTGTGTCCTTTGTGCTGCTTTGGTGTTGCCAAAGATTCCATACGCCTTTCCTGTTGCTGCAGTAAAAAAATTACCACAAATTTAGTGGCTTAAAGCAACACAAGCTTGGTCTCTTACGGTTCTGGAGGTCCGAAATCTAAAATGGATCTGTGGGCTGTGGGCTTCTGGAGGCTCTGGAGTTGGCTTCCTGCCGAGGAATGCAGGCTCCTCTAGAAGCTAAAAAAGAAACAGATTCCCCCCCAGAGCCTCCAGTGTAGCCTCTTCTGCCTTCAAATCTCCCTGTGCTTCCCTCTTATAAGGACGCTTTTGATGACATAGGGTCCATGCAGATAATCCAGGATAATCTCCTCATCTCAAGATCCTTAACTAAATCACATCTGCAAAGTTCCTCTTGCCATTTAAGGTACCCGTATTCACAGATTCTGGGGATTTAGATCACAGATTTCCTGGGAGAGGTCAACATAGCAGTCATTCTCACTTTAGTGTGAATAACCACAATCAGGTAGTGTTGTGCTTCCTTCCGAGCTAAGGGAAGTCCCTCTAAAGGAAGGGGGTTTGGGTGTGGTCAGCTCTGGAGAGGAAGGAGAGAGGGACATGCAGGAGGCCCTGAGAACTGGTACCAAGCAGCCTCTCACTAGGGTTTAGCGGGTCTGGGCTTTGAGGGTATCAGGGACCGCCCTCCAGTGCCTGCTTTCTGGTGGCCTTGGGGCTCCATCTGACTGTCTGAGCCAGGCGGAGTGTGAAGTTCCAGGGCCTTCCTGAGAGGAGGAGTGGACCCGAACCTTCCTCGGACCCTGGCCCTTCCCACTTCCACCAGTTTCTACCTTTCTTCCCTTTTTAACCCCAGTTGCCGTTGCCAAAGCCATCTTTCACTTCAACAGGCACCTAATCCGTGGTTTGCCTCATTCCTCAGCTGCTGTTTGACCAGGAAGTCAGCCTTAACACCTTTTCATTTTCCTGCCTTGCAGTCCCGAGGCCAGGGTGCCCCACTGAGCTCCGAGGCAGCGGGAGGGGGCCTCCAGGTGCTGGCTGCTCCACGTGTGAGGGCAGTGGGCCCCGGGAGGCTCCTCCCGTGAGGTCTCAGTGTATCCCAGGGGAGGGGCTGCCACCGGCCTTGCTCCCTCTCAGTCAGTGGGGGAGGGCCGTGACTCCTGGGCTCCAGGTGCCGTTCCGGGAAGTGCTGGTCCCTGGCCCCTGGGCTCCCCACCCCTCGTCAGGGCGAGCCCTGGGTGCTCAGCCAACTCCAGAGGGTCCGATAGCATCTCCTTTTCACATCTCCATGCCCCCCTCCCAGGAAGAAGCCTGGGGCGGGCCACACCCCACACCTGCCCTCCTGCACCTGAGCGCACCTTCCGCCGGGACACCTGGAGGAAGAAGAGGCTGCCAGGTGACCCGGTTCAGCCAAGTCCAATCTCCTGCCTGGTGCTTTGGGTTCAGTAGTTTTCCAAAGTACCTGCTGTTCCCCAGTGCAGCCCAGGAAGCGGCAGGAAGGTGGCCGGCCCCCCATGGAGGGGCTCATGGTCCACCTTCTCCCTACTCAGTGCAAGGAAAGAAGTCCCAGCCTCCCCAGTGGGACCGGTGCCCCTGGCCCCTGGCATCCCACAGACGCTCCCAGGTTGTCCCTTGCTCAGCACCTGGGCCCTGAGGTGTGCCAGCGTCCTCCCCACAGCAGATAAACAGAACTCTGAGACTCCCTGAGTTGTCCCAGGCGTGAACTGGCTGGTAAGGACCTCCGCCAGGAGGTAAGCAGAGCTGCCTTCCTGTGAATGGCCCGGGGACGGAGGTCACCGGAAGACCCCAAGGCGGGAGATGGGAAGGAACCGGGAACTGTTCTGGAACCTGGTCACAGTGCCTTCAGGAAGTGGCAGCTTTTCCCAGAGCAGCAGGGCTCAGAGCCACCTGCATTCCACGTGTGTGACCTGCTCAGAGGGGTGGGCCAGGGTGAGGGAGAGGGAACAAAGGCCAAAGCACTGGTGATGGTGATGATGGAGATGGTGATGATGGTGATGACGGCCTGGCCGAGAAAGTGGAGGAAGGAAGGTCCACTGGGAGGGCCGGCAGAGCCCTGTTGGGTCAGGGGAGCCATGAGCTAAGTGGAGAGGCAGAGCCTGGGAGACAGAGGGCAGAGAAGGACCCAGGCCCCACCTTCCACCCAGTGAGGATATACGGGCAGACAGAGGGACGGTCAGAGGGAGCAGAGGCCTCAGAAAGGCCGTCCGCTAGATCTGCACTGTCCAGGACAGTAGCCACCAACCACATGTGCCTGTTAATGTGTAAGTCAATTAAAATAAAATGTGAAAGTCGGGTCCTGTGTCCAACATCTGGGTGTGCCTGTGAGCTATAGAGCATGTCCATCGCCGAGGAAAGTCCTGCTGGGCTGGGGAGGGCAGTGCAGACCACGCCGAGAAGCAGAGTCAGTGACCCGGAGCCCCTGGGCGGGGCGAGGCTGGCTGACCCCCTGGCAGCACAGGCGAGAGCTGTGCTGCCAGCCCCGGCATGGCTCCGGGGCCTCTGAGGGCCCACAGCTTCGTACGTTTTTGTAGGGTTCTCTTCGAGGGGCTCTGCCCCAGGAGCTGGTGGTGAGTTGTGATGTATTTTCCAGCGAAAATAATTCTTAATTCCAGGACAGACTGAAAAACTAAAAGGCCGGGGACGTATCGGGGGGGGTTTGCAGGCTGTGCAATTGGGAGCCGCTGCCTTGCGGGGAGGGCTGTTCTGCGGTGTGCAGGGAAGAAAGCTGGCTTAAATCTGCAGCAGCCCTTTTCCACTTAAAACGTCAAAGTCCGTAGAACCAGTGTTGTGTAGACAGTGCTTGGCTCGACCAGGGATTCTCAGTTGAGCCAACCACCACCTTCAATCTCAGAAATACCCAGCCCTCCAGCCGTTGCAGACCCAGGGCATGGGTGGCTTCCAGTGAGGGAGGCTCACATATTTAATTCGACCCCCAGTGTTTTTTAAAAAAGGAAATTTACTTGCCGGCATTTAAAAGCCAGGAGATTCCACCAGGAAGCCGGGACTTGGTCTCCTTGATGTCTCAGGAGCCCTGGCCAGCGCGGCCTTCCCTTCTCCCGGGCGCCGAGCAGTCCCCGCCCTGGGTGCCAGCCCCCTGCAGGGTCTGCGACTGGGAAGTGCACGCCAGCCATCTCCAGCTCAGCCGGGTGACTAGGTGGCCTGTGCCTCGGTCACCAGCGGCCATCTGCAGCGTATCCCTAAGTGGCTCACGAGGGGACTGGTGCAAGGCCAGGGTTGTCCCCAGCCAGAGTCCTGCCCAGGCCAGAGTTACACCGGCTGGAACTGTGAACGCTGGTCTGTTCACAGAGCCACAAGCTGGTTCCTGGAAAGGCTGATTCAGGTGACGTTTGGGGAAGCACGGGGAAAGGGGCTCGTCCCGTCAGGAGCTCTGAGAGCACAGGGAGCGAGGGACCCCCCAGTGGACGTGCAGCCCGCTGGACTGAGGCCTGGGTCTGGTCCTCCCCGCGTGGCCTCAGTTTCCTGAGGGTGGCTCTCCAGTACTCAGTACCTGTGCGTGTGCGAGTGTGTTTAGCAGTGACGTCGGCTGGCAGTTGGGTCCAGATGCTTGGGGTCGGGGGGTCTCTGGTCAACTCGAGCTGCATTTTGGAGAGTAAGGACTCAGGGAAGACAGGCTGGGAGAGTTAACCTGGGGAAACGTGGTGAGTCTCCTGTCGCTGGCGCATTCAGGCCCATACTGGACAGCCTCCGCCTTGAGTGGGAGGTGTGGGCCAGGTCATGTGAGGCCTTGACTCTCGCCCGATCTGTGTTTCCCAGCTCGGAAGATCGCTGGCATTTGGTAAATTCTTATGAGGTTGAGGGTTGGGTTTCCTCCCTGGGTGCCGCCAGGTGGCCACCTGGGGAAATTGTCCCTGGCGGTGGAGGCAGGGCACGGAACGGACCTGGATCTCATGCAGGGAGCGTGTTTGCTCCCAGATGACTTTGGACAGTGGGCACACGTCCCAAAATGTGAGGTCAAACACTGGCCCTCACCGTGTTTACCCCCAGGCGCCTGCTAAGCACTGATGTTTACAGGGTGACGTCCACCCTTCAGCAGAGCCCTGCACGTGGCCTCCTGCCCCTTGGCCGGGCGGAGGGGCTGTCTGCCGCTCACGGTGGGGCCCGGCACATTAGAGCCGACAGGCTCCTGGCGCTCCTTAGTCCTTACATCCTGGGGGGACGTGGAGTCCGGGGAGGGCCAGGCGGTGCCCCCCTGCCCACACACACTGCGACGGGGGCGGCCAGTGCAGCGCACGGCTTCCCGGAGGTGGTGTGGGGCGGAGCACACGGCTGTCTGCTCACCAGCCTGGGAGGGGCGGGACCAGCGGTGGCCGTGCTCACCGTGGCGCCGTGGAAGGCTTGTGAAGGAGCTGCCTCGGGCGGCGGGGGGACGTGCGCTGAGAGCTTAGCCAGCAGCCCTCACAGTGCAGAGCGTGGCGCTGTGCTGCGAACCCCGTGGGCGAGGCTGCAGCTCTGGTGAGCCTTCACGGTGCTCAGGTGCGCTCCAGCGGGGCCGTTACCCAGACTCCGAACTCCTTTGACCGAGGACTCCTTTTGTGCTGGGCGCCTGCGGGCCTGGTGGGGTGGGACACACATTTGGG
Source organism: Balaenoptera borealis (assembly GCF_965194805.1). Taxonomy (NCBI): domain Eukaryota; kingdom Metazoa; phylum Chordata; class Mammalia; order Artiodactyla; family Balaenopteridae; genus Balaenoptera; species Balaenoptera borealis. The sequence goes on along the minus strand of NC_138872.1, from coordinate 88,935,581 downwards.
AACGCCGACTGAGCCGCTGGGAGACATGGAGGGAAGGTTTTTCCAGGGAGATGGAACAGCGGAGCGGAGGCCTCAGAGCAGAGGCCCAGGAGACAGTGTGGTGACCTCACCTCCACTCAGGGACATGGTGAGACCCAGGGCAGGGGCGGAGGCAGGCCACTCGTCTTGAATGCCAGGGTGCCCTGGGGACACGGACAGCGGTCACCTCGCGGGCTTGAGAGACGGGTCCTGCAGTCCTCGTGCCTCCTGCACACCCCCGGGGAGCCCTCTGTCCAGGCAGCGGCCGGGCAGCGAGAGCAGGTTGGGATCAGTTTGCACAACCTGACCCGGGCCCCGGCTCACACCCGGGGAAGTCGCTTGCTCAGGGCGGGTCCTCTGCTGCCTGGCCACCCTCGCCAGCAGCCTCTCCTGAGAAATCTGCGTTTGGTGGCCTGGATGGTGGGCGGTGGTGGGGGGGTGTTGATCATCATTTAATGACCAGCCCCTGTGGTTATTAAAGCCTGATGGGCAGAGTCTGCCTGTTTCCACAGTGCAGACACTTCTAGGCTTCAGGCTCCCAGCACGAGGTCGCAGAGGTGGGCTGGGAACAGGTGTCCCAGCACGGGTTTCCACCTGCAGACAAGAGGAGCAGCCTCAGCTCAGGAAATAGCTGGGACATCGTGAGATCTAAGTGGTTATTCTTAAATGCAACTTATTTAGCTGTAGGTTTAATTTTTTTTTTTTTTTTTTGGCCGTGCCACACAGCTTGTGGGATCTTACTTCCCCAACCAGGGATTGAACCCGCACCCTCGGCAGTGAAAGCTTGGAGTCCCAACCATTGGACCACCTGGGAATTCCCTATATAATTTAATTTTTAACGATGACTACATCTAACAACTTGTTCCCAGAATCCTTGGGAATTTGACAGTCAGCTCCCCGGAGTTGGTACGAGCCCCACGCCCCCTTCCACTGGGAGGATTTCCCTATGATAAACTCCTGTTTTGTTCCATTTTCTCCAGGCAAACGAGGGAGCAGGAGACACCCCCTGACTTCTTCTATTTCTCTGATTACGAGAGGCACAACGCAGAGATCGCTGCCTTCCACCTGGACAGGTGAGCCCTCCCGCCGGCACCCTCGTGGCATTGTCACCCCATGGCCGTGCCCTGCTGTGTGCCTGGCCGACAGGAGTTGCCCAGGTGACCCAGGGTAGAGAGCCGGCCGTCGGGAATAAAGGAGAGAAAAGAGGAGACTCACAGGGCATCAGCCTCTCTAGCAAGACCGAAGGTCATGAGTCTCACAAAACTGGGCTCCTTCCCTCCATGATCACCTGTCTCAGGGCAGCTCTGCCAGCAGAACGCAAATTCCTTCTGGCCTCACAGGCCCCTTGCTGCTAGGGAGGAGGGTAGGCAGCCAACGTCAGGGGTCTGGGACTAACGGAGGAGAGTGAGGTGTCCACTCAGCTCCGGTGGGAGCGGCTGGAGGGTACGGAGGTGAGGACTCCTTTCCCTGTCCTTCTGCCAGGATCCTGGACTTCCGCCGGGTCCCTCCCGTGGCCGGCAGGATGGTCAACATGACCAAGGAGATCCGGGACGTCACGCGGGACAAGAAGCTGTGGAGAACCTTCTTCATCTCCCCAGGTAACCTCACTCCCCAGGTAACCTCACTCCCCAGGTAACCTCACTCCCCAGGTAAAACCTGCCCCTGCACCACGTGCGGTGCTGGCTTCAGCTGCTGTGTTCCAAGTCACCGCGTGCCACACACCCTAAGTCTAAAAGTTGCCAGAAGCGTCTTGATCATTCCTGACTCTGCCCCCTGGGCTGGCATAGGTGCTGTTTCTACCAAAGGCAAAAGGAAATCCGCAGCCTCTTGGGGGGTGTCCTGCAGGTGGTCCAGCGAGAGGGGAACTCCGTTCTTTGGACTCCCCCAGATTTAAAACATCCCGGAAAGGCCCTCCCACAGTGGCAAGTGCCGGCGGGGAGCAGCAACTTCACCTGGTCCCCTGGAGGGTTGGCCCTGGTTCCCCTCGCACTCGGGTACCCTGCACGCTTCATGTACCATGAGGTGCTGACGTTTGTGAAAACCTCCAAGACTTCATATTATAAACCTTAAATGCACACATAAACGTAAGTCTCGCTCTGCTGAGTTACCTGCCCCAGCCTGTGCAGATGTGGCACTTGGGGCTCCACGATCCGCCCGTCCCTTTCCCAAGCACTTCCTTTGCGCCAGACCCTGCGCTGAGCTGCCCCAGGTGCCCACACTCACTAGGCTTGAGCCGTGGGGAACTCTCTTGTATTTCATCCTGGAACATTTTGAGTTGTCCCGGTGACACCGGCAAAGCAGAGTGGAGTGGCCCAGCTGGGACACCGAGATCCACAGAGAGTGGACCTCGCGCCCCGCGCCCCTGCAGGAATGCCTCGGCCATGCCTGGCACCCACCCCAGTTAGTACATGCCGACAGAAGCCACATGAGGCCCTGGATTGTCTGTGTCTGAGGACCTGCTGGCGAATAAAAGCCCGGCCCAGAAGCTCCTTTCTCATAGATTGATGTTCGGATTGACACACTCGGCACGCTTCCCGGCTGCATTCCTAAATTCATCAGAATTGAGGCCCGCACGTCCTTAATTTCATGAAGCCCCATCCTTGTCATCCAGTGCCCACCGAGAGCCTCGACTGGTTCCTCCTCTCAGCGCCCATAAAGAGAGGAAAGTAGGGCAGAAACCCACCCACTCGCCCGAGGCAGGATGGTTTTCATTCCCTTTTGCGTCAGTGTCTCACTCATGTGACCAGAAAGCAAAGGGCAAGGTGAGAGCCTTTGTGTCGGGAGGGGTCTCTGAGGGCTTTCCGGTCGCCTTGCCCGTGCCCGAGCTGCGTGGATGGGTGGGACAGGCCTGTCCGGGGGCGTGTGCCCCTGCCTCCGTCATGGCACAGGTGGGAGGGTTCAGGTGACGCAGCCACAGCGGCAGGAGCCCCAGCCTCGCCGAGCACCGGCGTGGGATTCCTCACTCAGGCCCTGGGGTGGCCCGTCGTTTCCACATCCCCATTTTTAAATGGCTTAACTGACGTTTGGAGTCTGAACTATCCCCATGGTTGAGATGGTGACCGTGTCTGTCCCCCGGAGTCCCCTCCCGCCCCTGCATCCCCCAGATGGCCTGGGACCCACCTTCTATCTGTGTTGCTTCTGCCAGTGGAGGGTGGGTGGCGTTGGGCATGTTCTTTGTCTTTCCCTCGACGTGGTTATTTTGAGAGTCATCCACACTGTTGCCTGTCCCTACATTTTCTCTTTCATTTCTGAGCTCTGTCCCGACAGTTGAGGGCCCTAAGCAGAAGGGATGATATAACTTGCCACAAGGAGAGGGAAGGATTGAAGTTTGAAATCTCGAGAAAGGGACACAAATCAAGGGGTTTCTGTGCTGGATTTCACTTCCTCTGGGGCAGAGGGGCCTCCAAGCTGATGCCCGTGCCGTGTTCTCCTGGGGAAAGGCAGCCTTGGCCTGGGCTTTGAGTGGGGACTCCTTTCTACAACCAGAAGATGGAGTCAGTCGTTAGCGTAAGCAGATGAGCTGAGATGCGGGCGGTCCCACCCTGTCCTCCGCACGAATCGTGACTGTCGGTCTCCCTGGTTGTCCCCGCGTACACGGCCTGATGCCGACAGCCTTCCTCACCCTGAGCAGAGCCGTCACTCTGCGGTCGGTACCGACAGCTGGACCCACTCAGGTTCCCAGCTCCCAGCTGCTCTCCCAGGCCCCGCGGGTTTATCCGAGAATCCTGCTTGGCGCCCGAGCTCCCCGCCTGGGTCGCGCTCCTGAACCCTCTCCTCGGAGCAGCTTGGCCTGCCACTCCTGACACCACCCGCTCTGACCAGACTGTTTCTGTTCCCACCGCCCCTGCTCTGTCAGCCAGATTTCTTCCTGAAAGCCCTGCGAAAGGTTTGGTTTTCTCTTAAGCAGCAGGATAACAGGAGCCAGCTTTGATCTCATTTTGGAAAATGAAATCTGTTGGGATTCATTTGGACCACTTTGGCTCTGCTTGCACTTCTGCACCCATCGGAGGCCAAAATCGCCATAGATGCCGAGCTTCCCTGGAGACTTTAATCCACGCCAACTCCCTTCCGCCTCCAGGGGCCTGAGTGGAGGTCAGGGAGCCCGAGGGGGTGAGAGGTGGAGGCGGCCCTCCTGCCGGTGGGCCCGGGGCAGCAGTGAGTGGCCGGAGGTGCAGGGCTACGTTGGGCTGTGGGACAGCTGAGTGCCTGCCACTGTGGGGCTGCGCGGAGGCCAGCAGCTGGAGCCCACGTCTTCTACGGAACACGTTTCTTGTGCTTTCCCGGCAGATATCTATGGACGTGCCTCATATCCCGAGCTCAGCCCGCGTCCTCCTGTGCAAATCTGTGGGCTTCTACAGGGGCCCCGTGTGAACCCCCCAGGAGCCTCTCCTGCCCCCTCCCAGCCACTCAGCCCCACTTTTATTTTTTTTTATTTTTTTATTTATTTTTTTTAATAGTAATCTTTTATTTATTTATTATATTTATTTTTGGCTGTGTTGGGTCTTCGTTTCTGTGCGAGGGCTTCCTCTAGTTGCGGCAAGCGGGGGCCACTCTTCATCGCGGTGCGCGGGCCTCTTCACTATTGCGGCCTCTCTTGTTGCGGAGCACAGGCTCCAGACGCGCAGGCTCAGTAGTTGTGGCTCACGGGCCTAGTTGCTCCGTGGCATGTGGGATCTTCCCAGACCAGGGCTCGAACCCGTGTCCCCTGCATTAGCAGGCAGATTCTAAACCACTGCGCCATCAGGGAAGCCCCAGCCCCACTTTTAAATCGGCTCTTTTCCTGCCATGTCGGCCGCTGTCTGGCTGGGTGGTCACTGGGCCTCTGTCCACACACTGTGGTCAGTGTCCAGAGTCCCACTGAGGGCCAGAGGGGTTCCCAGAACTGCACCCGGGCATCCTCAGGCCCCTCCCCAGAAGCCCTGCCCCACATGACATCTTGGCAACCTCCAGCCGGCAAACCCCTGAAACATTCAGAGAAGGGCGTGCCTGGAGCCTCCGGGACCCTCAGGCTGGCGGGTGTTGGGACCTCCTGATCCTCTCCGAGACGAGGCTCCCTGCCCAGGCAGCGCATCTCATCCAAGTCCTCTGGGGGCTGGAGCAGGCAGGCCCTCCTGGTGACCTGGCCCCGGCCACCCCGAGCTGTCTGTCTTGAGTGTCATTATTAAGATGAGCCAGGACTACCTCCTCAAGCCCCCTTCTCTCCACGTGCAGGGCGCTGCCGTGACCGGCCCCTCACTCCTCCCTCGGGTCACAAGTTTAACACTCAGCCTCAAAACTGCTGCAGTCCCCGTTCAGAGGAGACCGAGGCACAGAGAGGTGAAGGGCCTCCCCCGAGGCTGCACAGCTGAGAAGCGAGAGGCTATGGGCTATCGGAGCCCCACCCTGGACGTCCCTTTAGAGACTGGATTTGGGTCTCTGATGAGGAAGAGGCCGTGGGCCCAAGGGACTGCCTCTCTTTTCACATGAATCCATCTAAAGCCAGCTTAGGCTATTAGAGGGACAAATTCCAGGGCTCAGAAAAGTATTTTCCTCCTGAAAATGGGCTGAGATTGAACTGTGTCCACACAGACGAGATCTCAGGCTGATCTTCCTTTGATCGCCCAACAGTCATGACTCAGCAGCAGCTGCGAGACCCTGAGGTGGGGGAAGCGGGGTGTGTGGGAGCTGGCTCCCATCCCCGTGTCCTGACCTGGCTGAGACCCTTGAGTGTTCAGAGGAACCGCCAAGCCTGTGCTTCCATTCCAAGGGGTGTGACTGCTGCCTGTAGCCAGAGAAGGTCACAAGTGTCACTCGGGCAGGATGTGCAGCAGGAGGGGGGACCCCTGGCCTGGAAACCAGCCATTCGCGCAGGGAAGGGGCTTGCGGTGGTGCCTGGGGCTCTGGCCCTGTATTTCTGCACACCCCAGTCTCGGGGTTTGTTTCCCCAGCAAAGGAAGGAAGTGATTGACCCTGAGAACATGGTTCCGTTGGTAAATGCACGGACAGACCCACCGCGCCCAGCACTGAGGCATGGCTGCGGCTTGCTCCCCGCCCAATGCTTCTCAAATCACTCTTCTTTGTGGGGATATAATCCACACGTCGTAAACCCAACATTTGAAGTGTGCCGTTCAGTGGTTTTTAGTACATTCTCAGTGCTGTGCAAGTCACTACTCTCTGATTCCAGGACATTTGCTCACCCCAAGAGAAACCCCGTCCCTATTCAAAGTCACCCCCACTCTGCCCTGGCAGCCGCCAGTGTTTCCGCGTGGATTTGCCTGTTCCCAGTGTTGCACGTAAGCGGTGCCTGGCTTCAGCCACTGGGCATAATGCTCATGGTTCATCCACATGGTAGCAGGTGTTACACTTCATTCCTTTTGTGGTTTAATATTGTTCCATTTTATGGATGAACCACACTGTGTAGATCTGCCCATCCCTTGACGAGCATGTGGGCTGGTTCCCCTCTGACTGCCGGAATGGCCTGCTGTGAACACCTGTGTGCAAGTGTCTGTGTGGATGTGTGTCTTCATTCCTCTCGGGCGTGTGCCTGGGAGTGGGATGGCCGGGTCACGTGGTAGTTCTGTGTCCAACTTTCTGACTGTTTTTCACAGCAGCTGCACCATTTGACATTCCCACCAGCACTGTGTTAAGGATCCAATTTCTCCACACCCTCAACACACTAGTTATTATCTGTTCTTTTGATCAAAACTATCCTACTGGTTGAGAAATTGTGGATCGGATTTGCATTTCCCTGGTAACTAACGGCGTCGAGCATCTTTTCGTGTCCTTGTTGGCCATTTCTATATTTTCTTTGGAGAAATACCGTTTGAACTCCTTTGCCCATTTATTGATTGGGTTGTTCATCTTTTCGTTACTGAGACGTAGGAGCTCTTTATTGATTGGGTTGTTCATCTTTTCGTTACTGAGACGTAGGAGCCCTTCTGTGTGCAAATACTGGATGCTTACGGTTTGCGAGCATCTCCCCCCCGGCTGAGTCTCACTTTTTTTTCTTGGTATGAGGACCTTTTTCAAGCCACTGGACAGAATCTCCACAGACTCCAGACTTAGTTTCGAGGGTGCCGAGAAAGAGCTCAGGTTCAGATCCGAGCTCTAAGTCCCGAGCTGTGTGGCCCCGTGGTCTGTGATGCGGGGTTGGAGCAGGCGGCTGAGGTCAAGCGTGAGAGTGTGGGTGAGCCCTGCCCAGGGGAGGGCCGAGTCGGATGTGGTGCAGACACGCTGGCCCAGGACGGGTGCCCGGGAGGGGCCGGCACGGGGACACTGCCCGAGGGGCCCCGCTGACGGCGTGTCCCCCACCCACAGCCAACAACATCTGCTTCTACGGGGAGTGTTCCTACTACTGCTCCACGGAGCATGCCCTGTGCGGGAAGCCAGACCAGATCGAGGGCTCGCTGGCTGCCTTTCTGCCTGACCTGTCCCTGGCCAAGAGGAAGACCTGGCGGAACCCCTGGCGACGCTCATACCACAAACGCAAGAAGGCAGAGTGAGTCGGGGGCACGTTGGGCCGGGGACTCCAGGATCCTGACTCCCCGGGATCTCCAGAGGGCTGGCTTCTGCCTGACCTGCAGCAGGGAACGAGCTCGGTGTGAGGAGCGGCGGGGCCAAGTGTGTGGGAGCAGATGCTCAGATGGGCCCATCGCTTGGGAACTGGGTGCTCACTGGCCACTGGGATCTCTCCGTGTTAGGACGAGGCTTCAGACCCCTGCTCTTCTTGCAAGAGAGACACAGTCCCTCCAGCCACGGAGACGTCCTTGCAAGTGTGCTGTCCAGCCCCCCCCCCAAATACGTGGCCTCCGCGTGGTGTGGCTCCATCACCTCCCAGCCCCATGCTCCTGTTAACGCAGCCTCAGCCCACCGCTGGCGGGTGTCATCTGCAGACACTTTGTTCTGCGGTGACACCTTTTCTCACCCGGTCCCTCTTGCTGCCCCGTGAACCCGGTGTACCGAGCCGGGCAGCCCCAGAGGCTGGTTGGGTCCTCCTTGTGTACAGAGGAGCCTGCGCCTCTCATGCCGGCTCCCCTGCAGGTGGGAAGTAGACCCTGACTACTGCGAGGAGGTGAAGCAGACGCCGCCCTACGACAGCAGCCACCGCATCCTGGACGTCATGGACATGACCATCTTCGACTTCCTCATGGGTACGTCCGGGGCCACCGGCCTGCCCTGGGAACGCCTGGCACAGATCCACCGCGGTCCTGCTTGTACCTGGTTCCCCCGGCTTGGAGGCCAGACGGGGGAGGGAGGGGACGCTTCTGAGCTGCACACAGGCTCCCAGCAGGCTTGTCCCTACAGGCAACATGGACCGCCATCACTACGAGACCTTCGAGAAGTTTGGGAACAAGACGTTTATCATCCACTTGGACAATGGGAGAGGGTGAGTCCTTCCAGACGCAGGGAAGGGCTGGCCGTGTCCCCACCCAGGCCTGGGGGAGCGCGCGCTCCGTGGGGAGGGACGGCACAGGCCCCAAAGGCCCCCCTATGTGACACAGGGTTCTGGCCAGGACTCCTGTGAGCCTGTGAGCTGGGGAGACTGAGGCCTGGAGTGGGTGTGTGTGCAGGGGACAGGCCACTCCAGTGGTCAGAGCTGCAAGTTCTCAGACTCCTCAGGGGAATCAGCTCTGGGCACCTAGGCAGTTACGTCTGTGGGTCACTCGTTCACAGCTGTAAAAGATGCCCCTGCAGCTAGACCCTAGGCTGACCCGCCCTCGAGCCTTCTCCACTCAGCCTGCCCAGGACCTCTCACTTTTGAACTTCTGCTCAGTCCAGTGGCCAGAAGGTCAGGCTGCTTTCAGGCACCTGCCTCGTCCCAGGCCCTGCACCTGGGGCTGGACAGCAGGGGCCAGGCCGCACTGCCAGGCCCCCACGGACCTCACTGCCTGGCAGGGCCCACACGGGTACCGCCTGCTCTGATGCTTCTGTCCCCATGCTTGGGCTCTGCGCACGGTGTCCCCCTGCAAGCGGCCTCTCCACAGCTCTGCTCTTCTTCCCGCAGGTTTGGAAAATACTCCCACGATGAGCTTTCCATCCTGGTGCCTTTACAGCAGTGCTGCAGGTGCGGCTCTGCCCCTCCCCGAGGGCCCCACCCCTGGGCTGGCCCTGTCACTGCGCAGGAGGCCGGAGGCTGCCGCGGCCGCAGATCAGGCCAAGCCTTCCCATCCCCACCCTGGCAGTTCCCAGAGCTCCTCCCAGGACCCAGCTCCTTGTCACCCTAATAGCCCACCTTGCAGAGGAAGACACCAAAGCCCCGGGCTCCCACTCTGCCACCTTTCTCGGGGCTCCCAACCCAGCTCCTCCTTTAGCAGATGGGGAAACAGGCTGTGGGGCTAAACACCTGCTCGGCTCCGGGGCAGCTCCGTGTCGCCCGGCCCAGACAACGAGCAAGCCAAGCCGAGGCTGCCTCCCTCCCCCCAACCATCTGCCGGGAATAACGAGGGCCCGTTGGACACTGCTGGGCCCACACGGGCCCCTCTTGGAGGCAGGACCCTCACCGCGTGCTTCTGAGAGGCCGGGGCTGGAGTGGGCCAGGGGCCGAGCCGGCGCCCCTGCTCGGGGCAGCTGCAGCTGACGGCCAGGCTCCTCCTCCCAGTGCCGGCCTGACGTCGTTCTCCCTGCAGGATCAGGAGGTCCACGTACCTGCGGCTGCAGCTCCTGGCTAAGGAGGAGCACAAGCTGAGTCTGCTGATGGCCGAGTCCCTGCGCGGGGACCGCGTGGCCCCCGTCCTGTACCAGCCACACCTGGAGGCTCTGGACCGGCGGCTGCGCGTCGTGCTGCAGGCGGTCAGGGACTGCGTGGAGAAGGACGGCCTGCACAGCGTCGTGGAGGACGACCTAAGCCCCGAGCACAGAGCCTCTGCCAGGAGGTAGTGACCGCGAGCCGTGGCCAGGCCAGCTGCCGGGCACACGGGCCAACGCAGGAGCGGACGGGCTGCCCGGGGACGCGTGCCCCTCACTTTGCAGACCAGGGCGGGCCGGCGGGAGCACGCTGCCCCCGTGGACAGCGGCGGCCTGGCGGTGGGCCACCACCCTTTCGTATGGAAAGGAAGTCTTTATTTACTATTTTGTATTTATACCTGGTGTAAATGTACATAAATAGAGACATCTCTGCAGACCCCGACCACCCAGCAAATCCCACGGAGGGCCGCCCAGCAGGGCCAGGTGCTCCTGCGAAGGGCTCCCACTCTGGACCGAACGTACAGTAAAAACTCTCCTCGCTCCCCGGGGCTGAGAGTTGTCTGGGGCTGCAGGAGGCTCCTGAGGCTGTCACGGACTCACGTCGACCGATGAACACCACGTAGGCGTTGGGCGACGTGAAGGACCCATTTCCTGGCTGCCCAGGCTGTCTTCACAGCACCTTCTGACTTGCTTCGGAAGCCTGTGCACGTGTGTGACACGGTCACGTGGCCAGGCAGCTGGTTACTTTCACGGCATTTTCGTGGAATAGTTTGCAATGTGGTAAAAGTGCAATAAAGATTCAGCAAGTGTGTGCTGGGGCCTCGCTGGGGTCTGGGTCCCTCACTCCGTGGTGCTCAGCTGCCTGCCCACCCACCCTCCAAAAGAGTGAGTCCTCGAACCAGGTGTGGCCCAGTGTCCAGGCTGGAAGGAGGGGCCTGGGGTGGCGGGGACAGCCTGGCCCGCTCTTGGTGCAGCTGCTGCCAGGGAGCTGAGTGGAGATCCCTGAAGTCACACGTGGGCCCCAGAGTCTCTACAGGCCTGGCATCACGTGGGCACCGTGTTTACCCAGCAGGAGCCAGGACAGTGGTGGCTGCACTGGCCACGGGGACGGCGAGGGAGGGGCTGAGCCAAAGGTGGCCTGAGAGAGCCAGTCCCCCAACGCCCTGCTGGAGGGAGGGGACACTGGCCGCCTCCCAGCCCGAAGGCTGGGGCGTGTGGGCGGGGCCCAACCCTGGAGGGAGCCTGCCGGACGGCGAGGACTCACGTGAACCTCGGTTCATGGAGCAGAGAAATCACAGCCCCTGTGCCTTTTACTAGAGGTTCCCTCACCTGCCACCCCACAGATCTCCCCACGCGCACAGGAGGGGAGGCCATGTGGGGATGCGGGGAGGACACGGCCGCCTGCAAGCCGGGAGAGAGGCCTCACCAGAAACAACCCCAGAACAGAGAGAAGAGTCTGTGTTTCAGCTGTGCCGTCTGTGGTGTCCTGGTACGGCACCCAGGGCATGATCAGAAATACACATGTGGTCTTTGTCCCCCATTGCTGACACACAGCTTCTCAGACCGTCAGAATTCCCTGAGCTAAAGACAAAAGAAGAAGGGTGTGGGGGAAGCCAGTTATGGGGGTGACGAAGAAGAACAGAAATGAGGGTGTGGTGGTTACGTGGATTTAAATCTGTGCTTCTCCTGATCCAGAGTCACCCCTGTTCAGGTACAGAGAGAGAGACACTCACAGAGGGAGATTTCCTTAACCATGCGAACGTCCCTCCCAAAAGGGCAATTTCTGCGCCATTGTTTCTCAAAATAATCAGCTCAAAATAATCGTTACGCCAGAGAGGCACACGTTAGGTGACATCTGCTCCCCCTCAAAGGCCAAGCAGTGTCACAAAGGAGGTTCCGAGCTCTGCAGAGCTGCCCAAGGGGCCCAGAGCTGGACAGCAGTTAAAGCCATGGAGACAGGTCCGTTCAGCAGCATTGCAGCGGGGACAAACAAAGGCCTCGGTGCAGAACTGGCTCAATTCCCAATGCAGCCTGGAAGGTAGGGATTGACAGCCAAGGAGCAGGGGAGGTGGGGGATGGGAAATCACTGCATCAGGGGTTCTGGCTAAACCAGGATTCTCGATGATGGCGGGCCAGGGGTCTCTCGTCCAACTGAGTTAACAGGATTCTTGCTACAATTGGGTGATGCAAAGCCAGACACAGGAGTCGAGGCCTTGCTGGGAGGAGCTTCGGAGGAGGCTGACTGACACCTCTCGGGCAGCACAGGGTCTCGTCCCCTTAGCACACAGCAAGCAGTGCTCTCAGAGGCTCCAGAGCTGGGGCAGCGGCCGAGACGCCAGTGGGAAGCCGGGAGGTGAGGCTGGGAGAGACAGACATGCAGCAAACAGACTGTGCACACACACCTCGAGGCCCCAAGGACGCTGCCGGGGGGTGTGGGACCAGGAAGAAGTCAAGAAAAAGGAAAACGGGACGGGGGATGGGACCCCGGCATGATGATGAAAGTTACCAAACAGGGCTCGGAGTACAGTCCCCAGGAAAATGGGAACAGCAAGGACCCAGTCCTTCTGTGGGAAAAGGCTGTGGCCTCGTCAGGGTGAGGGCAGGCCTAGAACGGCAGCTGGGAGAACAGGTTACTTCCGGGAGACAGTCACACAAGGAAGGAAACACAGTCGAGGACGGTCTGGCTCGGCCATGTTGAGGTTCACAGACATGGCCCTGTCAGCAATCAGCACTGTTTCCCCAAAAGGAAAATGTGATGCAACTGAATTGGGAGGGGCTGGTCCTCTCTCAGGTAGGAAGTTGGTAGGTATTTTGTAAAACTTAAAAATGAAAAGCCTGTCATTTAGAAGCATGGAGGTAATGCACAAACGAGACAAAGAACAACACCCCCAGGGAGACTTACAGAAAGTGATTTCTCTGGGTCTTTGCTTCGAGAACAGGGGTGAGGTGGGCAGGGGTCTGCTCTTGTCCATGATCTGATCTGTAGTGTTATTTGACTTTTAAAACTGTGTTTATCTATTACTTTGATACGAATTCAAACAGCAGGTAAAGCTGCTGGATGGGAGGAGAGATAGGGGCAGGGCCTGAGCTGTGAGCCCGGCGAGACCAGCACGCCGCCAGCCCAGGGCCCTCCTCCTGCCTTGTCCCGTGTGCTGCTCACGACAGCCGTGCAGGTAAAATCTGAATTCCATTCTGCCCATTTTCACCATCTAGACCGAGGCCCAGACAGGTAAAGGGACTTTCCTGAATTAACGCGGGAGCATGTGGTGTTTGGGACCCAGACCTGCAGAGGGAGGGGCTGAGGTGGCGAGGGTGCTGGAGGAAGGCCGGAACAAGATGAAAGAAAAGGTTTTCGGTTAAATTCCTCTAGGTGAAAGTCTGCTTCCCCACAAGAGTTAGGCAGCCTGCTTGGCCCACAGTAGGACAGCACCTGCCACAGGGCTGAGGAGAAAGGGTTAAGAATTCAAACATAATTAAAAAAACCAGCTGGGGGGAAATCAAAACAAAAACCCTCCTTCAGTCGGCCTGGGGCCTGGTTGTGGAGAATCAAGAGGCAGGAGGCAACCCCTCTGAGGGCAGAGACCACTTCCTGAATTAAAACAAGTAAATGACTAAATAAATCAGTATATAGCTGCGGACGCGTGCAGGACCCCTGCCCCGTGGGCCCGAGGGACGGAGAGTGTCAGTGGGGCTCCAGGGGTGCAGGTGGTGGGCTCACCCTCACTGCCAGGCCCCACCCACAAGCCTGAGACGGATGAAGGGCAGGGAGGCCCGAGGAGGGGGCTGGCAGAGGGCCCTCATGGGCCCTGGCCCTCCCCGGTGCCTCCCACCTGGGAGCAAGTCAAATGTGCACATTCCTGGAGCCAGTCCCCCAAAGACCATGCCCAGAGGTGCAGGCTTCCCGGGAGGCCGGACGCAGTGGCCCCCAGGCCACCCTCCGGAGGTCCTGCTCAGCCCTCACGGGAAGCTCTCCCTCGAGTCAATGTCCCCCCCACCCAAAGGGACCATGACAGAAGCAGGTGAGCAGAGACGCCTCAGAAGCCTTGGCCTGGGGGACCAGAGGGGGCTTGAATGAACCTCACCTTCATCAGGAGAGCAGAGTTCCAAAGCCCCTGTGGGCGGGGTCCCCACCTGCACAGAGGGGTCTTTCTTACTCTTCTTGGAGCTGGCTTTCGGGAGCTGGGGTGTGGGCTGGCCCGGGCCTGGGACAGTGTCCATCCCGTCCCCAAGGGGAGGGGCAGCTCCTGGCCTCTCGGCTGTGATGGGATAAGCGGGGAGAGGACACCGGATGAGGGGCCTCGGGGCCGGCTGCAGTGCGGGGTCTGTGGGGTGCACACCAGGCCCAGGGCGGCCCCGCTAGGCTTCTGCGGCGGCTCCAGGCAGCCAGCCCTGCCCAAGGCCTGTGCCCTGTCCCGTCCCTGCTGCAGGTCGCGGCACCCCAGCTACACTCAGCTGGATGCATTCCTGTGGTCACTGCCGTCCTGGGGGCGCCTGGGAGGCCTGCGCTGGGGACACAGCCCATGTCCGGTCCCCTTGCACCATCTAGAGGAGAACCTGAGAAAAGCAAGACCAGCCTCCCCAGGGCAGAGATGACCAGAGTCTGGCCTCAGAAGTCCCCTAGGTCCTCAGGATCAGAATCCAACACCTCAGAAGCAGAGGGGGTATAAAGACCCTCAGCTGCCTGGCACATGGGTCCCTCAGCCAGCCAGACCATCAGCAAGCCCTACCAGCGGCTCCCCAGGCCCCCACCAGGCCAGCCTGTCCTTTCAGTGTCCAGGGGCTCAGGGTGGCCCCACCAGCCCCCCAGGCCAGGCCCGGAGCCCAGGTGAGGGGGCTGTCGACCTTGGTCCCCTGTTGTCCAGGACCTAGCACAGTGCCTGGGCCGAAAAATACCTATAGAGTCAGTGGGTCATTCTTCAGTGAGTGTTGAATACAAGTTCTGTACACTGATACATACTTCCAACACCAAAGAAGAAGAAGAATATGGAATTCATCTGGAGGGTTGAAGTGCTCTGGCCTTCCAGAAGCTTCTAGAAGCACCATCTCCATGGTGCCCCTGGGTCTTAGCACAGCCTTCCACCCTGGAGCTGTCTGCCCCCGCCCCACCCTTATTTCATTAATTCTTATTCCAAATGCTGCTCAAACGTCTCATCCTGGAAGGTTTCCTAGCCTTTAGCCTGGGTGACCTCAGTGCGTTCTCCCATGGACGCCCCCCCCCATCAGATCATGTGTTTCTGAGGTCATCTGGCCAGTGTCCACTTCCCACTAGACTGGGAGCCACGTGAGGACAAAAGGAGCACAGCTCCAGCACATACAGGCCAGCAGCTCTGCCTGGTTCAGCCCCCTCCGCCCTGGCCTGCTCTCCTGACACTGAAATGGTCAGCTTCCACAGGGGCACAGCCCTCCCGGCCCTGCATCCAGCCTGGCCCGGCCCATCGTTCCAGCCTTCCTGATCCTCTGCAGACCGCACGCAGTCCCCGCCGTTGGGGTCGAGGGTTCCCAATTCCCCGTGTGTGGTAGCAGCCCCCAAGCAGGCCCCCAGGGGTCCACACCTCCTGATATTCACGCCGGGTGAGCCCCCGCCGCCAGGTGCCCAAATTGTCTTTGAGGCCAATAGGATATGTGAGTGGTAGCAGGTCACGGCCAAAGCTGGGCTACAGGGCACCCCGGGCTCCTGCCCCTCTCTCTGGACCTATTGTGAAGGGGGAGAGCTGCCATGTGTGAGGATTTTTATTTTTTCACCTTTCTCTACTTTATAAACTGTCTGTAGCAAACACAGCTTTTAACTACGAAACACAAAAGCGTATGAGTAACTTCTAAGACGCTATAGCAATCACGTGAGTCCCGTCTTCCCCCCCACACCCTCCTCTTGTACCGTTTGTGACGTTTCTGCATTAGACATGCTGGGTGAGGGCTGCTGGGGTCCAGGACTGTTCCCAAAGACAGGCTGCAGCCCCCTCCGGCTGGTCTCCCACATCTTCGTATAGGCCTCCCGGTGGACAGGCGTGCAAGCTCCCGCAGGCCGCCTCCCAACCCCTGGAACTGCTGTCACGTCCTTTCCTGAAGGGCCTGGGTTCAAATCCTGCTCCACCCCACACGAGTGCTGTGATTTCGTGCGAGCCGTTTGCCCTCTCCGTCCCAGTAAAGGGGACTAAACAAAAGGCCTGACTCACAGGATTGTCCTGAGAAGTGAGTGAGCGTAAAAAGCATAAAGAATCTTAGAACACTGCTGGCCTGTGACTGCAGCTGGTGCTGCCAGTATTAGTGGTATTTGGAGGGAATTTTTGGCTTAAAGACCAGAGAAGCCTTCCTTCTCACTGCCGGGCCCCAAATTAATGTTATTTTCAGAAGTAAGTCAAGCACGTTTCAGAAGCCTAGGAAACCAAAACACGTTTGGGAGGTTTTCTAACCAGCCAGCCTTCATTTTCTATTCAATTAAACTAGTAAACAAATGGAGCTGTTTCCTCCACCGTCCCCTCTTTAATGCTTCAGAAGCTCCTCCCTGTCTCAGGACCTGCAGCACCTCTGGGACGGGGCAACAGCTGGCTGTCACCTTCCCTGGGCAGATTCTGTTTTGTTCCGGGAGGGAGCTGTGCGATTCCACCCCCCCAGGCCTGGCGCACAGGAGACCTTTCCAGACGGTCCCCTGCTCCCTCTCTTCCTCCCGTGCATCCGGTGAAGTCCCTGAGAGATCCGGTCCACGAGAGAGCAGGGCGTGCTTTCACCTGTCCTGTCAGGGCTCTGGGCTCTCCCGCCAGCACTCGCGTGGCTTCAGCAACTCACCATCCTGTCCGCCCGCCTGCTGCAGGCAAGTGGGCCTTCAGCCCCGCTCTCCTCTGATGGGCCTGTCCCCCGGGGCTTGAGTTGTTGCCCTGAAACCTTAGTTCTCTGACAGGTTCAAGAAGAGTCGTGATTGTGCAGATTTCTGGTTTTACTGCTGTGAGGGTAGGAGTCCTGCTATTTTCACTGTGCAGACCTGCCTCTGTCAGAGCTTCACCCAGGTCAGTTGTATCAGCCGCTGGTCCCTCTGCGCTGCTGGTGGTGCCCCTGATGTGGCTGGACCCCAGCTTGTCCAGTGCTTCCCTGTTGAAGGACATCTGGGCTGATTCCAGTTTGGGGAAAAGAGGAATAAAGCCACTATGAACACGTGTCACAAGTGCTTGTGTGAAGTTAAGTCTTCACTTGGAATAAACGCCCAAGAGTGCAGCTGCCGGGGCGCGTGGTAGTTGCAAGTTTAGTTTTTAAAGAAACAACCAAAATGTTTTCCCGAGGGCTGTACCGGTTTCTGTTCTCACGTTCCAGCATTTTAAATTATGACACCTGGTAGAGAGGAAGTTGTGGAGCCAATGAATGCATCTGAGCCCGAGTGCACCTCAGATCCCACCCGAACAGGAGCCAAAGCGGGAAGGGCGCTGGCATAGCTGCCCCGGGGGCCCCAGGACCTGGACGCGCCCCACCCCAGCAGGCCCACCACTCTTCTTCAGCAAGGTGGGCAGCAGCAGGCCCTCCTGGGCCAATGGGCTGGACTGAGCACAGGTCATTTCAGAGCTACAGGTGCAGCTTGGAAGGTAAAATCTTCTGGAAGACTATCCAGGTGTCCTGGCCTTGGGCAGACTCACAGACAAGGCTCATGGCCGGAATTCTGTGGATTATTCATGGAAATGCCTTTGGGTGGCACGTCCAACTTGAAACAAAGGGGACCCCTTAAGATCCCACCTCACTTCTTCTTCCTAAAGCGTCCTACCCCTGTCTTCTCTCCCACATGCCCCCACCCGTGGCCCAATCCCCCCGAGAAGGGACCAGTGAAACAGTGGCTTGGCTGAGAGGTGCAAGCTCTTCACCCCAGGCCACGGGAGCCGGATACAGAGCAGGTGGCCACCGGGCTCAGAGCCCCGCACCGGGCCCCTGGACGAGGGACAGTGAGAGACAGTGCATCGGGGACACAGGGCGCTGGAGGATGTGCTGGACCCTGTGTCTCTGGCCCGGCTCTGACCCAGTGTCCAGGCAGGACACACCCTGGACCACTGCTGCTCTGGGGCTGCAGGCCGGAGGTGCAGAGCCTGGTGGGGAGGGGGCGATAGCCCCCGCCCTCTCTGTGGCCTGGATCCTGGCAGCTCAGGAGCCCACTCTGGGGAGCCAGGAGCCAGGGAAGAACCTACATGTCTCAGGGTGGGTCCAGGCTTGGGGGACCCAGCGAGCTCTGCCCTGAAGCCTGGGGCCGGCGCGGGAAGCGCGAGGCGCATCAGGCCGGAGCGGTGGCGGTGGGCGCCCCGCCCGTCGGTCCACCCAGCGCACGGCTCCCTCCTCCTGCCGCCGGTCAGAGGCCCACCGCGAGCCCGCTCCGCTCCCCTCGGCCGCTCTACCGGTGACTGGGGCCTCCCCTGCTCCGGGATTGGATGCGAGAGGACGGGGTGGGGGCGGGCGGGGGAACCCCAGAAACCTGGGTTCCCAGCTCAGGAGGAGAGCAGCCGGCAGTTCAGACGCTGCTGCGCCGCGCCAGGGAGAACCTCCGCGCAGACCTGGAGCGCCGGCGGGCGGCGCGGAGGAGGCGGCGGCAGCGGCGGCCCCGCAGGCGCCTGGCGCACCACGATGTTTGACAGCTCGCAGTATCCCTACAATTGCTTCAATTACGACGCCGACGACTACCCCGCGGGCAGCTCGGACGAGGAGAAGCGGCTCACGCGGCCGGCATACAGGTGACCGCGGAGCCGGGGCGGGGCCGCAGGGGACAGCGGCCTTCCTCCGCGAGGGGGCCAAGACCCGCCTGGGATGAGGGAGGGGTCTCTTCTCGTCCGCACGTTTGGAGGTAGCCGAGAAGGTTCTCCACCCTCCCCGGGGAACCCCCAGGTGTGAGGGAGAGCTTCTGGGGTCTGCGCAGAGCGGCGCTGGGAGTTCTCGGCGCCCTGCGGGAAGTCAGAGCAGAGCGGGTCCGGCCGGGAAGGGCAGGCGGGGAGACTCCAGACGCGCTCCGGGGTCCCGCCTCCGGCGCCCGCCTGGCCTGAGCGCCCCTGTTTGCAGCTACATTGCGCTGATCGCCATGGCCATTCAGCAGAGCCCGACGGGCAAGGTGACCCTGTCGGGCATCTACGACTTCATCATGCGCAAGTTCCCCTATTACCGCGCCAACCAGCGCGCCTGGCAGAACTCCATCCGCCACAACCTGTCCCTCAACAGCTGCTTCGTCAAGGTGAGCCCCTTCCCCTTCCCCGCCCCCGAGTGGCCCCTGAGGGTCCCAGGCCAGCCCTGATTAGCGGGGGGAGCGGGGGTGTACTTCGCAGCGGCGGTGGCTGGAAAGTTCATTCCTAGCAAACTGGGCTGCCTCCGCCGGCTCACCAGGCGACGCCCCCAACCCCAGGCCGGGGCGCGTCGTTCCAGGGCTGCCCAGGGCTCACCCTAAGTGGCCCCGAGTGAGCGCGCGCGGCGGGCGGGTCGCACCTGGGAGCCAGCCGGGCGCTGAGCCCCTCGCTCGCACAGGTGCCGCGGACCCATGGACACGAGAAGGGCAAAGGCAACTACTGGACCTTCGCCGGCGGCTGCGAGTCGCTACTGGACCTTTTCGAGAACGGCAACTACCGGCGGCGGCGGCGGCGGCGCGGCCCCAAGCGCGAGGAGGCGAGGGGGACGCGCGCGGCAGACGCGGAAGCGCCCCGGGGTCCCCCTGAGCCGGCCACTGCGAGGGGGAACCCCGTCCCCCACCGCGAGGCCCCAACCCCAGCCAGCCCCGCCGCCCTGGGGAGGGAGGCACACAGGGACATCAAGTTCAGCATCGACTACATCCTCTCCGCCCCCGACCCCTTTCCCGGGCTCAGGTCGACCTACGCGCAGGCGGGCAGATACCCCCGGCTGCAGGCCCAGCAAATGAACCTTCACCTTTGGACGATGTGAGAGGGGCTGAGGCTGCTCCTCCTCCGGGGCTGGCAGCCGATCAGTCTGGGGTCTTCTGGGTGGTTCGGGCCCACCTCAAGTGGAGAAATGAGCTTCTGCCACATCCCACAGACTTCCACAGACTCAGGCTGAACGCCGAAACCAGCCTAGGTTGGAGGGAAAGACGGTGATCTGATGAAAGGCACTCATTTCCATTTTGTGGCTTTATCCCTTCAGATGAAACCCATCGGGTTCCCGTTTGACGACTTAAGGGTTTGCTCTAGACTCGCCGGGTGATCCTGCTTGAGGACTAAGAACGTGGGTTCAGGGTCACATTCACTTAGAGTCAAGGTAACGTTGGAGCGTTTGCTTCATAGACGGATGCGCACGAAGCTGCCGGTGAGCTAAGTGTCCAGTCAGTGAAGCTGGTGGGCATCTTCCTTTAGAGCTGAAAGCAATAATAATAAAGTGCAGACGGTCGAGTCAGCTATTAATCAATCCCGTGAATGTGGCCCAAGGTTTCTGACTGTGTCCCTGTTATGGGTAATGTGATTGGAAGTGACAAATGCATCTCGTGTTGTGGGCAGAATATTTGATGATTGTTTTAAAACTTCTGTGTACTTTTTATAAACGAAAGAAGGAAGGAAGGAAGGGTGGGAGGGGGAAGGGAGGGAGGTCCAAATTTGGGACAGCATGGGGGCAAAGCACACTTTTCTTGATTCTTCTGAGCAGGGAGTAAGCCCTATTCTGGCACAGTCCATCCAGCTGGTTTCCCGAGAAAGCAGACATTCCGAGGCAGACGGCTGGTAAATTCCCGCTGCACTGTGAGGTGTATGGTTAGGGAGTGCACAGTTACAAGCATTGGAGGTGGGTGCATCCATTTGAAATGTAAATGATTTAATTACTGTGTAAAGATGGGCATTTAAAAAACACAATTATGCACACTGAAACTATTTGACCAACCTTATCATTTTTCACCAGCCCTTTTTTGCAGAGTTAATTGCTTTCCCTGACTTAATTTGAACATTAGTATGGATTACACCTAATCTGATTCACTAGGTGACAATGATTGGCTAATTTTGTAAACGGCAAAAACACACCCAAGGAGGCCGGCTGTCTCGACTGGGAACTACAGTCTTGCTTTATCGGACTCGGAGGAACTGGGGCTGGGGGTAGATGAAGGCAGGCAGCAGCCTAGACAGGCTGAATCACGCAAAATACACGCTTACAGTCGGCTTCGCGTCTGATTCAGAAGGCTGGGCATTTCATTAAATCACAGTATTCCTTCCTTCACCCGCCCTGTAAATAGAAACCCCACGTGTTCCTTTCACTGGTTTGAGAAGAGGGGGGTAACTCATGTGAGGTGCCGAGCCCTGACTCCAGAAAGGGGCACTGGCGGTGATGTGCCCACTCGCTCCGCCAGCGTCCTCTCGGCCTGGCCAGGCCGCCAAAGGCAGCCTCTGTCAATAGGAGAGGACCAGGGTCTGTAACACGGAGATCACCGTGCCTTCGCAAACACCCACGCCAGCACTCTTTGCTGGGGAAGCAGCCAGTGTCTGTGGGCTCTCAGGGCTGGCCAGGCACGGTGCTGAGCCCCCAGTGCCAACTGTCCGCTGGCCAGCACCCCAGCCCTGTTCCCCTCATCCCATTTACAAGTCGGGGACCTGCAGCACAGCAGGCCCAGGTCCAGGACGCAGGCGTGTGACTCCGGGGTCAGGCTGCTAACATACGGCTTCTTCCGTGCCGTGGTCACATGCACGTGTGTGCATGCGTGTGCCTCGTGGGCATGTGTTATGTCTGTCTCCTTCCTCTTACTTATACCCCCTTGTCAGTTGTGCCAAAAGCATCATTTTAAATTATACCAGGTATAATTCAGGTGGTGACAGGATACAGGTGGTTCTATACACAAGTATACGGCATATAGAGTATCTGAAGATATATTTTTCTGCTACCAACTGAGCAAATAACGTTTCATTTTATCTTTCGAGTTCTCTTCCTGAGTTTCGTTCTGGTGATCAAGCCTCATTGAGATGGGAAGACGCTTTGCCCTGAGCAGACAATCTGGAGGCACCAGCCTTGGAGTGGGAGGAGGCCTCGGATAGGCCTCCCTGCACACGTTCCTGGGCAAAGGCAAAGGCCCTTGGCGGCCGCAGCCACGGGGCGGCACCGGGCCGCGAGATCTGTGTACTGTGAGGTGTAGCATTTGTTTTGCAAAGGATATCAATCATGTTTTTAGAAGCAAAGGGACATTTTCAATTTGCCAGCGTGTGACACCTTGCGACTTCAGAAAGCCTCCCAGCCCTCAGAGTGAATGGCATTTAATCCCCAACAACACAGCGGGGCGAGGGCTGGCCTGACCTATTCAAATGTCGCCTCCACCAGCCACACCTGCCCAACGCAATTATAATTAAACACTTTATGCCTCTCTTGCAAATCCGCTGATTGATCACCGATACGTACATCACCAGCACATTACCCCAAGCAGATGTCTGCCACACGCGTCATGGATCACCAGGTTTCCATTAGCAAAGTCGGGGGGCTGCGTGTGGGAGACGCGTGCGAGCTGCCGCTGTGTGGCATCCCGCCCACGGACCGCGGGTGTCCCTGTTCAGAGCAGCCGGCCGAGCGAGGGGCCTGCACCCAAGCTGGGTGCTGCAGGGCTGAGGGGAGGACAGGGTAATGACAACCGAGGGGGGGTGGATGCCCCCGCCGGCGGCCTCCCCTCATCCCCACAGGGGTGGCTCCCCTCTCCAGAGCCCTCGACTGCCAAGCCTCTATGTAAACACGAGTGGCCTTGTCCTGCCAGCTCCAGCAGCCCTGTGAGCAGCGACAGGCAGACACACAGCCCTATTTCACAGATGGGGAAACTGAGGTTCAGGGGGGCAGGTCCTGGGCCCCCCCTCCCCACTCCAAGTGCCCAGGATGCCTGGCTGAGAAGGAGGTAACACCCTCTGGCCAGGAGGTCAGAGGTAATCACACTCCGGGCCCCTCCACCCACTCACTGCGTCCACTAGCGTTCGACCCCTGAGCAAGTGCCAGGGACCCGAATCTGGGAATTCGAGGGTGTGGACCCCTGAGCAGACTAACCTTCCGCCCCCCCTAGTCAGGCGGGAGTCAGCACTGCCCTCGCCCCCCACCACGGGGGTCAGCCTGGTGTGAGGCCCACAGGCCTGACTTCAAGAGGAACCCAGGAAGGACAGTCTGTTACCTGGATTTGCTTCTGCGTTTGGCCAAATTAACAGTCCATAAACATTTGCAAAATTGCTTGTTTTCATCCTGTTAAAAATACCAAGTGCATCTTATGTAAATGGGCCTTGCTGTTCTGGAGAAACCGGTTCCCCAGAACCGAAGGCACAGCTTGTCAGGCTGCCGCTGAGGACAAATTAACTGTCCTCACGTGCGGCTGTGCAATTACGTTTCCCCAGCTTTAGGCGACTTCAGGCCCAGAGTCCAAACAAGACGTGAGTTCACTCAGCTGAAATTCACAGTATTAGATTTATAATAAACTGAGAGAGGTTGCGCGGCTGTGCCGTTTTCAAAAAGCGGAAATGGAGTGGGAACTTTGGAGCTCTCCGTCCTCCGACTTTGCTTGGCTCTGTGCGGGATGCGAGTGGGGAGGCGGGAGGATGGGTCCTCCCTTCCTGGGTTCCTGCCCGGCCCTCACCCTGTTGCCCATCAGGTGGTGGTTTTCCATCCACACTTCTCACCCAGGAGCCCGCTGTCCTCTGGGGCAGCTGATGTGTGCCCTCCGCCCCACCAAGCCCAGGGACCCACGATCCAAGAGACCACACTGTTTGTCCCTGAACTGGGGGCAAGAAGAGAGGGTTCAGACCAGCTGTCTCTTCAGACACCCACGAAAAGCACTGGGCTCCAGATGGTGAGGGGATCCGTATCCATTCCTGCCATTAATTGCTTCATACCTGCCTCCATCCCTTCAAATGCAGATGGGGAGCCACAGACCGCAAGTCCCAGGGCCTCTCGGTGTGGGAGACATGGCGGGCGCAGCAAAGCCCGAGGCTTGAGGGGCCAGGCTCCTGAGGGTGACACCGTCTGCCCCCCCCGCCCACTTACGGGCAACCTGGATGACAGAGCCTCATTCAGGTGACGGGGACAGGAGGGTCTGCTCCCCACAAGAAGCCTGGGGAGGCCACGCCACTGATTCTGCGGCAGTGGAGCCGGGACTCCATCCACACGCAGGGAGCCTGGCATTTCAGCCAGAGGAGGGACACAGGAGGAAGGCCTGGTGCATTTTGCGGGGAAGGGTCAGGGGCTCAGCACGTCGCCTCCCTCAGATACTGGTCCAGGCCAAGGGCACCGTCAGTGGGATCTCTGCGTCCACCGGGTGTGACGGGAAGTCCTGTCTGCCCTGGGCCCTGACCACTGGGAGCAGAGAGGGTTCCCCACCTGGGGTGCTCTGTGTGTGTCTGGACGCTGGGCGTGCACGGGCCATGTGTGTGTGTCTGCCAGGTGTGCTTCTGTGAGCCCTGGTGAGTGTGCACGCGTGGGTGTGAATGAGTGTGCATTGCGTGTGCGCATGGTTGAGCAGAGCATACACCTGCAAGTGTGTTCAGACGGGTGTGCACACGAGAGTGTGTGCACACGCCAGTGTACACGCGTGAGTGTGTGTCACATCAACATCTTTTCCGGTCCTTCTTGTGCCAAGAAACGTGTATGCAAAGCAAAGGTGGCTGGCAGCTCCCCAGGTCTTGCAGGAACAGCTTCTCTGTGGAGTGGCTGGTGGGGGTCCCACTGGGGTCTCCATGGTGAGCCCCGTTTCCCGGAGCCGCTCAGCGGGACGCGGTGAGACGTGCTCTCAGAGGAGGGGCAACCACAGCTGATGAACGTGATCAGAGCTGCTGGTTGTAAAGGTTGGTGCATAAATCAAAAGGAAATGTCAAACGCCTTCTAACACTGATTGAGGCATAACTTGGGGCAGGGCCAAGCACTGGGCCTTGCTCACGGAACCTCGGAAAAACCGTGTCCGCAACATCCCCAGACTGATGGCCCCTCACTCCAGACGCAAGTCTCTGCTGCCCCCCAGGTGGGAGTGTGTGCCCGGCGCTCAGGCCCCGGGTCTGCTGGTGCTGAGGACATCCAGGACGCGTCACAAACACGGGGTCAGGCCACGAGAACTTTCCAAATGGCCCGAGAGCACATGCATCCTGGGATCGTCCCCGAGGAGCCTGACAGAAAGCTCAGCAGACGCCTTCCTCCCCCAGACTTCCCCATGCAGCCTGTTTCCTGCCCTGCTCCGTCGAGGCCCCAGTGCCTTCTGTCTGCCTGTGGCTGCCAGCCTCATGCAGGACACTCCAAATGGGGCCAGGGCCCTCCCCAGGGCCTCCAGGCAGCCTCGGACAGCCAGGATCTGGCGCAGGGCCTGAGCCGTGGCAGGATGTCGGGGCTCTGGGCCTCACGTCTGCAAAGGGCTGCAGGTACACTTTCTATATTAGCTCCAAATGAGATGACGCTTTGCAGTCGGTATTAAACATTGTTAAACGTAAGCATTAAAACTACTCTTAAAACTCACAGCCCTGTTTGGCCACTTACTCCATTTTAAAAAAATAATTCTTCAGTTTTTAGCATTTCTACAACTGCAGTAAGTAAAAGAGGCCCCTTCCCCTCTCTCTGCCTCAAGAGACCATGACCATGTCCTGCTCCCCCACCCAGAGCCGGGAGTTGCCAGCTTTCCGAGCCGAGTGTGCCTGGCGGCCCAGCTCTCTGCTCCCTGTAAAGGGCCAAACGTCAGGCCCTCCCCTTGGGCACCTTCGCTCTCAGCCTTGCTAACTCACGTTCGTGCCCAGGCTGCCTCATCCAGGAACCCTTCCCCACTGCCCTTCCGGTAACCCCACATTATAAACGTCTTATATTACAGTTTGGTCTGGAAGCTCACAGTATTATACTTTACACTTAGTTATACGCTCCATCTTGAATTAAGCTTTGGGTATGGCATCAGGAATGTGTTAAAGTTTATTTTCCCGATAGGGTCATTTCAGCACCATTAATTCCCTCTCCCTGTGGGATTATTTTGATGTCTCTGTTGGAAATCAGTTGTCCGTGTATGGGTCTATTTCCAAACTCTCGTTCTGTTCCATTGATCTGCTCGTCTATTCGGCACAAATACCACACTGTATCTATGGCTATAGCTTTAAAATACATATGGAAAGTGCGGAGTGTTTGTCTCACAACTTTGCTTTTCTTTTTCAAAGTTGGTTGGGCTATTCTAGAGCCTTTGAAATGCCAAATAAATTTTAGAATCAGTTTGTGAATTGCTATGAGAAACCTGCTGGGATGGATTAGTATAGTATTGAAGCCATAGATCAATTGCGGGAAAACTGACATCTTAAGTAGTTCATATTTTTGATACTACGATGAATTGTATTTTAAAATTTTAAAGGTCTGATTGCTTGTTGGTAGTCTACAGAAATACAATTAATTTTTGTATATTGATCGTGAATTCCAAAACCTTGCTAAGCTCACTTATTAGCTTTTTGTAGTTTCCATCAGATTTTCTACGTAGATGACCATGTCTTCAGTGAATAAATTATGAGTTTTATCTCGTAACTTCCAATCTGGATGCACTTTATTTTCTTGCCTTTTTGTACTGGGTAGAATCTCCAGTGCAATGTTGAATGGAAGTGGCAAGAGTGGGTATCCTTGCCTTGTTCTGATCCTGAGGGGAAAGAATTCCATCTTCCATTGTGATGTGTGAACCCAGCTGTAAATTTATTTACATTTATTTTGTAAATAAATGTTGTTTATCAGGTTGAGGAAGTTCGGTTTTTTCCCTAGTTTGCTGAGAGGTCTTACTGGAAATGGATATTGGATTTCGTCCAATTTATGTTGTTAATACGGTTGATTGCATTGATTGCAAATGTTAAATCATCCCTACATTCCTGGGATAAACTCCACTGGTCATTATATATTTTTCTTTTTATATATATTGGATTCAATTTGATTTTTTTGTTTAGACTTTTAATCTCTATGTTTATAAGAGAGATTGGGCTGCAGTTTTCCTCTAAGGACATGGTCTGGCTTTGGTTTCAAGGTAATGCTGATCTGATCTTGTAGGATGAGTTTGAAAATATTCCCACCTTCTCAATTTCATGGAGAATTGGTGTAGAATTTAAATTTTCGTAGAATTCACCAGTGAAGCCACATGAGTTTTCTGTGCGGGAAGGGTCTGAACTACTAATTTGATTTATTTAACAAATATAGGGCTATTCAGGTTATCTATTCTTTAATAAGCTGTGGTGGTTTCCGATTTTTTAAGGAATTTGTCCATTTCATATATGTTGTCTAATTTATAAAAATGGTTCCTAATATTCCCTTTTGTATTCTCTTACTAGTCATAGACTCTGCAATGATGTCGCCTCTCTCATTCCTGACATTGTCCTTTTTTCCTGATCAGTCTACCTAGAGGTAGCAGAGAAGCGCCAACGCCCCCAGCTGAGCCTGGACTCCAGGTGTGACTTCTCACCTGGAGGCACATCCTTCAGCTCTCAGCATCGAGGAGAAGCCCAGAGAAAGCCCAGTAACTTCCCGCATACAACTAATTACAGCCAAGGACTATTTGCCAAAACAGATCCACCAGCTGAGAAAACCCTGAATCCCGCGTCCAGACCCATCACTTCTAAAGCAGCGTCTCAGGCGTCCTACCCAGTGACCAACCCACGGTGGCCGGTCTCAGCCGGGGCTGCTGCCAGGAAGGGCGGGAGGTGCCCTGAGCAGCTCACAGACTAGTGAGCTAGGGGCATGGGGGCCAGCTGGATGTAACCCGACCCCCCACCACCCTGGGGGTCTCTATATGACACCTCTTTTTATTGTAAACTATAACATATTTGCTTAAAATACTTTGATGTAAAGTAAAAAGTGGGCCTATTGCTCACTCTCCCTTTGTATCCATCAGCTCCTGCCCTGATAATGCTGAGAAACAGCCATCCCGACACTCAGTCGCTCGAGCCGTCGGCACAGAGCGGAGCTGGGCACGCCAGCGGCTATGCTCCAGCTGAACTGCGCTCGTGTCGCCCCAGCCCCGGGCAGGCTGGGCTCAGGCTGCCATCTGCATTTTTTCTGGGGTTCAGACCGCCTGGAGGAAGCTCGTTCTGTGATGTGATGGCAGCAGAGGTGCGAGAGGGCAGCCCAGCTGCAAGTCCTCTGCAGGCACCAGGTCCGCAGACATCCTGTGTCCAAAGCAAGTCACGTGGCCACACCCCAAGTCCAGGGCCAGGAAGGACCCCTCCCACAGAAGAAGTGGGTGGGTGTTTCTGGATAATTTATCCACCTCACCCACTTCCCCACAATCCCAAACCCCAAAGGCAGCCGCCCCGAACACTTTATGTGCCACACCACACACCCCTTTCTCTGCAGACACAGACCCGTAATTCTACCCCGTGTTTGCTGCACAAAGCAGGTCCTGCTCTGCGCACCCCAGGGAGCCATCGTCAATACCTGCCGGGCTCCGCGAGATCGTGGCAGAGTCAGACACGCAGCCTTCGACCTCGCATTCGCCTGTTTGTTTGTGTGGCCTGGCGTCCTCCAAAGAGAATCTGAGAACTTTGTGATGGCAGGACCCTCCATACTGAGGTCTTACCGTGTCCCAGTCCTGTTACTTGCCTGATCTCAGGGGAGCCTCACCCCAGCCTGGGCGTCAATCCCCTGCTCCCTGCCCCAGGTGAGGGCTCGAGGTCACGGGGCGGGTGAGAGGCTGAGCGGGGGCAGCGCCAGCTGTGCAGCTGCAGGGGCCTTGTCCCCACCCTCTCCCGCAGTGTGTTACGTGCCGGGGGGCTGAGGCCCTCCCTGATTCCAGGACATCTGAGGAGGGAGAGGAGTAGCTGTGAGCAGGGAAGCTCTGCGGGGAGAAGGCTGAGGCCTCAGAGGCCCCAGTTACAAAGGTCGGGGGAACCCAGCCAGCAGCTCACGTCACAGGTCCTGAGGGAGGGGACGATGGTGGGGCAGGGCTGGGGGCCGGGGCCCGTGCTAAGGGTGCAGGAGTCAAAAGGGAAGGAGTGGGGGCTGTCAGCCACTGGCTCCTCCTCGTCCCCCTCACCTGGCCCTAAGGTACCACCAGCTGCCACACTGCGACCCAGACCACTCTTCTCTGCTGGAGACCACCGTGTGCCAAGCACCCCGTAATTTTATGCAAGCCCAGCTAATTTCAACCAGGAGGTAGAGGCAGTGGGATTTAAAATCTGATCTAGGATTCAACGATAAAAAGACAAATAATTCAATTCAAAAACAGGCCAAGGATCTGGACAGACATTTCTCCCAAGGAGATGTACAAATGGCCAAGAAGCTCGTGAAAAGATGCTCAGCTCCTAGGAATATACCCAAAGTATGGAAAACAGGGACTCAAACAGATACCTGTACACAAACGTTCATGGCAGCTTGACTCACATGAGCCAAAAAGTGGAAATCACCCACAGGTCCACCAGTGGGTGAACTGGATGAACAAAATGTGCTCTATCCATACAGTGAATATTATTCAGCCATGAAAAGTGATGTTACAACGTGAGTGAGCCTGGAACACATGCCAAGTGAAAGAAGCTGTCACAACAGGCTGTGTGTTGTGCGATTCCAGAACCGGCAGGTCCATGGACGCAGAGAGCGAATCGGTGGTTGCCATGGAAGGAGGGAGTGGGGATGTGGGGGCCACGGCTGGGGATGTGGCGTTTCTTTACGAGGTGATGAAAATGTTCTGGAATTAGATAGTGGTGATGGTTGTCCAACACTGTGAATGCGCTAAAAACCACTGAACTGTACCCTTTAAAACAGCGAATTTTGTGTTATGTGGATTATATCTTAATTTTAGGATTGCACACACACAACCTAAGATGGGTGAGAGTCCTGCTCAGCGCCCCTGGTCACAGACACCGCACGTGTGTTGCTGTCTGAGCGTTGGCTTCCTTGCGCCCGAGATTGGGGCCATAGTCCTGACTCACAGGGTTGTCGTGCCAACCGAGAGCGATAAGGCACGGAACGCCCGGTTATTGCACCAAATGGATGAGATAATGCACGAGATGTGACACGAGGCTCACAAAGTGGGGCCATGCACAGTACGTCACCTGGCCCTGTGCCCGTCACACCTGTGGGTGATCGGGCCTGACACCTGGGAGGTGGCCTTGACCCTTCCTGCCTCCGCCCACAGCAGCACCTTCAGCCTTTGAGCGAACGCGGCTCCTTTGTACAGCCTTCTCCCCACGCCCCTCATCTCGCCCCACCTCGCTTACCTGAGGCAGCAAGTGCCCTACCTGCTGCCGGCCCACTCCAGCCATCCTCCAACCTACAGCCAGAGTGGGCCCGCTGGAAACACGCCAGGCCCACCCCTTTCCCTGCCGCCCCCCTTGCCCCAGCCAGGCTCTCCTGCACCCAGAACAAAGCTCAGCTCCAGACCTCACCCCCACCAGGCAAGGGCTGCTCCGCTCATCCCCCGCCCCCTCCGCCGCCCACTGGGCTCCAGCCACGCGGCCTCCTGGCTGCTCCTGCCCAGGGCTTTCGGAGAACTGTCCCCAGGCCTGGAATGATCCCCAGTCCTCGTCCTCACTCAGTCTCCACTCAATGCCGCGGCCAGTCCAGTGGCCTTCCTGCCCGCGACCCAGCGCTGTCTTCTCCCTTCGCTTGGTTTTTAACGGCACTCCCAGCATGCTTTATGATGTTGCGTTGTATTCACGATATTACCATATTTTGGAGTTCACCCGTATCCCCCACTAGAATACACGCTCCGCCCACAGACCAGCCCTTCCCCCGCGGCTGTCCCCAGACGCCAGGACAGCGACGGGCCGTAGCAGCAGCCCGTGGGAAGCGCTACGGTGGCCTCCCGAGCCCGTTTCCCCAGCTGTAAAACGCGGGGAGCGGGTGGTGGTGCAAAGCCCGCCTCAGCTCTCCAGGTGCAGCGCAGGTGGCTCCACACCGCAGGTAGCGATGCCCTTGGCAAGAACCCCTCCGGGCACGGAAGCTGAGCCAGCCTGGCCTTTGTGGAGCGGGCAGCTTCCCCTTCACCCCCACCCTCTCCCCACCTGCGATCCTGCGAATCGGCCTCAGGGTGCCTGAATACTCGACATCCGCGTCTCTCACAGGCGAGGCCCAGAGGGTGCACGCCCGCGCCTTGCCACCAGGTGGCAGCAGAGAGCCAGGGATGGGCCGGTCCACAGAGCAGGCAGCCTGGGGTGAGGGTGTCGGGTGCGGAGGGTGGCGATCTGGGCCCCGCCCTCCCCAGATCCAGGCCCCGCCCCGTGGCCCAGGCCACGCCCCCAACTGAAAGGTGCCCAGGTTTGGGGTCCACGGTCTTCCAGGACCACCTCCTGAAAAGAAATTGGTGCGGTGGATGATGGAGCCTGGGCGCGGGAGGCAGGGTGGGGGCAGGTGGGCTCTACCAGTCAAGCGGGCTTATCAACGGCCAGGCCTTTCTAAACACCTGACACTCTTGTTCTCCTGACATCTTTATGGAGAGACCCCGTTTACACCAGCACTTAGAGAAACGTCTCACCGGGACACCTGGGGCACAAGCAGAGAAACCGAGGGGCGGGTGGGCTGTGATCCAGGCCCACATGGGCTCTCCCCCTGAGCCAAGCTCCTCCCCCGTCCCTCCCAGCCCCCCTCACTGTGATCTGATGGGGGTCCTATAGGACAGCTGCCCATGAGATGCACAGGAGACCGACCCTGAGAAGCGGGCATGGATTCAGATCCAGGTGTCCAGCTCCTGTTTGCCCTCATGTCCCCCTGCCCCCAGCTGTCCCCAAATACCTTTTCAGGGTCTCTGAGTGAACTTGAAGCCCAGTTATTCCCATCCTGTCTGGGGAGGGGTCTTGCTCAGACCTCAGGCCAGGGCTCTTAGCCGGCGCGAGGAGGGGCCCCTGCACTGCTGCCTTGAGGGAGACCTTGGAAGGTGGTCCCCAGGTGCCCCTTTGAGGGAGCCATGGAGTTTGGAAATCAGACTGACTCTAACCAGTCCCCCTAGTTTTTTGTCCTAAGCAAGCACAGATGCCCTCTGGAATAGAAGGCAGAATTTCCATGAAATCCTATTTAACAAAACAGGAATGTTGGAGAAATTTTGAACATGGGTGGGGCTGTTTGGGGGTGCGCCCCCAGATCCTGGTCAGGGGCACACTTTTAGTGTCCTCTGGTTTTAAAGGTGTGCCCATAAATGTTAAAGAAAGTCCATGGAAAGCCGCCATCAGCCACTAACACTGTAGTAAGAGTGAACCAACCAGGAGTCTGCAGGACACCAGCAGCTGCAGGGCACGGGTGCAGGGCTGTCCCAGCAGTGATGCACCAGCACCAGAGCTGAGGGGAGGGCCCTGGGTGGGGGCACTGTCAGGAAGGCAGAGATAACCCAGGCAGGACCCATTTCCGTCTTTCAGGAAGGCTCCCGTGTGGGCCAGGCCACTGGTTTGCTCCCATTGCCTCGAAAGCGAAGGCCCTGGAAGCCAAGCTGGTCCGCTGCCTGGCCCAGGGCCTCTCTCCCAGCCCTCTGTCCTCCATGTGGAAGCCTCAGTCTGGTCTTCAGCCCTCCTCCCTGGGAGAAGCTGCCTGCCTGTACCGAGTGGCAGGTTGGGAAGAGTCTGGCAGATCTGGGTTCGAATCCTGAGTGCAATTTAGTGGCTGTGTGATCTCGAAAACCGCCCATTCCACGGCTGGGTCTCCACGTCTGCAAAATGGGAATGGCAGATACGCCCACCCTGCCAAGCGACTGTGAGGACAGGACATGTAGAGAGGAGGCACCCGAGCTGGCTGGGCGTCCGGTTAGTAGTAGGAATGCCAGCTCCCCCGCCCACCCAGCCCTCCTCCTGTGCCCCCCACCTCCTCCCGCACACACCAAGCCCGGCCTCTGGGGCCTCGTGGCTCAGCTCTGGCAGGAGCCCCTCCTCCCCAGGTGAGCTCGGGACACTGGCCTGCATGGGCCTCCCTCCCTCCCCCAAGGCACTTCTAGCTCTCAGGTTTCTTGGAAATAAAACCTAAATGCCGGGACTTCCCCTGGTGGTCCAGTGGTAAAGAATCTGCCTTACAATGCAGGGGACATGGGTTTGATCCCTGGTCAGGGGACTAAGATCCCACATGGCACGGGGCAAATAAGCCTACGCACTGCAACTACTGAGCCTGCGCGCCTCAACTAGAGAGCCTGCGTGCCGCAAAGTACAGAGCCCACGTGCCCTTGAGCCAGCGCACCACAACTAGAGAAGAGAAAACCCGCACGCCACAACTAGAGAGTAGCCCGTGCACCGCAACGAAAGATCACGCAGGCCTCAATGAATCCCGCGTGCCGCAACTAAGACCAAACACAGCCAAAAATAAATAAAATAAATAAATAATAAATAAATCTTTAAAAAAATTCAAAAAACCCAAATGCCTTGCCCTAGCATGCAGGCTCCCCTCGTCTGGCCCTGCGATGGTGTAGATCCAGCTCCACCTGCGCTGTCTTGAGCATTCGAGGTTGCCCACCCAGCATCCATCCTCCCTCCCCATCCCCAGTGCCCACAGCCCCCTAGCTTGGGACCAAGCTGCCCACACCCCCTCTTCCGAGGGAGGCCATAGTTCATTTGTATCCATCACACGTTCCTGCCACGTGTACCTGTTGAAGGATGGACATGTAACCTAAGGGGTCCACTCAGGTTGATTCCCTGTGTGGACCGCTGCCACAGACACATTTTCTCTCCTTCTGGGCAGGGTGGTGTTTGGATGTGAAATCTGGAACTGGAGCAGCTATTTTGTGCTCATGAGGTAGAACTGGATTTGGAATGAGGCTGACTATGCAGAAGACAGAGATGGAAAGAAATTGGGGCCCTGACAGCATTGTTGAGCCATTGGATCAAACCAGCCCTGAAAGCTGACCTGCTCAGGGACCTCTAGTACCGTGAGCCAGTCGACCCTCTTAGTTAAGGCAGTCCCAGCTGACTTTTCTGTTACTTGAGGCCCAATGCATCCTAACTGACGTACTTCCCCTTAGCTGCAGCTGCAGCTGGTTTCCGTCATTGTACTTGCTCTCCTAGGTGCTCCAGGCATTGGGAGACTATCTGTCTGGTGTGCTTTGTACCACCAGTCTGGCCAGCCCTCTGCTCTGCCCACAAGCTAGCAGGCACATATGGCCAAGCCTCCAAAGGCCCCTGGAAGTGACCACTGCCCACAACCAAGCTTGCTCCAGGCGCAGTTCAGACAGAGGCTCGCGCTTGTTCCTGTGTGAGACCGGGGCAGGTAGGAACTGCCGTCACAGCCCCAGGACCCAGCACCCAATCTAGCTGC
This sequence comes from Balaenoptera borealis, assembly GCF_965194805.1. NCBI lineage: Eukaryota > Metazoa > Chordata > Mammalia > Artiodactyla > Balaenopteridae > Balaenoptera > Balaenoptera borealis. The sequence continues at coordinate 88,901,804 of NC_138872.1, read as the reverse complement.
CTGGCTGTCTCATCACAGCCTCTTTGTAAAGGACGGAGCAGAATGGCGCAGATGGCAGGAGCACAAGGGTATCCCCTGGCTTTAGAGCCTCTGGAATTTTCTCTATTTTATCTTCTCCTTTTCAATCCTCTAGACTATACAGGCTAAAACCTCCACCTCTTGGTGGGAGGCAAAGACGTATCTGGGCTGGAGATTGATGGAGCAGACAGAGGCCCTAATGGATCTCTAATCCCATGTTGTTAGTTCACAGGAGCCCCAGGTTTTCCTTCCACAGCCGTCTTGTCACCAGCCCAGGAGTGCTGGGCAGGCCGGCTGCGCCCTGTGTTTTTTTAAAATACCCTGAAATGCACTTCATGATTCTGGAAGCTTTGGTTGGTCTGCAGTCACAAGTGGTGCTTGTTAAAAATCCGTGCAGCCTCCCACATCAAACAAAATTAATCAGTAACAAGCGAGATTCTATTAAGTCATTTCCCAACACGGTAACTCAGGGGCAGCCCTATCTGATTGGCCAGCCTGGGCAGCCTCCGGAATTCTCCACGTTTATCTGTGTGAGGTGAGCTGGACACGAGGTGTTTGTCTGTGGTTGAGTCATGTGCGGGTCTCGTTCTGTTGGACATATCCCCGTTGACCCGGCAGGTGTGTTGTGGGCCCCAGACCCCTCCCCAAGCAGCGGCTCCTTTGTACCGTCCTCTTCTCGCTTCGATGTCGCCTTCCTGAAGGTGACATCTCTTGGCCCAGCAGGCCTAACCTCCCCCATATCTGTGGCTGCACAGGTGAGATGGTTTCTGTACAGTTATTCACTGCACCGTTATTTATAATGACCAAAAGCCCATTAATAGGGAATTGCTAAATAAATCATAATAGGCCCATAAAATGAAATACAATTTTTAAAAAGAATGAAGAGTCTGGGTTTGGCTTTAATCAACCAGGTCGGAGAAAGTGTCTGCCAGAAGCTGTCAGAGCTGCCTTCGCAGCCAGGACAAGTGTGGCAGAAAAGGGGGGCGTGGGGTCCCGTCTGAGCAGAGCTCTCCCCTGGGGTGGCTCCATCCGGAGTCCAGGGCCCCCCTAAAGCCAGGCCCTCACCGCAGGACCTCCGGGAGACTCGCTCTGGGCGGGAGTGTCGGCCTGTGGTGTTGGGGGTGCAGACTGGAGAAGGCGCCCCGGTGCACACCCACTGGGCCCCAAGACATCTCCCCAACCTGGATTCATTGGTCCAGGAGACGACGTGGTCTCCAGGATGTCAGGACGCACCTGGGACAGAACCCCCATCCAGCTCACACCGGCCCGGTCTCTCGCCCACCAGCTCCATCCTCCTCCGCAGGCAAGGCCGGGCCTCCGCTGTCAGCCTTCACCTTCAGAAAACGCCCGGGGTTGGACCACCACTCCCCGCCGGCCGCTCTACGGGACCTTCTCCTCCCTCTGCGTTAGGACAATGGCCTCTGACGCCCCTCGGCCTCGGCCTCCCCCAGAGATGCAGCTAAAGCAGGAGACACAGGCATAGCTGCCCAAGACACTGGCAGGGTCCCATATGGCAGCCCCCACCCAACTTTTCCTTAAATAAACCTTTTATTTTGGCATATTTTTAGATTTACAGAAAAATTGTGAAGACGGTACAGAGTTCCTGAACACCTGGCAGTCTCCCTGTTACTAACATCCCACGAGTGTCTCTGCACAAATAACGAACTGATGCTGACATGCTGTCATTGACGGGCCCACACTTGTTGGATTTCATTCATTTTCCTGCTGGGCTCCTTGCTATTGCCAAACCTGCCTGGAGTTTGGGACCATGTTACTGTACTACCTGTTAATTCAATAATTTAATTTCTTTTTTGGGTGTCTCCCGACCCCACTCTGGCCCAGGAGTGGACCCGGGCCCATGACTATTAGGTCCAAGGCCAGGTCAGGCAGCCACAGGTGTGAGTTCTGGGGTCAGGGCTGCCATCTGGGGCAAGGGGAGGGCGGCGGGGACACTCTGCTTCGGCGCTTGTCCGAGCCCCGGCTCCGCGAGGCCCTCGGCCGGCCTGGCTTCGGTTCTGCCAGCAGATGCTGTGTGGACCAGGTTCAGGCCGAAGCCCCAAGAACAGCCAGGTGTTTTTTCTAGACTGCCCGAGAGCTCTTTACAGGGCGAATGGCCTACAGCCTTTACTTCTTGACCTCTGGGCACAGGCCTGCTGCAGCTCGTGGGGCTGCTCTCCAGGGGAAACGCCATCTGAAGTGTGAAATCTGGGTTAGGCGGGGAGGGGGCCCCAGGCTCACCCCAGCCCTGACCTGGAATGATCATTTACCAGGGAAAGTATGGCCGTCCTGCAGGTGCCAGTGGTTCCGGGGGCAGGAAGAAGCAGCCGGTGTTCTACAGAGGACCCTGGGCTCGGACTAGCCCCCGTGCCCCGACACCAAGCCTGGACCTCCACATACAAGACGGGGCAGGCTCTGGATCCCAAGGAGAGCGCCTGGCTGAGGGGCACAGGGAGAAGGCTGCGTCACTGAGGACCAGCCCGCGTCCGCTCCCCAAGCCCTGCTGCCCAGGACACTGTGTCTTGCCCTCTGCCTCAACTCACAGGCCGGCTGTGCGCCTGCAGAACCGCGTCTGCCCAGGGAAGCTGTCCCCTGACTCTCCGGAGGTGCCACCTGAAGGGACAGCCCTCGGCGGCCTGCCCTGCCTGCAGGCCCCTCCTCTAGAGCAGGGGTCCTGCCCCAACCTGGGTTTGAGGCACTAACTTGGTAGGAGGGTTTCCTCCAAAGGAACCCCCAGGGGAGGCGGCCCGGGAGCCCCCCAGCTGGACAGCAGTGGGTTCCAAGGTTCATCCTGGATACCCCATCCATCCTTGCCTTGGGGGGCTCTCTCACCCCCATAAGTCCCTGACATCTTGCAGGTGGAGCTAGACAGTGCAAGGCCCCTAGGAAGGGGGCAGAGGGTCCAAGTGGCCCTCCCACCCCCATCCCTCCCACGTGGACTGGGCCCGGTGAGGGCCTGTCCCCTCCCACCACCACCGGCCCTCTGAAACTCCTTTTCATTCCTGTGTGGACAGCGCCACTGGCCGCATCAAAGAGTTTCTGTGGAAAGTCATATTTTTCCTCAAACCAGAAAAGTTGAGGCTCGGAGCACAGGCATTTAGCTCATTATTTAGAAATAACAAGTCCTCCAGGTCCTGGTATCAGATCAAAGCTCAGAAATTAAATTCTCCAGAAGAGGAGGCAGACGGGGATCAGCAGATTTGTGTTTACTTATTTTTTTTCCTTCGGCAGCTAAAAAAAGGGACTCGAAATCTGCCTAGCGGTTTGGAAGTCTGGCCGGGGTTCGCGAGCAGCGAGGAGACAGCGTGCTCCTGGGCGTGGAGCTGGAGATATTCAGCTGACATGACAATGGAGACAGCTTGGAAGCGTGTCATGTGTGGGTCTCCAGGGGCACTTGGTCCCACGCCACCGTCCTGTCCCCACACGCATGCAGACGTGTGTGTGCATACAGGCGTCCAGCCGTCCGCGGGAGCTGGTGGACACTAGGACACCTGCACACGGGGATGCACGCGGACCATGTCCACACACGTGTGCACACAGGGGCCCTCTGACGGATGCACACACGTGCTCAGAGCAACCCCCAGGGAGAGTCCGGAGGCTCTGTGCTGTTCCCAGGGAGCCAGGGCTGGGCTGGCCTGAAATTTGTCCCACAGCCCGGGGAAAATGGCCCTGTGACCTCTGCTCCACACCCACACCCGTGGGAGGGGGCGGAGAGAGGGGGGTGTTCACAGAGATTACTGCTCCAGCCCCGGACCTGCTGGAGGCCGAGTGGGCCACCAGGGGGCAGGGGAGGCGGCTGGAGGCTTGACTGTATTTGTGGACAAGTCCCTTTCCTTGTCGGCCGAGGGTCACTCCTGATGCGTTGATGCCTCAGCACTTCTGGGGTCCCTGCCTCGATGCCCAGGGGCCCCCAGGGACAGGGCTCGATGCTAGGGCACTCACGCAGGGGTCTCGTGGGTGGACGCAGCCTGTGTCAGGAGCTCGTCACGGGACCAGGCGTGGGCACCCCAGGGGGCGGACCCTCGTCCACCAACGAATGTTTGGCGGTGGGGGGGGGGGGACACAGCATCCAGTCTGACACATGAACCGGGGCTGGTGTCCCTTTAATGTTCACCCAGAATCCCGTCTCCAAGTTTAGCACCAAACAGCAAATAAAGGGAAAGAAATGGGAAACAGCTGGAAGTTCTGACAACGTGACTCCCCTTTTTTTCCTCAAAAAATGATAAAAATAGTGTCACAGACAAGTTCGTTTTCTAGGCAGTGTTATTTTAGGCAGCGTGTATTAATGGCATGAGAATTAGTGCAAATTCAGTAATTAGGTTCAGGCTGGCAGCTGTGCTCACAGGCACCGACAGACGCAGGACGCAGGGCTCCGGGGCGTCCCGACCGGCTGGACGGCTGGGGGCGTTGGGCCCGCCCGGATGGGGCATCCCGGGGACACCCATGCTCTGAGCAGGTCAGAGGGACAGAGCAGCACCAGAGTAGGCCTCGTGAGCCTGGCCAGACCCTGGGCAGATCTGTGGGGCCAGGAGACGCCTGGGGCCCAAACCGCCAGAGCCCGCTCTCTCCGGGGTGTCCCAGGGGGCCGACCTGCCCGGCAGGAGATGGGCCCCACGCCCTCCAGAGGTGACTGGCTGGGCAGCCTGGCTCCTACAGAACTGCTGGCCCCTTTCACAGATGAGGAAACTGAGGGAAGCTGACTCCCCGAGCCGCAGAGCTGGGGGTCCATCTCACTCACCTGCACACCTCCCCAGGTCTCGGGAGGGCAGGCCTCAGCAGGACCTGCCATCCTGGCGGCGAGGGCGGCAGTGTCCAGAGCGCATGCTGGCCTTGGGGTGGCGTCCCTGGGAGTCCTCTGGGCGCTCCTGGCTGGGCACTGGTCACCCCTGGTTCCATGCTGCCTCATGGCGCAGGGGAGGCCCCTCCCCAGCCTGGTCTCCACTCGGCAGAAGGGGCTCGCAGGGGGGCTGGGAGGGTTTCAAAGGGAGACCTGCTGTAAGGCACCTGGCAGCGCAGCAGGTATGGACGATGTGCCCAGTAATGACTGTCACCTCGGCCGCTGTCCTGAGCCTATGCACCCCCAGGCTCCCGCTCTGTCTCTCTGACACCCCGCAGTCCAGGGTTTCTTCCTCTCACTTCAGCACGGCTTTAAGAGAAGCTTAGCTCTCACAGAACCTGTCCTCAGAACCCTCTGAGCCCTCTGACCTACCGCGTGTGACCCCCAACCCCCCTCGAGGGCAAAGGTCTCTCCGCCGTGCTCACTGCGGCGTCCCAGCTCAGAGCCAAGCAAACAGCAGGCACTCAGAGAGTGTGTGTGGCCGCTAGGGTGACCAAGGGATGCTTCTTCCCCCCAGATCTCCACCCCCACCAGGCCCCCATCTTCCCAGGAGACTCAAGGAGGCCCTGATGCCATCCCGGGCGACGCGGGAAGCCCTCTCCGAACACGGAGGCATTGCCGGACACAGTTCTTGCTCCGGTTTTCCTCAGTCAGGGTCCCCAAGGGGCTTCAGGAAGCATCTCGGGAAGCACAGTGGTGTCGAGAGTAGGACGGGGCAGGGGTGTCAGATCATCTGCTGATGCACAGATTCTGACAGCGGGAACAGGGTCTCCCAGTGTGGGTGACCACGAGGAGCTGGTATCGAGCCCTCGGCACTGTCCACGTCCACGGGGCACAAAGCCTCGGGCCGCTCGTCCTGGACGCTGTCTGTCACTGGTCGGAGGCTGCCCTGCAGGGCCGAAGCCCTGGCACCTTCAGGCTGCTCTCAGGAACAGGCACGTTTCCTTGGTAATGAAGACAGCCCTCAGAGGCGCAGGTGCCTGGAGGGGCTGGTGGATGAGGCTGCAGGTGACCTCGGAGGTGAGCCAACGGGCTGGGGAGGTGGGACCTCAGCAGCCTCTGTTAAAGCAACAAGTTCCACCCATGGAAAAACACCACCTTCTGCCTTGTTCCCTGTACCTGTCTGCACCCCTGTACCTGTCTGACCCCTGCACCTGTCTGACCCCTGTACCTGTCTGCACCCCTGTACCTGTCTGCACCCCTGTACCTATCTGACCCCTATACCTGTCTGACCCCTGTACCTGTCTGCACCCCCTACCTGTCTATACCCCTGTACCTGGCACGCAGGTGGGGCTTAGCAAGTGTGAGCTAACTGAAAGCGTTATAGCAGTGCGCCCAATGTTTGAGGACCAGGAGTGCCCTGACAGGCTTCAGGTTAGGGGTTTTATGAAAGTCCCAGGGCTGCTGGAGTGACCACACACGGGGCAGCTTAAACAACGGACATTTATTCAGAAGCTGGAAGTCAGGGTGTGGGCAGAGCTGGCTCCTTCTGAGACTGGAGGTGGCATCTGGTTCAGGCCTCTCCCAGCTCTTGGTGGCTGCCGGCACCTCAGGGCTCCCTGGCCCGTGCATCACTGGGATCTCTGCCTCCTCGGTCACATGGCTCCTGCCCGAGTCCCTCTTCTGATAAGGACACTGTCACATGACGCAGGGCCGTCTCTACATCCAAGAGACATCCAAGATGTCTTCACCCCGGGGTCCATAACCACATCCATGTGCAAAGACCCTGTTTCTGAATAAGGTCACGGCTATAGACAGAATGTTTGTGTCCCCCCAGTTCACGTGTTAAATCCCAAGCCCCAGTGTGATGGCGTTGGGAGGTGGGGCTTTGGGGTGATGAGGTCATGAGGGTGGGACCCTCAGGATGGGATCAGCGCCCTCATAAGAAGAGGTCCCAGAGAGCCCCTCCCCCCTCCTCCATGTGAGGGCACAGCAAGGAGACGCCATCCATGAGCCAGGAAGCGGGTCTTCACCAGACATGGAATCTTCCAGCAACTTGCAGGACGTCCAGCCTCCAGGCTGAGAGACACGTGTGCCATTTATAACCACCCAGCCTGTGGTGTCCTGTCATAGCAGCCCAGGCAGACTGAGACAGTCACATTCTGAAGTGCCAGGTGGACACGAATTTGGGGGGATACTGTCCAATCCAGTCCAGGGTTTCCAGTGACAGTGTTTGGGGATGTCTCTACACGCACACACTAAAGTGCATCACAGGCCACGGCGAAGAGGAGCCACAGGCCCTGAGGTCTGAGGACATACCTGCTCACCTGTGTGCAGCCCAGGGCGCCACGCTGTCCAGCCCGCGAGGCTGTCAGTCATTGCCTGCCCGCCCCCTTCCTGGCCATTCCTCTTGCTCCAGCCCCTCACAGCGGTGACTCCCGACATCCTGGACACCTCGGAGGGAACCGAACACCCCTTAACATAGAGCCTGTGTCTCCAGAAATGATCCCCACCGTGGTCTTCGTCAGCCTGACTACTCAGAATCCCAGGAGGCTGTGGGGAGGACAGGGTCCCCAGCTCCGCCCAGGCCTCCCTAATCAGAGGCGGGGTTTATCAAGACCCTCCGGCAGCCCCAGGCATGTCGAAGTCTGAGAGGCACTGGCCCCGATGGCCAGACAAATGGACAACTTGTCCTGGCCGTTTCCCCCGTCCCAAGCAGCCCTCCCACAGACCCACACAGGCGTGAGCCCACAGCGCAGGGCCCTCTGGCTCCAGAAACATCGAGGGTTGGTTTCTGGTTCCCTACTGCTCACAATGACTCTGATATCTTCCCACCTTCTTTGACCAGCAAGCGTTTCTTCCTAGAAGCCTGTTGCTGCCGACAGAACCAGTGCCCTGCAAGGAGCACGGGTCACCTGCAGCTGTGGTGGGCAGCTCCCCTGCCCCCGACTGCTCCCCTCTCAGCACCTGCTCTGGTAATTTCTCGGCTGAGAGCTCCCCCGGTACCCGGCACCCTGTCCCCGGCCCCGGCCCGCCTTGACCAGCGGGGAAAACAGGCCTGGCAGGCGGGGGGCGAGCCCATCCCTGGCCCCAGCTGTGGAGCAGCTGAGCTCATTGGAAACAGGCTGGGGCCTGAATGCCGCCCTTGTCTCTGGCCTCGTCAATAGCCTCCAGAACCACCCGGCCTTCTATTGACTCAAGATAAGTTCCAGGAGGCCCAGAGCAGCCCTGTTTGGGCCTGCATTGGCCGGCCAGGCCAGCTGGGCTTGGTGAGTCCTGCAGGCCAGGACCCAGCTCTGCACACACCCCAGGCCCTGGCTTTGTCCTTATCCCTGCCCCGCCGCCGCCAGGTGATTACACCTCTCGCTCCCCTTGGCAGCGCCCGTGCAGACACACCCGCGTTCATGCAGCTCCTCCAGAAACAGGTGCTGGAGGTGACATCACATCTCATGGCAGAGAGCACTTAAGTCTTCTGACTTCTATCAATATTTACGTTTCCATCTCCGCAGAGAATCTAATCAGACTTCCGATGACACCTGCCCGTGTCGGGCCCACTCTGCTCCCGGCTAGGGGCCCTGGGTGGTGGCCCCAGTCTCGCTGGTTTGGGAGTTTACCCTCCTCGAGGCCTGGTCAGCTGACAGGCGGGGCCTCTGGGTCCCCAGACATGGGGCAGAGCTGGGTTCAGAGATGAGGCCCAGGAGTGGGAATGGTGGGGTCCGTCCAGGGCCCAGACCGGGTGGGAAGAGAGGGTGTGTCCCCTGGGTCTGGGGCTTTGCATTTATCTGCTCGCCCCAAACCTCATCACTCACACTCAGAGGCTCACCCCAGGAAGAAGGGTGCAGAAGCTCTTTCCAGAACGTTCTTTTTGGAAAAAAGCAACTTTGCAGTCCAACGCCCAGGTAGCAAGTACCGTATAAATCAGGTCCACTGGCAAATCCCAGCTCTGCTAGAGAGGGCCCTGGACCACCAGAGCCGGGCTGTGTCACGGGGACAAGTTTGGGGCCAGGTGGACACGAATTTGGGGGGGTTGCCCGCTGCTGCTTCAGAAACCCCGAGGTGGAGGCTCCCGTGCTCTCGTCAGGCACCTGTGCCCTTGTCAGGCACCTGTGCCCTTAAACAAAGCAGCAGGGCTGTCCCCCATGCCCCGGGCGAGACCCTCAGGCTCTCTGGAGCTTCTGAGGAGGGCCCTCCTCTCCGTGCAGGGTGCTGTGCCCCCCCAACCCGCCCTGGAGGCCAGAACGTCAGGGAGACTGCCAGCAGCGTCCGGGGTTTTACCGGCGCACTAAGGGCAGAGATAAACCCCACCTAATGTCAGGACAAATAGAGGCTGAAGCCAGAGCGGCCTGGGAGAGACAAGAAAGGGTTCGCCGGGGCCGCGCCCCCCAGCCCCCCGCAACACCCGGGGAAGCAAAGAGCTCGGGGGCGGGGAGCTAATCATTCCTGGTGGGCTCAGAGCAGGAGGGCCCACCCCCAGACCAGGCCAAGGCTTCACGGTGTCACCTCTCAGGGTAACACCGGCGCCAGGCCCGGGCCAGGGGCCTGGATAGACCCCTTCCCTGCCCTCTGGATGCTCCGGTCTCGGACAGACACGGTTGCTCAGATGACCACACAGCTGGTGGGCAGCGACACAGGTCCGTGGGCCCTCGCCAGATGGTGGCAGAGCTCTGGGAACCCAGTGTCGGTCGGAAGGGGGCCCCCATGCCCCAGCTGAGCCTCATCGTTATCACGGGGTACGTGTGGAGGGGGAGGAAGACGTTGACCCCCGCCCCCGGGTGAAGCTTCCCCAGCTCCTCCGCTGACGGCACTGGACTGGCTGAGAGCAGGAGATACACACCCCGCGGGACCCCAGGTCACCACCAGCCCCTAGCAAAGGGCACAGAGCAGGCGGAAGGCAGAACTGAGTGAAGCCCGCCAGCTGCCACGGGCTGACCTGGGGTCTGACCTTGGGGTCCAGACTGTCCAGTCTGGGCCAGAAGAAGCCAAGCTGTCAGAGAGGGGCTGGCCTGGGTCCTTCCCTGGGAAAGCAGGGAAACGGCCGAAGTCGCCCAGGAGCAAGAGAGGCCCCCACAGAGGGTGACCTCCTCGGACAGGCTGGGAGCGGGCGGCCCAGAGGCCCTGAGGAGAGGGCCTCTGAGTGGCCAGGGGGTGGGCAGCCAACAGGGGGCCTGGGTCAGAATCTCCCCGCTGGGCCACCAGGCAGGTGCCTCCTGCCAGCTACACGGTAGGGGCCTCATGCCAGGTACCAGGTACCTCACAGGTATCATTTTCACACCTTATGCTAATTAATTACATTTTTATAATATTATATAATAATGATATGGTTACTTTTTATGCCAATGAAATGGTAATTCTTGATGGAAGGGACAGATTCATAGGAGAAATGGCTCACCAGGCTCGCACAGAGGGGAGGTAGGAAGTGACAAGGACTGAGGACTCATCCAACCCACATAAGGACAGAGGTCGGAGCAGGGAGGGCAGCCCGGGCTCAGCAGGTCCCGACCCCACGGCTTGGCTCTTCCTGTGAGGGAGAGGACACGTCCAGTGAGAGAGGGAGGGCTGCGCCCGCCCTGGACAGGGCCCGTGCAGCTGTGTGCGTGTGTCTGCACCGTGAGCGTGTGCCGTGTGCGCGTGTGTGGTGTGTGCACGCAGAGAGTGAAGCCGTGCAGACCCCAATGACATGTGAATACAAAGTATGTTTCTGTAATCTCGCCTTCCTGGATTAATGTTCAACGAAAACCCACTTCTCCAGGGCAAACCCGATTAAACCTTGTCGATCGTCTAACCTTGAGATCAAGCAGTTTCCAATTAACTTTTTTTCATTTCACTGAAATTCTAAACATAGAAATCATTTCTCTTCCATTTCAATTTAACCAAAAAATATGACTTATTCAGTGTTAATTGTTCGTATCAGTTTTTATGATTAGAGCTTCTCATCTGGGGTCTTTGGGGATCAGGAGACACACCCAAGAGCAAACCACTGGGGGAGGAGCCCCTCACTTGCCCACTTCCCAGCTTCGCAGACAATGTCCACTTTTTCTGGGTCAAATTTTGCACAATGCACTCTCAACTTAGAGTCCAAAGCAAAATTTACCATGGGTAGTTTAGTTTGTATGGATTTTATTTTGTGTGGACAATTTCTACCATTCTGACTGAATTGTAGAAGTGATAGTTTCTGGGGTTTTTGCTTGTCATTTTGTCTCGTTTTGTTTTTTCAGCTAATCCCTGAGAAAATCGCAAATACTGTGTTAGTGAGAAAGAGGGAGGACAGGTGGAGGTGTGTGCAGGAGACAAGGGGCAGAGGGGGGCTGGGGGCAAAGGCGGGGCAGGGGTGAGGCGGGAAGCGGTGGCCGAGAGAGCTCACGGAGGCCCCAGCCTCGCGTGACAGGTCAGCGCATTCTCCGGGTCAAATGCCAAAGGCGTGGTGAGGCTGCATTGCCTGCAGACGACGCTGGCTTCGTGGAGTCAGGGTTTCGGGGCGCTGGAGGGGCTCAGGACCCGGACGCTGACGCTTCTCGCCCCTGAGGGGTGGGGGGCTGCAAGGGTCAGGGAGGGCTCTGGCGGCGGACGACGACCGCAGGAGACCCCACCCCGGATGCTGTTGGGTTCAGGTGGCCCCTCGCCCTTGACCCCGCATGTGGCCGGGCGGCCATTTCCCTGCTTGAGCCCAGGCTCCCCCGCCGCTGGGCGGTCAGGGCCTCTGGACCTCGTCACATGCAGCGGCTTTGAAGACTGTAGAAACTTCAAGGGCAGCTGTATCCCTCCCGATGGCAAACTCACTGTGGAATTGAACGAGCAAAGGGGTTTAACCGAAGGCCTCAGACGGGCTCTTCAGTGACCAAGACAGCGCAGCAGCCCCAGCGGCCAGGCTGGGCCGGGCCCGTGCACCTCGGCCTCCGGCCCTGCACCCGACCGGGTCGGGGGCCCTGACTCCTCCTGGACTCTCGGCCCCACACGATGGCCTGGGGCCCAGGAGTCGTTTCCCCAGACGGAGGCCCGGGTGCAGGACCCGGGTGCCTCATCTCCAGGAGCTCGGGTCAGGGTCTGAGCCAGCCCCCTGCAAGAGGGCAGGATGTGGAGGCCCGTGGAGAGTGCCCCCCAACACCGGGGCTCCAGCAAGGGAGGCTCTTGCATCCACAGCTCTCTTGCTGGGCTTGAGAAAACCACTTTCCTCTCCCTGCTGCTGGCCTCATCTGGAGAAATTCTGTGCTCCCCATTCAACTTAACCTGAATTAATCACCACAGTGATTAATTGTGGGCAGGTGCCTCCCTCCCTCTGTCTCCCCCTTATTTGCTTGCAGATGGCTCAGCGGCCTCGGTGGAACCCTCCGCGGGTCCAGGACCCGTGGACCAAGGCTGAGGCTGCCTGGAGTCGACCTGCGCGTCCTCGGTGACCCGGGTCCACGCAGCCGCTCCGAGGGGCTCCTGGACGCCCTCCCGGCCTGGAGGGAGGATTTCTGCTGCTTTAGCTCCGCTACCTCAACCCCTCAGCCCTTCCCAAGTGCAGAGACTAAGATTCTAAATCCATCAGCAAAGAATCAAGGAACCAGGCCCGAGGGGCACCCCTCATGTGCCTCCTGTGTGACTGAGCCCTGCTGCTTGGGGGCAAAAGCCCCTCCCGACCCCCCGGGGCCCATGGACGTGGTCCTGAGGTGTCTGGCCGCACCTCTGCAGACCTGGGCTTGGCGACAGTCCCTGAGATGAAGCGCAACTAGGGCCTGGGGCACTTAGAGGGAGGCCCCAGGACAGCAGGGCCCAGGTTGGGGAGGAACATCCATTCCAGGCCACACAGGAGACTCTGAAAGGTGGAAAGAGGAAGGAGAAGTGGGTCCCAGGACCAGGGCTCTGTCACCCCACCCAACAGAGACGGCCTCCAGGCCGGTGTTCCCAGCTCCCGGCCCGGCAAAGGAGGAGCTCAGGTAGGGTCACTCTCTGCCTCTGCCCTCTGCCCCCTGCTCTGTTCTCTGTGCTGCTGCTGGCCACGGGCCCTAGTTTCCGAGGAATCCGGGTGATTCCAAATTGCACAAGGGCAAACGGGGACAGGGAGGGACCCGGGGCATCTGGTGACGGTCCAGCTGCTCATGATTGGAGACTCACCCGGGGGGGGGGGGCGGGCACAGTGCCCACAGGGAAAGCCCTCGGGACAAGCACCAGATGCTGACAAGCTCCCGAACATTCTTTCCAATGCGAGTTGCCAGGGAGTGGACGCCAAGAGGGAGGGCAAGGCCACGTTCAGTCTCCAAGGGTATGCATCTCCATGGCCGAATCCTGCACTGTCCCCCAGGCTCACCAGAGCCCCGAAGAAGGGACAGCCTGGGTGTTGGAGACGGAGGCCTGGGGCCAGGTCCCTGTCCCGTCACTCGAGCAGGATGGCCTTGGGCAAGTCCCACATCACCTCCTCTGGACACTGGAGGCCACACAGTGCCCACCTCGGTGACTTGTAGGAGGGTCCAAGGAGATGGCTCAGGCCACCACCACCATCAGCACCACGACCTTCATCATCCCATCGCCATCACCTTCACCCCCTGGGAAGGCACGTGGGCCAAGCCACTTCCTGGAGGGTCTGCCTACCCTGCAGGGCCCAGAGGGCTCCCCGGCCCCTCTGCCTGCCTGTTTACTTGGACCCTAACCACTTGCTAATGGGATCTGGGCTGGGTGGCAGCTGAGATCACTAGGAAAACCTCAAGGAGGAGGGAAGATGCTGGACACCTGACCTCCTGGTGGGAGGAAGCAGGTGTGTGGGGCCCGGGTGGGCTTGGGGGAGAGGGGATGGCAGCCCGAGCCCAGCCTGAAGCAGAATCAGTTCCTTTCTGTCAAAGTTTAGTTCTCCAAAACTCGTGAAATGAATCGTTCCCACGGCAGACTGAATGAATGAATCAGACCCCAAGTGTGTTGTCTGCACAAGCATATCGGCGGGAAACCCACATTTGCCCCCCCAGGTGAAGACACAGGACAAGCCTCTCTCCCCTTTCACATCCTGCCCTGGATTTCGTGACGGTCACTGGCTTGCTTTTCTATGTAGTTTTATCATGAATTAGTTAGCTTTGCCCGTTTCTTAATTTCTAGTCAGCAAAATCTTGCTTCCATGTCCTGGGACCCGCTTCTCCCTGAACGGAGTCCTTCCTGCCAGAGTCTGGGGCAGCGATGGGCTCCACTGAACAAACACCCCACACGTTGTTCACGCTGCTCTGAGTGTTACATTTGGGTTGTTTCCCGTTTTTTTTGCTTTATAAATAACACTGCCATGGACATTCCCACAAAATCCCCAACTCCTCCACGCGGGAATTTCTCCAGGACTGATGACGGGGTGTGGGGGGAGGCGCCCGTCTGGGGTGTGCTCACCGGGCTTTTCCAAAATGCTGGTGCCAAGTGACCACCAACCCAGCGGGGCGTGAGGGTTCCCGCACCCTCACCAGCCGCTGGTCTGGTCTTTTTTAAACTTTTGCCAAGCTGCCGGGTGAGTAATGATCTTGTATTGTGATCTTAACTCGCTTTTCCTGATTACTAATGAGGTCTGATCATATCTGGGTTCCTCTTTGCTGAGCCACTTGCCCGGTGTTAAGTCGGGCGCTTTGTCCTACTGACTCCTATTAGAGTTTGGTTTTCCATATTCCCGGCCTTCCTTTTTTGGTTGAATGTACGCAAATCTCCTCCCACTCTGTGGTTTGTCTCTTCTCTCCTTTTATGGGGCCTTTTAATGAATCAGAATTTCTTAATTTTGATGTATTAGAATGGATCAGTCTTTGCCTTTATGGCTATTATTTGTAAATTGTATAAGAAGTCCATCCACAGCCCAAAGTTACAAAGATGTCCCTCTATAGTCTCTAAAATGCTCTAGTTTTGTGTTACATTTAAGGATTTGTCTACCTGGGTCATTTTTTTAGTGTGAAGTAGATCCTCACCTCCCACTTAACTCCCTGTTTATCTCTGTGTTCAATGCCCATTGGTCTCTGCAAACTTGGGGGCAAGGTTTGCACAGTGACCCCCCCCCCCACCATAGATTCTAGAAGAGTTGTTGACTTTCAGTCTGTTCAGCTTCTTCCTTGTTGTGAGGACGGGGTGGTGATTTCCCAGCTCAGCGAATGCAAAACCAGAACCAGAAGTCGACCTCCTCTGTTGAGTGTCAATACCATGTGCGTGCCTTGTTTCTGAGCTCGCTGGTCTGTTCCACTGGTCTGTTCTGTTCCCTCATCAGTGCACCAGGTCGTGAAGATTAAAGCTATAATCGCCTCGATATCAAAGCCAGTCTGTCCCTTGTCCTTCAGAGCGACTTAGCTATTCTCAGCTCTCTGCACCTCAACATAAATTTTTGAATCAATTTGCAATGATCCACCAAAAATAAAAAAAGAAATTTAGGCTGGGATTATACAAATCCACCGATTCCTTTTGGGGAGAATTGACTCTCAAGTTCAAGACTACAGCATTTCATTGCTCTAATTACTTGGGTCTTGTATGTCTCTCAATTTTTCTAGATCAATTTCCTCTATAAGAATCTTACACATCTTTTGCTTTTCTTATGCCTTTCATACTTTTATGCCTTTATAAATGATAAATTTTCTAAATCTCAGTTTGTCACTGGCCTATAGAGAAGCAGCTAAGTTTTACATATTGATTTTGAATGTAGCAAACTTCCTGGGTCTCCTATTAATTTTGACAATTTATCTCCTTGTTCTTCAGCCCTTTCTCCACACATTATCATGTCCTCTATGAACAGTGAAAGTTTTCTACTCTGCTTGTCGATCTTTGGCGGGGCCTCCCAAATGATGCTGAGTGAAACTGGTGGCAGGGAAATTCCTCCTTGTTGCCGGTCTCAGAGTGAAAGCTATAGGGTTTCTTACACATACAATTCAGGTTAAGGAAGTTTCCTCTATTCTTAATGGAAGCACTTTTTCATGAATGGATATTGAATTTTATCAAACATTTTTCATCTGTTGATGTGATCTTCCCCTTAAATCTGTTGAGATGGATGATTATATTAATTGACTTTGTAGAAATTAAACCACTATTGTATTTCTGGGATAAACACAACTTGGTCATAACGTATTATCCCTCTTCTACGTTGTAAAGATTCGTTGATTCTTTAGGGCCTATAATTTTCCTTTCTTGGACTGCTCTTCATTAAGTTTTGTTTTCAAGGGTCTATTAGCTTCTTAAGATGAGTCGAGAGTATTTCCTTCTTAGCTGTGCCTGGAAGAGTTGAGTGGATTATTTGTTTCTTGAATATATTGCTAAAAATCACCAGTGAAGGCATTTGAAGCTGGAATTTCTTAATAAGAGGATTTTTAATTTTAAACATATAAAAGTAATATATGAAGATTCTCATACATTGCTGGTAAGGGTGCAAGTTGATACCATCACTCTGGATAACAACTCAGCAATTTCTACTAAAGTTAAACTATCACATCCCCAGTGTGACCAGGACCTGAGCACACACATCTACCCAGACAAGTGTGGGTCACACCTGCTTTACCCCGAGAGCCCAGAGCTGGAAACTGCCCACTTGTCCATCCACGGGGCTGCAGTTTATCCCCACGATGGAATAGTGCACACCAGCAAAGCAGAACACAAGGCAGATTCACATGACATGAGTGGGTGTCACAGGCACAGAACTGGGTGACAGGAGCAGACGTTGTGATCTCACCCACGTGAGCTCGAGAAGGAGCAAAGCCGAGTCATGGAGACGACACCCGCGTGGCCGGGACTGGGGCAGGCGTTAAGTCACTGCCCTCGGTCCCCACCCCCCGCCACCGGGGCCAGTGTTCCTCCCCCGGGCGCCAGCCTGGAAGTCGAATCGCGGTCACTCAGAAGCGGTGCTTCTGGGGAGATGCTCCAGGCAGCTCTGGGGGGTCTGGAAGCATGAATGTCCCATAGAAATTCAACCATCTGTGACTTCACATTGGTGTGCTTTGCCTCATTCCCTGGCGAGCGAATGGACCGGAGGGGTCCCCTGGGGTGGTTCCTGGGCTGCCCGTGGGCCTGGGAAGGAGGCACTTTGGGCATCATCTCATTGGACAAGCAGGGAAACTGACACCCAGAGAGGGAAGGGCCGCCCAAGGCAGGGGTAAGTGCCACAGATCTGAGTCAGGCTGGACGTCAGGGAGGGGAGGGAACACGTGTCGCTCGGCCCACGGTCAGAACAGAGCCTCTCAGGCAAGACCTCCTTGGTCACGGCTACGGCGGGGACCCAGGCACCTGGGCCTGCTAAGTGGGAGCCTCTGGGCCCAGAGGCGGGCCAGGAGCTGCCTTTTCCGGGCCCCGGGGCCATCTGTGGGCTCCCCACTTGGCCCCTTCTCCATGTGTCCAACAGAGCTTTGTCTGGTCTACCAGCTGGCCGCAGGGATGGGCTGTCCCTCCAGCGGCTGGCGCCCTGGACATCACAGGAGGGCGGAAAGGGCAGGAGAACCCCTCTGCCCGCAGCACAGACACCTGCCACGGCCTCGGGCACTGATGACCCTGAGGTCATCATGACTGGCAGCGTCTCCCCAGCCACTCGATCTGGGGTCTGGGGTATCCGTGCAAGCCTGCGACTTGGGGTCCAGATTCTCCCAGCACCGCTTTGGTCCTGGGCCAGCTGGTCCTCATTTTCACACAGCTGCTCAGTGACTTGGTCGTTTCATCCGGTGGGGACGCGGTTTCAGGATCCAAAGGACCCTCCGCCTGCGAACTGCGAGCCTAGATTCGCCCCCCAGGGAGGACCCCATCCGAGGACCCTGAAAGCCTCCCCCACATTTGTGGGTGACAGCGGTCCCTCCGATACTTGGGTCTGCGGCCGGGCTGTGTCCTCGCAGAGAGCAGAGCGGGGATCGCGGTGGGAGAGGGGCCAGGAGGGCAGACGCTGCAGGAGGGGGGGACGCTCCTCGACAAGAGGAGGCAAGGCCGCGCCACCGAGTTCCGGATGCGGCTCCCAGCACAAGCCTGGTCTTGCGGGGACGGGCCGCCCCTCCTGGTGCTGACAGCCCGGCCCACGGGCAGCCTCTCTGGGCTGCAGGTGGCCTGTCGAAGACAGGAGATCATCCCTAGGGCCGGGGAGATTGATGGCATTCCTGGGGACCCGCCCTGCACCCCGTGGACGCAGCCCCAGATCCGGAGGCCAGTCTGCGAGCATCCGCAGTGCCGCAGGCCGTGTCGAGATGAGCTGGCCCTGGCCCTGGGCCGGGGAGATAAGACACCTACACAAACAAGGGCACAAAGGCTGCTCTCATGGCCACACCAGCTGCGTGCCAAGCCTTCAGCGGGCACTTTATGGCACGTTATCTGCTCTGCACCCCACAACAGCCCTGCCAGGTGGGATTTTCGCTCCCATTAAACAGATAAGGAGACAAGGTTCTGAGAGGCGAGGGGGTGGCCAAGGTCACGCAGGTTATAAAGTGGCTGTGCCTGGATTCCACCCAGGCCCACCTGGACAGAAGCCCACCTCCCTTTAATAGAGTAATAAATAGACTCTTTGTTTTAAAGAAAACATTTTGAAAAGCAATGCTGGTCCTGGGGAAAGAGCAGGGGTGGGACACGTGCACGGCCTCCACCCCTCCTAGCATCCCACAGACCTGGCCAGGAGACACCACCTGCAGAGGCAGAAGCCCAGGGGCAGTGGGGAGAGAGGGCAGCGGCCCGAGGGCTGTGACGCAGCCTGGTCTGCATGCAGAACCCCCGTAGGTCCAGGGGGTGGTGGCCCCAGGTGCCTCGAGCTCCGCGGGGCAAGACGGGGTGAGCCCGTGTGAGTCCCTGATCTGCGCCCCCATGACTCGCTTCTCTGACCCCAGCAGGATTTGGAGATTTGTTCAGATGACCTGGTCTCTTCAATGCCAGACTAGCTGAGACCCAGAAACCACAGGACAAACGAGAATCCAGAGGGTGGGTGTGAGAGCGGCCCAGGACAGGCAGGGTCTTCATTTCCAGCAGGAGCCCGGGAGGGTCTTCCCAGAAAACAGCACCACCCAGGAGCACATGGCCCTGGAGATTTCTGGCGAAATGGCCCAGCCGGATCCCCTCACGAGGCACACGCCACGGTCCCCAGGCTGCAGCAGGAAAAACAGGGACCAAAGCAGACCCAGAGATGCTGGTTCAGGACAGAGCCCAGGTGAGGAGACCAGGTGAGGAAACTTCTCAGATGTCCTCGGTGTGAGGACAGGCCCAGCGACCATGAGATGGCCCAGGCTCTGTTGAGAAGGGGCAGCCAGAATAGGAAATAAAAATAAAATTGGAAATAAAAATCCGATAGTAAAACAGAACATCTGGGTGATACAGTTGAAGAAATCTCCCAGAAAGTAGAGACGAAGGACAAAGTGGTACAAAATTGGAGAAAAGAGCCTTAGAACCATGGACGATCAGGTCAGGGGGCCCAATATCCAAATAGGAGTTTAGAAAAAGAGACTAGAGAAAATGGACAGACGGAAATCACTAACGAAACAATCCAAGAAAATGTGCAGAACCGAGGACATGTTTAGATACAGAGACAAGGCAGAGAACTGGCCACAGAGCCTTGGGGGCGGAGGGAGAAGTTGGAGCCACAGGAAGCAGGCGTCACTCAACGGTTCCGACGTCTCCACAGTGGTGCGGAGGCTGTGAGTCCTTGGAACTAACGGTGTCTCCGCAGTTTTGGAGGGAAGTCATTGCAGCTGGGACTCCACCGGCTGCCACACCGCCAGCCAGAACAGCGCCAGCCACGTCTGGTGTGATCCTCCCAGACAACTTCATTCAGACACGCACACGGCCGCACAGTTCCACGAGCGAGTCCTGCTGTAAGGATGCCGTCAAGGACGGTGTTCTCTGCCGCGACGTACACAGCTCTGCTCTCTTCTTGCCAGCCATGCGTGCTCCTTTCCACGCACACTGTGACCTACTCAGCCGCCACTGTGATGGGCTTGTAACCTGCCTCGGTGTTTCTGCTCTTCCCGGTAATTGTGCAGGGATTGTCCACGAGCAGGTCCCGGGGTCCGTGTGGGAGCATCTTAGCAAGACAGAGGCCCAGAAGCGGAATTCCCAGTGTGCGTGCTCTCAATGTTGGCAGGTGCTGCCTTCCAGGAGGGTGGACCCGGTTCCCCACACCCATGCTGGCGCGAGAGGGCGCTCTGGCAGCCTTGCCAGCCCGAAATAGCCGCCGTCGCCTCGGTTGGTCAGTCTGGTAGCCAACCCCCCAAAAAGGCAGATGTGAGTTTCCCCGATCACCTGTGAGGTGCACCCTTTCCTCTCCCATGACTCACAGGTGCCTGTCCTGTGCCCCTTCTTCTGTCACTTCTTTTCTTTTTATCTTTGACACGTAGACGCTCTTCCTATAACTGGAGTATTAACTCTGTTGAGTACACACGCTCCCATCCTATCATCCGCATTTTAACTTCCATACACAAGTTTTAAATTTTTAGGTGATCAGACATGTGAATCTTTTCCTCTATGGTTGCTGGGTTGGTATGTGGCTTATAAATCATGCCAAGTCCCGAGGAGCTTCGGGTCCTGAGGGCTTTTCTCAACCAGGTGCAGGAGCTGGTCAGCGGCAGCTGGCCCTGCTTTCCCGCGCCCCAGGCGGGGGGACGGGAGCGCCACCCTCCTCTCCCAGTGCCGTTCCCTGAAGCCCCGACCGCTTAGGGGGGCTACCCTCAACATGCACAGAGCGCTTCCTGGTCTGGGGTCCAAACTGCTGGTCTGATTACAGGAGGAATGCAGACCTGGGGAGATATTGGGTGACCCCCCCCCCCACTCTCTTCCTTCCTGGAAGACCCTGGTCAAGCCACAGAAGCGCAGAGGCCATCAGGACGTTGAGGGGATGGCCCACCCTCGCTGTCCAGGCGATGAGCACAGTCACCCGTCAGGTGGCTCTGCAGGAACAAGCCCTGTGGCCCTGCTCCACGAGCCAGCACAGGTGACATGGGCCCGGGATGCGCTGCAGGCCCCTCCCAGCCCCGTCGACCCCTTGGGCGGAGTCGCCGTCATTCCGCTTCCCAGAAAAGATCCCCGAGGAACCAAGTGGATGGGTGACCGGGAGCAAACACTGGGCCTAGATTTGAATTTAGGGAAGCAGCCTGGCCATCGCCACCCTGGCAGGTGCCCAGCTCTCCCAGGAGATGCCCCGAGGGCAATAGGCCAGCCTCCCCGCACCCTCCCCACTCCTCAGATTCCCCTGGGGTCTCTGCGTCCACACCACCTATGCCGGGAGGGAAGAACCCGGAATCTGTGTCTGTCCTGGGAGGGAAGGGGCTGAGCAGGGAACCCTGAGCCTTGGGTTCACTGTCGCTCTGTCACTGCCTCTCTGGCCTTGCACTGCCACGTCCCCTCCCAAGACTGCTCCCTCCCCTGTGGTTCCCTGGGGGGCATCTCAGGAGCAAGTCAGCTCCCAGGAGTCAGGGCGCTTCCGAAATTGCTCCGGCATGTGGATTTGGGGGCAGTTGTCCTGAGAGCCTGGGTGCCTGCGTGTGTATACTTGTGCACGCACATACGTGCCCGTGAGCAGGCGTGTACGTGTGCACAAGCATTTGTGTACTCGTTTGCAGGTGTGTGCAGGTGTCCTCCATCCACGTGTGCATGCACACACATGTGTCGTGGACACACTAACTCAGCTCCCCCAGCCCCCCAGCAGCCCTGACTTGCAGCTGAACGAACAACACTCTCCCAGCAGATTCGTGTGTCTGGACACCAGCTCAGAGGCTGGAGAGCAGAGCACACCACGCACTCCCGCCCTTGGACAGAAAGTTTCTCCACCAAGAAGGCAGAAGTTCTTCTTTTTCTCCTTGTTTGTCCAGAGACATCCACTGCACAACATTCTGCTTATGAAAAACCTCACGATAGCCAGGGCTGCAAATCCAAGAGAGAAAGGGGGTGGGGACGGGAGGAGCAGCTTCTATTTCAAATCGTAGCGAGACTTCTCTTCAGGAGCAGGCCTGTCAGTAAGATTTTCTGGTCAAGGACCTGAGCCCTCCCTCGCGTGGGACTCGAGAGGGTCCCCGCAGAACGAACGCACCTCCACCCGCCACTGCAGCTGGGACCCTCCCAGCACAGCCTCGGGGCCCAAAGCTCCCACAGGGGGCCCATTGCTCTGCTAACCACTGCCACCCTCGTGGGTGCACACGGGGTCTCCCCTTTCAAAGTCAGCCTGCACACCCAGGAAACGGCCTTTCCACCCCTCGTCGTTCTCCCAGGCCACTGAACTGTCCCTCTTCCCCGGGGCTGCTCCCGTGAGCCCAGAGGTTGTTTCTAGAAGGGCATCTGGCCACGTGGATCCCCAGATGGGCTTTGCCCCCGCTGAGGGGAGCGAACACAATACGTGAAGGAAGCTGGAGGTCTGGGGGCAGGTGGACCCCATCCAGCCTCCCGTAGAGCCTGATGGGCATCTCCGGGCTGAGGGCCGGCCTCGGGGGCTCCTGGGTGGGGGACCCCGGCTCTCCCTCCTCGGGGTGGGGGGAGAGTCCTCAGCAGCCCCGCCTCCAGCTGGCCCGGCTCCCTCCTCAGGCAGCTGCCCAGCTTGGGCTCAGACAAGGACCCCAGAGAACTACTTTCTCAACCCGGCGAATCCCCCTGGCCCCCACCTCCACCAGCTTTTTAATGGTTAACCAGAGTAATAAAAACAGACGATAATGCAGTTTTTGATCCCTTATCAGCATCCCAGAAGCCTGTGAAGGCAGTGAATGTGCCACTCGGGGACCCAGCCCGACCACCCTTTCATGTGCAGCCAAGCGGCTGAAAAGGGAAAAAGCCTTTCCAAGCCAAACGCCCTTTGCCAGTGCGAATTTTGCAGTAAAAATAGAATAGGAAATTCCTAATCTGCTGTTTCATGTGTGACAAGCGGTTTTGTGGCAGGACAGGGGCCCGAGAACGCTGTCCCTTCATCTGAGGCCCGGCCTCCTTCCCCCAAGAGAGCACATGCCTTGCCTGAGGCCTTTGTGCTTTGCGACCAGCCGGCCAGGCGTTACTGTGGGGACCAGAGACTCCGCCGGGCCTGCCTGCGTCCCCTCAGCTTTGATCTGCATTTGGCACCATGAACACTCCAGCCCCCATCCTGGCCCCAGACCCCCAGGGCCTCGGTCTCCACGACGCAGCTTCCCCAGATGGCTCTCCGATGCCAAAGACAACCAAGCCTGGAGGTGGGGCTGGAGAACCCCGGGGTCCACCTGCTGCTGGCAGCCCCGGGGAAACCAGGAGAAGACAGAGGCACATCAGGACGTGCGGAAGCTCGGCAGTGGGGGCACTTTCGTCTGGGGGCACCTGCTCTGTGCCGAGCTCTCTGAGTCTTAATGGCTGGGGTGCGTTTTACCACCAGTTCTTAAGAAAGCACAACCTTCTGGACATGTTCGCAAGTCTAGGAATATTTTTTGATAGTTTTAAGGGTCTGGCCTCTTATTTGAAAAGATGCTGGATGCAGGAACAGAGGCATGAACGAATCAGTGAGTGAACGAATGAATGAATGGCACATTCCTCTTCCAGGAACGAGGGGAACGGTCCAAGAGCGCCCCCATTTGGGGTCTGAGGGCCACAAGCTCCTTCTTTTTCCTTTAAGGGCCTGGTTCCGGGGCCCCAGGGCAGGGTGGACGCTGCCTAAGGGCTGGAGCAGCCCAGGGGCTGCCCCATAAGCCCTTCTCCTCTGAGAAAAACAAGGCCCCTGTTCCGAGTCTGGCTCCTTCCCACCATTTCTGCTGAATTTTCACCTGTCCCCCCGCAGTCCCGATGGGGTGTCTGAGGATGCTCTGTGCAGAGCCCCATGGCCCCCTCCATCCTTCCCCCCCTCGTGCATCCCTCCAGGGGTGCCTGGGCCAGGTGCTGGGACCCACAGGTGGAAATGGGGCACAGTTCCCGCCCTCGGGGGCCTCAGGATCTGGTGGAAGAGAAAAACGTGGAAACATCACCTGGATTTAGGGTTCAGGTAACTACTTCAGCCCTGATCCCACCATGTGAAGGTTGGCCAAAGGGCAGATGGCCATCAGCACGGCACCAGCAGGTGCCCCATGAAGGGGGAGGGGAGGGTCTTTCAGCGCTGCAGCCGAGGGCACCTGGATGTGAGGCCATGGGCGCAGACGCAGGGGGGTGGGCTGGACAGGAAGGTGGGCACACCTCGTCTAAGTGCAGTGACACTGCTGTCTGGGTCTCTGGATTTATCATGCTGACCAGAGCTGCTAAGTCTAGGGAGGCGGACGCTGTCTGCCTCGCTCCAGCTGGGATGCACTGGTGAGTGTGTAAACGGTAGGTGGGAAAGGTTGTGGACCCTGCCACCTGACTTGCCCAGCCACCCTCTGCAGGGCTGTCACATGGCCACAGCAGCCTGGTCCTGGGTCCCTCCAGCTGGAGGAGAAAGTTCGGATGTATGGAATGTGCAAGGAGGCCCACGACGCAGAAATCCCACAAAGGGGCCCACCTGTGTCTGCACTGACACCACCCCTGCTGCTGGCCCACAGAAGGCTCCCAATGGCCCTGGAGACACCAGAATGGCCCAGCTCTCACTGCTGGGAATGAGCCCAGCCAGACAGGCCCCCAGCCCAGCAGCTGGTCTGGTGCGCCCTGCTGCCACCGACCAGCAGGGTGACCCCAGGGGGCCCTCAGACCCCACTCTGACCCTCGGCTTCGAGACCCAAGGTCCGTTTCCCTTCAAGGTGGTGGTTCCAACACTTTGGGCAGTAAGGTCAGAGCTCAGGGGGTCAGAACCCCCTGGCCTGTGGGAGTGTCGCCAGCTCTCGAGGGACGGGACCTCCCAAAGCCCACAGGAACCTCAGCTGCCAGCCTATGACCAGCAGGGGACAGCAGGACGGTCCGTCTTACAGACAGAGGAGCAGGACACGGGGAGGCAGGGAGGCTCAGGAAAACACGAGGCGGGCAACTCCTGAGGCGTATTTACAGCTGGAAAAAGGAACCCTGTGAAGACACGGGCTGTCTCGAGTCCAGAGCTGAAGGTTCGCTCTAAGTTCACGGGTGCCTTTTTGCCCGTGCCACGAACATCCTTCCTGGGGCTGTGGGAAAAACGCAGATGGATGCGTGAGAAGCGGCTTCCTGGCCCGGGACTCTGGGTGGGTCGGCCTGGAGGGGCACAGGGACCCCGCAGGGAGTCGGGGGGGCAGCTGCCCAGAGTCATCATTCTGACTCCTGCCGCCCTCCTTTCCTGGGTTCACCTCTGGCAGCCCCCTTCTCAAGAGCCTGCCTGCTCACTCGAGTCCAGTTGTCTTCCCAGGAGCGGTGGCATTTCAAAGGGTCCCAGAGGATGAAGAGGAGCTCGCCAGGCAGAGAGGAGGGAGGGCAGCGGGCGTGGGAACCAAGGGAGCTCAGCCTCAGGGAGTGACCACGTGCAGACATGTGAGGGGAGCAGGGAGAACAGGGCCGGGAGGGAGCGGTGTGGCTCCGGAAAGCCCCGGGGTGGGGGGTCTGCGGGGCTGCTGGCGGGAGCCCAGCCGGAGGCTGCCCTGGCTGCTGGCTGGCGGCTTCGCAGGAAGAGGCTTTCCTTCTTCTCCGGCTGGAGATGAGCGGAGGAGAGGGAGTGGGTGGGAGGGAGCTGGGGCGTGCCCCCCCACCCCCCCGGCCGGCTCCGGCGGAATCCAGGAGGGAGGAAGGAAGCTGCAGGCAGGCGGCAGCTTGTTGCAGTTGGAGGGCGGCGGCCCGGCCAGGCGTGCACCACGCGGGTCAGGACACGCCGCCGCTCAGCCAGCCTCCCCTCTCAGCGTCCCCCTTGACGTCCTGGCTCCTTGACAGTCTCCAGCATCTCCGCTGCAGGTCGGGTGGGGCCCCCCTGGGAGAAGGGGTCCGGGAGCTGGGACTTAGGTTTCATCCTCACATCTGCCTGTGACCAGCCTGGTGCTCGGCCTGTGGGGACGGAGGGATATGTCTGCAGCTGGGAGGGCCGGGACGTGAGGCTTGGGCCCGAGGGAACAACCAGACGATGAGAGGACATGAGGCACCAACTCTCCCAGCAAGAATGGGAGGCTCATGGAGCTGGAGATCAGGGTCCCTTCCTGAATCGGAGCCTCAGCACCCTTGTCTGAGCCATGGGCCAATAGCCTGTTACAAGGCTCACCTTATCAGAGATGCTGGACATAGGTGCTCCCTGAGGGCTGTGTGGATGGATAGATGGATGGATGGATAGACTGATGGATAGATAGATGGATGGAAGAATGGGTGATGGATGGGTGAATGGATGGGGGGGTGGATGGATGAATGGGTGGATAGACGATTGGATGGGTGGGTGAATGGATGGGGGGGTGGATGGATGAATGGATGGATAGATGATTGGATGGGTGGGTGGATGGATGAATGGGTGGATAGATGATTGGATGGGTGGGTGGATGGATGGGTGGAGGGTGGGAGGGTAGATGACTTGTTGGTGCAGCAGAACTTCAGAAAATGTAGAGACAGGCACAGTTGGAGAGTGTCATTAGTTCAGTAGTGTTTCCCGTGTGCCTGCTGTGAGTCCATCTGTGTACATGGCACCAGAGGAGGTGCTACATGACAAACAGAACCAGGCTTTGCAGAGGGAGCTCTGGGGTTGATCACGGCATCTTCTGTTGCAGATAATGATAACACTAGTACTCAGTGAAACCGGAGGCAGCCCTTACTCCCTCCATACCAGGGCCAGCACAGATGCCCTAGAGAGGTGAGGCTGTGCTCAGACAGGCCTGGCTGCAGGAGAGGGTCCACGGTGGGGAGGGTGGGCAGAGTCAGGGCAGTGTCCTCCAGCCTGGCCGAGGATGCCCTGTGAGTGGCCTCTGAGGGTCTGGCCCTACCCCCCGGCCCCTGACCCTTGTTCCTTCTTGTGTCCCCCTCAGGCCGGGCTCTGGTCAGCTCCCCGTGGGCGCTCGCACGTGGAGCTTTGTGAAGATCTCTTGGCGCTCACTGGCTGGCCGGTACCCTCTCCCGTTGACATGTGAAAACAGTGAGAGGGGAGCTGGAGGTTGGCCTCTGGGAGCACTGAGAAGGCCGCCCTGGTCTTAGGACTCTCCAGGTCTCCCTGAGAACCCCTGCCTCTCTCTCCACTTCTGGTTTCTCCTCTGGTCCCAGCCTCTGCTTCCCCGTGGCTTCTGCTGTCTTGTGTCTCGGGCTTAAATGAGGCCCTTACCTTACATCAGCTCCACGGACGGGCAATTCTTCAAGTTTCTGAGTCCAAGCCCATGACAGAGACCTTGTCCCGTTGTCCAGCCATCAGTGGAGGCCTGGTTGTATTGGTCATGGGTCCGCAGGCGGCCCCTGGACGGGGTGTCCTCGGGTTGGCTCTTTTCTGGGTCAGGCATGGCCTGACTGGAGTTCCAGACCCGGAGCCATCCATGTCAGGGACAAACAGCTCTGTCCCCAGATTCAGCACCATTAAAAGGACAGTAAAGGGATACCATGAATAACTCCAGGCTAGTAAGCTCTGCAGCTGAGAAAAAAAGGAAAAAATTATTTAAAAAACACAAACCGTCAAAACTCAACCAAGATGAAACAGATCATTTGAATGGTCCTATAATCATGGAAGAAATTGAATTGATAATTTAGAATATCCCCAAAAAAGAAATCTCCCAGATCCAATGGTTTCACTGGAGAATTCTACCAAAACTTTAAAGAAGGAGTAACACCAATTTTACACAATTTCTTCCAGAACATAGAAGAGGAGGGAATACTTCCCAGCCTATTCCATGAAGATGGCATTAACCTAATACCAAAACTAGACAAAGACAATATAAACACAAACACATAAAACCACTACAGACCAATGTCTCTCATGAACTTAGGTGCAAAAATCCTCCATAAAATAAAAGCAAGTTGAATCCAACAATGTATAAAAAGAATTAGACACCAAGACCAAGTGGGATCTATCCCAAGTTTGCAAGTCTAGTCAATGTTAAAAAACCAGAAAATGTAATTTACCATATCAACAAGCTAAAAAAGAAAGCATATCAATTGACGCAGAAAATGCCTTTGACAAAACGCAACACCCATCCATAAGAAAAACCCAAGGCAAACTGGGAGTAGGGTGAACTTCTTCAGCTTGATACGAGACAGGGTTGTTCTCAAGGCTGGAGGTGATCCTGCACAGCCGGAAATATTACTTATTTATAATTAGTAAACAAACAAACATTCATCGTTTTTGAGCATGTACTATGCTCAGGTGTCGTCCGGAGCACTTAACATAACCATGTCCCAGGAGAGAAAGCACTCCTGATTTGCAGGAGAGCAAGCTGAGGCTCTGAGAGGCATGGGTCCCACAGCATGGGTCCACACCTACTGGGGAGGAGTCCCGGCTCCGCGTTTCCTGTGCTTCCCACTGTCCTGGGCCCTGGGCAGAGCTGGGCCGTTTCTCCCACTTCTCTTAACTTAACTTGGTTTCTGCTCCCGATGCTGGAGCCCAGTGGCCAAGCCTGACCTGGAGCTCCTCCCGGGAGCACACAGGCCGTGTGATGGGGACGGAGGCCAGCAGACCTGAGGTCTTGGGGGAGGCCCCAGCTAGGGAGCAGAGGGGCAGACAGGCTGGGTTCCTGGTGGGCAGGGCGTCTGGCTGTTTGTGGGAAGGCCGACGATGGGGAAGCCACATCAGAGGGCCGTGGCCTTCCTCCGGCCCGGCTGGCCCTGGCCCGGCCTGGCTGTTCCCTTCTGAGCAGGGGAAGCACAGTGAAATCACCTCATTTGCTGCTCCATTTCTTAGCGATGAATAAGACGTGAAGCAGTATGACAATACACCCCACTAGCGGTGCTGGGTAAAGGGCATTTACAGTACTTCTTCCAGGTGTGCTGGAAATCTCATACCGACGGTAATTAAGGCCTCCTAGTTCCAGCCCAGCCCACACTGGCCTGAAATGGCCTTTTTAGCCACTGACTTCCTTTCCCGTGGGCGTCTGGGGCCTGAGGCCTCAGGACTGCTGGGCTTCAGGGTGGGGAGAAAACGTCCCTCAGCCTCAGCTCTGAGTACGTCGTGGGTATGGGCGAAAGAGGACGTCCGTTCAGGGCGAAAGAGGAGCCTTGGGGCTTATCCCCTCCCACCTCCCCACTCCCACCCTCTTACAAAGAGCCAAACGCCCAAGATGGGGAGGGGAGGACTCAGCAGGGAGGCCAGCGGGTCTGCGTGACACAGAGCTGAGAGCCGCGGCAGAGGAGAGGCCTGGGAGGAGGGGGCGGGGGCACACATTGCTGACTTCCAGGGACACACGTGAGTCCTGCGGGAGGCTGGCCGTCGGGCCCTGCAGCCCTGAACGGGGCCCATCCTGAGCCTGGGGCACGAGGACCCAGAAATCACAGGGCCACGTATCCTGGCTCAGAGCCCGGAGCAGGTGCTCAGAAAGCCTCAGGCCTGGAGGCAGAGGGAATCGCTGCAGCCCAGGCTTTCCAGAGACCATCCTCTCCCTCAGCCTCGCAAGGAGACCCCAGCCTCCCTCCAAGGTGCACCCCGCCCCGCCCACTGCCCCCATCTTGGCAAGGAGCAGACGCGTCAGAAACAGACAGACTGTCATCCCCAGGGCCTCCCTGTCTCAAGACCCTTGGCTGCAGGATGGGCACTTTGAATGCGTGTCACCCAGGAGGTGGCAGCCTGTCCACCGCACTCCGCACCCAGCTGTTGGGTCACACGGCTGGGAGGGAACGGGAGGGCCCCAGGGCTCGGATGGGCACCTCTGCCCCACGTGGCCCTAGTCTCTAGACTCTCGTCTAAGAGCCGTGCCGCACGGCTGGAGCTTGGCGCGGATTTTGTGCTGCAGAAAGGGAGCCGGAGCCGCTGGTCTGGGGTGTTTGTCGCACAGCAGCGGTGCCGGGTGACACGTCTGTCCCTCGGGCTTGGGGCTGAGGCCTGCGTTCGTGTCACTCGAGTGCTGGCTTCCGAGTTGGGGAGCCTCGGCGGTTCTCTGCCGGCAGCTCCCCCGAGACCCTGCCCGTGGTCACCGCCCACACCTGGGTCTGTCCCTCCTTCGTGCTCTGGCAGATACCCCTTGAACACCTGCACAGGAGGGGCCACCCTGGCCACAGTGCACTGTGGGGGCCCAGATGGACAGGGCCCTGCCGTCCTGGAGGACAGACGTGTGAGGGCAGAGGGAGAAGGTCCCCGAAGGAAAGCATGTGCCTGGCTTCAGGCAGGGAAGACCTACACTCCACCCCAAGGCTTCTGATCAGCCCCATCTGGAGCCCCACCTCTCGAACCCCTGCACGGGCCGCTCTGCCAGCCTTTGCTGTCTCCTTGGACCTGCCGAGGTCCCGTTCGCCTCGGGGCCTTTGCAGGTGCAGCCCTCTCTGCCCAGAAGGCCCTGCCCCTCCCGTGCTGCTCCTCCCACCCTGCAGGAGCCCCAGTTTCCCCTCGTGTCCTTGGCACCGACACAGTCTTGGGCTGCATTGTTCTCCTGCCTGTTTGCGGGTTTCGTGGCTGCTTCTCCCCATGGCTCCTGAACTTCCTGAGAGCAGGGACCGTATCTTCTTGGCCGTCATGTAACCTTGGTGATAAATAGCTGGCACCCAGGAAATATTGCCGGGCACACAGGTGAATGCGTGGTGGGCAGCAGGGAGTGACGTGGTCTGATCTGCGTTCCTGAAAGAACTCTTGGAGAAAGGAAGCCCACAGAGATGGTAGAGGGGCCGCAGGCTGCCGAGGGCCCAGGAGGAGGGAGGGGCAGAGGGGTGAGCACAGGGGGTGCCTTAGGGCAGTGAAATTACTCTGCACAAAGCCATAACTGCATTTGTCAAAACGCTAAGAATATAAGACACCAAGAGTGAACCTAATGTAAACCACGAACTTTAGTTAATGATAATGCTGCAATATTGGTTCATCAGCTGTGACAAGGGGACTGACTGCATGTGTGTGGTGGGGGATATATGGGGACCCTCTGTACTTTCTGCTCAATTTTCTGTAAACTTAAAGCTGCTCTAAAAAAAATTGACCCTTAATTTTTAAAAATCTCTCGCAAACCACAATGAGACAGTTTTGCACCCACCAGAACGGCTAAAGTGAAAACAGACAGTGACAAACGTTGGCGCAGACGTGGAGCAGCGGTACTCTCCCACACCGTCGGTGGGAGGGACGCTGGTGGGGTCTCCAGAAGGGAGATTGGTTCCCACAGACACGTGCGCAGGTGTGCACCACATACGTGTCCAGACATGTACCCATCACACCAGAAGCGTCCAGGAGGGGTGAGTGCATCGTGGACGTTTTGTATAGCAGAGCCACAGAGAAGTGACAGTGGCACGTGGACGAATGTCATAAACTTTACAGTGAGTGATGGGAGCCAGACACAAGCACGGCCAGCGTGTAGCGAAAACAGTCAAAACCAAGGTGTGATCATGGAAGTTTTGTGTGGCCGGAGCAGGGGGCAGGGGGAGGGCCAGCTGGGTAGGGGTCCTCACCTCCTGTTGTTGGCCCAGCAGCCGGCGCTCACAGCTGCTCCAGTTCTGGCTGAGGGCCCCCTCCTGCCTTCCCCCTCCCCTCCCCGCTCCTCATCCCCCATCTTCCCCCATCCCCCCCTCTCCCCCTCCCTCATCCTCCCTCTCCTCCTCCCCATCCCCCGCTCTTCAGGACCATGGCAAAGGCCAGCGATTTCTCTAGGGAACTGGCCTAACTGGGCAAGGACTTTTTGAACCAGACTTCAGAGTGGAATTTTTTTTCTCTCAAAATAGAGAGGAATTGGCTGTCCAGGAGTTAAAGATAGAATCCTGTGGCAAGGCCAAGGTCTGAGCGCCTGTCCCAGCTGGCAGAGAGAAAGGGCTGTGGAGGCCCGGCCGCCACTGCTCCCGGGGGCTGTGGCCGGCGCTGAGTCACATGGCTGCACCCACACTCCTCACCCACTACCGTGGTCTGGGGCCAGCGCTGAACCAGGACTCAGCGGGAGACATCTGTCCTGCGAGGCAGTAAGGGCAGGGGGCCTTGAGGGGCCTCAGTGTGAGAGCCAGGTCAACTTCCACGGAGGGTCTCAGGAGGGCTTCCTGGAGGAGGAGACCCCATGGAGGCAACAAAGTACGCCGGTAAGCAGGAACCTGCCAGCAGCTCAGGGCCTGGAGTTCGGGAGGTCCGAGGGCAGTGCCGGGCGGTCAGCTTGGGACCAGCAGGGCCCGGATGTCAGCTCTGAGGGTGCATTTTATTTGTGGACAGTGAGGAACCGCTGCCAGTCGTGCGGCAAGGAGGTCAGGGGCTGGTGCAGATGAGCATCCGGCAATGGGGAGAGCCTGCCGAGGTGAGGGCCCTGCTGAGAGGGGGCCCAGCAGGGGCACACAGAGTTGGGGGCACTGGGGAACAGCGGGCCAGAGCGGGGCTCCCCGTGCCCCCCGACTCCTGAGGGAGCATGTGGGGCTCCTGATGGCCAGGTCTGGTCCATCGAGGGGTGGCCTGTCCCTAGGGTGGGGTCGCGCCCAGCCCCGCACATGGCGCTCCTGAAAGGGGCAGGCCAAGGGGCGGCTTGGGGCTCGACCAGAGACCACGGCGGCTTCCAGCTGCCACCGCAAGTAAGGACAGATTCTCCTCACAGGAAGCCCAGGTGTGTGCTCACTGCGGTGGAATGTGTGTGTGTTTGAGGGCACATCCCCGCCGGGGGCCCGGATAGAGGGCAACACACCTGGGGGCTGTGCAGCCCACCCCGCACCCAGCGCCCTCTCGGCCTGTGGCCTGGGGCCTGGTGCCACCTCAGGGCTGCACCTGGCAGAGCCCAGGCCTCCCCGGGACCTGGCAGCCCTGCCAGGGCTCTGACTCACCTCTCGGGGCCACCTCTTCCTGCAAAGCCGAGCGCTCTCCAGTGCCAGGCGGGAGGTGGCCGTGCACCTGGAGGGGCCCCAAGCCCCCAGAGGGAGAGCTGGGTGACGACGGGGAGGGGCCGGCCCTTGCCTCCCCACCTGTTTGCCTCGGGGCGCCTTCCCTTCCCAGCACTTCTGCAGCCTGGACCCCTTGGCTTGGTGTCTGGGAGCCCCCAACGCCCCGCCTTCATTCCAGGGGTGGGGGCAGGAGGGGGGTTAGCCCACGTGGGCGTTCGTGAGCGATGCCCCTAATGGGCCTGGAAGGCTGGCGCCCCACATACAACACCCTGACCTCAGTGTTCACCTCCACAGGGCTGGTGGGCCAGCCGAGCCCCTCCATCGGCCTGAGTCCTTTCAGGTCACAGAACTCACCGTCCAGGTGGCGGGGAGGAAATCGAGGCTCAGACCGTTGGCCGCTGCTCAGGGCCACACTGGCAAGAGGAGGGGGAAGGACTCAAACCCAGGCCCCGCTCCCAAATCCCCCGGCCTCTAAGGCGGCCTCTGTGGGCGGGGACAGGGCACGAGCCCAGGATGCCACGTGGTGGTTCGGGACACACACCCGAGGGAAAGAGAAGGTAAGGCCAAAGCCATGGGTGCCCCAAGGCCTGGTGTGGCCGGGGGCCTTGGGGAGAAGATCCCTCACAGCCCAGCTAGGCCCTGGTCCCATGTTCCCCACCAGTGCTTGACCGTGTGGCCACTCTGGTCAGCCAGGCCCATCCACCCATCACAGAACCTCTTCCCTGACTCCCCGGGCAGGACCCTGCTGATCGACACCCACAATCCGCGCACACGGAGATGCCGAGACCTGTGATGTCTGGTCTCCAAGGTATGAACGCTCCCGACCCCGGCAGGGCTGAGGTCCAGCTCTGAGCGACCCCTAGATCAGGGTTGGGAGGAGACGCCAGTGGCTCCCACCCCACCCAGGAGGCTGGGGTTACGTGTCCTACAGCTCAGGACAGGGGTTTGCAAACCTCGGCCTGAGGCCACAGACTTACACCTATTTTATCAAATAAAGTTTGACAGGAACACAGCCATGTCAATCATACAGCCCAAAAGCCTAAATATTTACTACCTGCCCATGGCATACCCATGGCATACGTGATAGCAAAATGTAAAATAATTAGGAAGCAATGAGTTTTAAGTATTAATTCGCTTTTTAAAAAACAACTTTATTGACTTATCATTTTCATACAATAAACTACACGTATTTAAAGTGTAAAACTGGTAAGTGACATATTGTGTATGTATATTATTTGCACATAAACATACCTGTGAGACCATCCCCACAATAAGCTAACGGACATGCCCATCACCCCGTGTTACGTTAGTCCGTGTTTCCTAGAGTTCACACAAGCAGAAGCACGTGATGTGGAAGCTTCTCCATTGTCTCCTTTCGCTCTGTTCTGAGGTGCATCGTGCAGTGCACGCCCATCCTTTCGTTGCTGAGCGCTATTCCATCAGCGAACATACTGTAACATGTTGCTCTGTCCGCCCATTGATGGATATTCGGGCTCCGTCCAACTCTGGACCGTCACAACCAAGGCGCTGTGAGCACTTGGGTACAGGTCTTTGCAGGAACATACGGTCACTTTTCTTGGTGAGTCCCTAGGCATGGAACAGCTGGCCCACATGGCAGGTATATGTTCAAGTTTCTAAAACTGCCAGACGGCTTTACAAAGTGTTTTTTTGTTTGTTTTTTTAATACATTATTTATTTATTTTTATTTTTGGCTGCCTTGGGTCTTTGTTGCTGCGCACGGGCTTTTCTCTAGTTGCGGCGAGCGGGGGCTACTCTTCGTTGCGGTTCCCAGGCTTCTCATTGCGGTGGCTTCTCTTGTTGCAGAGCACGGGCTCTAGGCACGCGAGCTTCAGTAGTTGTGGCACTTGGGCTCAGTAGTTGTGGCTCGCGGGCTCTAGAGCGCAGGCTCAGTAGCCGTGGCGCACGGGCTTAGTTGCTCCGCGGCATGTGGGATCTTCCCGGACCCGCCCCGGCACTGGCAGGCGGATCCTTAACCACTGCGCCGCCAGGGAAGCCGCTACAAAGTGTTTTTTTAAAGTATTGCCCTGCACATTGTTAGAGCTTGGAGTTGAGGCAACTGGCCGATGAACTCACAAGTGTAGGTAGTGTGCTATGTGAGGGGCAAGCTTTTCGCTAACACCACAAGGGTCTCTGGCCCAATGAGTGGCGTCTGATAATAATACTTGCTACAAATGTATGATTTTAATGTATGAAAGCTTTAAGGAGAGAGGAAAACATTTTTTAAATGGCTTGTGTTTTCTTCTGCTTTTCTCCATTATTTCTTACTCTTGGACCTCTCAGGCATTACTTGGCCATTCTGTTTTCAGACTAACTTGATGTATCCTGATGTAAGATCCTAAAAAGGGAGCTCACTCAGTGGGTCTGATTTGGTGGATGCTTGCCCCGGAAGTTCTGCGCATGCGTGGCCCCATCTCCCGTGAACACCCATAGGAGGTCATGCCTGACCTCTACATCTACAGAAATCCTGAAGAGGTTGAAAAGGAAGAGCAGGCAGCAGCTGAGAAGGCTGTGACCAAGGAGGAATTTCAGGGTGAACGGACCGTTCCAGCTCCTGAGTTCACCGCTACTCAGCCGGAGGTGGCGGACTGGTCCGAAGGCGTGCAGGTGCCCTCTGTGCCTGTTCAGCAGTTCCCCACTGAAGACGGGTCTGCAGCTCCCACGGCTCAGGCCACTGAGAGGGTAGGAACCACCACCGAGTGGCCTGAAGCTGTTCTTCCACAAACTCTTAAAATAGAAATAGGTTGATGGAAAATAAACAGTTTCTAAAAAAAAATAAAAATAAATAAATAAAGTATTCCCACCCACGATGTATGCGAGACCCAGTTTCTCCTCATCCTCACCAGTACTTGGTGTGGCCAGTCTTTTTAATCTTAACCGTCCTAATAAATGTGCAGTAAATCTCACGTAGACTTCACTTTTATTTCCCAAGAGCAGATGACGTGGAGCCTCTCTTTATGGACTTCTTTGCCATCTGTGGATCTTGCTTTTATATATCTTCTTTTCTTTTTATTTGGGTTGCTTGCATTTTTATTATTGAGTTTTGAGAGATTTTACATATCCTGAATACAAGTCCTTTATCAGGTACAAGAGGTCAAAGATCTTGTTCCAGGCTGTGACTTGTCTTTTCATTCTCTTAACGGTGTCTTTTGAAGAGCAGAAGGTTTTTACTTTTGATAAAGTCAATGTATCAACTTTTTCTTTTTATGGATTGTGATTTTGGGCTCATATCTAAAAAATCTTTGCCTAACTCAAGGCCACAAAACTTCTTCTTCTACGTGTTCTTCTAGAAGTTTTTAGCTTTGCATTTAGGTCTACATCCTATTTTGAGTTAATTTTTTTAATTAATTAATTAATTTATTTATTTATTTATTTATTTATGGCTGTGTTGGGTCTTCGTTTCTGTGCAAGGGCTTTCTCTAGTTGTGGCAAGCGGGGGCCACTCTTCATCACAGTGCGCGGGCCTCTCACTATCGCGGTCTCTCTTGTTGCGGAGCACAGGCTCCAGACGTGCAGGCTCAGTAGTTGTGGCTCACGGGCCCAGCTGCTCCGCGGCATGTGGGATCTTCCCAGACCAGGGCTCGAACCCGTGTCCCCTGCATTGGCAGGCAGATTCTCAACCACTGCGCCACCAGGGAAGCCCCAAGTTAATTTTTGTATGTGCTGTAATGTATAGATCAAAGTTCTGTAGATAGATAAATGATAGATCATTGATAGATGGAAGATAGATAGATAGGCAGATACAGAGATAGATGGATATAGATATAAATAGAGACTGATAAATATCCAGTTGCCCCAGATCCATTGTTTAAAAACACTGCCCCTTCCCAGTGGTGCTGCCTCTGCACCCACGCTGATGATCAATTGTCCATGCGTGTGGGTCTACTTCTGGACTCTGCTCTGTTCCATTCATCGGTGTGCCTACCTTGGCACCAAATCCCACTGTCTCGATTACTATAGCTTTATAGTAAGTCTTGAAATCATAAGATGTCAGACCTCCAACTTTGTTCTTCTTTTTTGAAGTTATTTGTGTTGTTGTAGGTCCTTTCCAATTTCTCATGAATTTACGAAGGTTTTTAACTGATGGTTTAAGGTCTTTTATAGATACAGAGCTATTTAGGTTTCTGTTTCTTCCTGAGTGAGATTTGGTAGTTTGTGTCCTTCAAAGAACTTGTCCTTTTCACTTAAGTTGTTGAGTTCATTGGGATAAAGCTGTTCACATTAGGACTTCCCTGGCTGCCGAGTGGTTAGGGTTCCAGGCTTTCACTGCCGTGGTCCAGGTTCACTCCCTGGTTGGGGAAGATCCAGCAAGCCATGTGGCCAGAAAAAAGAAAAGCTGTTCACATTACTCTCTATTATCCTTTTAACATCTGTAGACTCTGTGGTGACATCATCTCTCTCATTTCTGATATTGTTAATCCGTGTCTTCTTTTTTTTTTTTTCTGATCAGTCTATCTAGATGCTCATCAATGTTATTAATCTTCTCAAAGAACCATTCTGTGGTGTCTTTTATTTTCTCTGTTCCTTGTTCTGTTTTCCATTTCATTCATTTCACTGTAACTTTATTATGTTCTTTCTTTTTGCGTTTTTGTGTTCAATTTGCTCTTTTCTAGTTTTTGAAGTTGTTGTTTTTTTTTTATGTGGACCATCTTTAAAGTCTTTAATGAATTTGTTACAGCATTGCTTCTGTTTATTTACATTTTGGTTTTTTGGCCACAGGGCATGTGGGATCTTAGCTCCCCAACCAGGGGTCAAACCTGCACCCCCTGCATTGGAAGGCGAAGTCTCAACCACTGGACCACCAGGAAGTCCCCTTTTCTAGTTTTTAATACGGAAACTGAGGTCCCTGTCTTAAGTCCTTTCTTCTTTCCTAATGTAGGCATGTGAGGCAGGGGTCGGCCAACTGTTTCTACAAAGGCCAGATAGTAACTATTTCAGGCTTTGCTTGTCTATGTTGTGTGATATTCACAAAAGCCCCAGCTTTCTCGTGGCAGCTGTTTGCTCTGCACATCTTTGTCCGTCCTTTCAACTTGTTTGTGTCCTTGAATCTGAAGTGCGTCTCCTGTAGACAATGCATAGTTCAGTCTTATTTTTTAAGTCCAGTCTGACAATCTCTGAATTTGACGGGATTGCTTAATCCATCCACATTTAATGCTATTATGGATACCATTGGATTCACCCCTGACATTTCACATTGTGTTTTCCATGGGTCTCACTACTATTTTGTGCCTCTGGTTCTCCATTTGTATTTAGTGGACAGTTTCTAGTGTGTCATTTCAATTCCTTTGATTATTTTTAACTATGTCTCTATCTACATTTTTAAAGCTTTTTTAGTGGTTACTTGAGGGCTAACAATATACAACTTGATTTTTCAGAATCTACTTCAGATATACACAACTCGTTTCCAGTAAGATACAGAAATTTACTCCACTCCTCCCCCTTGTTATGCATTATTGGTGCACCTCTACCCAACAATACTTGTAATAATCATTTAACTGTCTGCCTTTATTTACCATGTCCCTTCCCTTCATTTCGTCCTGAGGATTCAAGTCACCCTCCAGCATCATATAGGTTCATTTCACCCTCCTCCTTTGTGCTGTCATTGTCAAATACATGACATTTCTGTAAGCTATAGGTCCTACAGTAAAATTTTATACATATTGCTTTGTGCAATTGCTTTTTTAGATCACTTAAGAGAAGGAAGGGGAATCCACATGTAATCACACTGTGTTTTATGACTGCATTCACTGGCACTCTCTGTGTTCTGGGTGGATTTGGATTACTGTCCGATGTTGCTGCCCTTCAGCCTGAAAAACAAACATGAGCATTTCTTGTAAGACAGGTTTGCTACCATAAATTTGCTTGTTGTTTTTGTTTGTCTGTTTGTTTACCTAGGAATATCTTTATTTTACCTCCATTTTACAAAAATCGTTTTGCTGGATATAGGATTCTTGGTTAACAGTGTTTTCCTTTCAGCACTTTGAATATATCACCCCACTGCCTTCTGACTTCCATTGTTTCTGATTTTATTGGGGTTGTCTTGTACATAATGAATTGCTTTTCTCTTGCTGCTTTCAGGAATTCAACATTTTGACTACGATACGTCTGGCTGTGGATGTCTTTGTATTTATCCTTCTTGGGTCCTTACTGTTATTCATCAAATTTGGGAAGTTTTCAGCCATTGTTTCTTCAAATATTTTTCTTCTCTCCTTCTAGTACTCCCATTATGCATATGTTGTTTGCTGAATGGTGTCCCACATTCCTCCTTGGCTCTGTTCATTTTCTTCATTGTTTTTTCTTTCTTTTATTCAGGTTACATAATCTGTATTGATCTATCTTCAAGTTCATTGAGTCTTTCTTCCTCCAGCTCAGATCTACTGTTGAGCCTCTCTAGTGAATCATTCGTTTTGGTTATTATACTTTCAACTCGAGATTTCCGTTTGATTCTTTTCATAATTTCTGTCTTTCCTTATAGTCTCTATTTTGTGAGGATTATCATCATGCCTTCCTTTAAGTCTTTCAGCATGGCTTCCTTTACTTCTTTGAACATATTGGTGGTAGTTCCTTTAACATCTTTGTCTGCTAAGTACAATATCGGGGCCCCCTCCAAGGCAGTCCCCTCTCTGTCACTCCTCAGAGGGTGCAGTTTCGGCTTGCACACAGCCTAACAGACCACCACGGATGACTCAAGTTTTAGCCAGGCTGTCTCTGACTGTATTTTTCCATAATCTCCCCATTAAATTTCTGGCTTGCCTGCCTCTGTTAGGATCACACCAATCTGTGGCTAGCTGATTGCTCTATTGTTTTCAGTGGTGCCCTGGAGCATAAATTGCTCTGTAGTCCAATCCAAATAAGGTCAGGCCCTTTGGCAAGGGAAAGTTGTTGGCAGTCTTTGAAGCTTGCTCTGACCCTCCCCCGGGCAGAAGTTCTGTGCTGCTAGCAGGAGCTGGGGGTGGAGGAACTCGCTCTTCACCAGCCACCCCACCCAGACCCCCACCATGGAATAGGAGCTACGGGGAAGGCAGGGGCAGTAACAGGTGGCTCCACCACCCAGTCCAGATCGTTGACCACTCAGAGCCCAGCAGGATGGGATGTGCCAGTGTTCACTGGTATCTGAATACACCCAGAATAACCCTTCCACACCAGAACGCTGGGAGCTGACACTCGACAGCTGAGCCCACCGGGACAGGCCTCCTGCAGCACAGAGTTCATGGGAGGGGAAGTACTGCACTCGCCATCAGCCTCTCTGCCTGGATCTTCCCTGCAGAGCAACAGCTGGAGTGGGAGGCCCGGCACCACCACCTGCTTGGTAGGGCTCTTCTGTGGGCCTTGCTGGGGCTGGGATCTGCTGAGCCCACACAGAGTGACCCCTCTGTCTCACAGAGCTAGAGGCCTGTGCTCCACTTAGCTGCCAGGCCCCTGGCGTAGCTCTCCTGCAGCACAAGGCACGGCGCCCCACAGCTCAGCTCTCACGGCCGCACGCTCCTTGCCAAGTTCTGTAGATTCCCCTGGGTAAATGTCTCCCAATTGTCTGTCAGCCCTTTGGTCCATCTCCAGAAACTTTGAATGATTGTCTTTGCTAATCTCGACCAGTTTAATAGATGTTTGTCTGGGAAAAAGGTTTTGCTAAACTCTTCACACTGCCACACCCCAAACTCAGTCACTTTTAAGGAGATTTGAATAACAATCAATCTTATAGATTTACCCCTGTGTTTACCATTTCTGATCCTTTTCTTTTGTGTAGATCCATATTTATATCTGATACCAGTTTCCTTCTGCCTGAAAGTCTTTCCTTCGCATTTCTTAAAGTACAAGTCTACTGAGATCAATTCTTTCAGCTTTTGTATGTCTGAATGGTCTTTATTTTGGCTTTTTTTTTTTTTTTTTTTTGCTGCGTTGGGTCTTCGTTGCTGCACGTGGGCTTTCTCTAGTTGCTGAGAGCGGGGGCTACTCTTCGTTGCAGTGCGCGGGCTTCTCATTGTGATGGCTCCTCTTGCTGCGGAGCAAGGGCTCTAGGCATGTGGGCTCAGTAGTTGTGGCACACAGGCTCAGTAGTTGTGGCACACAGGCTCAGTAGTTGTGGCACACAGGCTCAGTAGTTGTGGCTCACAGGCTCTAGAGTGCAGGCTCAGTAGTTGTGGCGCACGGGCTTAGCTGTTCCGTGACATGTGGGATCTTCCCGGACCAGGGATCGAACCCATGTATCCTGCATTGGCAGGCAGATTCTTAACCACTGCGCCATCAGAAAAGCCCTATTTTGCCTTTTAAAAGAAAAAAAAAAAGATTTTTTTTCACTGGGTATGGAATTCAAGGCTTTCAGGTATTTTATATCAATAATTTAAAGCTGCTTCTCCTGTCTTCCAGCTTCACTGGTTCAAATGAGAATCTGCTGTCACATTTGTTTCTCTGTGCACAATGAAACTTTTTTCCTCTGGCTGCTTTTAAGATTTTCCATTTAGCACTAGTTTTGAGCAATTTATAGCATGCTTTCATGTGGTTTTCCTCATGTTTCTTGTGCTTATGACTCACTGAACATCTTGGATCTATGGATTTATATTTTTCATCAAGCTTGGAGATTTTTCAGCCATTATTTCTTCAAATATTTTTTCTGACCTCCTTCTGCTCTCTCCTCTCCTTTAGGGACTCCAATGACACACATGTTGGGTCACATGTACGTTGTCCCAAAGCTCAGTTGTTTTGTTCATTTAAATTTTTTCCTCTATGTATTTAATTTTTGATAGGTTCTATTGATATGTCTTCAAATGCACTAATCTTTTCTGCTATAATGTCTAATCTGCCTTTTAAAAACTTTCTCCATATAATTTCTCATCTCAAATATTGTAGTTTTTCATTTCTAAAAGTTCAATTTAGATCTTTATCTTCTATGTGTCTATTTAACTTTTTGTGCAGATGGAATAAAGTGCGAATAACTATTTTAATGTCTGTCTGCTAATTCTAACACCCGTATTAGTTCTGTGTCACTTTCAATTCACTGATTTTTTCCTCCTCATTATGAGTCATATTTTCCTTCTTCTTTGTGTGACTGCTAATTTTTGGTTGGATGCCAGACATTGTAAAATTTACCTTGTTGGTACTATCTTCCCCTCTTGAGGCTAGACCTCTAGTACTCTCCCCAGTGCTATGAATTCTGAGATGTTCCAGACTGGCTGGTAAAAACTGGCTCCATTCTTGACTAAGTTATTCTTTTCCTTGCCTTGGGTAGTTTTCTCACTTGCACCAATCTCCTGAGTACTCAAGGAGGACTCTGAAAACTCCTGGAGTTTTCTCTCCATGCAATTCTACGTCCCGAGAACTCAAGTCACCATGGTCTCCCCCACGTCTCTGCTCTGCTTCCTCGACTCAGTTCTCTCCCCCTGTGTGGTGGTGTGGGAAGTCTTACAGATTAATGCACACATTTCTGAACGAAATCATCAGGAGGGGCTTCTGGGTGCTGGCCAAGTTTCTTGACCTGGTGCTGGCTGCTCAGATGAGCTTATTTTGTTTAAAAAAAAAAAAAAGAAAAAAAAAGATGGAGCCGTACACTTAGGATGTGCGCACTCTTCTGCTCATGCACAAGTGACACCTGGTAAAGAATTTACGAAAATTAAAAAGCAGGTCTCGCCTCGGGAATGGGAACCACTTACGCCCATGACCTCCCCACTATCGTGGTCACCAACCCAGGACCTCTGATCCAGCCGGCCACCTGCCTGGAGCCCCCAGTGGTGTGCGGGGTGAGCACCAGCCGCCAGGGGGACAAGGTGCATCTGTGGGATGCCCAGGTCGGCTCCCACCTCCCCCTCCACTTTTCACCCTTTGGCATTTAGCCTGAACCACGCACAGGCACCGCAGAGAGGGCCACACCCCTCTAGGGCTGTGCCTGCCCCACCCAGAGCGTCCGTCTCCCTGTCTGTGCCCGTCCCCAGACCTCTTTGAAGTCCAAGCACCCCCTTGCTTGGGGTCTGGGGAGTGCCAGGGCCCGAGGTGGGGCCAAGGCCAGCTGTCTGAGTTTCTGGGTCCCAGCAGGAGGGGGGGTGAGGCTGCTCGACCAGCTGGCGTTTTGAAAGAGTCAGGCTTGCAGCTCCTGGGTGGGGGGGTGCTGGGGCAGCTGGGCCCACAGCCAGGCCCCCCCAAAGCCCCGGGCTTCGAGCTGCTCTGCCCCACTCTCCCTCCCACCTCCAGACCACCCTGGTACTCACCCAACCTGCCCGCCCCCAACAGCTGGGCTTTCATATGGCTGGCCCTGGGCCTGACCCCTCTCCCCCAGGAAGAGCTGGCACCCAAAGCCCCCTGGTAGGGCCGAAACGTTCTCCCCAGAGGGTCTTCAGAGAGAGCAGGCAGCAAAGGCCTGCTCTGAATATCAAGGTGTTCCAGAGATCAGAAAAGGAAAAAAAAAAAACAAGAAAGAACGGTATTTTGGAAACATCTAATGTGCCAGCTAATTAAGTGCCTGATTACTAACAACCTCCCTCATGGAGGAAGGGGGAAAACAGCCAGGATCCTGAGCCACGCTCCACAAAAGTCAGATGCAGAGAGTTTCTCACACCAAAAAGCACAGGTGAGAAAAACAAAAATCAACAAATAGGACTACATCAAACTTTTCTGCACAGCAAAGGCAACTATCAACAGAGTGAAAACTGCACAGAATGGGAGAAAACACTTGTAGTCATATATCTGATCAGGGGCAACAACCAGAATATATAGGGAACACCTACAACTCGACAACAGCAAAAATCAAACAACCTGATTAAAAAAATGGGCAAAGGATTTGAATAGACATTTCTGGAAAGAGGTGATATACAAATGGCCAATGAGTATGTGAAAAGATGGTCAACATCACTAATCATTACAGAAATTCAAATGAAAACAACAATGAGATTAGGCTGGCTATGATCAAAAAAAAAAAAAAAAGGAAAATAACCAGTGTTGGCAAGAATGTGGAGAAATGGGAACCCTTGTGCACTGTGGGTGGGAATGTAAAACAGTGCAGCTGCTTCGGAAAATGGTATAAGTTTCCTCAAAAATTAAAAATAGAATCACCCCATGATCCAGTAATCACACTCCTGGGTGTGTATCCAAGAGAACTGAAAACAGGATCTCAAAGTGATATTTGCACACCCATGTTTACAGCAGCATTATTGACAATGAGCAAAAGGTAGAAGCCACCCAAGTGCCCATCAGCGGACGATGGATGAACACAATATGCTCCATCCACACAATGGAATATCACTCAGCCTTAGAAAGCAAATTCTGACACCTGCTACAACGTGGGTGAACCTTGAGGACACTACGTTCAGTGAAATAAGCCAGACACAGAAGGATAGACACTGTGTGATCCCACTTCTCTGAGGACCCTGGCGGGGTCAGGGTCACGGAGACAGAAAGTAGAGGGTGGGGGCCCGGGGCTGGGGGAGGGGAGGGGGGGTGTCAATGTTGAATGGGGACAGAGTCTCAGTTTGGGAAGATGGCAAGTTCTGGAGAAGGGCGGTGGTGATGGTTGTATAACAATGTGAATGTACTTAATGCCCTTGAACTGTACACTTAAAAATGGTTAAGGTGGTAAATTTTAACTGTGTTTTGTAACCACAATTTAAAATTTTTTTTAAAAGAGAGAGATTCTCTTTCTCCCTCATGCTGAAAACTGAATCCCCTGCAAAGGGCCCCAGCTGTCACAAAATAAGGCTAGAAGATAGATATAGATAGACAGATGATAGTTAGATAGATAAATAGATGATAGACAGATGATAGAATAGATACACAGCTGAGAGAGAGAGATGCTTTGTAGCACAAACATTAACAAACAGGCCATTAACATCACAGGAGATGGAGGCCTTTCGTCTTTGGAAAGCAGAACAGGGTGAGGTGGTGTTGAGGGTGGAAGGGCAGTGGTCATGGGGGGTTGAGGGGAGACTTCAAGCTGGGAAGCTATTGCCCCAGTCAGAGAAGCAGGGAGGAGGGGGTGAGAGGGAAGCCTGGAGGAGGGGCTGGATCAGGGCCAGGCTGAGCGGATCAGCTGGGGGTTTATGGCCTGGCGGGGCTCGGGGGGCAATACGCAGGTGAGCCAGGACCAGAGGAAGCCCCCAGGCTCTGTTCAGGGCCCACGT
The DNA here is from genome assembly GCF_965194805.1 of Balaenoptera borealis. Classification (NCBI taxonomy): domain Eukaryota; kingdom Metazoa; phylum Chordata; class Mammalia; order Artiodactyla; family Balaenopteridae; genus Balaenoptera; species Balaenoptera borealis. The sequence continues at coordinate 88,857,248 of NC_138872.1, read as the reverse complement.
GGGGGTGAGGGCGGGGAGCCGCCCCCTTATCTAAATGACATGCAGCTCCCTCCTTGCCCCGCCTGCAATCTGTCCACCCGCGCACTAGATGGGGGGGTCTCAGGCCTCTCAAGGCCCCCAGAGACTAATCTGTTTGCCTGGACTAATCCAGGCTCAAAGGAGACCCCGCTCTTGGGAGGGTGGTCCTGGCAGGGTGGTAGGAGTGCTCACCTGGAGGAGGGGCTGCCGGGGCCCCGCTAATCCCCACCAGGCAATTAGGGGCCTGATCGGGTTTCCTGACCGCTCAGGCCCAGCTTTCCCAGGGCCCGAATGCTCTCTCGGGACCTTTGAAGACCTCATCAAGGTGCTTTCAGGATCATCCGACGGAGCTAAGTGCAAAGAAAAGGAAATGGCTCCGTCCCCAAGAGCTCCCCCCGCCCCCCGCCCCATGGCAATTATCTGGGATTAGCCCCAGCGAGCTGCCGAGCAGCCCCCCTGGCCCCTCCTGCTGCCCGGACACTGCCCTGCCCACCTCACGGGGCAGCGGGTGCAGGCAGGGGTCTGCTGGGCCCTCCGGCTGGGGACGGCGTCCCCTGGAGCCCTCCCACCTTCCCGGCCCAGCGCAAGGAGGCTGTTCCTTCCCTGGAGCTGGTGTGTAAGCAACGCGGCCGTCGGGGTCTCCTCTTTGGCATCAGCTAAAACAGGAGGGGGCCCCCTCTTTCTCATCTCGAGGGCCTGGTTTAATACTTGAGTGACTCTGGTTTGGGATTTTCAAGGTGCTTGTCTGGAGGGTGAGAGGTGGCGTCCCGGGGGTTGGGGGCTGGAAGGGAGACCAAGGGTGGACCCCCAGCTCAGCCCCCGCCCTCCCACCAGCGTCTCCTGGAGCTTGTTTTTCTCTTCCAGATTCAGAGTTTCCAGCCGTGATGATTGGTATGCACCTAGAATTCATCGTGACAGCCCCCAGGAGGTTGGCAGGTCAGGATGGACACCCACAGCCTGGTGCCCAGCTTACAGAAGTCCGGACCGGCCGGGTGGGGCAGGTCGTGTTATAACCCTGAGCCGCGTGTGCGTGTGTCCATGTGTGTATGTGCCTATGTGTCCTGTATGTGTGTGTCCGTGTGCCCTGTGTGTGTATCCATGTCTGTCCGTGTGCCCTGTGTTTGTGTGTGTGTGTGTGACCAGCAGGGGCACCTGTGCCTGTCCACGCAGCCTGGGCCGCAGAAGGCCATCTGAGCTGACTACGGGAGTGGACTTTGCCCTGCATCTGCCCGCTGGAAGGGCGGCCCCCCGGCCCAGGGCAGCCTCAGCCTCCCTTCCCAGGACCTCTACCACATGGGGGTGGGGGACTGCAAATACCCGGTTAACTGTGTGTCCCCCTGGCCCAGGCCCCGCCCAGGTTGTAAGCCGCGGTCCCCCAGTGAAGCTGAGCCAGGAGCCTGGGCAGACCCAGCACACGGGCTGGGTTGTGGCCCTGCCGGGGGCCCTGCTGGCCGGGCGTTGGCACAGAGCCAGGGTTGGGGAGCCTTCTAGGGCTGACGGAGGTGACGACGGCTCAGCTAGTCCCCAGAACAAAGCCCAGCACCCAGGGGTGTCTGCGTGCTGAGGGGCTGCTAGGACCCGGCCTTGTGCCTGGGTCGACTCCCCCCACCGGCCACACGCCACGCGGCTGCTTCCAGTGCAGCCATCAGTGTCCTTGCCGCCTGGTCCCCACCAGCGCCCCCAAGGCCGTGGACCGCGCGCAGGTCCGTGGCAGCCCTGTTGCCGGCCCCTGGGGCTGCATCTCCGAGACCGTGAGCCCCAGACAGCAGTGCTACACGGGGCTTGAAGACCACGTCTCCCCTTCCTGGAGGAGGGGGTCCCTGGGGGGGGCGGTCAGTGAAAGCAGTCAGATCCCGCTGTGAAGTGGGCGCAGAGAACCCCTCAGAGGTCCGGACAAAACGGAGCTCAGCGAGGTGGTGGCTCAGCCGGGACAGCCTGTGCCCCGCTGCCCGTGGCAGGCGCAGCGCGTGTCCGGCAGGCTCTGCACGTCCGCCATGCCACGCCAGCCACGCCACAGCGCACCACGCCACACCGGGACACGGCCCTGTCGGCAGGCCTGGCCGCGGGGGCATGCAGGTTTCCTGAGGGCTCCGGCACCTCCACCTAATGGAGCTCAGTAAGAAGACACCAGCCGGCCACGGCCTAGAACTTCACACAAATGCCCCTTGACGGCTCTGAGTGCTACAGACAGCTCTCACCACCCCCCAGAATTTAGCTGGGATTTGGGGAAATACTGGGAAGAGGCAGGGTTTTTTAAGGTACTTTTCCTGCCTTCCTCTGTCCTCCCCACCCCCTCGGGCAATGATCAGTCACTGACCCGGCCTTTCCTGGGTCCGCCAAGCCTCGCAGGGAAGCACTTAAACATTATCCAGACCCTCACCAGGCCGCAGCCGCCCAGAGTCCTTGCTTTGAAAGATCTCGTCTACAGAGAAAACGGAACTAGTTCCACAACGGTTTCCTTACATCCCGGTTTCTGTGACTGAACAACAGCAGAGCTGCAGCTGATCTTCACAGGGAGGCCACGCTCACAGCGGAGACCCCAGGCCTTGTGGTTGGACGGGGTCGTGTCTGAAAGACGCCCTAGGTTCCCAAGACCTGCAGCTCAGGAAAGCACGGGCACCAGATGGCCGCTGTGCCGCCCGTCTGCCCAGCAGCGGCCAGCCCGGGCCAGCGTCCCTGCTCCGGCCGCTTCTAACTCAACACACGCCGGCATGTGACCTACTTCTCAGGGCCTCCGCTTGCTTCCTCACTTGTGAAACGGAGCCCACGGGGTGGACTTCACAGGGCTGTCGAAGGTGTGCAGAGACCGGCGGGCCCTCACCAGACACTGCCGGCGCCTTGGTCTGGACGTCCCGCCTCCAGACCGAGACGCGAATGTCTGTGGTTTAAGCTGCTCCCTCTGATGTTCTGTTACAGCCCCGAGCAGACAGACAGAAACCACTGAGGGTGCCTCCTTCCCGTCCTGCCCACCTCCCGGGTCCCCACGTGCCCACCCCCAGGTCCCTCCCCTCGCCCCAGTGGCCACACACACACACACGCGCGCACGCACACACACACACACACACACACACACACGAGTAAAATCCTGGTGGGAAGAACAGAGGCTCTGCTCGCAGCCTCAGGATTTCGGGAACACCTGGGGCCTGTTTTCAGGACAAATGGCTGAGTGCCTGGTGCCACCCCCACCTGCCCGCTGAGCTAAGGAACGGCCTCTTTGATGGGCTCTGGGCTCTGTCCAAATCCCACAGGGCAGGAAGAGCCAGGCCCCAGGGGACAGTGAGTGACCAGAGTGCCCCCCACTGTGGGAGCCGCCCCAGCCCAGGCTCATCCCAGGGGGGAAGGGGCCACAGGCACACGTTGTCCAGCTCCCGACAGGCCCCCGCCCGAGCCCCCAGCCCTCCTCAGTGCCAGGGAACCGGTAGAGGCCCAGCCCTGGGGAGCAGCTGGCCAGGGAGGCGGTGAGGCCACGGGCTGCCTGCTGGACCTGTCCGTTCAGACTGGGGCTCCCAGAGGGGGGCCAGGGGACATCCCACCTTCCCAGTGCCCTGGACCCCTGAGCCTGGCCGCCCTGGAGGGATGGGGCCTGAGACACCAGGGGGCTCCCAGCCCTCGAGGCACCCCCCCTCACCACTGGTGATCCAGAGCCATTTCAATACTTTTAACCCCGTGGGTGAAAGCTCAAGCTTGTGCAGTTGGCACCCAGGCACCGCGGAGAGGGCGGCAGGGCAGAGACCGGGGAAATTAGCAGGAATTCTGGAATATCGGACTTTCTTCCTCCTGATGGGGGCCCACGTTGCCTGGGGGCTTGGCCGGCACTGTTCAGTGCGGTCTGGCCCCACTTCACAGATGAGAAAACCAAGGCACAGAGAGGTCACCCCACTTGTCCTCCATCACACAGCGGTGGCAGCAGTCTGCTGTATCCCCCAGGGCTGAGTCAGGGCTGAGTCAGGGAAGTGGGCCCTGTGGAAGGGGGACTCAGTGAACCGTTGGAGGGGGGAGTAAAGATCCAGGAAGTGTGGTTGGGGGTCACATAAGGTCACCAGACAGCTGCTGGAGTTGAACTGTGCCCCCCAAAAGAGATCTCTTGGAGTCCTAACCCCCAGTTCCTCAGGAGGTGACCTTACCTGGAGACAGGGCCTTTACAGAGGTCATCAGGTTAAGCTGAGGTCACTGGGGTGGGTCCTAATCCAGTGTGACTGGAGTCGTTATAAAAAGGGGGAATTTGGACACAGGGAGAACACCGCATGAAGCTTGGGGTGCTGCTGCCATAGCCCCTGGGCCCCCTCCTGCCCCCAGGAGCCTCCCAGAGCCATCTGACGGGGGCACAAACCCTGTACAGACAGGAAACAGAGGCTCATGGACCAGGAGGCGGGCACGCTGGGGCTCAGCCAGGCCTTCGAGCCCCACTTGTAACATCACGCCCACCCCGGGACATGGTTTCTACATCCCAGGGCTCTGAATGGCAAGGCACCTCCGAAAACCGCGTCCCAAGGGCTTGCACGTGCATCCTTGGCCAGTGAAGGTCTGGGATCAGTGCGTCTGTTCAGCTTCCCCTCTGGGGCCTTCTCACCCCCACCCCCAGGCCTCAGTTCTTCCATCAGTAAGTCAAGCCTGTAGACTGTTCTGCTGGACCCTGTGATCTACCCCTACTGCTGAGGGGCTCGTCGAAAGCTCATTGAATCGCCCAAGCTGGGCCCAGCACGGGCACACCTGTGCGCTCTGAGGTGGGGGAGAGAAGAAGAAAGGACACGGTGAGTCTGAGAGCTCCTAGCACAGACCCTGGCACGCAGAAGGCGCCAATCACTGCCAATGAGCCCTTGAAGGAAGAGGACCTCTGAGCCCAGCACGCAACTGCCCACGGACGACAAATTGTCACAAGTGGAGCCCCTGAGGCCGGCACAGGGCGCGCACACAGGCGAGTGATAGCGGAGGTGAGTGCCCTGGGGAGACAGGGCCCCAACAGGCCTGCAGCCAGAGGCCAGCGGGGCAGGGAGCTCGGGGCGCTCGCGTCGTGGTGAGCGTGCACGTCGTCGGACCCAGTGTGCATTTTGCTGCCTGTTTTCTATTTGTTTCATGTGTTTTTTTTGCTCTTCTGGTTTTTACTTCCTCTTTCCTGCTTCTTTTGTGTAAATGAAATATCTTAGAGCAGCAGTTCTCCAGATGAGAACTGGGGACCCCAGGAGCAAGTGAGACCCTTTCACAGGTCCGTGGGGTCAAAGTGTCCCACGCACAGAGTGGCTCGGAGACGCTGTTTCGGTTTGGACTCTCTGCGCTGAGTCCCCAGTGCAATTTTCCCGAGGCTACGGGGGCATAGAATTGAATGCAAGAGCAGGTAGCAGAAACTAGCTGCTTTCTTTTAAGCCCAAACATTAAGGAGATCTGCAAAAATGTAAAATAACGCTATTTATCTCCCGACTTTTTTTAAGAGTATAGTTATTTTTTCTTAAAAATGTCGTTTATGTTAACATGTAATGGGTCTTCTGTGGTCCATCATTATTTTACTGAGCGTTGGGCGCTTGGGTTTTATCTGACGTGGGAGATGGGGGGATCTCAGAGATGAGGAAACAACAAGCAGCCCCTCTGCCCAGTCTTCACGTGACCTTGGTGTCCTCTCTGCCCCCGGCCACTCTTGTCTTGGCAGGGAGGTCCTCACTGGCACCTCCACCCAGCCCAGCCCAGGAGGCCGCGGGCAGCAGCGACACAGGAGACGCAGGAGGTTTTGCTGGAATCCTGTCCCAGTTGGCCCGGGGCGACTCCGGTTTGTCCAGGGAGCCCTTGGCTCCATCCGCCTGGAATCCTGCCCCTCTGCAGCTAGCATCCAGGCCCAGGGGGAGACCAAGAATGAGCGGGAGGGCTGCCCGCCAGGCACGTGGCCTGGGAGGGGCCAGGAAGCTGAACTCCAGAGCAGCAGCTCTGAAGCCCGGGGCCCAGGGGCTCTCTCCAGCTGCTCGCTTCCTTTCTGCGAGTGGCTGGGGCGTCCCTGCCGTCGCTGCTCCCTGACAAGCCTGGGGCGTCCGGGTCCTGCGACCAAAGCACGTCCCCACGCAGAGCGGGCGCAGCCCTCGCAGTGCTGTTTCCCCCCAGCCCTCCAAGGCAGCTCCTGGCCCTTCCCGTCTGACTGCTCACCGTCAGAGGCCAGAGGCCTTGGCTGGAGGGACAACCCCATAGAGCATCCCAGGAGCCTCCCTCTGGAGGGCCAGGGAGTCCTCTTCCATGAGTCCGGCAACACCAGCCTTGGCAAATGCCCAAGTACCCGCCGGCCCCATGACCCAGCCTGGTGGGCACAAACAGATGTCCTCCCGGCCCTGGGGGCCGCTGTCCATCCCTCGCCGCAGACGTGTCTGTGTCCTGCCGGGGGCCAGTGGGGGGGGACCATCACCTCAGCAGCTATTTCTGAGGGCAGGCTGGGCTCCCACACCTCAAAAACTAATATTTCCCTGGTGTTTGTCCCCAAGTCTCCGCCCCAAAGGGCTCCCTGCCATCACTGTAACCCCAAGACAGAGACACCCTGAAAACAAAACTAGCAGGTGGCCCGGAAGGGGTCGGGGTGGGCGTAGTGTAGGGTGAGGTCGGCACGTGTTTCACTGTCTTCCCCTGGGTCAGCCAGCTGGGCCTGCAGTCAGCTCCACTGCCCACCGGAGTTTGTTTGGCTGGAACTTTCTCTCATCCTTTCCCTCCAACCGGGAAATGTCCTCCTAGCCCAAAAGGCAGGACTGCCCCCCCCAACTCCTTCCCCAGGACCCGGTGTGTCCACCTGCTACTTCCCCTGTGGACCGGCCAGCACCACCTGCAAAGGAGGGGGCGAGCTGGGGGGTCCACTGGAAAAGACACAAACTCCAGCCACACGAGGACACATGTGGCTGGTGGGACCGTGGCCAGGGGGAGGGACAGCCCTTCCTCCTGGTAGGGCTTTGCTTTTCTTTCCACCAATAGTTCTCCAACTTTGTGGCCTCAGAACCCCTTTGACTCTTAAAAACTTTTGAGGACCCCTAACAGCTCTTGTTTCATTCTTTTCTGTGATGGAAATTTAAATTGAGAACTGCTTTCATGTTCATTTATTTGTAAATAACAATAATAAGCCCATTACCTGATAACATAACTTTTGAACAATCACTGATTTCCCAAAAAGAAAAAACGCACAGCTAGGAGGGCCACGTGGGGTCTCCGCCGTCTGGCTAGACGGGAAGCGGCATCCCCCTCCCTTCACTGCTGTCCTGCCATCACCCGGCAAGTGGCCCTGGAGAGCCCACACTCCTGAGGGGACAGCAGGGGGAAGGCAAACGGCGTCTCAGCACCGCGATGCCTGGAGGAGCCTTGGGGCACCCGCAGGGGTCCCCGGCCCACACTTTGAGAACCGTGTCTTCCTCGGCCTCCTCACAGCCTCGGTCGGTTCTGCCTTGTTCGTCCGCTCTGTCCTCAACCTCTCCCTGGAGCCTCATATTTCACAATTGTTCTGCTCTCATTCTTTCTGCTGACGGCACATTCCTTCCATATTTCCTTTTCCAAATTCCTAAAGGAAAGAGAGAATCCATTTGGCCCGCTCTCCTTTTTGAGCTGGAGCCCTGGCTCCCGGGCCCTGGTGTGCTCGGGCTGCGTTCTGATGGGACAACGGGGGGCCCCGCCTGAGGCCCCACCCTCCGAGCCAGGGAGGGTCAGCAGGGCCCGGGGTTCAGCTTTCCAGCTCCTCCTGGGGAGAGAAGGTTGCTCCTCGGGTCCCACCACTGAATTTCTAACGGTGATGCCTGCAGGACCCGGGCCACCTCTCACCCCAGAGCTGCCCCTCGTCACAGCATCTGTCCCGGCCGCGGAAGGGGCTCTGGGGACACAGAGGAGCAGAGCTGGCAGGCTGCAGGAAAGCCTCTGGGCCGGGTCACCCTCTGGGCCCCGCTGCCCCCTCTGAGCCCCGCTGCCCCCTCTGGGCCCCGCTTCCCCCTCTGAGCCCCGCTTCCCCCTCTGAGCCCCGCTTCCCCCTCTGAGCCCCGCTTCCCAGCCGCAGAGCGAGACGGCACCGCCTCCTCAGAGGGCAGTCCTGCCCAGAGCTGACGGGCGGGCTCTGTATCTGCACCGTCCTGCCCCCAGGCCGCCAGCCACGCACGGCCGCTGAGCCCTGGAAACACGGCTGGTGCCCTGGGGACCAAGTGTTCACGGTACTTGATCTGACTGATTCACGTTGGAGTAGCCACTTATGGCTCACGGCTGCCACTCTGGGAAGGGCCGCTGCGGCCTGTCCGAGAGGTCGTGCAGGTGAGGTGCTGGGCAGGAACGCGCCTGCGGGGGAGCTGCCACAGGGGCAGGCCGGCAGGTGTGACTCAGGCCATGGGCTCAGGACTCCTGCGTGACACTGACCCCCAGGGGACGGCTCACTTCTGATTGCGACACCCCACCCCCAGCCACCTTGGAGCGCGGCTCCTGGGGCCCCGAAGGTGCCCACCTGCAGAGGAGCAAGTGTTGGAGATCCGGGACCCAGGAACATGGGGAAGAGGGAAGCTCCCTGGGGAGACTGGGGCTCGGAGAGTCCGCGACCACAGAGGGATTTGTGGGTGGGGGAATACTCACAATTATTCCCGAATAAAATCACCAACTGCCAACAAGCCTGATGTAAACGCTGCTCAGCAAACCCCCCTTGAGGTCATCCCCCTGCCCACCTCACCTTGACGGGGTCAGGGCCCCGGCCATGTTCAGCTGTGGGCCCTGGGCGAGGAACCCTGTGAGCTTGGCTGCCTGCAGGGAGGCCCGTTGGGCACAGGCCTGAGGGGGTCTCAGCCCCTGGCAGCCTCCAGGACAGTGGCGGGACCCTCAGGCGCCCAGGCAGTGGGCAGCGGGCAGCAGAAAGCAGACATCCGGGCAGAGCGCCAGGCCAGGGGCACATGGGGGGCGACACAGGGGCCCGCGTGGCCTCCTCTCTGCTCCCAGTGGGCTCTTGGCTGGGCTAGGATGAGGCACAGGGTCGGTGAGCACGGCCAGAGCTGCCCCTCCCTCGGGCACCTGACAGACAGCACCGGGGAACCCGAGAGCCTTGTCAGCACGTTTGTCCGCAGAATGCAATTCCGCTCCGAGCGCTCAGCCCCCGGTCCGCAGAGCCCGTCCACCCCGGCGGGAGACTGAGACCGGGCAGCATCCAGAAGGGGGGCTCCTTGACTCAGAGGAAGGGGGGCAGGTGCAGAGCAGGCCCTTCTGGCCGGGGACCCGGCTGAGGGTGGGAGAGCTCACACCCCTCCACGGCAGGTACCGAGCCCGGCACCCAGATGGGAGCCCAGCAATGTCCCCAGGGGAGGCTGCCCGGGTGTCAGGAGAGCTCTGGTGAGGACAGGCCCTGAGAACCTCATGGAGGCCATAAAGTCTCGCAGGTGCACACGTGAGCCTGCCTGGACCCCCGCATGGTGGATGGGAACCTGCCCAGAGGATGGAGAAACTGAGGCCATGCTGAGCAGCTACCCGCCCCGGGGGGCCGCCGGGAGAGCTGGGCTCTGGGGCAGCAGCCGACCCCCTGCCCCCTCGCTCCGCTGCCCATGACTCAGTGTCCCCTGGCTTGACCCTCCCTGGGGAGGCGGTCGCCAGCTTTCTTCCGGGCCTGGCTGGGTTCACAGACCCCTTTCAACGTGTGCCCAGCTCTTGGCCAACAGGGCTCATTCAGCACCGCCCAGCCCCATCGGGGTCCCTGCACTGGGAAGGCAGCTGAGGGGCGGGGCCCAGGAGAACATTTTGTCTACGGTGTAAGTCATGCTTCCCTCAAAGGGCAAGAAGAGGCCGAGCCCAGGAAAGGAAACGGGCGCAGCACGTGTGAAGAGATGGCCAACCTCACTCTCCATCCGGATGTTCAAATCCAACCTGGGGACGGGCCGAGCGCCAAGGGCTCCCTGAACGCCCAGGCCTCGGTTCCTGCGGAGCGGGAGCTCGTGCAGCCCCTCGGGGGGCGGCCCAGGAGCTGGCGGGCAGAGGGCTGGCGGGGGCGCAGTGTGGACAGCAGAACACAGGCGGAAGGCAGCGGAGTGAGCAGGTGGCAGAAATACAGGGCACGACACACCAGTTTACGGAAAAAAGTGCGTGTGTGAGCGTGGGTGAGTGTGTGCGCACACTTACTTCCCTGGGCTCCGACCCCACCACGGACATGGGTGGGCCCCTGGAAAGTGGCCGGAGGGGCTGAACTTCATGCCCTTCTGAGTCCCCTGGGCTTTCACATGGATGGGCTCCCCGACCGTCTTCAGGGAAAGCCCCGCGGGGTGTGTGGTCGGAGGCCTGGCTGAGCGTGGTACCAGCGCCCCTGTGGGCCTCAGTTTCCTCATTCGTGAACTGGGAACTGCAGCCTTCCCTCACTTGGTCCTCACCACCAGGGACAGGCGGGTGGGGTCCCGGTCCAGGGCACGGGGCCATGGGGTCCAGCCTGGGCGGCTGGGCCACTAGCCTTCATGTCCAGATGTTTCCAGCCCCGGCCAAGCTGCTGCCCTTTTCTGTCCACACGGGGCAGGGCCAGCTGCAGCCCGTCCTGCACACACCGCAAGCACTGTGCACAGGGTCTCAGAGCAGATCACTGGGCAGCGGGCCGCCCTTTCAGAAAGACAGGGTCCCGGCCTGGGGTCAACGTGGGAGCTGGGGAAGAGGCCCCAGAACTGCCCTCTGGTCAGTCAGGTGAGGGGAGGGCAGGAACTGTCCTTCAGCAACAGCCCAGAGAGGCGCTCCCCAGGGAGCACCTCCTCCCCCAGGAAACATCCCTCCCCCAGGCAGCAGCCCCAGGGATAAGCTCAGGTGCCACAGGGACACCAGAGCAAGTGTCCGCTGGTCGGCAGCAGGGCCGGGTGGGTGGGACAGGGTTGGGTGGGGAGCTCACTGGCTCAGCTTTGTCGAAAACCCAGCTCCTCATGTAGCTCCCGTGGGGTCACAGGACTTAGAAGTGGGTGTCTGTGCCCTCCCCAAACAGGCACAGGGCTTTTGGGTCCCCCATGGCCCTCGTGCCTCTTCCAGGTTCAGGTGGGGCAGCGCCTGAAGCTACCCGGGGACAGTCAAAGGGGGGTGCGGTGACATCAGACCAGGCTGGCCGTGGGCCTGAGCTCTGAGGGGGACGCCTGAGGGACATGTGTCCCGGACACCTGCACCCCCAGGCCGAGCTTTCTCCCCTGAGGGCCAGCGGGGCTTCCAGGCAAGTGCACAGGCCTGTGGGGTGGACAGGCCTCCGGAACCCAGCACCGGGGCCCTGGCTGCGCAAGGGGTGGGCGGCCGTCTCCCGGGGGTGGGCAGAGCAGCCTGCGGGGGGGCTCGAGGCTCCAAGTCTCAGTGTCCACCTGCCTATGCCCCCACCTGCCAGCAGAGAATGGGCAGAGGAGAGGGGCTCCCAGCCCCGCAGCCACCCGCCTGCCAGGTGGGACAAGGACGGCACCTGAGGGGCCCCATGCGCTGCAGCCCCTGGACGCGGGCGGCAGTGGAGACAGGAGGCCCCAGGAGGCCCAAGGGAGTCCGGCGGTCAGGACTGGACTGGACACGCCCTCCAAGGACTCTCAGGGAACTTGATCCCAGGGGGCCGGTTCCTGTCTGGGGTTTGTCCTACGTGCTCGGGGGAGGGGCCTGGCTGGAGGGTGGCCCCTGAAGGCAGGGTCGTCCTGCCCCTTGGCCCTGGAAAACACAGGAAGAAACCGGATGGTCCCACCAGTTGCAGCCGACTCCTAACAGTCTAGAGTTTGGCCACCTGCCTCCACACCTGGGTTGCTGAGGAAAGGTCCTCGCTGGGTCTGCTAAGGAGGAGACAAACTGTAGAGGGTGGCGACCTGCCTTGCAAATGGCCGTTGCTACAAAGCAGGGTGAGCGACAGCAGAGCCAAGGCCACTCAGGCACCCCTGAGCCCTTTGGTGAGTGACTGGCCCTTCAGCGGCCATCCCTCAACTGACCGGACTTACAAGCAGCACAGACCCAGGAGCGCAGGCTTCCACAGGGGGCAGAGGCCACAGGAAGAGGAAGGCCGCCCATTCTGGGCCTGGAAATGACAAAGTGTCTGGAATGTGCCCCACCCGCCAGGTACTGCCAGAGCCTCCAACAGCTCCCCTGGTGCCCAGTCGCCTGACCCCACCCACCCCGACCGAAGCAGGTCCTGCCCAGACTGTCCTGTCCCCACATCAAGTTCACATGCCCAGGCTGGACACTCACTCTGTGCTGGGCCGGGTACCACAGAGGAGCCACAGGGGCCGCTGGGTCTCCATCACCCTCGGGGCTTTTCTGCATTCTGTTGTGAAGACCTCTATTCACTGCCCGGATTTCAGTTAGCACTGGCTGCATTTTTCTCACCACAGACCTGTCCACCTATCTACCTGCTACACGTCCATTGGTCCATCATTTTTTCCTGGATGCATTTAGGTTGCAGATATTATTAGACTTCAATCCAAACACTTCCACAGGCACATCACCAACTAGAGTTCAAGATCCATCTGTTTTAGGTCAAATTTACTCACAGTGGAATTCACAAGTCCTAAAGGTAGCAGTACGTAAGTTCTAACAAATGCCCACACCTGTGTAGTCCAGACCCCACCAGGAACTTTGTCCTCACCCTGGACTTGCACTGTCAATGTTTACATTTAAGTTACTTAAAATTAAATGAGGGGCTTCCCTTGTGGCACAGTGGTTAAGAATCCGCTTGCCAATGCAGGGAACACAGGTTCGAGCCCTCGTCGGGGAAGATCCCACATGCCACAGAGCAACGAAGCCCGTGCACCATGACTACTGAGCCCATGCACCACAACTACTGAAGCCCACGCACCTTGAGCCCATGCTCTGCAACAAGAGACGCCACTGCAATGAGAAGACCGCACACCGCAATTAAGTGTAGCCCCCGCTCGCCGCAACTAAAGAAAGCCTGCACACAGCAACGAAGACCCAAAGCAGCCAAAAAAATTTTTTTTAATTAAATTAAATTTAATTTAAAAGTCAGTCCCTCAGTCACACTGACCACATTCCAAGAGCTTAGTAGCCATATGTGGCCAGTGGCTGCCTCAATGGATGGCACACCCTTGCCCTAGAAAATTCCTTCATCCATTTTGCCTAAAGCCTTTTTAAAGGCTCCCAGTGGGGAACCGTGAGCACTGTGCCAGCTGCCCTCCTGCCTCTGTGGGGCCAGAGCAGGACTGGAGCCCAGCCTCCTGCCCTGACCAGGGGCTCGGAGGCTGTACCCTCCCAGACACTACAGGCCAGCCAGGGCCTGCGTCTCCACGGGCCACATGGGCGCCAGGCTGGGCGCGCATCCCTGACAGTGGCGGGGGCGCGTGTTGGACGTAATGCAGGTCTCGCGGCCGTTCCCAGCACCGTTATGCATTTTTCACGGGAGGCAAATTGTTCTCTGAGCATCAGCCTGCCGTCAGGGCCCGATCCTGACACAGCAGCCACGGGACTTTGAAGTACTCCAACCCAGTATTAATAAATCATAGGGCGCACTTCGAGGACACCACTAACGGTTAGAACACTGGGCTCCAGAGCTGCACTCGTGCAGAAATGCGGCTGCGCCGGGAAGGAGAGGAAGGACCCTGCCCCCCACTCCCTTGCGTGCAGGCATGCTGTGTGGCCTCTGCCGAGTTGCCTGACTTCTCTGAGTCTTGGTGTCCTCCCGGATCGGGGAGAGGCTCCCATGGCCCTTGGGGGTGAAGTCTAAACCCTCAACGTTGCCCCCCGTGCACCACTTCCCCAGCCTGGACTCCAGGCAGACCCCCAGGCTGGGGCTCCTGGGGGGTGACGCAGGTGTGACTTCCACTGGAACCCCCTTTGGACCAAGAATGCCGAGAGGCCCCCGTGCTCTACGTCCGAACACTGGAAGTTACACACCAGGCTGAACGACTGCGGAATAAATAACACCAGTCCATCCTCCCACCAGACAAATCCCTGCGTGGCCTGGATGTCATATTCCAGTTCTGGAGTCCCGGACGCAACGTGGCCTGAAGCTTTCCTTTCCCAAGACACCCCCTCCAGCTCGGTCCCTCATCATGCGTGGACGTGTGAACCAGGGCTGGACACCACACTCCCAGTGACCACACCCAGCTGCGCCCCGACAAAGCGCCACCCTTGGCCACCCCTTAGGACCAACGGCCTGGCCACTCAGGAGGGGGCCGGCGAGGAGGAAAGTCACTTGGCCATTTGGGCAGGGAATGCCAGGGTCTTGGGCCCAGGACACGGGCCATGGGTGTCAGACATGGGTGTCAGGCATGTCCCTGAGGCCCGAGGGAAGGGCTGGGCTCCGTGACTCGGCCTGAGCACTGGACTCGGGCCATTCCCCTGACCACTGGGTCTGGCTGCCCCGATGCAGGAACAGTGTCTCCAGGCTGGCTCCACTCACAGGGGGTCAGGTGGGGAGAGCTTTGCAGAAACCTCCAACATCCCGACCTCTAGGAAAGGGCTGGGCTCTTCCTCACGCTCTGGCCCTCCGGGTGCCCCATCCTCTGCTTCTTGAGTCCCCTCACCTCTGACAGAGAGGTCAGCAGACTCCTGGCCAGAGGGAGAGTGCTGGGCTGGCCAGGGCCTCGGGTGGGAGAGGCCGTGTGGCCACACGGAAGCTTCTTGCCTCCAACGGGTGGGCCGAGAGAGCCACAGAGTCGGGGGGTGGGGAGGCCTCAAACAAAGGGACCAGCGGGCTGGACAGCACTGGCCCTCTCCCGACAGCTCCCACACATGTCTCTGGCCCTGCGTCTGAGTACCGTGTGGCCTCCGAGGGAGGCTGGCGCCCGCACCCTCAGACTGGGCAGCCTGGCCCGGTCCCATGGTCCTCGGGAAGAAAGGCTTGGGCCGGAGACAGCAGAGAGCTGCAGAATTGGACAGGGACATAGGCTCCCTGAGCCGCTGTGGGTGGAGACAGGGAAGGGCAGCTGGAGCCAGCCGTCGCAGTGGGGGCCTGGGACCCGGGGACCTCGGGGCTGGCGGCCAGCAGTCAGTGGGCTCGAGAGCCAGGGAGGGCACTGAGGACGGGGCAGCCAGGGGGCCACACGTCGGGGAGCTGGGGGAGCGCCCACTTTAGAACCAAGGGCTAGCGGACACGGCAAGCGGGCTGCTGGTGGCCAGGAAGCCAGGGGCTAGGGCTACAAGGCCTGGAGAGCCGCAGTCCAAAGGCCTGGGGGGCAGTGGGGCCGGCGCTGGACAGCACGGCCATTCTCGGGCAGTGTGTGCGGGGCGGGTGCTCAGCCTAGGCCATCGGGGCTGCAAAGTCAAACGAGCCGACCTGACCTCCAATCCCCACGCTGCTGTGTGACCTCAGGCAAGTCACTTCACCTCTCTGAGCCTCATAAGGAAGTGGAGGGTGCGTGGGAAAGTGTGTAGCCGCCCCGCACAGGCCAGCACAGCGGGGCGCCTTCCTTGCCCGCTCTCTGCAGGGCCTGGGCTCGGAGGGCGGTGGGTCAGGTTGGCCTGTCCTGAGATGCAGCCTGGAGTTCTCGTGGTCGCGGGAGCAAACACCTGGCAGCCCCTGTCATTCTAGATGACTGCATAAAACCCGCTAAGAAAAGTCAGGACGGCACCCCCTGACCCCCACGCCCCTCCCTGACTGCTTGGCCCGGGAGTGGGGGAAAGGCTGGCTGTGGGAGGGGCCTGGGACACATCCCAGGGATGGCTTGGCGGCCTCTGTCGGGGTGAGCAGCACCTGCCAGGGACAGATCCTGCCTGCGGCCAAGGGGCAGGCGGGGCCTGGCTCGCAGAACCAGCCCCTCACCAGGCCAGAGGCAGCAGCCCCCTTCCTGGGAGTTGCCCGGCGGATGACCGCGCGGGGGCGGGGGAGGGGGGCACTCCCACAGGGCTCAGGTTGTCGGGCCACATACTTTCCAAACAATAGCCGCTGCGGCAGCACAGGCCAGCACAGGCCAGACGGGGCAGGCAGCCAGGCTCTGCGCCGGGCCCAGGGAGGCCCCCAGACGCTGGGACCACCCAGGCCTGCCCTCGCCCCACCCAGGGGAAGGGGACAGAGGTGCAGCATGTTCACCCCACAGATCTTCCCGGAGCCTCTGCGCCAGGCCAGGAGTGTGGTGAAGGAGAGGGACAGCCGACAGATGGACGGACGGACGGACAGATGGATGGAGTCATCCAGACAGGCCCTGTCCACTCCAACTCGAGAACGGGACAGCCGTCCCGCCTGCACTCGGCACCTCCGTGAGGCCACAGCTCAGCCCCGGGCACACAGCTGCACCTCGGCAGCCGGGACCCTCCCTGGTGCAGGAAACCGAGTCCCTCAGGGCGCCCCCGCGCAGGGTCCTGTTGCTGGCGCGGGAGGGCCCCGCACCCCAGAAGCCCCAGTTCCCACTGTCTCTTCATTTCAGTAGACCTCTGCCCCGACCCCCTCTTCTCCCAAACACACTCTCTCATTCTGTGGATGAGGGGTCAGCTTTCTGAATGGAAAATCGGATGTCAGGTTTTGCTGGGAGGCACCTGGTGGAGAGGTGAACGGGCCCGGCTTTGGGGCCCAAGAAAACTCTGTCGGGCCTCCCCTGCCACTGGCCAGAGATGTCACCGGGTCAGCTGCTCTCCTGTGGGGACTGTGAGGATTAAAAGCAGTAAGTCCCGCTGGGCCAGGGGTCTGACTCAATAAAAGTCACCTGTCCCTGCTGTGCTGTGATCATCATCCGACTCGTGCCTGGGCCGGACACCCCCTGCTGCCCCTGGACAGAGAGGGGGCAGCCTCGGGCCACGCGGTGGGTCCTGGGTCTCCACGGCCAGGCCTGGGGCCTGGATCCACCTTCTGGAAGAAAGCCTGGGGCCGGGACGTGCTCGGGGAGGGGGGAGCATGTCACCAGCCGAGTCAGGAAAACAAACTCCAGGCAGAGGCCCAGCTGGGCTGCCCCAAAGCGGGAAGCGGGCAGGGGGGACCCCGGTGGGGCGGCTGCAGAGGCCCTGCTGCCTGGGGAGCTGATTTAAGGCTCAGCTCCTGATCTCCTGTGACACGTTATTGTGTAACCTGCACCTTTCTGTTCACATAGTAATTTTCGCCTCCCTCCCTGTCAAACAGAAGACAGGTTTTCACCTTCAGTCGCAGCTGATGAGCCACCGAGATCGAAGGAGAGGCTGTGCTAATGAAAGTGATTCACAAAGAAGCTGGACGGACGGACGTGTGAGGACAACGAGCACGGGGGCTGCCGGGTCATCGAAGACACAGCCGGGCAGGCAAGTGAGGGCTCGTCCCTCCCTGATGTCCTGGGTCCAAGGCACGGTGCCCGCCGGCCGGCCTCTGCACACTCTCCGCAAGGCCCAGCCGGAGTCTGCTTCCAGATGGAGCGCAGCCGTGAGACTCACCCCCTCTCTGCACGTGGCCGTCACTCCGTTGCTTAGGCCCTTTCCCGGGGGTCCCAGCTACACACCCAAACTTCACGTGGCTGTTCCCGAGCAGGACGCCCCTTCAGGGTGACGGCATGCGTGAACGGAACGGAAAACATGGCCTCGGGCTCGGACAGGCCCGATCTGGGCAGCTCTGTGCTTCGCAGCTGTGCTGCCTTTACACAGAGAGCTGAACCTCTCTGAAGCTCTGCTTTCTCACCTGTGACAGGGGGATTGAACCTACGTTCAGCACTCGTGTGACTCCTTGAGAGAATTCAGCGAGCGTGGCCACAGATGGCACTTTGAGGAACAGCACGCCCTGCGCCGGGCTCAGAGGCAGCTGCTCAGAGGCGCTCAGTGCCCTAGACCAGCCCCTCGCTTCTCACCCCCTACCAGGCGGGTTCTGCTCCTGCGAGCGTGTCCTGCGTCTGGGATCTCAGGGAGCGTTGGGATGGGATGGCTTGATGGGTGGCCCAGCTATAAATCTTGAACAGTGAGGTGGCTCGGCTTCCCCTCCTGCAAAGTGGACCCAGTTACCTCGAGACCGTGGGAGGTTAACGAGTCAGAGTTTGTAAAACGCTCTGCGGATCAGATGAAAGGGGCTGGCGGGGGGGATGAGGGGCGGCCCCTGGAGGACAGATGTGGTGGTCCTGGGTGCACCCGCACGCTCCCTGCTCTGTGCTGCGCGCACACTCAGATCCCAGCGCTGGGGCCACCAGGCCCAGACAGGGAGACCTCCCACCTCCCACCTGCTCCTGGCACAGCTGCCCCCGGGTCCAGGAAGGGCCACGGCCCCTGGGGCAGCCACTGCTAGTCCTGCCCAGAGAGTAAACCCAGGAGGCCCTGCGTGCAGCTGTACAGTGACTGCTGCCCCAGCAGCCGGTAGGTGGCTGTGCTGGAGGCGGCTGGGTCCCAACCCCCCCTTAACCTCCCTGTGTTTGGGCGACTTAACCCACCCCACTCGTCAGCCGGGAGCCCACCAGCCGGGGGGCTGTCTCTGCACGGATCCAGGGCCTAGCCTCCTTCTTGTGCCTCCAGGGCCTGCTTTATCCCAGACCACACCTGAGAGCAGAAAGGAAGCCGCCCCTCCCAGCCCCCAACACAGCCCCAGTGGATGGGACAGGACGAGAGGCCAGACCCCCCCCACCCCCGGCCTCCAGGCCTCGGAGCAGCTGCCTGGACCAAGGGCTTCCCAGGGGAGCGTCCGCACCCTGCCGGCCCCGGGGACCCCGGCCCGGCTCTGCACCTGCCTGGCAGTCTCTGCTCTCTGGCCAGGCCCTCCTCTCACACCCTGAGACCCAGAGCAGACAGATCAGGGTGCGAGGATTCTCATGGGGGGAGGGGGGGGCAAGAGCTGTGCTGGGTCCCAGTTAGGGGAGCGAAACAGGAAAAAACACACAGGATTTCAAAGCCTTGGTGCCAGCAAAGCAAAATTTCTCTTTAACACGTTTGACACAGGTTACATGCTGAAATGACAATACTTTGTATTGTTGGGTTAAATATACAATCAAAGTTAAATTTCACCTGTTTGTTTTTATGTCTTTTAATGCAGACACTAGCAAATTTGGAATTATCGATACACACATGACTCTCATTCTGTGGCTACTGGACAGCTCTGACCGAGAAAAACCACCCCATTTTAAGGTCAGGACATGAAGACTGAAAAAGAAAGCCACCCAGTGCGGAAGGAAGGAAGGAATGAGTGAGTGAATGAGTGAGTGAATGAACAAGCGAATGAATGAGTGAGCCCCCCTGGGGAGAACCACATTCAGGAAGCAGGTGCCCTACAGGGCAGGCCACAAGTACCCAAGCGTAGGGATGACCTCTTCTTACTTGGGATTTTTGATTTAAACTGCAAGATGGGCAGAGAGCCTGCCCTGAACCAGCCAAGCCCGTTTCCCGGAGAGCCAGCTCCCCTCTCGGGCTGGAGACTCCGGGGGGCAGCCTGGGCCACCAGCACGCCCTGTGGTGCCCAGAGAGGCTTTTCCTTCAGGAGGACCCGCGGTGAAGTCAGAGGCACACGGCCGCTTTCACAAATAACCACAGAAATGCTGGATTCAGCAGAGAGCCCACCCGCCCGGACGCTGCCCCTAGAACTCCCCTCCCCAGGCCCAGGGGCCGTGCCCAGCCTCTCCCGTGGCCTGAGGGAGTGGACTCACCCACTCCCGGTGGTAGCCCGGGCCCCCAGCCCATCCATCAGTGTCAGGCTCCAAGACGGGCTCTGCTCTACAGGACGCGGCCGCTTCCGCCACGCGTACGGTGAGGACAGAGGGGCCAGGTGGGCCTGTGCTGGCAAGAGGAGCCCAGCCTCCTGCTGGGGGCCACGCGGCCCACCCTCCCGGCTTGCTGAGAAAGGGGGCTCTTCTCTCTGCACAGCTCCAGCTGGACGGGAGCCCTGAAGGGACGGGCGTCTGGGGCACGGCCTCTGGGCAGAGCTGGCCATGGGCTCCTGCGAAAGGGTCCGGCTGGCAGCCCATCTCCTGAGCTCCCACAAAGGCCGGACTGACCAGGGGCCATGGGGTGGGCGCTGCCCCAAGCTGGCGGCATTGCATGGCCCCGCCGGGGAGTCTAGGGACCGCTGCCGCCCTCCTAGGGCCCAGCGTGCACTCGGCCATCGGGGTAAGGGCCGCACACTAGGTGTGGAGGAGCCTGCAGCGGCCACTCAGTGCCATGGCCTCATCTGTGGGGGGAAACTGAGGCCCGGAAAGAAAAAAGGACTTGTTTGAGGTCACACAGCAGCCAGGGGTCCAGGCAGGCCCAGGATGCCGGTCCAGGACTCTCCTTGCTCCCCTTTTTATTTCCTATTCCCAGGCAGTAAAGTGAGGGGGGGCCGGGTCACCATGGCATTTGGAGAGGGTATCAGCCTGCTAGGACTGTCATAACACAACACCCCAGACTGGGCAGCACCAGCAGCAGAAATGCACTTTCTCCCAGTTCTGGAGGCCCGGTGCCAAGACGAAGGTGCCACCTGGTCGGTTTCCGGTGAGACTTCTCCCTGGCTTGCCAACGGCCACCTTCTCCTGCGCACTCACACGGAGGGACAGAGCTCTGGTGCCTCTTCCCCTTCTTATAGGGGCACCGGGCCTACTGGATCAGGGCCCACGCCATGACCTCATGTAACTAATTACTCCCTAGAGGCTGCATCTCCGAATGCAGTCACACTGGGGGTTAGGGCTTCAACCTGTGGCTCTCGGGGGACATTCAGTCCATAGCGGAGTCACATGCTGTGATGGAACTAGTCCATGAAAAGCTCCAGAACGTCCAGCACGCAGCACGCGGCCGGGCTGGGGGCAGGAGCAAGGGCCTGGCTCGCCCTCGGGAGCTGCTGGCCTGCTTTGCTGATGGCACCTGAGCACGAGCCGTCCCCAGAACGGGGCTGCTACGGCCGCGTCACACGAGGAGCCCCTGTGCCTGCCCCACCCCCTCATCTAACCCTCTCAGCGTCTGCAGTGAGGCCAAATCTGCCCGTCCTCAAGAGGGCGTGAGGCACCGACCAGGCCCCTGTTTGCCCAAGTTCACTGGCGCATTGTGAGGGGGTTCTGATTTGCACCTGGGACTTTCCAACGCCAGGTCCAGAACGCTCCCTCCCAGCCTCACGGCCCCCAGCCCAGCTGCCCGCCACAGTGTGGCGGACGGGCTCTTCAGATCCAGCCAGCAGGCGAGAGGCCCCTGGCCGCCCACGTTAGCCATTCCTGGCCTGACACTTGAGCCACAGACTCAGTTATCCTTTATCCACTAAGTAATCCCAGTGGAGGCCAGAAAGAAGCCGAGACTTGCCTCGGGCCGGGGCCAGGCGGCCGGGAGATGAGAGGTCACGCTAGGATGGCCGCCCAGCCGTCCGGCGTCCTGAGCCAGCTTCTGAATGAGATCAGAGTTGGAGAGACTCCGGGCGTCTCGGCCGGGCACTCGGCCACCACCAGCCCCTAGGGCAGGCCCTTATTGAGAAACGCACAGAGGGGGACAGACCACCTGGGTTCAGACCCACAGCTGTGCCCTTTCCCGCCCCCCAGCACCTGTTCCTGGCTGCAGAATGGAGTCTCTCTTTCAGGAGTTTGGAGGAGCTCATCACTGGGTGAGGCGCACACAGCAGGTGCTCAATAAACGTGGCTCCTGGCTTGGTGCCTTCAGAGGCCTCTCAGTGAGTGCCGGTGCTCAGAAGCTACTGTCAGAAACTCTGAGACCCTCACCAGCCCCCAGCCCCCAGCCCCCAGCTGTACAGAGCCCCCAGAAGGGAGGCTTGTGGGCGTGGGGACCCTTTACTGCCCTCGTGCCCCGAGAAAACTCCTAGTGAACGTGAGACCAAGAGGGGAGCCAGTGACAGCCATTGGTCTCTTGCCATGATCCCTGGGGATGCCCTCCTATAGGGACCCCCCACAGCTACTCAGTCACATCCCAGAGGGAGCCCCGGGAGCAAAGGAGTTTACCAAGCCCATGGCATTTCTGACTTCTATCTTCCCCATGATTTAAAGCCCTGGAATGCCAGCTCTGTGAGGGCAGTGCTGTGTCCTGTCACGGCTTCGTGGTCTCACCTAGGGCCCTGCCTGACCCTGAGAAGTTATGGTAGCTATTGGATGGATGGGTAGGTGGATGAAGGAGTTGATGGACACATGGATGGGTGGATGGATGGAGGGATGGATGGATGGACACATGGATGGGTGGATGGACACATGGATGTGTGGATGGATGGATGGATGGACACATGGATGGGTGGATGGACACATGGATGTGTGGATGGACACATGGATGTGTGGATGGATGGATGGATGGACACATGGATGGGTGGATGGACACATGGATGGGTGGATGGACACATGGATGTGTGGATGGATGTATGGATGGACACATGGATGGGTGGATGGACACATGGATGTGTGGATGGATGTATGGATGGATGGACACATGGATGGGTGGATGGATGGATGGATGGACACATGGATGGGTGGATGGATGGATGGGTGGGTGGAGGTGAACAGCCTGGCAGCCAACAATAAAAAAGTTTGGCCTGCTGATGGGCTGAGTTAAGGAAGCCAAACAAACAAAGGTTACATGCGTTTTGACTTCATTTACATAAAACCATAAGAAATGCCGGCCGACCTGAAGTGACAGGGAGTGGAGTGGGGGTACCAGGGAGGTGCCAGGGAGGGTTACCAAGGGCACAAGGAAACTCTGGTGTGACGGGCACGTTCATTGTCTTTATTTTAGTGATGGGCATCCCTTAGTGATGGTGTACACTTATGTCAGGGTTTATGAAATTATACATTCCAAATATGTGCAGATTGAGTAATGTCGATTTTACCTCAATAAAGCTGTTTAAAAAAAGAAAGAAAAATGTGGTATCGGGATAGTAGGATATTCATAAGAAAAAGATTAAATTAGATTCTTCCCTTGTACTTTATACCAGAAGTAAACTAAAAATGGGTCAGAGATATAAATGTAAAATAAAACAAAATGAAACCATAATGAGGGAAATCTTCATGGTGGCAGCTCAGTGCTGGATCTTGGTGTGCCAGTATTTCCACAAATCTGCACACGTGACAAAATTCCACAGATCTGCCTGCCACTCTGATCCAGAGCCAATGTTCTCGTTTTGACCAGTCAGATAAAGTTCATCCATAAGAGGAAATGGTCGATGGGACCCTCTGTGCTGTCTTTGCCACCTCCTGTGGGTCCATCACTGTTTCAAAATTAAAAGTCTTTGAAGTAAATAAACAAACAACCCATAAAGCCCTGAAAGAAAACATGGATGGGTTTTTCTATAATTTCTTTGTTTAAAAAACTTTTGTTTTGGGTTTCCCTGGTGGCGCAGTGGTTGAGAATCTGCCTACTAATGCAGGGGACACGAGTTTGAGCCCTGGTCTGGGAAGATCCCACATGCTGCGGAGCAACTGGGCCCGTGAGCCACAACTACTGAGCCTGCGTGTCTGGAGCCTGTGCTCTGCAACAAGAGGCCGCGACAGTGAGAGGCCCTCGCACCGCGATGAAGAGTGGCCCCCGCTCGCCACAACTAGAGAAAGCCCTCGCACAGAAACGAAGACCCAACACAGCCAAAAATAAATTAATTAATTAATTAATTAAATTTTTTAAAAAAGATACCTAAAAAAAACAAAAACAAAAACTTTTGTTTTGCAGAAAAATTAGAAATTAAATAGATAAATGACAAACTGAGAAAACATCTTCAAACTATATCATAGGCCAAAGGTTACTAGCTCTGATATTTAAATAGCTTTTACAAATAAAGAAAAAGGCAAACACTATAGAAAAATGGGCTAAAGAAATGAATAGATAACAGAAAAGGTAATCATATGAAAATATGCTCAAAAGATAGCAGGCAGGAAAATTTAAAACTGAAGTAGATTTGTCATTGGAAGTGTGAATATTAGAGAAAAATGAATTTGGGGGGTATTCGAATCAATTAGAAAGCTTTCAAGTATGGTTCAGGCAACTCAGCTAAGTGAATCTACTTTTCAACTGTAAATTTTATGGAATCTAAGTACAGATAAAGTATTTCCAGTGAAAATGCAGTGTGCGAATCAAGATGTGCTGTCAATGTAATATATGCACCAGATTCCAGACTCTATAAAAGGAAAATAGCTCATTAATAAACTGCTTGTCGATTACATGTTGAAATGACAGTATGTTCTTGATCCAGACCAGTCAGTCGTCTGTGGTCCAGGCGCAATCAGCCTGAGGAGGAGACTTGTCTCCCAAGCTTGAGGAGTAGGCCCCCTTCTCCCAGACTCTTCTGCTGAATTTAAATGCGGGGTTGGACCCCAACTGCCCCTGCCCCTTTGTGTGACCACAGAGGACCGTCCTGAGGACAAGGTCTACCCCTGTGAGGATGGCTGGGCAGGGGGACAGCCTGGGTCTGGGCTGAGACGTCAAGCTGCTGACCGCTCAGACCCGCCCCATCTCCACGCCTCTTCCCTTCACCACACTCGTCCTTATTTTACGTCAGGCAGCTGGGTTTCGGTATCTGCAGCCAAAGAATCCTCTGACCCCCTGGCAGGGTTAGGGTGCACCTGCCGGGTGCCCTCCCGCAAGGCCCACCGGGGAGCTGGAGCCCAGGCCACACGACTTCCCGCCAAGTGTCAACAGGAACCACGATTGCCTCTCTCCCCCACCCCAATGTGCCGCCAACGCTCGCCAAGTGCCAGCTGCCAGCCTAGCCCCGGGCTGCAGGCGAGCTGCATGTTAATAGGAATTTTCTGTGCCACGACCCCAAAGGGACTGAATAGAATTTCAAAGCGAGGTGGGGAGAGGGATCTCTCCCAGTGCCCGTCCCAGAGAAGCCGCTCCAGACGCTTGTTGAATGAATGAGTGAGCAAATGAATGAGTGAATGAATGAATAAGTGAATGAGTGAGTGAGTGTGTGCACCTGGCCTTGTGGGGTGCTCTGAGCCTGGGGACCTCCCAGTGCTGGGCGTACCCCCTGCCCAGTTCAGGAGGGTCCTGAGCATGGGCCCAGAGGCTGGGGGCTCGGCTTCCCTGAGGGGGTCTCTGCTTCTTTTCCTCTTGCCCGTCTGTGTCCACGCCCCGCCCACCCCGACATGAGAAGGAAGCTGGGGACACCCCATCTCTCCTCAACTCCCAGCTGTGCTCTGCTGCTCCTCCAGGGTGAGTGGGGCCCCTGGAGCTGGTGCTTTGTTCTGCCCCTGGGGGAGGTGGCCGGGGTCTCAGGGGCTCCTCGAAGCTTGTCACAGGCCGAATGAGAGCTTGGGTTACTCGGGCTCTGGGGCCGGGATAGGACTTGCTAACCATGGGTGGGTGGGAAAGGAGGACCGCTTAACCCCCTCCCTTCTGGGCTGCAGCAGAGGCCAGCCTCCCTGGGAGAGACAAAGGCATTTAGTCACTTCCCTGGAAGGCTCACATCCAGCTACCCCATCCTAAAGAAACAAACAGACGTTTTGCCCAGCATGGTGATTTTTCCAGATGCACACTGTGCCCCACGTGGCCGTGTGGCCTCTTGAGAGGGGAGCTCCAAGCCTGCCCACAGGTGACAGGCCTGGGGTCACCTGGCAGGGTGCTTGGGGTCACACCCTTTGCCCTCACCCCACCCCACCCAGCAGAGCCCCTGTAATTTGGGAGTGACGTCACCCCCATCTCAGCCAAGTCCGATGAAAAGTCCCCGTTCACAGGAGGAGGGTGAAGTTTGTGGCGATCCCAAAATAGCCCCAAAGAGCTGCCTGCCACCCCAGGAATGCCCGGAAACCACGCCCGGCTGAGGACAGAGGTCACCCAGCTCCCAGGCCTTTGAAGCTCGAAGGGACTTGAAGAAGCTTCCAGAAGACCAGCAGGGTCATGGCTCCTCCAATGCCTGGTCCCCAGGAGCCACGGGAGAAACATCTGCTCAGGGGGTGAAGGAAGGAGGAACCAACGAGGCAGGAAGGGACAGGAAGTGACTCTCCCTGGGGCCTTAGGGGTCTCCTGCCCCGCCAGCACCGCCGGGCCTGCTGGCCCCGCCAGCCCCGCCGACACTGATGCGCCCCTGTGGCCTCTGGAACATGAGGGGGCAAATCCCGGCCGTCTGGGGGCAGCCCCAGGACACTCGCCAGTCGTCACCATGGCGCCACTGGGTGAGGCCCGAGCTGAACGCGAGACCCCCACGGGGAGGGCAGGGCTGCTGCCCCATGGGAGACGGAACGGAGTGCAGACCTCAAGGACTTGACCAAGGTCACAGGGCCTGGCGGGGAGGGGCAGGAAGACGCAGCTCTGGCCGTGGGCGCGTGGCTGCAGTCTGCAGTCTGTGAAACGGGGCTGATTCCGAAACTCCGCCCGAAGGGCTGTGAGGCCTGGATCATCTCCTGGGATCACAGTCACAGCTGCCGGCCTCTGCCCGCCACCCCATCCTCTCCCTGTTCCTCCCACGGACCCGGCTGGAGCCCCTTGCTGACCCCAGAGGGACCACGCAAAGGAAGCAAAGACCTGGCTCCTCTCTGACCTTCAGGGGGGAGGCCCAGGCGCTGCCAGGTCCCTGTGGACTCAGGGACCAGGGAGGGGCCTCGGAAATGCCTGGACGGTGCCCCGCACCATCCTCTCTCTGTGGGCCTGAAGCTGCTGCCCATTTCCTTTCCAAGTGGGCTTTTGCTGTGGCTGTGGAGCATTCCAGAGAGAGGGGAGCAGGCCCGGCAGGGCGGGGCCCTGCCCACTGCCTGTGGGGAGGCTGCGTTTGGGCCCTGGGGTCTTAGGGGAGGTGGTCCCGGCCAGCCTGGGGGGTCACAGTGTAGCTCCTCCCCGTGGCGCTCAAGACCTCTGGAACGAGCAGCCGGTGGGTATGCAGGGGCTGGAGGAAATGCCCGAGGGCCCAGGGGTGGCCTGTCCCTCAGAGGAGGTGCCAGGGGGCTGGTCCCACCGCGTCCATCAAGATGCACAGGGACGGCTTCACGCCTTCGGTGAAGGGCCGTGTGCTGTCGGCGGGCACCGTGTCCTCCTGGAGGACAGGCAGGGGCGGGGACATCCCTGTCCTCTGGGCTGCACGGAGACCACAGCCGCCACCTAGCCTGTGTCCCACGTCCCTTCATCGGTGCCCAGCCAGAGCCGTGGAGAAAGGCCACAGACACGTGGAAAACGCCGAGGGCCAAGGAAGGACCTGCTTTAATTCCAGCAAACATAACATGTGTGTGTCGTGTCCAAAGATCACGTCTATTTATCGAGCGCTTACTGTATACTGTTACATCTCCTAACCCGTCAATGCTCACGTCAGACCCTGGAGGTGGGGTCTACAGTCACCCATTCTCCAGATAAAGAGACGGAAAACAGAGAGGTCAGCGTTCTTCCCAGGTCACGTGACTGGTGAGGACCGGCCAGGATCTTGACTCTTAATCCCCATGTCAGGCCCCATTTGTTTAAGTTACACTTTTATTTTAGTGTCAGTGTTGCTTCTCTTGTGAGCTGGTTTTGGAGGCCGTGACCCAGGCCCACGTGGGGTCTCCGCATGGTGTCTTGGTTTCCACCATCACAGCAGGCGTTTCTGGGAGGCCTGACAGACACGACTGTTCCCTAGAGTAAGACGATGCTTGTCCTGCACCTTTGGCCCCAGAGGCGAGCCGTCCTCAGGCTCTTGGGTGAAGAAGAACGGTGGGGGGGTCAACGTGCCCCCTCCCCATATCCACCCCCAAACCCCGGCACCCGGGCGTCCACCCTTGTCCACCTCGGGCAGTGGCCCTGACTTCGCCCTCTGCCCCATCTCCTGAGCCCCTGGTGGCAGATCTTTGGTTCCCAGCGGCCCCTCCACCAACTGGCGAGCGGGATTCTGAGGCAGGTTGGGGAGCCTAGCTGCAACTCAACCCCAGACCCCCAGATCTGAACTAATCACTGGGCCACACGGACGCCCAGTGATGCAGAAGGACGCCTTGGACCCCGGGGGGTCAGACCAGGAGCCGCTGCGGCTTCCTTCCACCCAAGCCACGGCCAGCCAGCCTCTCCCTGCAGCTTCCAGGCCGCAGGGCCCGGGAGAAGCCGCTGCCCTGGGCCGTGCCTCAGAGCTGCACTGGAGGGGCTCCTGGGGCATCGAGGCGCCTGGCATCCCGCCAGCTGGGGCTGCAGGAGGAGGCCATGGGCCATCCCCTCCACCTGGGGCCCCTGGCCAGAGGCTCTGTCGGTCTCAGATTCAGCTCTGGGGCCCTCAGCACCCCCTGAAATGGGGATTCAGAGGTGGAGCGCTCCGGGGGGTGTTGGCCCTGCCTTGAGCTCCTGGACATGCCTCCTCCTGCCCTCAGTGGGTCCTGAGCCCTGGTCCACCACTGCCCATGATCGACTACCTCTGACGCTGGTTTCCACACCCATAAAGTAGGAATACTACGCATGTTAACTCAGAGCAAAGCTGGCATGAAGTGTCCCGAACGTGCCTTTCCTGAGGTCAGCCGCTCCCTCTTGGACGCGCTGTGCTGGGCTCCAGGGGTCAGAGGTGAGGGCAGCCCCTCCCTGAGCCTCAGTGTTCCTGTCTCTAGGGGGGTTTGCGTGAGAAAGTGCCAAGACTCCTTCTGGCGTTCCTGGCCCCGGCCTCCGCCCCCAGGCCGGCACAGTGGACGCACAGATGGACGGACAGGGCTGGCTTCCTGGTCCAGGGGCTGGGCCGGGCTCCCAGGAAGGGGCCTGTTCCATGGGCTTCCCCCCACACACCCACAGGGCTGCTGGCGGGACACCCCTGGCCGCCCGCCAGCTCCCTAGCATGCCTGTGGGTGACTCCTGGAGCCCCGCCAGACGCTGTCACACGTCCCAGGGGCCCCTCGGCATTCTCTGCCTTTGCTTCCGACGACGGGGTAGTGCAGGGGGCGGTGCGGAGTCGCCCAGAACCCGCACAGGATGTCAGGCATCCGGGGGTGGGAGCTGGCGGTGGGCGGGGCATGCTGACACCCCGCTTCCGGGAAGGTGAGGCCGTGCGGCGGGGTCCCACGGGAGGTGCGCAAGACAGCGGGACGTGCGTCCCAGGCTCAGGCTCACGTGTGGAGCAGAGGCCGGGGTCAAGGACTGGGGTGAGGGGGGAACAGGATGGTGCCAGCCCTCGGGGGCACATGGGGGGTCCAGGGGCCTCCGCCTGCCCGGGGGGCTGCAGGAAGCTCCCTCCCACTGGCGAAATGAGGTGGGAGAGGCACTCACCAGCGTGGGGTCGGACCCTGCAGCAGGCCATCCGGGCCGCAGGCCTGGCCCCACCAGTCTCCCCGCACGCAGCCCTCGGCAGCCCCCCCGGGTTAAGAGCGACAGCAACTGTGCCCTATTTATATCGTCGGCCCCGCCATCCACAGGCTGCAGTCAGCAGGCCCGGCCAGGGCTTCCACCACGATCAGCTTACATTTAAAATAAATGTTTCCTTAGCTCGTATCCGATCTCCAGTGGCGAATATCGGAAAGCGGGGAGACAGGTCCAAACTCTGAGCAAGGCCTCCCTGCCAGGCACCAGGGACAGGGGCCTGGCCAGGGCCGTCCCCAGAGGGTGGCGCCTCGGCGACCAAGAGAGGCCACCTGATGCTATGCGGCCACTTGGCGCCCTGCAGGTCTGCGACCTCAGCGCCCCACCTGCCCCTCAAGCGGGGGTCTTCACGGCACGCTGCCCGCCCTGCAACGGCTCTGGAGGGCCCTCGAGACAGGCTACGGAAGAAGCGCACGTGGACACGCGGGGCTTGTGTTCAGGGGTCAAGGGGGTTACACTCAACATCACAAGTCGCAGCTGTTTCCAAAGACGCCCCCCACCTCCTTGCTCTGAGGCAGGGGCTCTGAATGGAAGGGATTTTCAGAATCTGGGGAACACGAAGTGCAGCCCCCTTGCCCGTGGTGGCCGCAGCCAGCACTCCTGTCCCTCTGGGACCCAGGCCTCTCCCTCCAGGTGCCACCACATTCCCCTGGAGGGTGGACGAGAGAGGGGACGGGGGAGGTCGGGGGCAGCTGAGATGTGCAGCTCCCTCCCTGGGCCACTCAGACCTGCCCCTTTGGGCAAAGATCCTGGAGATGGGCCGGGAAGACTCAGCCCTGGCCTGGACTCCCAGCAAAGCCCCCAGAAGCCCACAGCCCCCAGTGATAAGAGCCTCCTAAAAAGGTTGCTTCTCTCGGTCACCCCCCACCCCCGTGAGAAATTCTCCTCTGAAGCCAACTGAGAGCCCCTGGGCTGCCTTGGGAGGAAGGGGTGGGACGCAGGGCAGGCCCGGAGTGGGCGTGAAGACAAGAGCCCGAGCGTGAGAGACGGGGGGCCTCCCGGGGACGAGGAGCCCAAGCTGATGGCCCCGGAGGGGCCAGGGTGAGTCCAGCCCAGGAACGTCAGGGCTTGTGGGGGGAGAGGAGGGGTCCTACCTGCACCCCACCCCTGCTTCCCACACGCCTGACCCGCAAGACCCGAGCTGCTTCCACAGCTGCCTTATATCCAACTGGCCGCACCAGGCTCTGAGGGCAAACCAAGCCCCCAGGCACACACAGCCCCTATGCCCACAGCGCCCTGAGGAGGGACAGCAGCTCCCCCAGGAGATGAGGGTCTGGGGGGAGGAGGCTGCTGGGCTGGGCCTGTCCTCCTTTGCGGGGTGACTCTCTCAGGGCAGGAATGCTGGGCGAAGGAATCCGGAGAGGGGGGCCCTCCCAGCCTGGATCACAGTCGCTGGGCCCGTCTCTCCTGTCCTCCTTCTGGGAGGTGTAAGCGCCTGCCCGGTGCTGGGCTCCTGCTGACAGCCTTCCATCACTGGGACCCCTACGTCCCTCCCAGGTGGGTGTGCCATTCTACCCACTTGACGGAGGAGAAAACTGAGGCTCCGGGAGCTGAGGTAGAGCCCGTGGGTGGTGGAGCAGACCCAGGCCTGCTGACTTTGGAGGCCGTGTCTGACCAGGCCGGGCCGCAGAGAGGACGGTGATTGATGGCGAGAACAGCGGCCACGTTGGTTGAAGGCTGAGTCCACGCAGCCCCCGCGGCCCAAGAAAGGGAAAACCCGCTCTTGATCCCAAGGCCGTCTCTCAGGCAACTGAAACCACAAGTGCTACATTTCCAAGCCCAGCAAACACTGGGTGCCAACTGTGTGTTCCACCTCGTGCTGCGGCGTGCTGGGGCCACAGCCCCGCGCGGGAGACAGAGAAGTGCGTGGGGCGGGCCCGGTACAGGGGGTCAGGACCGTGAGACTGGAGGAGAGCAGGGGCGCAGCATCTGCGGGCTGGGGGCTTTCGGGACAGCTTGATCCAGGAGCTGCCGCCAAAGCTGGGTCCTGAAGACTGAATAGAAGTTTTCCACTGGGGAGAAGCATTCCAGGTGGAGAAGAGTGTGTGCGAAAGTGTGACTCGTGCCAGAGTGTGCTAAGTGCCAAGCGCACTGGGGCCAAAGAGGTCGGTGGGGCCGACGCACCCGGTGGAGGAGCTGAGAGGGAGCCCCGGCGAGTGGCGGAGGCAGGACCTGGTTCAGCTCCCGGCCCCTCCGCCATCCTGCAGCCCCTCCGTCTATTCCCAACCCTCCTCCTAGACGGCCTCTGGCTGGTAACCGGAGGGGGCACGGGGAGGGCACCCACCCCGAGGGGGCAAGAGCTCCTCTGGCCAAGACACCAGTCACTTCCTGACTCTGGGCCCAGATCTCCGGCGGGAGGGGCGGGGGGGGGGGCAGGCACCGAGGGGGCGGCATTCCAGCTGGCATTCCAACTCCTCCTCCACAATTAGTCCATTTCCTGCCCTGGCTGCAAATTTCAACCATTTCCTTCTTGGGCCACCTCCGGCCTCTGCCGCTGCCTGGCCCTGCGCTGACCCTGGCAGGGGACAGGACGGTCCTTGTCCTGCCAGCGCCAACTTTGGAACCAGCCTTGCCCTCAATCAAGCATCCTGCCAATAGGCCCCTGGACGCTTGGAGGGGAGCCGACCCAGAGTGGTGGGGAGACTGGGGTCCAATCCTGGCTGTGCAGCCTCCAGCCATGTGCCGAACCTCAGTGGCACACACGTGGTGCCTACTGCATGCCCGAAGAGGGCTGGCACTGGAGACCCTGTAAGGCAGGAGGCAGCAGCCAGAGGCAGGATGTGGGCACCGCTACATGCCAAGGGTGAGCTTCTACCTGTGAACCTTGAAAGCACAGCCTCTCCGCTCAAGGAGGGTGGGCTCAACAGAGAGGGGCCCCCAGGGTGCAGACGGTCCGGGGTCCAGGGCTTGGACGGCCAGCACCGCTCGCCGCAGCAGACGGACCTGAGCGGGTCCCGGGAGAGGCTGCAGGGCTTCTTCCAGAAAGTCAGCAGAGCGGACAGAAAGTTGTTTGTTCGTAGGCACCCTCCCCAAGTTTGGAGAATGTCGCCCTATGAGAGCAGGGTCCCTGACACGAGGCAGGGGCTTCCCAGCCCCCCATGCTTCCCCGGGGAAGCAGGTGCAGGAAGGCAGGTTCTGGTGAAGGGGCCTGAACGTACCCCTCCGAGGTGACTGTACGAGCCCCAGTCTGCAGCCCAGAGCACCCTAGGGTGTCTAGGGCTTGTTCAGGAGTCTGGGGGCCTCCCTCAATAAGTGATCCTTGCCGAATGTCTCTTCGGCCTAAACTGGCTGGAATCCAGGCTGGCACTGGACAGGAAGCTAGGTCCCTGGGGAAGAGGCTCCACAGCTCTGGAGCTCACGGCCACTCCATCGATGGTGGCAGCTGCACGTGGTGCCCACCCAACCTGGAGACCCCTCCCGCCAGCTCCCAGCTCCCAGCCCCAGGCTGGGCCTTCCCTAATAGGTTGATATATCTTTGTCCCCAGAAGCAGGCACCCAGCTGCACCCCTGGGGTGGGGGTGAAAGACCCCCACTTCCCACTCCCAGCACGACAAGCCCTGGGAGCTGCCCGGAGGCTGGGGAGCTCTGCGCCCACGAGAAACCCCAGCAGGGGCCCCCTCCCCCGATTAAGGCCCAAGTCCTGGGCTGGAACTCTGCCAGCCAACTGCAGTTTCCAAAGTGTGCTCTCCCAGGACCCCGGGGAAAGCCCAGCCATGCCCCTGTCCGGGGACCACCCCATCTGGGCCAGCACAGGGGGACCCACGCGTCTCCTGGGGTCGGCCTCACGCTGGAGTCTGAATGACGGGCCCAGAAAAGGCACAGCTGCATCTGTAACACGGAGATGCCACTGCACTTCCCGGGGTGTCTATGGGATTTGAAACCCCTGACCACCAGACAGCGACCTTGTCCAGTGGTTTGACCTTGCCATGACCTTGACCATGGTCCTCATGGTGTGAGGAAGACTCGCCAAGATGCCCAGAGCGGACGGGAGAGCCCAGATCACCCAGCTGCTCTGGCCCAGCGGTGCCCGCGCCAGGCCCGAGCCAGGCCCGCGGGCGCTTCAGGAAGGGTAGAGAGCACACTGCGGCCCCGGGCCCTGGGGGTGGCCCCGGCCCTTGGGGACAGACCCCGCCCCCAGGGGCAGCCCCACTGCAGGGACCTGGGAGAACACGGGACAACGTGGGGCCCAGTTCACAGAAAGGGCGTGTGCATCTGGCCGCAGGGCTGGGCGCCCTCCAGCACAAGCTGCAAACCCAGACAAGCGGGAAGATTTTCCATGCTGGGGCCCAGGGGCCCGGCCAGCCTGCCGTTAATAAAAAGTCACAGGCTCAGCCAGGACGGCCTGGAGACTGGACGGCCCTGCAACGCGTTCTAAGTTCGTGATGTAACGGCGCAGGATCCTGCAATATTTTTCAATAAGTCTTTCCATTTGGGGGTTTTAATATGTCATGGGAGGCTCCTCCCCAACCCCACCCCAAACCCCCCAACCCGGAATCCTGAGAAAATCTCCTTCCACGGTTTCCCATAAAGCAGGTGCAGAGCAGCCGGGGCCGGGGCGGGGGGAGGCGGCGGGGTGACCAGGGATAGAGGCCCTTGTGGGTGCGGCGCCAGCGGGCGGGCAGGCGGCTCCCGCTCCCCCAGGACGCCAGCTCCAGGAGAGGGCATCCCGCCCACCCCCCAGGCAGAGGCCAAACCCAAACCAAATCCAGCTTGCTGAGCACCGTCCACTCACGCGAGATGTAGACGTTAAGGCAGATGCTTCAGGCAAACTTTTAAAAGCCCACTTCTGAGTTAAATACTCAAACAAGGTTCTTGGGCCAAATTCGGCCCCAAGGTCAGAGCAAACCATGCTAATTTGATGGAGCCCCTCCCAACCGAGACAGCCCACCTTGCAGCCCATCTGCCCTGGGAAAGCTCAGTGTGGGGTTGCTGGTGGGCCAGTGAGGGGGGACCAGGAAACGTCGTCTTCAGAGACCGCTAGGCACGCGGGCAGGCACACCAGCCCCCAAACCCCACAGCGCCTAGCCCGTCCAAGGTCAGGCCCTCGGGGAGGGGTGTCCCCCGTGGCTGCCCAGACCTTGGCAGGCGGGACTGGCCGTTTGCCTCCGTCTCTGTGATGGGCCTCCCCCGCCCCCCAACTGGCTGCTGTGACCAGCAGCTGGTTTAACTCGAGGCGGAAAGGACACAAGTGCGTATGGAATGCATACAAGGTGGCAGGCTGGTCACACCCCGGGCCCTTTACACGCACCCTGAGGGCAGCAAGCAGCGGCTGGCCCTGTGACAGGTGAGGGCACGGCGGCCCGGGGTCATTACGGGATTTGCCGAGGCCCCGCAGGCAGAAGGCGTGAGCGCTCAGAACAGAACTCCCCTGGGGCGGCTGTCTGGGCCCTGCCTGCTCTGGCTACTCCTGCGGAGCTGATGGGGGTCACTGGCCCTGGGCTGGTCCACCCTGAGGCCCAGCTGTGCGGGGGAGGCCAGCAGACGGGGCTCCACCAAGGACCGGCCAGTGCCCACCTGCCGGCCCACCTTGGGGGCCTCCAAGCGGCCTGCTCTTTCCAGAGCCCTGAGCCCACCGACCACGCGGGGCCCCAGGCCCGGTGCCCCCTCCCCAGCGCGTGCACAGCAGGAACAAGCCAGGGGGGTCGGTGCTGGGGGGCCAGGGTCAGTGCTGGGGGGCCAGGGTCGGTGCTGGGGGGCCAGGGGCAGTGCTGGGGGGCCAGGGTCGGTGCTGGGGGGCCAGGGGCAGTGCTGGGGGGCCAGGGTCGGTGCTGGGGGGCCAGGGTCGGTGCTGGGGGGCCAGGGGCGGTGCTGGGGGGCCAGGGGCAGTGCTGGGGGGCCAGGGTCGGTGCTGGGGGGCCAGGGGCAGTGCTGGGGGGCCAGGGTCGGTGCTGGGGGGCCAGGGGCAGTGCTGGGGGGCCAGGGTCAGTGCTGGGGGGCCAGGGGCAGTGCTGGGGGGCCAGGGTCGGTGCTGGGGGGCCAGGGTCAGTGCTGGGGGGCCAGGGTCGGTGCTGGGGGGCCAGGGTCGGTGCTGGGGGGCAGGGTCGGTGCTGGGGGGCCAGGGTCGGTGCTGGGGGGCCAGGGGCAGTGCTGGGGGGCCAGGGGCAGTGCTGGGGGGCCAGGGTCGGTGCTGGGGGGCCAGGGTCGGTGCTGGGGGGCCAGGGGGCAGTGCTGGGGGGCCAGGGTCAGTGCTGGGGGGCCAGGGTCAGTGCTGGGCGCCGGCCTCCCCAGGGCCGCCAGGGCTGTGGGTCGGTAGCAAACACATCTCGCCTCTAATAAAACAAATCATCTGAGGCTGGGAAGCCACAAGAGGAAACAGCTGTGCGCTGCTGGCTGTGAACACGTGTTTCCACGCCCATCTCTAGGCTCGCCCGCTCTGCTTCCAGAATTCTGGACTCTTGGCCATTTTCTGACAGCAGAATGCTGTGGGCTGTCGAGAAGGGAGTTTCGGAGGCCGTGGAATGTGTGCACAAGAAATCGGACCGGCAGACCCCCGCTGGGGGACCATGGTCCTCACACGATCTGACCCAGAGCGGCCCTCAGAGCCACAGACGCAGAGGAGGCCGGAGGGACAAGGCCTGTGAACAAAAGACAGGCAAGGATGCTCACGTCGGCTCTGAGTATGATGGTCCAAAACCGGGACAAACTCAAATGTGCGTCAAGGTGATGCATAAACAGATATGGGCACAATGGAACCGCACACGACCTGGCACAGGGGTGGGCGGGTGTCACGAGCACGTGGTGATGAGATCCCAAACCAGGAGGGCTCTGGGAGGTTCTGCCTCGGTGGCGTTCGGGAGAGGAACGCTGATCTACAGGGACGGGAGTCAGAGCAGGGCTCCCCTCAGGCGGGGATTGGTCCTAGGGGATGAGAAAATATTCCGGGTGTTGGGAAACACCGTGTAGCAGATCTGGGAGGTGGTCACCCAGGGGTGCTTGTGTAAGTCAGAGCTGTACACACAATTCACGGATTTGCCATGTGTAGATCACATCTCAATCAACTGCTGTGAAAGACAGGTAAACACTTGAGGGATGTCCCTCCCGCACCCTGGTCCCTTCAGCTGAGCTTGAATCCTGTAAAGCAGGGGTCCCCAGCCCCCGGGCCACGGACCAATACCAGTCCGCGGCCTGTTAGGAACCGGGCCGCACAGCAGGAGGCGAGTGGGGGGCAAGCGAGCGAAGCTTCATCTGCCGCTCCTCACCGCTCCCCGTCACTCTCATTACCACCTGAACCATTGCTCACATCACCGCCTAAACCATTCCCCCCCTCCCCACCCCCATCCGTGGAAAAATTGTCTTCCACGAGACCAGTCCCTGGTGCCAAAAAGTTCAGGGACCGCTGCTGTAAGAGACAGGAGACAGACGCAAGTCTGGGAGAGGATGTGTCTTCTCTCCATCCTGTGGGGCTGGGCGGCCGTCTCTGCAGGCCAAGTGGGAGTGGGGGCCTACTGGTGGATCTAAACACAGAGACACACCAAGATCTGACC
Source organism: Balaenoptera borealis (assembly GCF_965194805.1). NCBI lineage: Eukaryota > Metazoa > Chordata > Mammalia > Artiodactyla > Balaenopteridae > Balaenoptera > Balaenoptera borealis. Next base: position 88,820,805 of record NC_138872.1, on the reverse strand, counting down.
CCAGGTCTTCCCAGCCTTGTGATGCGAGAGAAAAAAGGTAGGACACCCAGCAGACCAGGCAGGTTCCCGGGATCTCACTGACACTGAAAAAAAGGAGAGTCTGGAGCACCACCACGACCTTATCCTGTCTCCTCCTGACCACCACCTCCCCGTTACCATCACCACTGCCCTTCCGCCAGGACCACCGCCACTGCTGCCACCACCATCTCCAGCACCACCATCACCTCCATTACCTTCATCACCTTCATCATCACCTCCAACATCACCAACCCCACCGCCATCACATCCGGCACCACTACCTCCACCACCACCATCACCACCTCCTTCACCACCACCTCCATCACCTCCAACATCATCACCACCATCACCAAAACTACCACCATCACACCCATCATCACTGCCTGTACCACTACCATCAGCACCACCATCACTCCATCACCAACTCCTCCACCACCACCAAAACCTCCATCATCAACTCCATCACCTCCTTCATCACCACTTCCACACCATCATCACCATTAATACCCCCTCTGAGCCCGTCTGCTTTATTACTAAGATACAGGTGAATGTTCTAGTATCTGAGTCCCCAGGCAAGTGGCGACCCTACACTCCAACGTGGGTCTTCAGACTCTGACTGCAGAGCCCTTCCCCTCTGCTCTCGGTCCCACAGCCAAGACCCGTCCCCAGATGATGTGTGTCCACCGAAAGCCCAACTAAAAATCATTCTGAGAGCATGTTTTCAAAGCCCTACGTAATCCTCACGTATCTGGATGCTCCGCATTCTTCCTGATGAACCCAAAGGTGTCACCTTTAAGGTAATCGCGTGACTTGTGCGAAGCACCCTGGGTCCCTCGGAGCCAGCACCACGGCATTCCTGCTCCCAGGACCCCGGACTCGCGATTACATAACGCTTGCTGGAAGTCTGAGCTGACGGACTGCCCTGCCGAAGTATGACTACCACCAATAAAACATTTTATTGCCCAATCAGGACTGCTGATAGAGTCTATATTTAAAGCAATTCTGTTAACCCTGGGAAGTGAATGCTCACTTGGCTCTGGGGCAGCTTGCAAAGCAGAGACAGTGGTTTCGGCAAACCCCTGGAGTCTTGTAAATTCAAGAAAGAAAAACTGGACGTCAAGAAAGCCAGGGCACTTGGGCAGAGCTCCCAAGGACGCCCCTGCTCTGAATGCTTCCCGGCCCTGGAGCCAGACGAAGTCGGGAAGGCCGGCCCGGGGCAGCTCTGGCTGGCAGAGATAAGACAGGAATATGAGCCCCACACGGTACAAGTGCCACAAAACGGTCCCCCAGGTGTCCCCAACCCACGGAGCCCCTCGGCCAAGCTCAGGGCACAGGCAGGCCCTCCGTGGGCCTGTCCCACAGGGCAGGACTCTCCCCGGGACTCGGCGGCCTCATAGGGCTGCTTCCGACATGGCAGCACTGGTCACATGTTGCCACTTACATGTAAACAAATAAAAGTAAGTGACACTTCAGACACTTAGTCCCTTGGTCACACAGGCCACGTTTCAGGTGGCCATGGACACACATGCTCAGTGGCTGCCACATTGGGCCCTGTCCACACGGGTGAGCGTGTCCATCGTGGGGGAAAGTTCTTGTGGGCAGAGCTAGGCTCGCGGTGAGAAGGCAGGACCGCATGGGTCCAGAGCTGAGGGTCCGGACGCTGCGTCGGCTGTTTCCTCCCGGAGGCTCTGGGGAGGTCTGGTCCAGGCCTCTCTCCAGCTTCTGGTGGTGCCGGCACCCGTGACGCCCCTTGTCGTGTAGAGCAGCCCCGACCTCCACCACCATCATCACAGGGTCCCTCGCCCCAGGCCTGTGTCCACATTTCCCTCTTCTTGTGAGGACACCAGCCATCGATTCCAGGCCACCCCACGCCAGTATGGCCTTGACTTAACTAATGACGTCTGCAAAGTCCTTATTTCCGAATAAGGCCACAGCCACTGGTCCCAAGTGGACATGAATTCTGGGGGGACATTCCTCAACCCAGCGTGCCCCTCAGCCCGCCAGACTGCAGCTCCCTCTGCCTCGGGCCACCAGCCGTGCTGTTTTACAGAGTAGCCATCTGTCTCCACCTCCAGGTCGGAAGCCCCGAGGTCAGCACCTGACCTGTCACCCCTGCACACCCAGAGCCTGGCCCATGGTGGGGCTCAACAAATACTTGCTCATGAATGAATGAATGAATGAGTGACAGAGGGGCCACATGGGCTGATTCCAGATCTCTGAAGGTCCTAGGTCACACCATCCACCCCAAGCAGAAAAGGTGCAGATCCAGGGAGATGACCTGGGTTCAAAGGCCTGGCTCTGCTGGGTGACCTGGTCGGAGCCCTGTCTCTATGATGGGGGAGGGGAGGCTCCCTTCCAGGTTGGCCAGGGGGCCAGGTAAGTTGATGGGCAGGGTCTCCAAGACGGCCCTGGGCAAGGGGTGTGTGTCAGAGGAGAGCTGTCGGGGCCTCGTACAGCGGCCCTGGGGGATCCCTTCCACAGAGGCTTTTGCCCAGCAAGGTGGGTGCTCCTGCCGCCCCCTCCATCCCAGAGTCACTAGGGGCTGGGATGGGAGGGAGCCAATGGAGGAGGTGCTAGCTGCCCAGGAAGCTCCCGGAAGGCGGCTGCCTGGAGCAGGTGCTGGACCTCCTCACATGGCCCGCCCAGGCCAGGGGGAAGGAGGCAGAGGGCCAGGGGCAAACTCTGGCCTGGCAGCTCCCCAGGGGCTCCTGGGCAGCTCGAGTTTCTAAGGAGTATAAACTGTCTTATAAACTAAGATAGCAACTCTGATGACTGAAGACATAAAAATAGCTGTGCTTACTCAGTCCCTTCTCGGGGTTCTGTGGGAAAGAGTCCGGCGGCCGGAGGGCTGACCCCAGGGCCTTGTGCTCACCCAGGGCTCGCACAGCTCATGGAGAAAGCGTGGGAGGACCTCCAGGAGCTGGGCGCCATGCAGCTGGAGAGCGGCTGGGAGGCCCACTCCCTGCACTGTCCCTTGGTGACGAGGAGGGGGCACCACTCCAAGGGCACTGGCTGCCCTAGGGGCTCAGGTCTGGCCACAGCTTCTCTGGCCCCTCATTCTGTCACTTCCTCTCCTAAAACTGCCTTTTCCCAGCCTCTCCTCTGCCCAAGGAGCAATCCTTTGACCCACTTTTAATGTTAAGAAGGGAAATCTTAATACACAAGCACACACATGTCCTAAACCAGTTAGGATGTTCTGGCTGCAAGTACCAAAGAAGCAACTTGAAATGGCTTTAAAATATATTATGTCACGTGACAGGAAGTTTGAGTTGGTGCACAAAGCTTATGTGACATCACAGGACTTGGGGTCCCTCCTCTTCTCTGCTCTGCCATCCTCACCTGGCCCTAGTCCTCAGAATTGGCTCTCATGGTTGCAAGATGACTGCCATAGCTGCAGACATCACATCCTTATCCACCAACCTCTAAAGACACACCTGCCTTGCGCCTGTCTTTTAAGAGCCAAGAAGATGTTCCCAGGAAACCTCAGCAGTATTCTCTAAAGTCCCATTGCCAAAATTATTACAGGAAGTTTGTCTTTTTTCTTTATGTAAAGTGAACATTTATTCTTTCTGTAATAACAAAAAAAATTAACTCATTTTTCTAAAGAAACTCTCTTTTCAGTAGAGCACAGGCTCTGGACCCCAAACTGTGGGTTCCGTCCTTCCAGGGCAACCCCAGGGTGTGCAGGGAAAATCTGGGACAAGGTGGGTTTTCTCCAGGGCCTGACAGGGCCTCTCACTCTCCTAAGCCCTACTGGGATGTTCTGGTCGGTGGGCAGCAGCCTGTGTGCTCATTCAGGGACCCAGGCTCCAAGTGACCAGGGCTCTGCCTCCCTCGGTCCCTCAGATGTCCCTCCACTCAGGGGCAGACAGGGAGAGGAGGGCGAATGGGGGTGGAAGGGCAAGCCCACACAGCATCCGTCTTCCTTCTCAAGCTGCCACAGCCCAGCCCACCCCAGACACTGGGTCTCAGGTCCTCCTAACACACCCGTGACCCCATACCACTCGGCGACAGACCACCATGCACAGTGGTTGTTTCCCACAGAAGCAGGAGTTTTCAGGGCTCGGACCCCAAGGCCTCCGATGGCAGCAGGAAGCATTTTAAGCCTCACCCTGGCTCCTCCAGGAGAATAACACCAACTCGCTGGGGTTTGTAAGAAAAAGGACACCAGTGACCTGTGTCCGTGGAGTCTCGTCTGCTCTGGCCGGCTCACGGGGGTCACTGCTGCCCTCCGAGGAGCTGGTCTTGGCGGGGGTGCCTGCCTTCCCCCAGCTGGCCTGAGCGCTGTCCCCCCGGTGCTGAGCAAACCCTCCCCTTTGGTAAAGCATTTTGCATGATGGGGGGAAAGGACTGAAGCACCGTTGTTGTTTTTACTAAAACACAAAATTAATTAATTCAGCTGTTTCTCCTGACCTCAAAATGTCGGAGGAGCAGAGCAAGTTATGAGAGATGAATTATTCATATCTTTGGAATCCGTTCTCCCAAACCTGTGCAAAAATAAATTGGGTTTTCCTCCGAAGATGGGGCTGTTTCACCTGAGGGCCTGTGAGTTTGAGAAATGAGACTTTACAGGCAGAGACCACAGACTCCCACCGTGGTCGGGACATCAGGGAAGGGCAGCCACGTGGACGGCCCGGCAGCGGACACAGAGGACACGGGAAGTTATGCCCCAGGGTGTCCTGTCCTGGGCAGAGAGAGGCGGGGACGAGGGGACACATCCAGGCAGAGGATGAGAGTCCAGGCCCCGAGGTGCTGACCTGCTCTGTGGCCTCACCACCCCCGCCGCTCCCCACTTTTCTCGTCTGTAAATGAGTCTGCTCGGCACCAGCGTTCTGTGACTCTGACCCAGACCTGCCTGGTGGGTTTCCTTCAATTCGTCTGGCTCAGTGTCTGGATCCCCCACCCAAGGCGGGAAGCCTTTGCTGGCCTTCGGAGTCACACAGGTCCTCCCAGGTGGACATCACCCTTGGGGCTGTGGGAAGGACCAGGGTGTCCAAGAGTTTTTACAACGTTGGCGGGTGGAGCATTTGGTCTTGTCGATATCTCTTATTTAGCTGTTCTGATGGCTAATGGGGTCGAACACCTTTCTCTGGGCTTATTTGCCACCCATACATCTTCCTTGGTGAGGCGACCAGGGGTGTCTGGACCGGGCTCTGAAAGCCTTTCCAGAGGGGCTCACTGACCAGGGGCCGGGCGACCACACAGGGGCGTGCGAAGCTGCCTGGCCCAGTCTGGGTGGGCGGCTTTCTCTCTCACCATGGCCAGGAGCTCTGTCCCGGACCTCTGCCTGGTCCTGACCTGAAGGCCCCCAAGCCCGATTCCTCACTTCTTTTTTTTTTTTTTTTTAATTTTACTTCTGGCTGCGTTGGGTCTTCATTGCTGCGTGCGGGGTTTCTCTAGTTGCGGCGAGCAGGGACTGCTCTTCATTGCGGTGCGCGGGCTTCTCATTGCAGTGGCTTCTCTTGCTGTGGAGCACGGGCTCTAGGCGCGTGGGCTTCAGTAGTTATGGCGCGTGGGCTTCAGTAGTTGCAGCACGTGGGCTCAGTAGTTGTGGCTCGCGGGCTCTAGAGCGCAGGCTCAGCAGTTGTGGCGCACGGGCTTAGTTGCTCAGCGGCATGTGGGATCTTCCCGGACCAGGGCTCGAACCTGTGTCCCCTGCATTGGCAGGCAGATTCTTAACCACTGCACCACCAGGGAAGTCCCGCGATTCCTCACTTCTCAATAAGGTGATGACCGCACGGCCGTGTGTCCCACGCTCAGCTCGCAGTGCAGGGCGTGACCAGAGCTGACCCCACCGCCACCAGCGTCGCCTCCACCCCTGTGAGCTGGAGGGTCTGGAGGCGCTGGGAGCAGGCCTGTGCCTTTTCTGTGTGCGGTGTGCCCCCACCCAAGCAGTCCCAGTAGAGAAGCCAACACCAGGTGCCATTTTCCAAGGATGCCAGGTTTTCTTTGCTTCCAGAAAGCCAGCCCTGGGGCCAATCGGCCGCCAAGGGAGAGGGCAGGGTATCTGGGGGCCAAGACCAGCGCTGGGAGCAGGACTGGCCACCCCAGCCAACACGGGCAGGGGGGCTGGCTGGAAGCGCCTTCCCCTCCTAGAAAGCAGAGGCCTCGATATGAGTAAGTTGGGAATGGCCTTGGGGCCCAGCCCAGGGACCTTGTGAGCCCCACTGGGGAGAGGTCCCCCAGAAGCCTCTGCCCCCCACTTCTCCTGGGCCGTTAGTTTCTGCTGTTTGTGGAGCACCTTCGGATGCCCACATGAAAGGGCTGCCAAGGGCTGGGGTCAGTGGGAGCCCTGCTGTGGCTCCTGGTTTGGTTCAAAGCAGGGAGGCCCCGGGCTATGAGCTCTAGGCCCCCAGCACGCCCAGCCCTGGACACAGAGGGGCACGGGGCAGATAATCCGGCCGCGGTTCCCTCCCTCTAGACCTGGGAAGCAACGATTTGGGGGCGCTGTCAGCCAGCTGATCAGAAGAGCCTGAGGAGGCACCAGACTGCTGGGGGGGAGGTGGGAACCGAGGACCCAAGTCATCTTCTCGAATGCTCTTGCTTTGCTACGTCCATTTGGAATAACGTCTTCTGGAAGATTAGCAAGCCTTGCTGCATTAAAACCATTGCTTTTAGGAGAGGCTCCTTTAATGAATTTACAGCGGAATGTGAAGGGATCTTCACATTCATTTTCTACCACGCCTGTCATGCGTCCTAGGCACACTGCAACATTTTGAGACTGGTCTTCAACTAATGAATGGTAGTGGGTAGAAAACAGTGTACGACCGAGGACCGACCTGGGACGCTGGCCCAGAGGTGGGGTGGGGCAGTGGTGGGCATCCGGAGCCTGCCCCGTGGCCCTGGCAAGACTGGGGCCGGTGGGATTCCTGACCCTCCGGGTCGTCCCTTCCTCCCGCGTCTGCCCGCATCCAGCGAAGCCCCAGGCTGTGAGCAGCCGGCGCCCGTCCCCTCGGAGCCCTGGACCCCCCACGCCCCAGGCCGGACCGTTCTCTGCTCTGACCCCAGGCTGCAGGCCAGTCCCAGGCACCGCGGAGGGAGGCGGGGGGCAGGGGTGCCAGGCACTCAGCCCCTACCCCGAGGTCACTGCCTTTAGCAGGAAAGAGGCCGCAGGCCCAGCCGAGGGCAAGAAGGACGGGCCCAGGATGGAGCCCAGGAGCAGCAACGTCGGGCTGGCTGACGCTGGGAGGAGCCTGAGAAGAAAGTATTTCCTCTCCGCAGCCACCTTCCTTCTGTCCCCAGACACGGGTGGCTTCCCAGAGACCCACCCTGGCCACAGTGTCCCGAGAGCCTGCGTGGAGCTGGGCCACGTCCAGGCCAAGCCTCTCACACCCTGGACCAGGAGGGAGGCAGCGCCCAACAGAGGCCCGGCCTCCAGGAGAAGCAGGAAGGCCCAGGTGGCACGGTGGGCAGGAAACCAGCTCTTGATCCCGCTAATTAATGGCTTCAACCAGCTCTGAGAAGCAGCCCAGGCCCAGGAGCGTCTGGCCTCGCGACGGCAGCCTCTCTGAAGGATGGCTTTGCCTAACTTTTGTTTTAATGTTTGGAAACCGAAGGCTCACCTCCCCTAATCTCTCCATATTAGCAGAGCTTGATAACAGGTGCTCTGGGGGATGGGGGACAGAGCAGGGGCCGAGGGACGGTGGGCAGCCCGCCCCACCCTCCTCACCCCCTCCCACTCGCCCTGGTCAGTCCCCAGACTGAGAGAGGGCTGCCCACAGCAGGCCCTTCCGCCCGGGACCCTCCTCCCACTGCCTCACCCACGGCCCCTGCTCCCCACCCTGGGTGCCCTCAGCAGCCCTCCCCAAGTTCCAGAGAGAAAGGAGACCCTGAGGGTTCAAACACAACCTGGCTCAGGCTCAGGTTCTGATGCCTCCACTTCCAGGATCTGAGGCCAGTTCCGTACAGAACCCTTCTGGAAAACAGAGGTTGCTGTGGCCCCAGTCCCGGGGGTGGCTGTGAGGATTAAAATATAAAGCACCTCACACAGCTTCAGGACCCAACCGCACTAGCCAGCGCTGCCTTCTCCTCCAGGCCCCCACTTCAGTCTAGAATTGTGTGTGTGTGTGTGTGTCATTAACGTAATGCCCGACTCTCCCCCTAACGGTCAGTTCCACGAAGGTAAAGAGCCCTGGCGCCCAGCACGGCGACAGGCCCTGGTAGGAGCTGAAGAACTATCTGTTGGGTGGGTGGGTGGCGTTTGGAGGAATAAATGGGTAGATGAGGACGGAAGGACTAACCGATGGATGAGAGACCTGCAGAACCGGACAGGCAGCTCCACTCTGATGTCCCACTGAGGTTCCCTCGAGGGACACCCAGCCGACACCTGACGAGAGGAACCGTCTCCCCACTGGAACGGACCCGTGCTTTCTCCCTCGCTGTGGAATCCGGGCTGACCTGGGAGCACAGGTGCACAGCAGGGCTGCAGAGAGAGCGTCTGAGAGCGGTCTTCCCATCCCGTGCCCGCTGACCAGGCGAGGAAGATGAGGCACAGACGTCACCTCGCAGGTGGCTGGCGGGGAGAGTCTGGCGCCTGGGGTGGGGGAGGCCTGCCCTTAGGCCTCAGGCAGCCCTGGGCTGTGTTTGCTCAGGATGGAGGGTGAGTGCTGGCTGCTCCGTGCAAGGCTTCCTCCCTCACCCCCCAGGTCCCTCCCGGACCCTCCCCCTAGTCCCCCCCAGACCGCCCAGCGGCTGGTGCGGAATGGAGTCGCTGTTTGCTGTTTTGTGAGAAATCCATTTACTGTCTTCATTGCTTGGGAAGTATAATCCCGAGCCTGCAGCTTCCTAAGGCGTTGCCATGGAGATGAATTTTCTGTCATAAATAAAAGTATTCTGGGGTCAGGAGATCTCAAGCATAACTAGGACAGATTTTGAGGGGGAAAATGCCAGAATTTTTCAAACACGCGAGATGCTGATTGGGCTGCTTTTTTCCGGAGGGTGTTTCTCAGGCTGTTGTGAATTTGGACAGGAGCCCAGCCACCTCGGAAAGCGGGTCTGTCCCCTCACTGTCCCCTCCTCCCCCTGGTAGTGCTGGGGCCCCCAGCCACCAGGTGTTGTCAGGGGAGGTCTGGGGCCCTGGAGATGGTTGGTTCCCAGGGGTCCTGCAGCCACAGGAGGAACCTGTGGTGTTGCTGTGTTTCCTCAGACAGGTCACTTTCCCTCTCTGGCCCTAGACCCACCTGGCTCACCCTGGGGTCTCAGCACATTCCTCACGCCCCCTCTAAGGAGCCGGAGCGGGAGAGGGTGTGACTTCCGAGGAGCCCCTGACCGGTCCCCACGTGCAGCCTGTGGAAGTTAGCTTTAGGGACTTCCTTTGTTCAGGGTCACCGCAGGTCGGTCAGGGGGGAGGAAGGTATGCAGGCCGAGGGGCCCCTGGACACCACCCAGGCCAACAGGCAGGCCTGGAGCCGAGGGCTGTTTGCCAAACCGCCCCGCCACCAGTACTAGGTAAACAGAACCCTCTGCCCCCAGGGCCTTCCCAAGGTAGCTGCAATCCCAGTGCAGCCCCAGGCACTGATGGGCTCCAAAAAAATGAAGGGGGTGGAGGGGGGAGAGAAGAGGGGGAGGGAGGAAGGAGGGGGAGGGGGAGGGAGGAAGGAGGGGGAAGGGAGGGAGGAAGGAGCGGCAGGGGGAGGGCCTGCTCTGGCAGGTGACGTCTTTGCAGTTTGTTCCCCAGCATGTGGTCCCTGTCCCCATTTCCCCATCTAGGAGGGTCTACTTCACGTGAGAAAACCTGGCCCGGAGGCCCTTAAGATGCCCAGGGGGACGCCCTGAGAAAGCTCTCCTTAACCTACAAATATTCTGCAAACACAGCCCCATCAGCACGGGACAATACCCCAGGGGGCCCTCCAGGGCTGGGGCTCAGGCCCAGAGAGGGGATGCCTTGCTCAGGGTCAAGCCCCCCCGCCCCCCGTACAGCCTCCCCAGACCTGCTCTAAGCCCGGGGCTCTCTGCCTTGTGCTGAACTGTGACACTATTTATTCGAGCCCCTTGACGAAGGCAAAAGTTTCAACCTAGAAGGCAGAGCTGCTGGGATGCACAACACGGTCTAGGTCGGCTGGGGTGCTTCCCCGCTGAGGCCGAGTGGGGCCCGTCCTGGGGCAATGACCGGTCATGGGACGTCTCACCACGCTAGACGCACAGCCTGGCACCTCCTTTCTCTGCAGGAGGGTCTGTCTCTATGTGCTTGTGCAGCCCCCATGGCCTCTGTGAGAGGGGTGCTGGAGTGCCCACACGCTGCTGGGGGGATTGCAAGATGTGACAGACCTTTAAATGTGTGCTTCCACTTCTAGAAAGATTTTGCACCCAGGAGCCAGAGCCTGGAGGGAGAAGGCCACAGAAGGACCTGTGAGACGGCGGTCTCAGCCAGGTGCACTCCTGGGAAGCCAGCAGAAATCATGGTTTTGAAGACTATTTAGGAACCTGGGGAGGTGCTCTTCTCATGAGCAGAGAGAAAAGATAGATAGAAGTACATACAGGAGTATTCAAGGGAAACTAGAAAATACTTTGAGGTGAATGGAAATGCAAACACACACACCAAAACTCTGGAGATGCAGCTAATGCAGTGCTTAAAGGGAAATTTACAACTGCAGACCCCTATGTTACAGGAAAAAAGAGAGATCTCAAATCAATAACTTAATCTTCCATTTTAAGAAACTGGAACAACGGCAAAATCAACCCAAAACAAGCAGAGGAATGAAAGAATCAAGATTAGAGGGGAAATAAATATTGAGATTATTAACAGAGGCAAAAATTGTTTCTTTGAAAAGATCAACAAAATTGATGAAACTTCAGCTACGCTGACCAAGAAAAAAAGATTTAAATTACTAAAATCAGAAATGAAAAAAGGGAACATTACTACTAACCTTACAGAAAGAAAGAGAATTATAAGGGAACACTCTAGACAATTGTGTGCTAAGAATTAGATAACCTAGATGAAATGGAAAAATTACCAAAACTGACTCAAAAAGAAATGACTCCAAGAAAAATGAAGGTCTATAACAAGGAAAGAGATTGAATTCATGATCAAAATCTTTCTACAAGAGAAGGCCAGGCCCAGATGGATTCACTAGTGAATTCTACCAAATATTTTTAAAAAGAATTAACACCAGTGCTTCACAAACTCTTCCAAAAAATATAAGAGGAAGGAACTCACTCTCATAGAATCATTATTTGTATGTGTTGATACTAAAACCAAAGACATCACAAGAAAACACAGACCACTATCTTTATGTAGAGACGTAAAAATCTTCAACAAAATATTAGCAAACCAAATCCAACAACATATAAAAATAATGATTATACCCTATGACCAGGTGGATTTATCCCAGGAATGCAAGTCTGGTTCAACATACCAAAATCAGTCAACGTTTTATATATATATATATATGCACTATATTAATAGGATAAAGAAAAACATATGATCATCTCAGCTGATGTGGAAAAAGGATCACTCAGAAAAAATCCAACACCCTTTCATGATAAACACTCAGCAAACTAGAAACAGAAGGGAACTTCCTCACCCTGGACGGAACCCACGGCTGGCACCATATTCAATGGAGAAAAACTTAAAACTTTCCCCCTAAGATCAGGAGCAAGATAACAATGTCTGCTCCCCCACTTCTCCCCACTGTACTGGAGGTTCTCGCCAGGGCAATCCAACAAGAAAAAGAAATAAAACACATCCAGATTGAGAAGAAAGCAGTCAGCTACTCCTATCTGAAGGTGACACGATCTTGTACATAGAAAATGCCAAGACCCACGCAAACATTAGGGCTAAAAACAAAGCAGCAAGGCTGCAGGATCGACACATAAAAACCAACTGCATGTTGATCAATACTCACCAGCAACGAACAATCCAAAAATTAAGTTAAGAAAACAATTCCACTGACAACAGTGCCAAAAAGAGAGGGGGCCTGTGTGAGGTCACTGACCTCCCTCTCTGACACCTCAGGGGGCTGCCCCGCTGTACACTCTGCTGGGACAGGAATGAATGAATGAGTGAATGAACAAACGAACCTCTAGAGACCCAGCAGCCACAGCCACTGCCCTTGGCATCTAAAATTCGGGGTTTGGCTTTTCCGCCCATCCACCCCGGAGGAAGTCTGGGTGGGTGACCCGGGCTCCTGATTCCGGCTGTGCCGGGGTCGGGGTGGGGGGGCGGCGGGGACAGGGCGGAGGGCCTCGGACGGGCAGAGGAAGGGACGGTGGCTCTGGGGTCAGGGAGAGTTTGCAGGTGGGCTGTGGTGCCGAGCTGAGCCTCTGTCTTGACGAGGCGGCAGGCCTCCCGCTCCAGGTGGCAGTGCCCCTCTGGGAACACAGGTCCTGGCAAGCCTGCAGCCGCCTCTTTCTCTCCGGAAACGCAGCTGTAGGGAAGGCCCACAACCTCTCCATGAGCATCCAAGGACACCTGGGGCCCGGCGGGGTCCGGGGGCTGTGACGGGGATACCCACCCACCCTCCCTGAGGGCCTGCAGGACTGAACACGGACTGGGAAGGACCTGGGGGCAGCGAGACAGAAAGAAAGGGCCAGGGTCCCGGCACCTGTGCCCAGCCGGCCCCGGGAGAGGCCCCCACTCAAGACACCCAGGGAAGGCGCCAGGCACCCCGAGCTGCCACAGGATGGCACCCACCAGGCCCGCGCACGGCCCGAGACCAGCATCTCAGAGGTGCAGCAGGAGGAGCCGGCATGGGGCTCTGAGCCAGCCTCTCCGCCGGGCCCTCCGCTGGGCCTCCGCAGCCTGCAGAGGGCATGGCCGCCCGGAGCCTGGAAGTGCTGAGAAGGAGGACTGACCGCCAGGCGGGGGCCTGCCCGCTGCACGCTCTGGGTTCCTCGCCCCCAGGCGGGCAGGATGAGGGCCCAGGGTCCCCAGGTGAGGGTGATGGGGCCCAGGCCCCTTGGGAGAGCTATCTGGCAGCGGCTCCCCCGCCAAGCCTGGGCCCTGCAGTGTGTCCTCCGCCTGGAGAAGAGTTTGCAACTGTCCTTACACCCTACACACCAGAGCCACAAGGGGACTTCCAGGCAGGGCAGCGCCTGGTGGAGCCCCAAGGTGGCCGGCCCAGCAGAGACAGGTGCCAGCGAGGGCCGCGGGGCCAGAGGGGCGGGCTGGGGGTGCTTCACCACCGGAGTGCGCCGGGCAGGGGCCTCGGCCGGCGCGCGCAGGGACGGTGTCCGGTGCGCAGTCCTCCCAGGACGGCCGCCCCCCGATCGGCAGGCCGGAGGCCAGACAGCGAACACTCCACATTTTTGGCAGCTGAAGGGCCCGGTTGGAACAGTCGCTGCTTTATTCTGCAGAAGCCACAGGCTTTGCATCCCCGGACCCCAAAGGGGCTGGGGGTGGATTCCAGCCGGCCATGGGGGTGCGGGGGCCGCGGGGTGACGGCCAGCTCCTGCCCGCTGCTGACACCCCCAAGGCCAGGCTGGGCCCTGGCCTCCACCCCAGGGGTGACCCAGGGCTCCTCCCTCAGTGTAGCCATGACCGACCTGAGGTCCAGGGCCCCAGGGACATAGGGATGGGCTCTGAGCAAACAGCCTGCTGCCCGCTTTAGGGGCGCTCAGGGACCCAGAGAAGACTCAGACCCCAGCCCTGCCTCCCAGGGTCCCAGGCTGGTGAGGAGAAACACCCAGGAAGGAGCCGTGAGCAGAGCAGGTGGCCCGAGGCCTGGAGGGGCTCAGCCCCGCAGGGCGGGAGGGAAGCCTCCTGGCGCCGGGAAGGAAGGACCCGGAGCGGGGCACGGCGGGCTGCCCCCCTGGTCCGAGGACCAGCTTCTCCCTCGCCCCTCCTCCGTGTAGAGGGCTCCATGGCTCCTTCTGGAGGGTCCGCTCTGGGCCAAGCCCTTACGTTCACCACAGAGACCAGCACAGCCGTCCAGCCAAGAGTGGGGAAGTGACCTGCCAAGGTCACATGGCAAGGTCGCCCAAGGTCCCATGGTGAGATGCCCAAGGTCACATGGTAAAGCATCCAAGGTCACACGGCAAGGTCGCCCAAGATCACACGGTGAGACACCGAGGGCCACACTGCCAGGTGGTCCCAGGCGGGGAAGAGCCCAGCAGAGCCTGTTCCCACACTCCACCTCCAGCTGCCCCCCACGAGTGCCCGGGAAGGGTCTGAAGACAGACCTCTTGATAAATAGCCCTCCCCAGCCTGGGGGTGCTCAGGGCATTCACTCTGCTTCCCAGGCCAGGGGCCCCACGGGACGATGGCTGTCACCGAGCCCCAGAAACGCTGGCTCCTTCACCTGGGCCGCCCCGCCCAGTCTGGGCCCCAAGACTCAGCTGCAGTTTGTACCCCATGGAATGAACAGAGCTGGCGAGGCCTTGGGGGGGGTGGTCATGAGGCCCGCAGAGAGCACAGAGGAGAGGCCGGGGGGTACCTCCCAGCCAGGCAGGGCCCAAGGCCCACCCCAGGCTTCATGCTTCATTCTCAGAGAGGACGGGGGTGGGGAAGGACGGGATGCCACTTCTCTGGAGGGCAGGGGGCTGGGGTGGCACAGAGGTGGGCGCGCTAGAAAGTGCGGGTGACAGGTGGCCGGGAGGGTGCAGGACGCGTCCCCGAGTTGCGGGCATAGCCCTGCACTCGTGGGTTTGTTGGGGCTGCCACAGACAGCCCTGTGTCCACAGCACCCCCCAGCTCTCCGACTCAGCCCCACGCAGGCATCCCCCGACCTCCTGCCCACCTCCGGCGAGGCCCCAGGAGGGACCTTGCAGGAGCTCCATGCATCGTGTGCACAACCTGGGTAGACGGCTCTGACAGGCCCCCCAGATGAAGCCCATCTCCCCGCTGCACAATTTCACCCCTGGATTCCCCCTCCAATAAGCTTTCTGCCCCCCAGCCCTTCTCGGGCTCTGCTTTGGGGGCCCAGGTTAAGGCTCCACCCAGCACCCCACTGTATAGCCACATCTTTGAATGGCACCCCGATTGCTTAGAGGAAGCTCTCCTCCCCACTGTCTAGTGCACCCAGTGGAATTCCACCCACACAGGCATGGGACAAGGGAGCCGAACCAGCCGAGGGGGCCACCTGAACCCCTCAGTGGTTGATGGGGGGGCAGGTAGGCTCGCCTGGGGCCCTCAGGAGCCCTCGGACTGGATGGGCGCCGGGCAGACACCAGAGCCGAGGCCGCAGGGCCTTCTGCCATCATCTGGGAACGGGGAGCTGGCCCGAGACCCTCCGTTCTGTGTGACACGGTGACAGCCCCCCCACCGACATCCTCCAGCACCAGCGCCAAGGCCCCCCTCCCCTTCTGGGACATTCCTCCTCCCCAAAAGCACACCAGGCCTTTCTGCGCCATCGCTTTAATGGACAGACCATTCATCAGATGGCTTTGCACAAAGAAAGAAAATCTGAGCAGTGTTCGCAGCATCTCACGGGACGTAAATACACAGATCACATGTTTACACATCTAGCATCAGACACGTATCCGCAGCACAGCGTCGAGCACGGCGCAGCCCCAGGACGCCAGCCACGGGGCCGGAAGCAGCGGGCACCCCTCACGGAACCTGCACAGGGGGCGCTCCCCTGTGGGGGGCCAGGGGCCACGCCACCTGCGCCCACCCCCGCACCCACGCGCTCTCGCTGAAAGGCGTCACGCTGCAGCCAAGACCACACCGTGCAGATGCGCTGAAGATGCTCCTTTACAGAATCTCCGTGAACAGGTGAACCCCGGGGACACAATCACCAGAGATGATGACCCCATGGCAACAGAGGGATCCTGACGGTCACACGAGCCCTGAGGCGATGAGGACGGGAGCAGTAGGCCGTGGGCGACGTAAGGCTGGCCATGTCCACTGGCCCACGCACAGATACCGCAGTCAACACACTCTGTGGGATCAATTCTTCCTAGTCCACTTGGCGTCTGAGGGGATGCACGGCTCCGTCTCCGCGAGGCCACGTGCGCCAGCAGGACAGCTCCTTTGGCCGGTTCCCGTAGGTTCTGGAATCCCAAGGGCAGGTCTGGGATCACGGGCCAGCCCAGGACGCTGTCATCTCCCAGTCATCACCCGGGAGCTCCAGCATCCGGGCCACGGGCCACGGGCCATGTGACAGACAGGGCATGGACTCGGCTACGCAACTAGAAAAACGTGGCCACAAATGTTTTTCACATATATGCATTTTGTTAGTGGGTTTGTTTTTTTCCTTTTGGTTCAAAAAAAAAACATGGCAGGCTCTCAGGTATATAAAACTGGTAATATTAGACAAAAATACAAACTTCACCTTTACAAAAAGACAAAATCAAAAAAACAACACACACACATAATTTCTGTTGAATACACGTAAAGCGTAACATCTTACCAAAAATAAAGAGTTTAGGTTCTGCCCAAACACCAGCGGCAGCAGCAGGGAGCAACCCTGGGCAGCCACTCTGGAAAGCCACATCCCCAGGCCTGGCCGCAGCAGGTGGGAGGGACTCGGGGAAAGAGGCTCGGGGACGGCATGTGATTGGTTCACGCAGTTCTCTCGAAATGGCTTAAATTAAAAAGTGAGTAAAATGGGGCAAGGAAGAAACACGTAGAGCCAGAAACATTTAGGAAATGATGCATAGGTGGGTATACCATGTTTATTTTAATACATCTCATTTGTTTGCATCCTGCTAGGAAAGGTACCGTCCCACCGTCCTGACTGTTACTGCAGCCTGGTGTTATCGGTGTAAATGTCATCCAAGAGATAATTAAAAAAAAAAAAGAAAAAGAAAAAAAAAAAGCTAGGCAAAGAGTAAAAAGGAAAGCTTAATAATCACTTTATGGTGTAAAAAAAAATCCACTTAAGGCTCTCAGGAAGGTTTCTGTATAGACTTAAACACTACAGCAAGGAGATGTGGTTTCCGAGACATTCCTGGCTCCTGCGTGCCCCTGCAGAGCCCGGCGGCATCCGATCGCAGCCTTCAGAAAGCAGGCTCTGTGTCCTTGGCCAAAGCACCTGTGACCACCCTGGAAAGAGATCCAGTCTGCCGAGACGTCTGTCACTTCCATCCCTCGGGGCGTCCCTCCATTCCAGCAAATGTTTAGATATTTTTGTGAGTGAGTTTTGTTTGTCATGTTTCGTGGTTTTGTTTGCTCTCTTTTTTTTGACAAGGAAGCTTCTTATTGTTTCACCGAGTGCTACAATACTTGCTTTGATGTCACATAAACAACGTATACTGTCTCTTTGTTCTCCAGAGTGTGCATGGAGACAGTTTTCACGGAGGAGAACAAAGACCACGCTGGCAATAAGCACCGTACATAGTAGGTTCAGGAATGTAACACGCCATGTACATCCGTGTCCCGGAAAAGGGCTGCTGGCTGATCCTCACCTCACATCTGCAGGCAGAGGGGAGAGACAGACGCTGAGAGGCCACGAGCACACACACCGCTGCGTGACGTCGACTGTGTGAAACATTTAAGCCAATCAGGGGTGTGCACGCACACACACGCACGCACACACACACACACACGCCTCGTGGCAAGTCGTAGGATTCAGAGCTTTTATTAAATTTTTCAAATCAAATATGCCTCATTACCCTTTCTGTAACATCCTGACCAGAATTGGGACTAGGCTCTTGGGATCTCACAGAACACAGCTTCATAGCAAACCCCATTCTCCCATTGTACAGATAGGGAAAACTGAGGCCCAGAAAGGTTCTTATGCCTGTCTCCTCACCTTCTTCTTTCTTCCAGCCTACAGCTTGATGTGATTTCTGGAGCTCCTGCAGCCATCTTGGGCCATGAGGCAACCCTGAGGATGGATGCCACCAGCAAGACAGAGGGGTCTCTGTGACCAGGCAGAGCTACACTGAGCTGAGCTAAGAGCAGCTCTTCCCCACCCTACGTCGCCTGTCTGTTGCTCATCCCAACACTTGTACCACCACGTGCCCACAGCCTGAATGCTAGCAGGGAGGCAGGGACGCCTGCCCCTCCCTTTGGGGTATCAGTCATCAGCTGGCCCATGGAGGCTAAGCCCAGTGGTCATAAACTTGGCAGCACAGGCAGGTATAAAACCAGCCCCTGCACCACAGCCTGGGGACCCAAAAGCCAAGGCTGAGCAGTCGTTTTGGGGCTGCTTCAAGATCTGTCCACGTGGACCTTTCCTCCCCCAGAGGATCCTCCTGAACGGACGTGACCTGCGGGCCTCAGAAGCTCCCGACCTGGCAGCGTTCTGCAGTCACACATCACTCAGCTGGAGCCTGGGCTCCCGGGCACCTGTCTCCAAGAATTCCTCTCACAACTATTTGCTTTGGATGCCATGGGCTCCCACATGCCCAGAAGCAAGGACCAGGCTCTGCAGAGCCAGGCAGGCCAACACGAAGGACCAGGAAGGCTTAAAACTGCCTCCTCCATGGTTGCCCACAACCACTTTCTCCTGGGAAGCCCCTCTGAAAGACCACTTTTCCCAGGGCCCCTTACAGCAGAGGGGTGGCCAATGAGATCAAAGCAAAAGTCACTGGGTCCTTTCACCATTATCTCCACCATAATCTTTCTTCCAGGCCTGGAGTGTAATGTGATTTCTGGAGCTTTGGCAGCCATCTCGGGCCATGAGGCAACTCTGAGGATGGACACCACCAGTCCTGGAAAGAAGTGGGTCCCTGACGATACCTTGAGACTGCCATACATGCTCTGGTCTCCCTACCTTATCTCAACCCTTGTTTCTGGCATGTTATTAGCAGCCAAACACAACTGCTATCACAGTAGCCAATAGCCCTATATGTTTACAAAGCATTTTCAGACAGGATCTACTCAGCCTTCAACAATCCTCATCTGTAATCCCTCTAAGCCTCAGTTTTTTCATCTGCCAAAGGAAGTGGGTAACCTGTCCGAGGTGATCCCAGCGAGTAAAGTCAGAGCTACCCCACTGCTGCTCAGGGAACCCAGATCACTCCGCTTGTGTGATGCCTTTGCCTCCCCAATCAACAAGGACCAAAGCCAGAGCAGGGGCCCCGGAGCAGGAGGGAGCCGTGGGCCAGGTGTCCCGAGCAGCGGGAGGGGAGGGGTTGGGGACGGGAATGCGGAGACCCGCAGCCCAGCCAGACAGCAGAAGCTCGCAGATGGATCAAGGCCAATCAGGGCGCGTCCTCGCCTTCGGGGTGATTCGCTGAGTGATCAGTCGCTGCGCCTCCCACCCCAGGACTGCGGCATGGCCGGCGGCCGGCTCCTACCTGGTTGACCGCGTTAGGTGGGTTTTAACCTTTTTCTTTTCCGTTTTTTACCTGACTCCCTACGCCTTCCTGTTGACAGAAGGGCAGGGAGGGTGAGAGGGCCTAAGGGAGGGCTGTGGGGTGGAAACTGAAGCCGTAAATACCTGGGGTGTTTGTCTTTCTGTAAAACAACTCGATGGCGCTGGCACGGAGACACTTCCTGGTCCCCTCAAGCTGGCCCAACATGGCGGTCACAACGCCGGGCTGCTCTGGGCAAAGTCTGCCCCGGGGGAGGCCAGGACCCTGACTGGCAACGCTGTGGCCAGCGCCCACCACCCGCCGGGGACAGGGCCCTTCCTCGGCCACATCTCACCCACTCACCCCACCAGCTGGGCGGCTGGCTTGACCCGCACAGCGGCCAGACCTCTCTCCCTCCCCAGCAGGTCCCAGGCCACGAGGGCAGCTTAGCAAACGGGCCTTGGTTACAGCCCCCGATCCCGCCTCCCCCGCCCTACCCACCCACCAAGCCCACCGGACGTGGCTGCAGAAGCCAGGCTCCGGACCCTCCACTGCACCATCAGGACGGTGCCCCTTACCCGCCTCCTCTTCCCGGTGGTCGGGGCTCGGGCTGGCGCTCGTGCACGTGCACTCCAAGTGCTCCTCCAGCCGCACCTGCACCTCTTTTAACTTTGGCTTCTTCCTGACGTACTCCACCTTGGCCACCTGCCGAGACAGCAGCCTGCTATGGACAAGCGGCACGCAGCCCTGGGAGGGGGGATGTGCCGGGACCCACCCGGGGTGCGAGCAGCCCGACCTCTGACCTCTGACCTCCTCCCAGTGGGAGAAGCAGGGCTATCGGGGAGAAAACAATGAGCTTCGGTGCAGCATTTGTGGTTTGGTCCTACTTTTTGTTTAATATTTATTTACTTATTTGGCTGCGCCTGCGTCTTAGCTGCAGCATGCAGGATCTTTTAGTTGCAGCATGTGAACTCTTAGTTGCAGCATGTGGGATCTAGTTCCCTGACCAGGGATCGAACCCAGGCCCCCTACATTGGGAGCACAGAGTCTTAGCTACTGGACCACCAGGGAAGTCCCTGGTCCTATTTTAACTTAAAATAAACCTAAAGGGCTCACACACGCCGGGAGAAGGCCCAAAGGGATGCACTCAAGGTGGGAGCTCTGGGTGAAGGAAGGTGTCTGCGCCCACGTTTTAGGGACGTCTGGGACAACGTGTACTTGACTATCAGCGGCTGAGGAACAGGGCCGCTGCTCATGGTGTGCGGCTCGGGTGTCACCCTCCCTCCTGAGGGCTCACAGGGAGGCTGTCGGTCTGGATGCGGATTCTGGCCTGTCATAGACTCCAGACGAGAACCCCTCGGCCACCTGACGTGGGGCCGGGCCCAGCCCTGCAGCCTTGCCCGGGTCCCAATTCCCGGGATGGCCCTCAGGGACACCCACTCCACCCCTCGCTGTTCTCCTAGGAGACAGGCAGGAAGGGAGCAGAGCCCACCCAGCGTTCACCCTGGGCACATGGAGGCCCCGGGGAAGCCTGGCTCGTGGTCCAGAGCTGGCCAAAGTGAACGGGACCCCGGGCCACGAGCAGAAGCCCCCAGCCCAGGGACAGTCCTTCACAAAGAGCCTGGAGGCCAGAAGATGGGAGACCCCCGTGCAGTGGGGTCGGCCTTGCACCCTGGCGACAAGGCCGCCCACCCCACACACGAGCTGGCCCGGAGGCCCGTCCAGGCCCGGCGTGGCCACTTGGCTACACCTTCTGGGCACCTCCCCTGGTTTCCTCTGCGGGGCAGGTACGAGGACCCAGGCCCCCAGGCAGGGGGGGCGGGCTTGCCACCCACCAGACAGACCGGCCATGGGACCAGTGCACGGTCCGGCCGCGCTGCCCCGCGTGGGCCCCTTGGTGAAGGACACACGACACCAGCTGCTCAAGTCTTTAGAGAAAAATCTTATTTTTCTTATCAAAGAAAAACAAACAGGAATTTATGGTTGCACCTGCTTCTGGGTATGCAAGGATTCCAGGCCGGTCTGGCACCTCTGTCTGGCCAGGAAATGGCTACATTTTTTCCCCCAAGAACACGCTGTGAGTATTAAATTCTCAAAAGCGTCCTGCACAATAGCCAAGGCCACAGATCAAGACGCTGACATCCTTGGGACCCCATCCCATTGCCTCGGCCCCCAGACCCATACTGGAGCCTATTGGGGCCCCACATCCCTCCCCTCCTTCCCGCTGTTTGTCTTGGGAGCCTGGGCTGCACCTGAAAAACCTGACATTCAGATTCCCCGCCACAGAGCTGCTGTGTCATGAACACCCCACCCGCGTGTTCCCAGAGCAGACCCACCGGAGACACCATCCAGCAATGCCGTCACCCTTCCAAGCAGGGCCTTGAGGAGTTCCTGCCGCTCACTGGCCCCCCCAGCTGGGCTGCTATGAGGCAGGACGCTCCCAGAAGGGCCAGGGAGAGCCACGCCCTGCAGGGGACCCCCCAGATTATCAGAGTGCCGTCCAGAATAAACACCAGCATCTGCTGAACCCCACGTGCCAGGCCTACGACACTCAGCTACCCTGAGAGGGCACAGCAGCGGCTTGTTTTACAGACGGGGAAACTGAGGCAGCATGAACAGGGCTTGTTTCGCTGGAAGGAGGCCTGGACTTGGAACCGGCAGAGGCCCTGAGCTCACCGCTTAGCCGGGGGACACCCTGAGTCTATCAGGTGAGGGCTCCGGGGCTCCACGGCCGACTCCTGGGGTCATGGCCAACGGACCTCGACCTGGCTCACAGGCAGGTGATCTTTCTCCAGGCCCGGCTTAGGGGTCACAGTGGCACAGAGAAAGCGACCAGCTCCAGGGCCTGAGGCTGATGGGCAGGGCCCCAGAGGCATGTCCACCTTCTGAGGTGCTGGCCTCCCTGACCCGTTAGGGCCCCCCCCAGCTCCGGGCAAGCATAGGGCATCCCTACCCACCAGAGGGGAGGGACTCAGGAGCGCTTTATCTGAGACTCACTGTCACTGCCACTGCTTTCTCCCCAAAGCCCCAAACTAGCTCCCCAAACAGCAATGGCTAATGGGGCCCCAGCTGGGACCTCCCACCCAAAGCAACCCCCCAGTCCAATACTGGGTGCAGAGGCCCATACTGGACATCCCAGGTGGACATGCCAGACCCACCTTCCAGAAGCCTGAGGTCTAGCAAAGCAGAGCTGCAGACAACCACCCTGGACATGACCACAGAGCTGGGCCCAAGCTTCTGGAGGCCTGGCCCACGGGCTGCCCTGAAACCAAATGCAGCCCCAAACGTCCAACGTGTGAGGGTCTGGAGGCTCGCCCGTAGGTGGGGACGTGGCTACTCAGAGCTGCTCCTTCGCCCTGACCCACTGCCAGCCCATGCCGGGGTCCGCACTGTGGGGCAGGCACCAAGCGCTGATCATGCTGAGCAGAGGGCAGGGAAGTCGGCCCCCGGGACCCCTGCCCACCTGGCAACGCTGGAGGGTCTGCAGGGGTGCCAGGGTCCGCTCCAGATGCCACCCCGAGGGCAGGCCCTGGAGGTCCAAGGCCGCCAGTGAGCTGTGGGCACAAAAAGCCTCATGGAGGTCATGGTGGGGAGCTGGGGAGCTGGGGGGCGGGCCATCGACCCCAGCATGTCCTGACCCAGGGCCTGGGGGCTGCCTTCAGCCGAGGACACCTTGCACGGTTCGGCCACCTGGGCCTCAGGAGGGCAACCACTCCCGGCCTCACCGTTATCTCCCTTCAGTAAGGGGCGCCTCCGTCCGTGAACGACCAGGAGCGTGTCGTCCCTACCGACCCCCAGCAGCCATCACACCACACCCAGCCTGGGGTTCCCAGGGGCCCCCTCCCTGCTCGGCCTCAACCCCGAATGGAACAGGAACGGTTCCTGGCCAGGCTGGGGGGCCAGGCCAGCCTCCACAATGGGCCTCCTGTTCCCACTGACCTCTGTCTCCTCTCTGCCAGAACCCCCAGTGTCTGGGGCCGGATGTTTTCCTGCCAACCTTTGGATGGGTAGGCAGGGAGGGGACGCCTTGCCTGAAGAGGGAGACGGAGGAAGGGGGCCGGGTCTGAGGAGGGCAGCCGGCCCTTGGCTGCAGGACTGGGCCCCCTGGGCAGACGGGGGCCCGGGGGAAGCCCCGGGCTGGCTGCCCCACCCGCCCCAAGCCGGTCGGGCCTGTGCCCAAGCAGAGAGGGACCACCCATCCTCACCCGCCGTGCCGCCAGGATGCCCAAGGAGCTCTGCACACCCACCCGCCCTCAGCGTGTACCAGGGCAGAGAGGCGGGGTTAATGCCCATCCCAGGACCGGACACGCCCTGGTCCTCACACCGCGGGAAGCAGGAGTGGGAGCAGTGGGGGATCCCCAAAGGCTGGAGCCCACGAGCAGAGAGCCCCACTCCATTCCCACTCCCCTGTGCCTCCAAGCCCCTGTCTCATGCCCTAAGGACAGGCCCCAGAGCCCACCTGCAGGACAGTCTAATCTTGGGCACCCCACCCCCATGCCCAAGAGAGAAAGACCTCAGTTACCCAGCTTCTGGGGCTCACAAGACCCGTCCAACACGCCACAAGCGACGACCCCCAGACCCAAGGAAGCAGAGGCAGGCTGGCCGGGCTGGCAGCAGAGACCCCACAGGCAGGGCGGTTAGACCCCTGTTTCCTCCTTTAACTGAGGAAGAGGCAGCGGCGGGGAAAGCAGGGACGCAGTGCTGGGCTGGGGGCCCTACCGCCCGAGTCTGGAGCCCTGAGGCGGAAGCCGGCGCCCCAGGCAAGCACTCCAGGGGCAACTCGGCCCCAAGGGGAGCGCCCGCCTGAGACCGTGGGGCAGCAGGCCGTGGAATTTGCTTACTCCACACCCAAAGCACGCAGAGGACAAGTCCCCAAGGTCAAGTCAAGCCCCAGCTACAAGTCTAAAGTGCTTCTCACGTGCCAGCTACAGGGTCCTTAACCCCGCACCTCACTCGGGGGCCAGCGGCCAACTCGACAGGCCTGGACTCACTGACCCACAGGGGATCTGAAATAATT
The DNA here is from genome assembly GCF_965194805.1 of Balaenoptera borealis. Lineage (NCBI taxonomy): Eukaryota > Metazoa > Chordata > Mammalia > Artiodactyla > Balaenopteridae > Balaenoptera > Balaenoptera borealis. Next base: position 88,796,648 of record NC_138872.1, on the reverse strand, counting down.
CCCGGCGGAGAAATGAATTCTACTGCACCCCACAACCGAAGGCCTCATTCCGGGAAAAATGGACCCCCCGCCACTGTAGGCCCAGCTGAGAGGGGGCGGGGCTGCTCCACGTGGAAGGTGCCAAGTCCACGCCCCCAGGGTCACACGGGATCATGACCCACCCAGAGCCAGCTTCCGGGGGTGGGGGAGCAGCCCCTCCTCTAGACAGGGACCCCCCCCAGAACTCTCCAGCCTCAGCCACACTTCGGAGAAGCCAGGAGACAGCCTAGAAGCCTCCCTCCAACCCTGCCCTTTTGAAAACAGAAAGACTGACACCCAGAAGCAGGGAACCTTGCCTCCAAATAGCAAGGCCAGCTGCCCCCATTTCACAGTCCCAGAGACTGAGTCCCAGTGCCTCAGACCCATTCCACAGAAGAGGCAAGTGCAGCCAGAGGGGAGCAAGCCAAGGCCGAGACAGGCTTCCAGCCATCGGGCCAAAAGCCAGACCCCAATCGGGCTGCCCAGTGACCCAAGGAAGCAGAATTTTCCCCCAGGACTCAGCGGAGGAGCCCCTGGACGTGTCATGTGAGCCTGACCTTTCTGCATGCCCCCGGTGCTGCCCTTAGAGGTCATCACGGCCAGCCCCCTGCCTGGGAGAGGGCTTCATGGCAAGCACTGGCCATGTGCTGGCTCCCAGGGGCCCCAGGCGGGTGGCAAAGACATCCAGCCCAAGCCATGGAGCCTGTGGGTCTCCGAGCAAGAGTACACCTACCCGCAACAGGGGAGGGGCCTGGCCCCCAGGACCTCAGCACCCCCAGAAGGTCCCTTCTGGCTAGCACTCCACTGACACGCACGTCCAGTGGAACGGGGGCACCCTCCCAGATTTCAGACGGGGACGGAGGCCCAGCACCGCAGGCAGTGCGCCTGGCCCCTCGGCCTGAGCCGCAGAGGAAGTCAGCCTGCCCCCGACCCCCAGCCTCCCCCCACACCGGGTCCCACCCCAGCGCTCCCTGCCCGTCTCCAGCAGGGTGAGGCCCTGAGGGGACCACCAGCCCCTTGCCGTGCACCACAGCCCCCACTAAAGTGCCCGCGAGACCTCTCCAGGGCCTGGAGGAGAAGTCAGGCAGCTCCCAGCTAAGTGGCTGGACACCTCGCAAGACCCGTTAGTGAGGCAAACAACTGCGTCACAAGATCCGAACTTGTTTCGCGTGACCGACCCGGACCCAAGCCCCGGCTCCGCCCCCCGGCCTCGGTGTGCCTGTCAGAGACACGGGAGCGTCCTCCAGCTCACCAGCACGCCTGGCCGCCCAGCTGGGTGGGGCTGCCCCGGGGCCGGGGGACACGCGGGCTCACCTTGACACTCCGGTGGTGGACGCGGGACGGCTGGCACTTGACGCTGCTGGTGTTGCAGCAGCCGGTACAGCGCTTCACCTCCACGCACGGGGGCCAGATCAGAAAGTTGGCAGACGTGGGGTCCACCTGGCTCCGAGGTATCTCGTAAATGACCGTCCTGGTCTTGCAGACCGCGGGGATGGCTTCCTCTGCAGAGGCAAGAGCCCGGTGAATGTTCTGGAAGCCCCAGGGCTGCAGCAGCTCCCAGGGGCCCAGGCAGGAGCACCCCCATGGGCCACAGCTGTCTCCAACAGGACCTGTCACACAGCCCCCGGCCCAGCAGAGGCAGAAAGACCCCAGCCCCCAACAGGTGCACCCGACTGGCCCAAAGATGAGCAGGGGCTTGAGGGCCGGGAGGGGAGACCCCGGGGAAGGGGGCTGCGGGGAGGCCACCCTGGGGGCGGAGGGCTGGAAATCCCCCAACACCCCGGGGGCTCACACAACCCCTGCAGCCAGCAGGGACGACCGCCTTCACCCCAGTGCCAGGGGGCAGGGGGTGGGGGGGGGCGGTCTCTCAGATGCCCCCGCCTCCTGAGGGCCCCCTCCTCCTGCACGTGCATCCTCAGTGGCCTCTAGGCACAAGGCACCAAATCAAGAGGGCTGGGTGCTGGGGGTCTGGCCGACCCAGCGGGGGAAGGGGCTCCGCTCACAGCGGCCTGGGGAGCCCAGCCAGGCAGGGCCAGAGGCGGAGCCAGGGACAGGGACCTTCAGTCCTGTGTGCTCTGCTCGCAGGCACCCCCTTCATCTGGAGCAGGACAGGCCTCCTTCGAGGATCCTGCAGCCCTACCAGCGCACCTGGCCTTGGAGACCGGAATATATGTTCACAACGGCAAACGTCACCTGGGGAGGGCCCGCTGGCCTCAGCTAGGGATCACTTACCCACACACCACGCCCAAAGGTACAAGCTATAAAATCCATATCCTTGGAAGAAATAAAGCTCGGACAGAGGGAGTCACGTGCCCAAGGTCACACGGGGGATGGGCAGCAGTCGCGACCCCCAGGTGGCAAGGGAGTGGGTGGTCACACCCCCCCCCCCCCAGCTGCGCCCCTGGGGCAAGATCTTCCCTCAAGGCTGAGCCTGGGGCCCCAGGAGACCCCCACCAGCTAGTCACTCCTAAAGGGACCAGGCAGACCCAGGGGTGCTCTGCGAGAGGGAACAAACCCTGCGCGCGGGCCGGGGGGCCAGGCCTGAGCGGGCTGGGGGCCCTGGGAAGGGCCCGCCAGGCCCAGCACGGCTGTACCCACTGCTCTGCGGCGCAGCTGGGAGCACGGGGTGCTCCACGCTACGAACTGGAAATCAAACACGACCCGTCTTCCAGCGAGGCTGTCTCCAGCGCAGGCCCCAACAAGACCGGGCACTTCAGGAATTTATGACGGCTCCCCCCTCCTGGAAACTCTCGGCCCAGGCCAGGCCTGCAGCAGTGAGCAGGCGGGCTGCAGCAGGGAGGAGGGACGCGCGCGCGCGCGGGGCCCTGAGCGGGCTGTGCCTTTGTCTTACAGAGAAGAGAAGGGACGGATCCCCCGAGGCCACGGTTGGGGGAATGGGGGAGAGGGCAGGCCCCAGAGCCCCTCCCGCAGCCCCTCACCGCCCCAGCAGTCCTGGGGCTCACCGATGCTTCTTTTCCTCCGAATGGGCACAGGCCGCTTCTCCGGCGCATGCTTGGCGCCATGGCCCCCGTGGGCTCTCAGGCTGGTCTCCAAAGGCTCCTCGGCCCCTGCAGGTAGAAACAGGAGATAGCGACCAGCCGCCCACACCTGGGCACACAGGGTCTGTCCAGCCGCACGTCCCTCCCCAGACCGGACGGGGTGCCTCCACACCCACAAGGGGGGCTTCAAGATGTGCACAGGATGAGACTCCCAACTGCCAACAATGTCCCACCCACCCCCGCGCAGCTGACACGAGGTCCCCGACACACGTTGCCCCTGCTGCACGTCACCACGAAGCCGCAGCCGCAGCCGCAGCCGCAGGCCAGTGGGGAGGGGGCTGCAGCCAGCCTGCCCCATGGCTCCTCCTCAAGGAAGCGCAGGTGAGGGCTGAACCAGGTAGGGAGGCACCCGAGGCCAGCCCTCCCTGCCCAGGAGACCAGAGCCAACAGGCCTGCTGCTCCCAGCTGGACAGGGGACCTTGGACAGCGGGCTGGACCGAGGACCAGCAGAGGCTGCTGCCGCGACTCGGGCACTGCACGTGTCTCCCTCCCCCACCGCCCTCACTTAAACCAACCCTCGATGAGCATCCTGGCCTTCGAGGGGTGTCGGAGGCAAGGCCAGACTGGGCCTCAGCCAGACCCCACTAGTCCCTGAACTTGGCCCACTGCAAGGAAGAGGACACGAGAACCGGGAGCGGGGAGTCAGGAGTCTGGGTGCCTGTCGGGGGGACGCAGCTTTCAGGAAGCAAAGTGCTTTGCCATCCAAGTATCTAAGACCTGCAGAGCAGCGGCCTCAGAGCCAAGGTCACAGCTGGGCCTAGTCCCCCGGACTGGCTACAGTCCCCTCGGTATGCACACCACCACCCTCTCTGTCCCCAGGGACCCCAGAAAGGGGGTGCAAGGGACACAGTCCTGCCACCTGCCATCTGGCCTGACCCAGCCCAAGGACAGCGCCTGCACCTGGATGAAGTGGGTCACACTTGGCCTCCCCACCCTGGCCTCCAGACCCACTGGGGGATCTTCCCACTTCTCCCCTCCGTCGCTGCCTCCCCCATAGATACCCAGGGGCAACAGGTCCCGAGAAGGCACGCCCCAATAGTCAGCAGCTGCACAAAGATTCCCCCTCTTGCCACCCCCCCACCCCAAGAAGCTCCAGTGGTGTCCTGGCCACCAGCTCAGACCAGAGGCCCCCTCCTCGGTGCCCGGCCCACCTAGGCCTTGGTGACTGTCCACACACCCACAAGTCTGGAACCTGCACTCATCGGAAATGGAGCACGAACGGGGCAAACGCGCTGGGAATGCAGAAGACATGCCTGCCTTGAATGCCGGCGTCCAGGAGAACCCAGCTCTTCCCTCAAAATGACTCAATGTTCCACTGCCACTAATTTTTTTTGAGACCCAAAATAAGATCAGAACAGAACTACTCATGCAGTAAGAATTTCCCATCAACCAACTGTTACAAGAAACATTTTTTCATGAAAAAGTGACATTATGAGTCATGTCCTGGTGGTGGCCATCTTGCCATCGCCAAACCCAGAAGCAGCTGGTCCATCCTGAGCTTCTAAGAGAAAATGGAACGGCAGCAACCTGGGCTGCACTCCCGCGCCTCACTCTAGCCAGGCGACAGCCGCCTCCTGGGATGTCACGGCACCCTGTGTGCAGTAGGTGCTGCCACTTCTTCACCTCGGAGGAAACTGAGGCCTGAGACGTGGAAGGACGAGCAAGGCCGACGGCCGGCAGGAGACCCCAGGGGCCCGTGGCCAGACCCAGACCGCCTTCCGCCCAGGCCTCTCGCCCCCAAATAAGCAGAGAAGACACAGCCTCCTCCCAGTCCGTCAACTGTCCTGAAACCTGAACCAGGGACTCGATCTCAGTCAGGAGTAGAGAGAGAGCTCCCGGTCAGACAAGCTCATCCACTGCCCCATCGAGATGGGTGGTCTGGAAACGCAGCTCGGACCCGCTGACGCGGAGGCAGCCCTCTGATTTACGCAGGTCGAGATGCAACTAGTGGGGACTCCCAGGAGAAGGCCACGCGTGAATCATGCCCTAAAACTGCTCTCAGAACAGTTAATCAACGGTTTTCCCTTTTGTCTGTTATGCACACGTGTCCAAAGGATGGGGAGCCGTCCTGCAGCCATCCGTCCTTGAGGAGCGTTAATAGCCGAGATGGGATATTTATGTATCAGTTACTCAATGACCACGGGCGCCGGGCCAGGCTGCTCAGAGAACAAAGCTCCCAGCTCCCGCCACGGCTCTGCTGAATGGCCTGCTCTCAGCACACCCGACACACAGGCCACAAACTTCACGCTACTGGCCATTCGAAGACCACATGCTGGTCTCTCCACCCAAAGGCCACACGTGAAAAACCAACTGCCCGGTCCTCGTGCACGCTTGCAACTCGCAGGCGCTGGCACAGGAATCCACCGCCTCGGGGCCTCCAGCACAGCTTCTCACCTGTAAAATGGGAACAGGGTCCGGCTACTGGGAGGAGGCCACGCCCCCACCTGCCAATCACACAGCCCCGCCCACTCGGGAGGAGCCACTCTGTTAAAGGAGCCTCTTTCCTGCTTCCTGGGCGTCAGCCTGGAAGAGCCCCCTTTAGAGTTACAAAGAAGAGTAAGGACACCCAGAACAACGGGTCTCCTCCGCACCAGCCCCACCCTCACTGGTCCCAGACCGGCCTCTGACTGGACCTGGTGGGGAGTCCTGGGCCTGTGGGGCAGCTTAATCCTCCAAGAAATGACCCCACAGCTGTTTGCAACCTTTCCTAGCAGCCAGCTCCATTTCTACTCTTCACGTTGGATAGAAACAGAAATCGGGGAAAAGACACCCCCCCAACCCCGCAAAACAAGCTATAGAAGCAAACAGCTCAGGTCAGAGCTTCCATATCTGTGAAAGGGGGACTGACCAGGATGAAGGAGACCCACTTTGGGGTTTGTATCACAAAGGGTCCCAGAGGGGCACGGCTGCTGAGCAAGGGAGACCCTGGGGCCCCTCCAATGTTCTCACCCCAAAGTTTCCCAGGCACTAGGAGTCCCACTCTCAGACCCCAGATCTTCTGACCGGGGTGGGGGGGTTGACGGGGGGGGGAGGCGATCCACTCTCTCCACCCCCTGGGGCAGGAGGGAGCCGGGCTCCCGGGGGCTTTTATAAGGGGGCAATTTGAAACCAGCCTGGAGAACCGGCTGGTGCACCCTTACTTTTTCTGTTTGGACCCTCCAAGGAGGCGGTGGACCCAGAAGCCCCCAGGTCAGGAATGCTATCAGCATGACCCCAGAGCTGCAATGCTAAAAGCATTCATGGGTGGGGGGTGGGGAGAGGCGGGGCTGCGGAGACCAGAATAAGAATGGTCCCAGCAGAAAGTGAATGGCCCATTTCCCAATGGCAAACCAAAGCTGGTCCTGCAAGGAGGCCCAGCCTTTCCCAGGCCTCGCTTCTGCCAGCCAGAAAAAAACCTCTCTGGGAGCCAGTCTCCCCACTTTCCCAAATCCATCAGGGAGCAGCAGAATGCAGGCAAGTGTTTTCCTCGGCTAACCACAGCCAAATCCTTTCCCCCAGGGTTACACATCAAGGAACCAGATCAAAATCCCCCCCGGCCCAACTCTGATCTCCAAGTGAAATTCTACCCCCTTCCTGATAAGGATCAGCCAAAGGATTTCCTGGGTCAAGAAACTACAGAAACCATCGCCCTTGCTAGAAAATGGTTTTGGCATGAAATGAAAATAGTTCAGGCCTCTCCACCACCATAATTAGGTACAAATTTCCAAATGACTAGACCATGTGATTTTACTTAATTCCCCCGCCGCCCCCCTTTTTCAGAGTAGTTTGCAGTGAGAGAAAAATCTTCATTTCACGTAAAATTCTTCCAACCAACTCCTACTGACTTTAGTTGCTCCATCTGACAAGTTCATTTGGGACCTCTTTTTATCCAGTCAACAGTAAGTTTTCCGATATGAGTATCTCCCTAGCTAACTCACATTGGCGTTCCTGCCACAAAAATGTGGGCCAGAATCCCTGTCCTGTAGGAAGGGCCTTCCTCTGGTCCACACCCAAGCGCAGTCACCCAACATCATCAAGGCTCCCTGCCCAGCCAACCTGGGTCTCTCACCACCTTTGCCCACCTGGGGCCAGTCCAACCCTGCCACTGACACTCAAAAGAGCTTCAGGGTCCTCTTGTGGAAGAAACTGTTTTCTAAAGTGGCTCAGCTCCAGAGCCTGAGGGGGAGCCCCAAAATAGTCCCCAAACAGCAGATGTGTCCAAGGCGCGCCTTTTTATTGGCTCATGAAAACAGAAAGACACGGGCCTCCTACAACCACAAAGGCCCAGCCCCACGTCAGGAGCGGGGCAAGTTCGCAGTGATGACAAAGGGGCCCTGCCGGGGCGGGGGGGGGGGGGGGCACCGGTGCACGCCTGCCCGACCGGCGCCCAGGGCCTGGGCCGGCTCCCTCGGGCAGGCCCCGGGCCGCACACCTGGCCGGAGCGCCGGCGCCCTCTATGCGGCTGAACTTTCTGTGACACACTGGGCATTTTCCTTAAGTGCAAAAACAATCCCTGGGCGAGCGAGCAGCCCTCGGCCGCAGCCGGGAGAGAAAGTGGTGATTGGAAGAGAAACTCCTGACTCATCCGCCTGGGCTTTTATGGCCCGGGATTGGATTCTGACCTTTCGGTGCGCTCCTGCTCGGCGCCCGGCCCGGCCCGAACGCGGGAGGCGGCGCGGGGCGCACATACCGCCTGCCCGCCTGCCCGCCGCCCGCGCCCTCCCCGCGCGCCGAGGGAAGGGGCGCGATTTACCTACGGAGTCTATCTCCAGGAGCCGCTGGAGGTCCCGGATGCTGTGTATCTGACTGTACGCCAGCCTCTCAATGACCTCGCGGGGGATCTCGGCTTCCTGCAAGCAGAGCAACACGGTCAGCGCCCCGGGCCGCCCAGAGCGCCTGGTCCCCGGCCCGAGGTTGCCCCGCCCCAGCGCGCGCGGGCGCCTCGCACGCAGGCCGCCCGACCCCCAGCCCGGGCCCTGGAGCCTGAGGCCGGGGTGGGGCTGGGTGAGACCCCCATTTCTCCGTCCCCAGCCATGTCTGCCCTTTGCAAAAAGAAAGCGCTCCCCACCATTAAATTAAAAAAAAAAAAAAAAAAACCACTCGGCCCCTCCGCCCCGGGGTGTCGGTTACAAGAGGTCTGGGGCAGAGAGGGGCCCAGGGAGTTGCTGATCTAACAGTGAAATCAACATCTAGGAAGATCAAGTTGAAATGCGTCACGGATGGGCGACGAAAGTCACGGCAGCCCTAACACTTTAATCTACCCTGGGGCTTAAATTTCACACCCAGAATCCCGGGCCGAACCTGCGGGGGAGAGGGTCTCTCGTCTGCAAACACGCGCACGCACACACACTCACACACTCGCCCCACCCCGGGCTCCGGCCCAGCCGCGGCCCTAGCGCCGACTAAGACGCCCCAAATCCAGCCGCGGCTGGGAGGGGCTGCCAGGGAACTTAAGGGTTAAACATCTACCTCTCACAGCTCCGGGTCCCCGCCCAGACCACCCCCACCACTCGGCCTCCCCCCCCACCGCACCCCCCCCACCGCCAACCCCGCTCCTTCCTGATTTTTAAAGGGAGTCGGAGGTAGCTGGGGGGTCTCAAGCACTAAGTTCCCACGACGGGGTGTAGAAAGTCATTCATCACAGCAGAGCTCCCGGGGATTCAGAATTCGAGATTGGGGGCTGGGGGTGGGGACGCGGCTGGTGGGAGGGCGAGGGCGCCTGGCCCAGCCCCGGCTCGCCTCGCTCAGCCACCTGTAAGCAGGCCCAGGGCGGGCGGGACTGCGCTGGCCCAGCCGCCCCTCCGGGCGTGGGGACCGGGAACCCGGGTCTGCGGCTCCGCGCTGCCCACCCTGCCTGCCGGGGGCTCCCGCCGCAACCGCCCCTACCTGTTTCTCGGCGGCTCTTCTACCTTCCCTGACTCCGCTGGCTCACACACACACACCCCCTTCCGCGCTCCCCGCACCCCGATGCTGCCTTGTCCGCCGCGCCCCGGGTTTCCCTCCTCGGAGAGGAGCCCGCGCCCCCCGAAGTTTCTCCCCACTCGTCCACCCAGCCGCCACTCCGTCCCTCCACGGCAGAGCGACGCAACACGCTGGAAACTCACCAGACACACTTAGGCATGGCAGAAAATAGAACCCAGTTGGGAAAATTTAAAAATCGACCACGCTAGCAGAAATCAAAATGCGCTCTGCAGAGCCCCAGAGCCCGGGCTCCTCGGCCCGCGAGCGGCCGCAGGGGGCGTGCGCAGGGGGAGTCGGAGAGAGGACGGGGCGCGGGGGTGGCACCCACCTCGGCCAGGGCACTGGCGAGGTATCCGCAGCCGAGGAGCAGCAAACAAGCCCAGGTCCTCATCGCGTCCCGAGGCGCTGGCGGCTCGGCGGGGTGGCGAGGCCGCGGGGCGGGCGCTCCAGCCGGGCTCCTGTGGCGGCGAAATTCAGTACCATCCCTTAGGGAGCGCGGCCCGGAGGAGGGTGGCGCGGAGAGCAGGGAGCCGACGGAGCGCGCCAGGCGCGAGCAGCGAGTGCGGAGAGGCAGGCAGCGCCACCGAGGAGGAGGAGCAGGGAGTGCGCGCTCGCCGCGCCCGCCGCGCCGGGAGCCTCCTGGGCCGCCGGGTAGGGGGTGGGGACGGAAGGGGCGGAGGGCGGGGGCTGGGCCTCTTCCTTGGTGCGTTCCCGGTGCTGGCCGCCGCCGCGCTCGCTCCCCGGCGCTGGCTCTAGGAGCGACCAGGCCGGTAATTCTGCATATTTGCGGGCGTCAGCCCCGAAAGGGACCCCGGAGCGAGGCTGGAGCCGCTGCCGCCGCACCACCCATCACCTGTCTGGACACCCGGCCAGGCCCGGCGCGGGCTCGCGCTCTCCCTGCGGGCTGCGGGAGGCCCTGCGCGCCCGCCGCCGGCCCCGCGCTCGCCTCCGGCCTCCTCTAGTCGCCGCCGCCCGGCCGGGCACGGCGCGGCCCAGCACGGCGCGGCCCGGCGGCCTGCGTGCGCCCCTCCGCGGCGCGCCCTCGGCTCCGGCGCCGCGCTCCGCCCTCCGCCGGCCCGAGCCGGGCAGAGCCCGCGGCCGCTCCGCCTGGCAGCCGCCGCCCGCCCGGGGCCTCGCCGCGCGGGCCTGAGGGCGGGCGCAGGGCCGAGCCGGCGCCGCCGCCGCCGCCGCCGCCGCCGCCGCCGGCAGGAGAGGAGGAGGAGGCGCGGGCAGGCCCGGCTCGCCGGAGTTGTGCGGGCTCCGCAGGGCGCGCGTGTGGAGCCGGCCGGCGGCGGGGAGGGGGTTATAGCGCCGCCGCCGCCGCGCCCCTCCCCCGCCCCCTCCCCCTCGCCTCCCCCGGATTCCGGGCCCCGGACCCGCACCTCGGAAGCGTGCGGGGGCCGCACGGGCCGGGCAGGGCCCGGCCGCCGCCGCCGCCGCCGCAGTGAGCACACACACGCGCTCACGCAGGCAGTAAAATCCATCAAGGCCCCGCTCCCGGCCCCGAGCACAGCCGCCGGGGCTCCCCGCGCGCCCCTCCCTCGAGCTTGCCCACCCTCCAGTGCCAGCTGCAATCCTGCAGCACCGGACGGGGAGGGGAGGAGGCCGCCGCCGAAGTGCCGCCGTCGCCGGCTCGCCTCTCTCGGGCCCCAGCGGCGGCAGAGGGCAGCGCCCAGAACTGCTACGCCAAAAAGGGCAAAAGCGAGCCGGCCCCCGCCTCCCGCCCCCCGCCCCGGCGCTCCGGCCTCTTTCCACGGTTTGGATCATGGGCCCCTGCCTCCCCCTCTCCATAAAAGGAGGGGGAGTGAGTCTCTGGCGAGAGGTGGGGCGGGTTTAGGGGCGCGTCTGGGGCACTCACCTGGCGGCTGCCACGCGCCCCCGCCCAGAATCCGATGCCTGGGGCGTCTGACTGAGGAACCTCCACCCACAGTCCGCGAGGGGAGAGCGCCCAGGTCGGAGGAGGGGGCTGCAGCGTGCCTCGTCCCCACCCTGGGACCCCTCATCCTCCAAGTCCCCGCTGCCTCGTGGAAAGCCGGGCGGCGGCCTGAGCCGGGAACTCGAGGGGGTGGAAGGCAAGGAAAAGAAAAGAGCCGCTCATGAGGCACCCGGGAGTCTGAGCCTCCCGCGCCGGGATCCGCTGGGCGCACAGAGCGCCACCTCCGGCCGCGGCGCCGCACAGAGCGATGCGGGGGAGAGACGCGAGGGAGGCCGAGGCCTGAACTGGGCCGGACGGCTCCCCCGCCACCAAAGGGCGATGCGCCGGGCTGGATAGATTCCGCCTGCCTAGACCTGGCGGGATCGCACCCCGGCGGCGGGTCCCTCGAGGGGGCGGACGAGCCCCGGCATCAGGGCTCGAGGGGTGACGGGCCAAGCGACCCCGAACCTAGACGGCGAGGCCGTTAGAGGCTAGGAGACTGCCGAGCGGTGGGTGGCCGACGGAGAATTCCGCCCGCCCCAGCCCTCCACCCCCACGCCCCCATCCTGTGGATTAGGCCCTTGCCCGCCGCGGCCGCCCTCCCGCCAAAGGCAGTAAAGGCGCAGCCCCGCAGGCGGTCTTTCATCCTCGGCTCGGCCGGCTCTGGCATTTCAAAGGCGGAGTCCAGTGGGCGCTTGGGGGGCGCTCGCCTTCCCCCAAATTCCTGGGGGGAGGGGTGGGCCCCTCCTGCGATTCCCAGTGGGCCGGTGCTACCAGCGCTCTTCCACTGGCCTCCACACACCTGCAGCCCCCCCAACGCACCTGCCTCGTCTACCGTAGCCCCACCTGCGACCTCCCCCGTCAAGCGCGCTTTCAGGGGTCAGGATGAAGGATGACCGAGGCAGAACTAGGGAAACCTTGGAACCGTTTAAAAGCACGTTAGAGCCAGCCCCTGTCCAACCAGGTGGACCTCCACGGCTTCGGAGGGAGACCACTGGACGGTTTCTGGAAGGCCGCCAAAAGCACACTGCCAGGACAGGCTGCACCCCGAGCAGAGCCCTCCGTGGCTTACTCATCCTGATTGTTGACTGCATCACGTCTGGCTGAGCCTCGGATTCCTCGCAGGCAGAGGGGACCCGAGGACACTTCTTTGGGGTGAAAGGACTCGGTTTGATAGTGGGTGTGGGAATGAAAGAGGAAAGGTCACCTTGTATTGCAGGGGGGGCGGGGGCAGGGGCCCTTCCGGCTCTAACCTCTGTACAGAGGCTCGCTGGTTCCTGGGTGTCCCGACACCTTTGAGCAAACCTCGATGGGTGATTCCCTCTGTGCCCCATCCCGGCCTGGCAATTCAGGGGCTCTCAGTTCGAGTTTGGGGCGGAGGAGAGGAGATCTGGGAACGCGGAAAGGGGGGCCGCCTTCTCCGGGAGCTCCAGCCAAAGCTAGGCGGGGAGAGGGGCAGGCCTGGGTGCATCCACCACCGGGACTGGAGATCTGCGGGGGGGCGGCGCCGGCATCCTTCTAATCGCTGGCCGCTATTAAAAATAAAACCGCGGCGCGTTGTCATAGCGACCACGACAACAGCGGCTGCGCGAGGGTGGCACAAACTTGTGCAGCCGCGCGACAGCCGCTTTGGGGGGAGACTCGGGGCACGACGCGCGTTGGCGCACCAAGGCCTGCCCTGGGGTGGGACAGGGACCCCCAACCCAGCCCGCCCCACCCTCCCCCCGGATCCTCGGAAGAAACTGGCAGAAATAGATCCCTAGAAGCTGTTTCCTAGACCTTGGACTGTCTTGACCAAGAGGTCACCAACTTGGATGAGAACCCACGCACGCGTGGACTCCGGGCCCTGGCACCTCTCCCCGACACCCCTCCCCGTTTCACACTCTGGCGTCCTCATCTCTGGAGAAGGGGGCTAAGTGGGAAGGCGGTGTCGGATGCTCGGCGGGAGAGGGGGCCTCACTCCGGAGGCCGGGCGCGTGGGGGCTCCAGCACCTGCCCCTGTCGGCGATCCTTGCAGCTCAGGCGTGGTCACATGCTCCTTTCTGTCCGGGAATCGAGTTTCACTTCCAGCCGCTATTAGGCGGTTCACACGGTTCACTGCGAACATTTGATAAAGAGGCTAAATATACATCGGAGGCGGAGGAGGCGTGGGCGGCGGTGCTGAGCGCGTGGGCGCGGCGCTCCAGGCTCCGCGGGGCATCCCTGCCCAGGGCGGGAGGCCGGCTTGGACCCCCGACCAGTTCCCCGCCCCGCGTGCCCACCCCCCCCCGCCCGCCGCCACACACACACACAAATCGGACCCCAGACCCGGACACGTGACCCGGGCAGGCAGCGGGCGCCCCCAGGCCAGCCAGAGGGCCCCTGGCGGAAGAAGGGGGCGCTGCGGGGAGCTCCGCGGGTGGCGGGGGGAGGTGCTGGTGGGCGGTGAAGGCGCACCTGGCTGCCCGGGTCGTCCGCTCGCCCCCGGAGCCGGTGCTTCCGGGCTATCTCGGGCGTCCCCGGCGCGCCCCGACGTGCCGCGGACCTATAATTAAGGTGAGTCAGGTGCTCCGAATAGGCGCAGAGGGGGGCTCCCGGCGCAGCTGGGGTGACTGTCTGGCCGTCTGCCCCTCGCTGGGTTCCCTCGGGCACCGCCCATGGCCCCCGCACCCTGGGAGGAGAGGGAAGGGCCTTGGCCGTTCCTCAGAGGTGGTGGTGGGGGGGGGCTTCATTAAGGACCTGTCAGCCAGCCCAGCACTTGGTGGTGCGCAGCCAGCATTTCACCCTACAGCCCCCCTCACCCCACTCCCGCTCTGCCCCGTGCAGTGCCTGCCTGGGACCTGGCACCAGCCGGCGCTCCATTATTGCTCTCATCATTTTTTTCACAGTGGGAGTCATGACTAATATCTACTGGGCACCTCGGTCCCTGAGTGACCCCTAGGAGTGGAGAGCTGCCCCACCTCCCATTTGACAGATACCAGGAAGTCAGGCGTTTGCCCACAGCAGCAGAACGCTGTCCCAGGCGGTCGCTCCTGGGCCGTGGCTGCTCTGGACGAGCTCTCCCAGCGCTCCAGAGGGGACCCTCAGGCCAGCTTGTCCTGCACCTCTCAGACAGGCATGAAGGATGATGTGGCCACCTGGCAGTGAAGGCGCCAGGACTGGAGCCCACGTCCACCTGATCCCCAGTCCCAAGGTGCTCTAGCTGCCCTCTGCCCCTTGACCTTGGCCTTGTTGGGGTGGTTTGTCCCTGCACTGCCTTGAGTCTGTTCTCTCATCTGAAAAGTGGGGGCCGATAACTTCACCATGCATGGCTGCCCCCCGCCATTGAGCCTCCTGCCCAGGAAGGCAGCAGCCTTGCGCACACCTGCAGGGCCTGGTGCCCTGAGGCAAGGGCACAGCCGCCCAGCTGCCTTCATCTGGGTGGTGCAGGTGGGGGCCAGCTGGGCATCCAGACCCAGGCCTCTGCCTGGTGCCAGAGCAGATTTCAGAACAACTTGTAATGACGAAACAGCACATTTCCCTTTATCTCTGGGAAGGATTTCTTGGTTCAGGGCAATTAACCCAGGAGCAGCCTCAGCTGAGTGGGCACCTCTCCTTGAAGATCGAAAGTGCCAGGCGGGTGTTAATTAAGTCGTCATCTCAGGCCGCCCCAGGCCCCGGCTCGGGATCAGGCCTTTCCAGTCCAGCCTCCCCAGAAAGGGAGATGAGCCAGCCAGCAGCCCAGGACGGCATTCTCAATGTTGATTTTAAATCTCCATTAAATATTTTTATTTTCCTTTTTAAATACACAAACAGCAATGAAGTTTTAAATAGCATACGAGCCCGCAATCGTTTTGTGGCTATTTTGTGAATGAAGACCCACGGGAAGGGGCACTGGGGAGGCTTCAGGAAGCGAGGCCAGATCTGGACTGTCCAGGACAGGAGACACTAGCCACGCAAGGCCATTGGGCATTTGAAACATGGCCGGTCTGAGCTGTGATGTGCTGTTGTTCGTGTAAAACACACGCAGCCTCCAGGACTTGGTATGAAAGTGAAGAGTGTAAAATTTCTCGTTAATAATTTTTCCATTAATTACCTGTTGAAATGATAAGATTTTGACATATTGAGTTCAGTAAACTGTATGATTGCAATTAATTTCACCCGTGTGTTTTTCCTTTGTTTAATGTGTTTACTAGAAAATTTTGAATTCCACATGTGGCTTTAATGACGTTTCTACTGGACAAGGCTGGTCTAGACACCCGGAGCTCATATCTACTCGGTAGAGCTAAGCAGGTGAGTGTGAGTGTAGGGGGCGGGGTGGGGCATGTCCTGCCCTGGAAACCCTGAAGGACCTGGAGACCAGCAGAGCGGGGGGTCTGCTCTGCCCACCCCCCGTTGCCTCATCTGCCATATGACCTTGAGCAAACTCTTTAGCATCTCGGAGCCTCAGCTGCCTCCTCTGGGTAACAGCCAACTCATAGGGCCACTTGAGGAAATATTCACTCATTCACGCAACAGATATTCTGTGCCAGGCACTGGGCACGGCATGGGGACGCAGTGCTAACACGATGCCCTCACGGAACACACAGTCTCTTCAGGGAGCACTAAGCAAGTGACAAGTAAGTGTACACTCTTCCAGGTCAGGAATCTGGGGTTGTCAGGAAGGCCTGTTTGAAAAGGAGCCAGTGCGGGGCTTCCCTGGTGGCGCAGTGGTTAAGAATCCGCCTGCCAATGCAGGGGACACGGGTTCAAGCCCCGGTCCGGGGAGATCCCACATGCCCCGGAGCAGCTAAGCCCACGAGCCACAACTACTAAGCCCATGCACCACAACTACTGAAGCCCACGCACCCTAGAGCTTGCATGCCACAACTACTGAGGCCACACACCGCAACTACTGAAGCCCACGCACCTAGAGACCGTGCTCTGCAACAAGAGAAGCCACTGCAATGAGAAGCCCGCACACCACAATGGGCTTTATTTAATTAAAAATAAATAAATAAAAAGAGCTATTTCATTAAAAAAAAAAAAAAAAAAGAAAAGGAGCCAGTGACGAGAAGATCGGGATGGAGCATTCTAGGCAGAGGTCACAGCATCCTGTGCAAAGGCCCTGAGGCAGGAACCGGCTTGGTTTGTCGAGGACCAACAAGAGGGGGTGGTAGGAGGGCATGAGCTGGGACAGGTGGGCAGTGGGCAGGTCACACAGGCCTTAAGACCAAGTTAGGGAATGTGGATTTGTTCTAGGGGGACACAGGCCACTGGAAGGCTGTGGGCGGGGACACAACATGTAGGGACATAAACAGAAACTCTACTGACCACCGACCACCTGCCAGCCTGCCAGACCAGAGCAGCTAACTGCTCCCCCCACCACCACCAACTCCCAGGGTCTTCAGGACTCATGGCCAAGTCCCTGCATCTTGGATATGAATTCCAAGGGTTCACAGGGTCTGGCTGATCACCTGGCTTGAACCCACAGCTAACCCGCATCTCCTTCCCTGGGGGCCGCCTGCAGGCCCTGTCCCTCTGTCCTGACTGTGGATGGGGTGGGAGGGGCCTACACTCCCCCTTGGCCTTCAGATTTGACAGGTCTCGCCCCCCCACCAGGCAGAGGTCGGAGCCTGGGGCTCACGGAAAGGCAGGGACACGCCTCAGTGGCTTTCCAGGCCTCCTGGAGGAAAGGCGGTGAGATGGTGTCCTCCAGAGAGACGGGCTCACTGGATGGCAAAGGCTTCCCACGTCGGGGAAGCCAGCACCTCCCTGGCGCACAAGGCACAAGTCAGACCAGAGCTGGTAGAATCCACACAGAGGTGACCTCGGCTCACAGGGAGCAAGGAGTCAAAGTGGCCTGTCGAGGCGGGGCTGAGGGGTGAGCACAGAAACTTCTAGAATGATGAAGAGCAGGGGCTGTGAGTGTGAGAAGGAAGGTTCAATACCATAGAGCTGGAATAATCAGAACAGCGTGGCTCTCAGGACAAAAGGGCGGGAACATGCAGAGCCCAGAAAAGACTGTCCTAGAGGAATTGAAAGGATTATTTATTAAATGCCACTGGGGCAGTTTAGAGAAACTACCTGACTAAACCCTCACTGCCCCTCGCCACTAAATACATTTCAATGGATTGAGAAATTAAGTTGTTAAACAAACGCTTTGGAACAAACTCAGCCACGTGTGTCTTGGTGGAGGTCCACGCCCTCCTCTGCAGCGTTCTCACCAAAACCGTCGCCTTGAGGAGGGGGAGACACACCCAGGTTCAGAGAGGGTCCAGCAGACACCTGCTCCTGACCCTTCAGAAATATCATTGTCATGAAGAGAACACGGGGAGCGAGTTGTTGGGGCCGACGGGGGTTGAAAAGGCAGGACGGTCAGCTTGGCGCCCGGTCCTGGACTGGCTCCTCCGTCCAGACCAGCAAGCAGCTCTCAGGACATAACTGGGTCCACCGGAGAAATATTACGTTATTGTATCCAAGTCAAACCACTAGGTGTGGTGATGGTGTCACAGTAATGCAGGAGGACTTCCTTGTCCTTGGGAGACCCGTGGTACCTGGGGCGAAGAGTCAGGATGTCGAAGCTTGTTTTCACATGGTTCAAGGAATGGGGAGTGGAAGTGACAGATGAACGATAGATGGATGGATACATGGATAGGTGGATGGATGGATGGATAGATGGATAGATAGATAGATGCATATGTATATACATACATACATGGAAGATACATAGATACCTAGTGGGGGAGACGGGTGGTAGATGACAGATAGATGACAGGTGGATGGATGGCAGAGCCCAGGTAGGGAGAGCAAGTGGGTGCTTAAGGCAGGTGAAGGGTACCCAGCCACTCGTACTATTGTTACCACTTTTCTGTAAGATTGAAATTTTTCAAAATGAAAGTTATGAAAAAATGCTAATTCGTATTTTCTAGTTTTCCCATAGTTGATGAGACTTCTAGAAGGCAGAGAGCTTTCAGAGCTCTAGAAGACATAGAACAAATCACATTTGCTATGTGTCACATTTTTAAAGTTCAAAATGGACTATCGGATTTGACAGTATAGAAGTTGAAAACGGGTAAAAAATTTAAAAACCTGAACAAAGGGAATCCTTCAGTTGTGTGTTATAATCATGTTTCCACTGTCCCTGTGTATTTTCATCTGCACAGAATAAGTGTATCAGCCAAATCTTTAAAACACATCATCGACCGGGGTCTCTTTGCTCATGTTCTCTCGTCAGAAGACCAGGGAAGATGCACAAAAGCGACACATGGGGACAAACTCACGGAGACACTCTACTGCCGGCCAACAATGAAAACGCAGCCCAGGGTCCGCTGTTTCCCATGGAGGGGAGGACACCAAGCAGGAGGGGAGGGGCCGTGGGAGCTGCTTTCCCAGCGGCTGCTGGCCGCGGTCAGAGCTGGCGGCCACTTGGATCAGGAGCCGTGAAAGTGGCCATGGTCCCTGACCCCATAATCCCATGTCTGGGCACCTAGCCTAAGAAAATGACCCAGATACAGAACGGCCACAGACTAAAGGGTTCAGGGCAGAGCTACTTGAAAAAGCAAAAGTTGGAAACAACCTAAAACCCCAGGTGTGAACAGACTGTGTGTTCTTAACCCTTCCCCTCTGGTTAGAAACGGCATCCTTCCTTCAGGTGGCTGTGAGGACGGTTTCCTGCCACGTGGAAGCTCTGGTGATGTGTCCTGTGCTCTCACCCATGTTTTCTCCTGTTAGGTTTTGGGCGGCCTGATTTTCTTTCTTTCTTTTAACATCTTTATTGGAGTATAATTGCTTTACAATGGTGTGTTAGTTTTTGCTTTATAACAAAGTGAATCAGCTATATATATACATATACATATGTCCCCATATCTCCTCCCTCTTGCGTCTCCCTCCCACCCTCCCTATCCCACCCCTCTAGGTGGTCACAAAGCACCGAGCTGATCTCCCTGTGCTGTGCGGCTGCTTCCCGCTAGCTATCTATTTTACATTTGGTAGTGTAGGTATGTCCATGCCACTCTCTCACTTCGTCCCAGCTTACCCTTCCCCCTCCCCGTGTCCTCAAGTCCATTCTCTACATCTGCGTCTTTATTCCTGTCCTGCCCCTAGGTCCTTCAGAACCTTTTTTTGTTTTTTTAGATTCCATATATATGTGTTAGCATACCGTATTTGTTTTTCTCTTTCTGACTTACTTCACTCTGTATGACAGTCTCTAGGTCCATCCACCTCACTAAAAATAACTCAATTTCGTTTCCTTTTATGGGTGAGTAATATTCCACTGTATGTATGTGCTGCATCTTCTTTATCCATTCATCTGTCGATGGACACTTTGGTTGCTTCCATGTCCTGGCTATTGTAAATAGAGCTGCAATGAACATTGTGGTACATGACTCCTTTTGAATTATGGTTTTCTCAGGGTATATGCCCAGTAGTGGGATTCCTGGCGCCCTGATTTTCTAAGCGTTAGCAGAGATGTAGCATGGTCCATGAGGTTGGCGGGGGGCAGGGCTGCTTGTCTGGCATCTTTTCATCCAACGTCCAGGCCTGCGGTGATTAATATTCTTGTCTAAGAAACTCAGTCGCTTCTATTTGAAAAGAGACGTGTGGGAATCAGAAGCCATGGCTCTGGCCTGGGGGCTGGCAGGTCCCCACCCTACCTGGGCCTCGAGTTCCCTCTGAACTGACAGCATTGCCAGGTGGCCCTCCTCCTCCAGGAAGCCCTCCCCTCGTCCAAACTGCCAGCCCTGAACAGCCATCCAAGGGCCAGCTGAGCCTGGCTTCAGCCTCTTGCTGACCCTGTGACGGGGCAAATCATATCACAGCTCCAAGCCTCAGTTTCCCCATCGGGGAAAACAGGACGATGATACTTCGGTTCCAGGGCTGTTGTGGAAAGAAAATGCAGAAGTGACGTAAAGACCCCGAGAGCATCGTGGCCTCTTCTCCTGCGGCCGTGCGGTCAGCCTGGCCGCGTTCCCACCGGCCTGGCGTGGGAGGGAAGGGCCACCTTGCGGCAGCGCCCTTGGCCTGGTGGGCTGGCCTCTGGGGGCGGGACGAGGCTGGGCGGGGCTGGTCTGGGCCAGGGTGGCTCAACGAGTCCTCCTGGGGGCAGGTGTCCTCTGGCTGGGGCAGCCGAGATGTCCCTACCCCTGCCCTCCGGGGCCAAGTGAGGTCTGGGGCAAAGGACTTCCTTGTAAAAGAGGCTTCCACACGCAGGCCTGGCCCACTGGGCACGCCCCAGGGGAAGCAACTGGGGGTGTGGAAGGCGGCTTCCCTGAGGCCAGGACGCCTGGGGAGGAGAGGGGAGGCCAAGACGTGGAGGGAGGGGAGGAGGGGACGGGGAGAGAGGGGACAGGGAGGGCAGCAGGAGAGAAGGAAGGAGAGGGGGAGGGGGAAATAGGGTGGCAAGGAAGGAGGCAGCGAGAACGGAGGAGGCCCCCCCCCCAAGTCTTGTGCACGATCTGTGGCTGCGAGAAGGCGCTCCTCCGTCAGCCTGAACAGGACAGAGATGGCCGGTCAATGTCACGACTGTGACCCCTCCACTCAGGGGACACGTGCGTGGTGTGTGGGACGTGAAGATACCACCCCTCTCAGCTGCCGCACGGGGACCCAGCCGCACACAGCTTCCCCTGCACACGTAGGGCTCCGGATCGCAGACAAGACCCGTCAACGGCCTCGTGCACAGACTCTGGCCTGGCGACTCCTAAGGGAGGGGGTGGGCGGGGAGACCTCCTTTGTCCTTGTCAGGGAAGTCCTGGGTCAGGGGCCCAACAGGAGGCCCCCCCCCCAACTCCCTGTCATTTCCCGGAATGTGACAGTTTCCAGACAGGAAGAGAAGTCACAGCCCAGCCCCGCCCCCCCTTCCAATTCTTTAGATCAGAACTCTTATGACAAGGACCCAACGCAAAATGCCCAAGGAAACAGAAGGTGACTGCTGGGCCAGGAGTGAGCAGTTTCAGGTGTGGCTGGATCAAGAGGCTCCTCTCCCACTTTCTCCGCAGTGGAAGGCGGCACCCACCGATACCCTCCCAGCCCCACACCATCTCACTGGCCCCGTCTGGGACGCTGACTGTAGCCAGGGGTGTGGACACATGTTCCCACTGGCCAGGCTGGACCAAGTACCCAGGACTCCTTGGGTCACCCTTAGCCCCCAGGTAGATGAGACCACACACCCCCTGCCTGCACCCAGCCTCCCTGAGAGGCGCTGCCCTGCCCTGGCTGGGCGACCACTGAACCCGGCCCCCTGGCGCACCCTGGGAGGGGGCGTTGGAATTTGGGGCTCACACCTCTGCTCAGAGTGATACTGACTACCTCCTTCTCCCTTTGGACGTGCGGCTGCCCTTTTGAGGGGAGGTGGCTGGGGCCCGGCCTGAGACGGCTGGAGGAGGCCTCTTCGTCTGCAGCTGTTTTTCTCAACAGGAGAGAGCAAAGTACGCCAGATAGTCGTATCCTTGTCCTGCTGTGACCTGCGGGCACCCCTGGGCTGTGGAGGAGGGCCCGCAGCCTCTGGACACCTCCCCGCGCCCCCCGCCGTGGGGCCTCGGGGGCGGTCACATCGTAGGCAGGACAGAGCCCAGGCCCAGGGCCCGGGGAGCCAGTCCTAGGTTCGAGGACAGCTCCACCCCTGTCGGCTGTGCAACGTTTGGCAAGTGCTTCCCCTCTCTGAGCCCTGTTGGCCTCAAAGACAGAGTGGGTAATACAGCAGAAGTAGATTCGAGATGTTAAAGGTGATGCCCGAGACGTGTTCAGCACGGAGCTGGGCGTGTGGCCGAACGCAGCCGGTGTCCCACCGCCGGTGATGGAGAGGGCTGCACACGGTGCTGTTTGCATAGACGCCATGCTTGGTATACAGCAGGCGCTCAGTGAGCAGCACAGAGCACCCCCCACCCCTGTGCCCCGACAGCCCTGCAACAGAAGCCCTGGGCGGGGCAGCCGCGGGCAGCAGGGCCACACCTGTTGGGTTTGGGGACAGCGGCAGCCCCACAGGGTCCCTTTGCGCCCGGGACACCAGCTCCCACTTACCCTGGACGGGAGCCCCCTTCCCCAGGCCGGTCCTGGGGGCAGTGTCCTCCCTAGAGGCCCAGTCTCGACCTCTGCACACTGGTGGGTCCAGGGCCTTTCCCGTCCCGCCCCACCTTGGGCAGCCCCCCCAGCCTGACGGGCTGACACGCTGCCTCCACGCTGACCCTTCCACAGCAGGATCTCCAGCCCAGAGCCCCCTCCTGAACCCCAGGGCCCTTCAGTCCAGCACCTCCTCCCCTTGGGAGCCCCACAGACGAGTCAATCTTGACCCAACCAAGACAAACCCCCAGACCCACCTCTGGGTTCCCGGGGGGTACCATCCCCCCCGCTGCTGGGACCAGGAGTCTCAGAGCCGACCGGGAGCTCTCTCTCACACGGATCGTCTGAGCTGGTAGGAAACCTTGTCAACTCAGCCCTCAAAACGTCTCTGAAACCTGACCAGGCCCCAGTCCATGCCACTGAGCTGGCCCCAGCCCCACCCCTGCCCTTTATCCTGTGCACCCCCCCACCTCCTCCAGCGCCCCCGGTCTGCACAGCTAATTAGTGATCCTTCAGACGTGAATCCGCCCAGGTCATTTTTGCTCCAAAGTTACCCTAATAGGCTCCGGGACGGAGAAGCCCACCAGGAGATGCTTAACCAGTGCCCACCCTCATGCAGAACTCAGTGCTGGGTCAGGCTCCGGGTTGGGTCCAGCCCTTGGCGATGGGGACACGGCTCTGCCACAGATAACAGGTTATAAGTAAGTCTGTCCTCCCCACCAGGTTCCCTCTGGCAAAGCTGATGTGGGCAGAGGCAGATGCATGCCATGGAGAGAGGCAGCCTTTGGAGCCCAGAAACGCTTTCCATCCGCAGACCTCGGGGTCTGGCCCGGCCCAGCCCCACTCTGTCTCCTGAGAGATCCCGGGACTCAGGACCACCCGCTTTCCAAAGGCGGCCTGGCCTCCTGACCCGCACAGCTCTTCCACACACATGCGGGGAGCTGCATGGCCTTCGGACACGAGACCAGGCCGCTGGGCCCGACGTGGCCAGGGAGAGGCCTCCAGACGTCACCGAGTGTCTGACAAGGACCCCGGAACTCCAGCGCGGCTGCAGGGTCCTGTGTGAGGGCAGCTCAGCACCCAGCGTCCCAGCCCGAATCCGGGCCCCGATTCTTCTGAGCGTGTTCGGTGTGTAAGTCATGTCACCCCCGGGCCTCAGTTTCCCGGGAGGATAACATCTGCTGTAGCTCCCTATTACCACGGAGCAAGTGACCCCAAGACTGAGAGAGTGAAAGCACGGCCCCAGGAGAGGAGCTGGCCCTCCCGTAGGTCTGGGTCTCAGAGCAGCTCGGCTGGTGGCTCTGTCTGTCAGCCTGACGGGAAGTGGGGGCTCCTCCGTGGCTGTAGGCTGGAGGCCTCAGTTCTGCTTCCTCCAGAGTGAGTGGCCAGGGCCGGTGGAGCCACGGTGTCCCGACGGCCTATCCTGGGAAGTCCCTGCCGTCGTTTCCACAACATCCACTGGTGACTCCGACCAGCCCTACTCCACCCGGAATTGGGGATCACCAGGGCCCTCCTTGACTCAGAGGTGCCCACTGGCACCGGCACGTGGGGGGACCCCAGCACCGGGCACCCCCTTGGCCTCTCAGGAGCAGTTCAGGGGCCTACAAACCACACGGCCTGAGAAGTGGGCACCCTGCGTCTTCCAGACCCAAGGGAAGCAGTGAGCAGGGGCCTGGCCGAGGCAGCCAGGATCACTCTTCTGAAGGCTCCCCCCAAGACCCCCGCCCTCTCAGCTCTGAGCCCCTGGTCACCCGTCGCCGCCTCTGGGTTTGAGGCGGGAGCAGCCCACACACCTGTCCTGCCTGCCGCCCGGCCCGTGGGGAGAGAGCTAACCCACCTGCAGGAGGAGACGGGGTGTCAGCACCGACACCAAAGGGTGTGGCAGAAATGAGCTGGGTCACGGGAGGCACTAAAATAGCCAGTGCTCGTCAAGCTCCGGACAGCAACGCCCAGCCCCGCGGAAACCACGGAGGCCAGTGGGCGAGAGTGGACACCCCAGGCAGGCCCTCCCTTAGGCACTCAGCCGGTGTGAGGACCAGCCTGGACACGGCCTCGAGTTCCCGGCCAGCCCAGGTCTGTCGGGAGGAGAAGAAGCCAGGCTCCCCAGTGGCTCCTCTTGATCCTGGGAGCCAAGGATGAATCCAAGAAGGCTTCAAGGAGGAGGTGGCATTCGAGCAGAGCCTTGAAGGATGGCAGCCAGTAGCAGGGCTCCCCAGGCCAGGAATTTTCCTTCCAGCCTGGCCCCACCCATCTTATCTCCCTCTCAGGGGAGCTGGATCGCAGGGACCTTCCTGTGAAGGGCAGCTCCGCCAGCCCCCCTCCCTGCCCTGCACTGCAGAGCTGTGTGTCACCCGTCTGGAATGTACTTTCAATTCCTCTGCCTCCCCCTCCCCCTCTGTTGCCTCCCCCTCTCCTCTGGCTTCCTCTCCTCACCCTGCCTCCCCCCTCCGCTCCCCATCCCCCCTCGCTGCCTTCTCCGGTCCCCCCTTTCCCTCCCCCCCCAACACCATCGCCCCCCCATCACCTCCTGACCCAGCCGTGCCAGAGCAGCCACCTGGCTCCAGAGACTGGGTCTGGGAATCCGCAGACTCCCTGCCACCCAGGAGTCGGGGGCGAGGAGGGAGGGGGCACCTTCTCAGCCAGGGGAGGGGTTTCCCCAAGGACCTCCCTCCAGGCCTGAAGGGAAGCGGCACCTCTCAGCATCCCCTTTTAGCCAGGGCCCAGCACAGGGCCCACTCGCTCAGGTCCGACAGTGACGGGGTCAGCATCAACCAGGCAGAGGACCCCACCTCCCCTGCACCTCCCATCCTCTCTCTTCGCAGGTGTTCCGGCTTCAGGAAGCAACTGAGCAAGGGCTTTCCTGGTGGCCTCCCTGGAGGAGGGGCAACTCTGCCTGTGGTGGGGATTCCCTGGGGCCGCATTCTGTGGTCCTCCTCACCCCTCACCTGGGCGGCCCCTCCGGCCTCCAGCTCCGGCCGCTTCCATGGTCTCCCTCCGCTGGCTGTGGCCCCAACAGGGGGCTGGACGGGGCGTGGCCCACAGGTGCTAGGAGCAGGACAGAGTCCACGTGCACCAGCCTCCTTCCTCCCGTGCAGCCCTGCCCTTCCGCCGGCTTCCCCAGGAACCCCTCCTTCCCCACGCCCCTCCCCTGCTGCTCCCAGAGTGGCTTCTGTGTCTTTGGTTCTGAGGAGCCGTCCCGGGGTGGCCAGAGCCTAGCCAGAGAACGTCGTGCCCGTCAGAACTCTGGGCAGGGCCCCCGGAGGGCAGGGTCCATCTGCCCATCAGCCGCTGGGACCCCGGCCCGACCGCGAGCGTTTGTGGAGTTGTGGGAATGACCTGTGTGTATTTTCAGTGGAATGTGCCAGGCCCCCCTCGGCCCCACGCGCTCCCAGATTCTCAGGCTGGACGTGGGAGTGGACGGGTCCGTGGCCCCTGCTGTGCCCTGGAGGCCCAGCCAAGGACGGGCCTGGTTCACCCAGGCCTCCCAGCGCAGCACCAGGCCGGCAGGGAGGAGGGCCCAGAGGCCCAGGAGGTCACCGCCCGCCACCCCGCCCCTCCCGGCCTCCCTGCTCCGCTCGGCATGTACCCCACATGGTGGTGAGGGGACGCCTGAGGAGGGGCCCGGCTGGCTCTCCTGGGTGGGGGCCAGACCAGAACAGGAGGGTTGGTGACCGGCGGCAGCGGAGATGGAGGGACTGTGAGCCCGGCCCCTGGCCCAGCCTCCGGGCGGGGAAGACCGCTTCTGGGAGGCACGCCCCCCAGCCCAGCCTGACCCCTCCAGGCCTTACCCGGCCCCCTAGCCGGTCCCCAGCAGGTCGACTCTCACTGCTGGGCGGCCATCCTTACTTCCCCTCTCTGAGCTCGTTTCCCCACCTGGGAACGGCCCCACGGGGCTGCTGGGGAGGCCCAGGGCGGCGGGCCTGAGGGGCTCAGCGGGGCCAGGCACAGCCCCGTGCCCCGCACAGCCCAGCTGCTGCGCTCGGGTGGCCGTTCTGTGTCGAGGTGTTGCCTGCTCGAGGCCGGATCCCCCTGAAAGCAAGGGCACTTCTGAGTTGTCATTGGGCCCCAGTGCCAGTGGGGCGAGAGCAGGACAGTGGGAATGGGGAGGGGTCCACCCTTGGCCAGGCCCTGGGGGCGCTCACTGAGGGCTGAGTGAGTGAATCAGTGCGTGAACCGAGCAGTGAAGGCACCAGCCTCCCCTCCTGGTGGCCTCCTGGGAGGCGGGTTCTGATGGGTCCGCTGGGCCCCTCAGCCCGGGTCCGAAGGCGCCCCTGCCAGGACACAGAAATAGACACAGACACCCAAGGGTCCCAGAAGGGCCTGGGGCCCCAGTGCTAGGGCACCCGCTCCCCATGGGCGGTGATCAGACCCTCCTGCTCCTCGCTGAAAGGAGGGGGCCCAGACACAGGGTTCCCCACCCTCGCACCTGCTCCCCGGGTCGCAGGGACAGTGTGTGGTCCAGGCCACCCTTGGCCAGGACCAGAGCTGGTGCCCCCATCCCCCTCCCGGCACCGAGGATGCTTTGGGGCTCTGGAGTTCACACCCTATGTCATGAGCACGACCGTCTGGGGTCGGAGACCCTAACTGAGGGTCCCGCACAGGAGGGTGTCAATGCCATGGGCGGGGCATTCCATTCCAGAAGGTTCTGGGCCTCCCAGAGCTCTGTCCTGGAGTCTGAAGCCCTGAAGCTCCCTCCTGCCCCCCGGGCGGCTGGGGCATCAGGGCCACAGAAGCTCGAAACCTGCCCCCTACTCACGCCAGTGGTCCTGGACTCACACCCACCCCGAAGGCCCGAGACTCCCCCTTTGGCTCTTTTCACGCCACAGCGGTCTCTGGCCGGGTGGCTGTGTGCCACGCCCCGGGCAGGCGGGGGGCAGCGAGGGGTGGGAGCACGAGCAGGAGAAACGAGCTCTGAGGAGGAGCTGGGGGTCCAGGACGAGGGCGGATGCAATGGGGTGGGTGGGGCAGGGTGGGTCTGCGGGCACCCTGGGGCGCATCTGGGGCTGGGCTCTGTGGAGGGAGGGGGGAGCCAGGAGCCAGCAGGAGGCCGGCGGCAAGAGAACCACAGGGCCTGGACTTTGGGGGGGTGGCCGCGGAGCTAGAGACAAGTGAGGCACAGGCGGCCAGCCCAGGACCGGGACGAGTGGGAGGTGGCGGGCCCAGCGGGTGTGACCTCTCCAGCTCAGAGGCGGGTGGCCAGGCTCTGGCCACTGCCCCCCTGCCCCACCTCCCAACCAACCCTCAGGCCAAAGCCTCATGGCTCTGGAGCATCCAAAACCCAGGCCCCAGGGTGTGGCCACGGCCTTGGGCAACATCCGGCCACCCTCACCCCTCCAGGAAGAAGAACAACGCTGGTGTGGGAACTCCACTGGCTAATTTGGAGCATTTACACTGGGATTATCTAAATTAGTGACGTTTTCCTGTCATGGTTTATTTAGTCTACAGAAAAAATGAAGCAGGAGTTCCTAGGAGTTCCCATGTATGCCCGCTCGCTCGGGGTTTTTCCTTCTGAAGCATGAAAAATCAGCTGAAGTGTGTTTGGAAACAATGATAATCCTACCAAAAGCAAAATAACGAGTTTTCTTCTGACTTGGGCAGCTTGGAGGGTTGCGTGCGGGTCTGGGGGGCGCGGGGGGCGGGGGGTGGCCCCTGTGCTCCAACCTGGGCTCTGGCATCTCGCCCGGCTCCGCCTCTGGCTCTCAGTATTCCCGCCTGTCTAAGGTTCCTAGAACTCCCGAGTGAGCAATTCAGTTCATTCTGATCCTTGCAAGGGCTTTTGTTTGGGTTTAGAGGTAATCACACATTCATTCAACAGACGTTTGCGTGCCTAATGTGTGCGTGGGGCTGGGGGACAGCGTGGACCAGGACCACGGGGGAGACACACCTCCTGGAGGAGCTGGCCTGCCCCCACAGCGGGACCCTGGAACGGTAGGAGGGGTCTCCATCCCAAGGACGTAGAGACACAACAAGGTACAGCACCACGTGCTCGGCTGACCCTGACCAAAGCCCGTTCAGGTCAGGACCGAGTTGTGGCAACCAGGAGAGAGCAGAGAGTTCAAAACAAGACTGCAAATCCTCTGATGCTTCTCCCACCCAGAGGTGGGGTCCATGTCCCCTCCCTGAGTCCAGGGGGGCCGGTGGAGGTGATGCTGCGTAACTCAGGACACCATGTCCCAGGAGGCGGTGGCCGGCTCCTGCTTGGCTGGAGTTGCTGCTCCGGAGGCTTCGGGGCTGTGTGGGCGTCTGACCACTGAGGCCACCACGCCGCGCGGAAGCCCAGCCACCTGCAAGTGCCTCAGGTTCCGCTCGAGGGCCCAGCGTGCATCCAGGGAATGGAGAGTGTCAGCCGCCGAGTCGCCCCCATCACTGGGGTCTTCGCAGCCGGGGTCCTGGCCCCGGGGAGCCGGGAGGAGCCCAACTCACCGGCCCGGCCCCAAATCTCCACCTGCAGAGGCCTGAGTGGGTCTTATGCTCCAGGCTTCAGGGTGACATGGCACAGCGATTGCAAACACGGCCAAGGGCAAGCAGCGTGTGCTGGGGACATGTTTGTCACCTCCACAAAACTGGGGTCCCCTCATCCTCGAAGCCCGGCCCCAGGAGCAGGAGGAAAGGTCAGGGGGGACACACCACTGGCTGGCATATCGGGGAGCGGGCACTGCAGCTGTCTTGAAGGACGGCCAGGGCGGGGGCAGAGGAGCCGGCCAGGCCCCAGGCGGCCTGAGAGGGGAAGCCAGCCGGAGCCAGAGGATGCGAATGCAGGGCATGAGGACCCACGCGTCCGGGTAAAGCCAGGGGCCTGGTTACCACCGTCAATGTGTGTGACATGGTTAGACAGTCTACGTAACGGCAGCTCAAATCTGTGCGTGTTTTCTCGGCACCAGACCCCATGCTAAGTGCTTTACACATACGATCCCATCTCTCGGGCACAGCTAATCCCGGGAAACAAGTATTACTAGTCCCACTTTATAGACGAGATGGCTGAGGCCCAGGGAAGTGAAGGAACTTTCCTGGTACCACAGAGCTCATATGAAATAGGACCAGCACACCGTATGCTGGCCCTGATGCGTCACGGCACAGGGGGTCAGGGATTGCCTGGCTGGTTGTCCAGTGTGTTCCTGAAATACACCAGCCTGATTTATTTTTCCAACCGCCAAAAAAAGGAATGTTTGACCAGTGAGCTTGGTGAGGGGGCTCACAGTCTAAACTGGAAGGGAGCTCTCCAGTGGAATGCCACAGGGCTCTGTCCTAGAGACAGACCCGATATCCAGCTAGAGTGGGCCCCTGCTGGGAGCAGCAGAGACAAACCCAGTGACCTTCTACATGGCTGAATAAAAGACCCACATGTGGGCTTCAAAATCCACTGTAAACATGTTAGATCTACCTTCATTAAGCAATACCCACGAGAAGGTTCTGAGGGCCTTGGTGGCCCCCAAGCACACCATGGGTATTGGGTCTCCAGGCCCAGATTAAGAGACTAAGAAGGCCTTCCTGCTCGTGGAGCCCAAGTCAGAAGCAGACTAGATGACCCCTGGAAGAGGGGGGATGTTCAACCCAACGGGAGATGGGGCTGGCGCAGAGCAGTGAGTCACTGACTTCCTAAATTGGTCACAACCCAGGAGGAGAGAGAGGTCCAGAGGGGAGAGAGAGGTCAGCGCGGTTGGTGGCATCAGGACAGTCTTCCTGGCAGGATGTGGGACAAGCCACACTCGGATGGGAAAAGGCAGACCCCAGGGAGCCATCTGGTCTGAGCCCCTGTGGCCCGCAGGACCCCCAAGTCACCCGGACTGGCTGGCTCTGGAACCGCCCAGCGCCCGCTGCTCTACCCGCTCCAGCC
Source organism: Balaenoptera borealis (assembly GCF_965194805.1). Classification (NCBI taxonomy): domain Eukaryota; kingdom Metazoa; phylum Chordata; class Mammalia; order Artiodactyla; family Balaenopteridae; genus Balaenoptera; species Balaenoptera borealis. The sequence goes on along the minus strand of NC_138872.1, from coordinate 88,766,890 downwards.
CCGGCCCTGCCTGAGCCCCACCTGAGTCCACTCAGTTCAGGGAGGGACTCCGGGACCACTACGTTCTTCCAGATATACTGTGGGCTGCATTCCTAGGCTACTTTAGAGAGGGATGGGTGGGGCCCAGAGATGTCGAGGGACTTGCCCGAGGCCACACAGCAAGTGGCAGAGCTCTGTGCAGGGACAGGGGCTGGGGTAGGGTAGGGAAGGGTACCGTTCAGGTGTTAAGGGCTTGCTGATGCCTGGGTGTCCCCTCTGCCCCCGCCTGTCCTGTCCTGGGAACGCCGCCAGGTTAGGGAAGCTGCAGGATAACCCTGGCCACTCACTACACAGGACCTTCCACAGCCTAAGTCAGACTCGCCCCAGAGTCCCAAGCTCTCCAGCGGCTCCTCCCTGCCCTTCTAGTGGAATGCAGACCCCTCCCCACATCCCACCTGCCCGCCTTCCCCATGCTCCAGCTCCCTCAGACACCCAGGCTCTTTCCCTTCTAATAGAAACACACAGAGGGATCAGGGTGCCCTGTACCCAGTCTCCTCCAATGGTGACATCTTGCAAAACTCCAGTGCAAACCTCGACCAGGATCTGGATGTGGGTCCAGTGGAGATGCAGGACGTCCCATCAAGGCGAGGACCCTCGTGTCCCTCCCACCTCAACCTGAGCTCCGTTCCTGTGATTTTGTCGCTTCAAGGCTGTCATGTACGTGGCATCATACAGCGGGTAACCCTTTGGGGTCGGCATTTCCTCTCAGCATAACTCCCCGGAGGCCTGCCCAGGCGGCTGCTGTACCAAGAGTTGGTTCCTTTGTACACTGAGTCACCTCCGTGGTGTGAGGGCCTCAGCCTCAGGACGGCCTCACGGAGGACGTCTGGGTGTTTCCACTTCCGCGGACAAGGCCTCATGAGGCTGCCTGTGCAGGTCTCTGTGTGAGTAGCTCTGCGATTCTCTGGGGTAAGTGTCCAAGCTGCCCTGGCTGCGTCCTATGGTAGCTGTATGTTGGGTTTTGGTTTTGGTTTTTTGACAGAAGCCTCTGTCTGCCAGAGTGGCCGCACAGTTCTGTGCCCCCCACCAGCCACGTGTGAGCGACCCCCTCCCCCTGCTTCCTCGCCAGCCCCGGCTGTGGTCGCCGTTTCTCATCTCAGCCTTTCCTATGGGTGCGGAGCGCCTCGTCCCCTGTGCTGCCGAGAGACCATCTTTCCTGTGCGTATCTGCCGTCTGCGCAAGCACGTGAGCGTTCACTGCCAAGTTCCCAGAGCTGGTCACGCACCCCGGGTGGGAGGCCTCTGCGGGAGGTGCGGATCGACGATCATCTTTTCCCCTTTCGTCTTCCACACGGGATCCTTCGCCGGCAACGTTTTTAATTTTCAGGAATTCCAATTCGTCCAGTTCTCCTTTCATGGCTTGTGCTTTGGGTGTCAAGTCTCAGAACAGTTTGCCTGGCCCAAGAGCCCAAGGATTTTTCTCCTGTTTGTTCTTCTAAACGTTTTATGATTTTATGTTTATGTGTAAGTCTGTGAGCCATTTTGAATTCATTTTTGTAGACGGTATGGGACTTTCATCAAAGTTTCTTATTTTTTGGCCCGTGGAAGCCAGAGCCTGAATTTCCCCAAATTTCCTTCCAGTAACCCCTAGTTTATTCACTTTTCTTTATTATTCAAATATTTCTTGGTGCCGACTGAGCTTCTGGCCCCACAAGGTCCTGGGGCCCACAGGTCTAGTGTGTAAGACCCACGCCTGCCCTCTGGGGCTCACCGTCAGGCCTCGACTGGCCACGCCCTGACCCTCCCAGAAGCTGCCTTGGGATCAGACGGGGGTGTCCACGTCAGGCCCCCCAGGGCAGCCGAGGGGAGCGAGCCACCCGGGGACTGTCTGCATGGACCCCGTCCCGCCGTCCCCTTCCACACAGCGCCCCTGGCACCGCCCTGGGGGCCGCGATGGGGCAGGAACAATTGCCCGGCTTGTAGTCTCAGGCGGACACAAGCACGCTTTCACGAGCCCACAAGACCGGGTCTGTGCCGCCTGGCGCCAAAGGGAGCAGGCCCAGTGCCCAGCTGGGGAAGATGCTGCCCTGGCCACGCCCCCAGCGGGCAGCAGGCAGAGGCTTCCCGCAGCCTGCAGCCTGGGTCCCCGTGCCCCAGCCGAGCAGGCAGCCGGGGCCAGACCTGCCCTCCAAGGAGGGGTGCCTGCCACGCCCCACCGCATCCCCGCCCAGGAAGACCCTGGGCTTCTGGGAGGGGGGCACCAAGTTCCAAGCAGCACAGGGTGGGGGGTCGAACCCGCACTCAAGGTTGGCAGAGCTCTGGTCCAATCCCAGCGGGGCCGCCGTATGAGTGTCCTGTGGCTGCTGTACAAAACGCCCCAAACTCAGCAGCTCAGAACAGCCCGACCTGCCACTTAGCCCTCCAGCCTGGAGGCCGCAAGTCCAAAGGCCCCCGTGAGCTGCTTCCTGCCAGGGTTCGGGAGGGTCCGTCTCCTCCTCCAGCTGCGAGCCGGTAGCTTGTCTCCCTCCTCCCCACGCCCTCTCTCTGGCCCTGGCCCTCCCACCTCCCTCCTGTTAGGGCCCTCGTGATGACATCGGGCCCCCCCGGCACGGGCAGCTTAGACCTGGTGGACACAAAAAAGTGAATCTCACTTGTTTTACTTTTATTTTGTACACGTGGCTCCTGTTGTATTATATTTATATTTATATCGTGCAGTGCTTTGCAGCGTGCAGATTCGTTTTGATTATTCAAATAGATATTTTATAAAGAAAACCGAAGGACGTGTGCATTGACCTCCTGACTCTCCTGCTGCAAAGAAACCTGTGGCCTCGGCCAGCCCTGCGTCCTGGGCCACACGGCCTAAGCCCTCGGGAGGCGCGGGGGTCTTAAGGTGGCTGCTGTCTGTTTTCGGGAAGCACGTGGGGACCGCGGGACCCCAGAGCGGGACAGCCAGCCCAGCCCGGGGGGCCGGGAGCGCGTCTGGGAGAGCGTGGGGCAGGACCCAGTCCCAGCCCTTGGCATGCGGGGCCATCTCTGCACCGTGCAGTGGGCCACCTGCCCCAAGAGTGATGGACGTGACAGCCCCCCCAGGGCTCGCGGAGCTGCAGCTCCCACCCCAGCTCCAGGGACCACCCCTCACAGCCCACGAGACAAGGCCCAGGGCAGGTGCCCGCAGGGCTCACACCCGTCGTGGAGCCAGGAGCTGCTGCCCAGCCCAGCGGCAGCGACTTTCTGTGGGTCAGGCCCCTCTCCGGGTCGGCCTTTATTCTGGAACCCCCGTTCGGCTTTCCCAGGGAGCCTGCTCTGTCCAGCCTTTGGGGGGAGCCGCGTGGTAGGCTGCCCCCGCCAACTCCCATGGGCCCTTCCCAGCCTCCACGGAAAGGCCAGAGCCTGGACACTGGCCCAAAAGCTCTCTGGGCAACAGGGCGGGTGGCGCGTGCCCCTGCTTGGTTCTGGGGTTGATGGCGGCCTCGAGGCGGCCTTCTTGGGAGAGGCCGGGAGAGGCTCAGCCCAGAACCCCGCTGCTCCCCAAAGTCCAGACACGAGGGTCGTGTCCCCAGCAGCACCCCCTTCCCGAGTCGCTGCTTAGAAACTCGGCCCCCCGAGGCCATCAGACCGTGGTCACCTGGGGTGGGCCCAGGGCCTGCTTCCTGCCACACAGCGCTCAGCCCCGCTGCCACCCCCCGGCCCCCGCCCCTGGGAACCGTAGCCAGCCCGTCACATCATGACCATGATAGAGGGCTTAAAACCCAAGGGTCCATCACCATCGACGGGTGAACGGAGAAAGAAAATGTGGTCCATCCACACAACGGGATATGATTCAGCCTTAATGAGGAAGGAAACACTGACACAGGCTAATGAAACTTGAGGACGTAACAGTGAAATGAGCCAGACGCAGAAGGACAGACACTGTGTGATTCCACTTCTATGCGGTCCCTGGGGGGGTCAGGGTCACAGAGACAGAAAGGAGGAGGGTGGAGGCCAGGGCCTGGGGGAGGGGGAGGGGGGTTAGTGTTTAATGGGGGCAGAGTCTCAGTTTGGGAAGACGAGAAAGTTCTAGAGACGGACGGTGGGGTGTCTGCACAACAGTGTGAATGTACTTGATGCTGCTGAACCGGACACTGAAAAATGGTTAAGATGGTAAGTTTTATGTTATGACTATTTTATCACAATAGAAACAAAACAAAAGGAATAAAATCTTCTATTAAAGACTGCAGACCAAAACACGGAGTCAGGAAGATGTACTTCATTGCACATTTAATAGCACATGCAGCATTCAGAACATCGCGATAAATAGGGCAGGGCTTACACACCACAGAAACACCCACAGGCAAAGGCAGGGGTCACCCCGGACCAGGCAGCCTCCCCTGGCTGCACGGGCAGGAGCAAATCGGGGTAACTGCACTACTTCGTTTGTCCTTCAGGTCACCAGGAGTCCCGTGAGGCACGGGCCCCAGGCCCCTCCAGCTCACGTGAGAGCTGGCCTGATGACACTTCCCAGGGGGAATCGATTGATTGATGACTTAGGTGTGTGGGCCCAGGGCTGGTGAGACTCACATTTGTCCCACATGGGGGAGGCTCGGCTCGGATAACGGGCTTTCCCACCAGGGCGAGACTCCTGGTTAACGGGAGGCGTGTCTGCTGGAGAATCACGCACCGGGGACTCTGCTCCTGACAACTTCATCCAGAATGTGTTTTAGAAAATCCCTCCACTTCCTCCCCAGTCTCCACGAGGCTGCTCTGCAGAGCTGTGGAAGGCAGCGGGGCCCTCCCCCGGCCCCGGGAGCAGCTCACCGTACCTCGGAATGCCCCAGACTCACACGGCGCGCCCTTCCTCTCCCGGGCGTCTCAGCCCAGTGAGGGTGACCCCTGCCCCTGACGGCCAGGCGAACTGGTCGGTGCGCCCAGCTTTCCAGGAAAGGGGAGGGTCACGCCCACTCCCCTAAACATGCCGTGGGCTCCTGGGGGCCACCCCCCCTCTGAGGCCGGAACTAGCTTAAGCCGCCAGAGCCCCCCCACCCCTGGCATCTTGGGAGGAGCCTCTGTGGGGCGGCGGGGGCGAGCATCTGGGGGAGGGGCTGGACCCTCTCTCTCTTCAGCCTCAGCTTCTCGCTCCAAGCCCAAGAGTGCCTGTGGGGACCCCCTGGGATGTCATCGCCCCACGCCCTGGCCACAGACCGGGTGGCCGCGCATCACGGGGGTCGGCCGCCGGCAGCTGCCCAGCCTGATCGGCGAGGAGGGCCTCCCAGAGCTGGGCCCTGACCCCAGAAGACGTGGGGAGGAAGGCGGGGCCCTGAAGAGGAGCCAGCGGGGGACGGGGAGGGGAGACGGGGAGGGGGCCACCACCTCTGGGGGTGACCCCTTGGCTCCCAGGTGGGCCCGAGGGAGGGGCGGTGCCCGGCTGCCAGCCTCAGCTGGACGCGCACGCGGACAGCAGCAGGCGCGGCGCTCAGACGGTGAGGGAGATGAAGCTGTTGTAGCGCTGGATGCTCCTCTGGAGGATCTCGGAGCAGGGGCCCAGCACGCGCTCGAAGCGGGGCCGGTCCAGCTTCACGCACGTCAGCGGCCCCCGGGCCACCACGGTGGCCGCCCGGGGCCGGTTCAGCAGCAGCGCGATCTCCCCTGGGGGCGAGAGAGGGCGTCAGGGCTGCGGGTTTAGGGGCAAAGCGAAACCTCAGGACACGAGGCCGCACCTGAGCGAACATCTGGAGTGAGCGTGTCCCACAAAGCACTGGGACACACTTGCACCAACGCCTGGAACTCAGACCGCGCCGGGCCTGGTCCTGACCCGCGTTCTGCCCTCCCGGGGCAGCCGGCACCCAGGACGGGCCGTCAGGGCGCCCAGGCCTCGGCCAGGTCCTCCCGCGCCCCTGCGGACCTCATCTCAGGCCCTCCTGGGGCCCCGCGAAAGGGTCGCTACCCCAGGAGGGAGCGGACCCCACGACTCACCGAAGTAGTCGGAGGGCCCGAGGCGCCCCACCTCCACATACTCTTCACTGGGGGACCGGCGCTGGAGGACGGAGGCTGTGCCCTGCGAACGCCAAGGGGACCCGTGAGCGTCGGCCGGCTGGGTCGGGGTGGGCAAAGGCGGGGGTGCCCAAGGCCACCGCCGAGGGGTCACCCCCGAGGGGCCCCGCCCGCATCCCCCTCCCACTGGCTCCACGCCCCCCATCTAAAAGTGAGGCGTGGGGTCTGGGAGCTGCGGCTGTGCTCTGGCCGAGGGCACCTCCCGGGCACCACCATCCTCACCGGCCCGGCTCCTGCCCCAAGCTGTCTGCCCGCGGGCGGGGCGCGGGCAGAATCTGGAGGGGCCTCCGAGGGCAGCGCTGCTCCGAGCTGACCTTGGCTTAAGTTTCAAGGACGGGAGGCGCGTGGCCTCGCGGTCACGCCGCCCCGCTAAGCGATGCGGCCCCCTGGCCTCCAGGCGGGGTGTCCGCGACACTGGGGCTCAATGATTAACGCCGGCCTAGGCAGCTGGGCGAGGCCGCGTTCCACACCAGAGACTCGGCCTTCGGGGGCCGCAGCCTCGGCAGCAACGAGCCGGCACCAGTGGCTTCCGCGCACAGAGCCCCCTGGCCTGCCGTCTGGGGGGACCCGGGGGCCGGAGCCTCGTCGGAACCCGGAATCTTCCCCACACGCCTGAGGAGTAGCAGCAAGGCCTTATGAATCACCCCGCCAGCCCCACTGGCCTCACCGGCCGCTGCCAATGCCCTGGACGCACAGAGGAGTGTGGTCTGTCTCGAGGTGGGCCCGGCTCAGCCTGGCTCACCCAGACCCGGCCTCGCCAGCGCTAGCCTGGCCGCGCCCGGGTTAACGGGTAACCCCCTCCGCCTGGGCCGCAAGACACTCGGTCAGAAGACCCCGCCAGTGCCCGCCGCGACTGGGACCTCCGGACCCCCTGGGCGGACCCACGCCGGCCCCCACCCACTCCAGCCACAGGGCCGCTCGGCTCCCAGGCGTCTGGGGTGCTTATGAAGCTGGCTGACAGATGGAGCAGGACCCGGAAACAGCAGACCATCTCCACCCGACCCGGGCATTCCGGGAGCGCTCCCCGGGCCGTGCGCCCACAGGACACATGGTCCCGTGCTGACCCCACAGAGAGGAGTGGAGTCCTGCTCCCACCTGCCGCTGGAGTGGAGGGCAGTCAGGTCCAGGGATGACGGCACTGCGGCGCTTTTCTTGAGACAACGTTGCATTAACCTAACTATCGTTTACATGCATGCCTTTTCACTTATATAACTTACATGCCTTTCATTCCCATTTTAGACAATTTTCCATTTTACAATTGGATCATTTTCCTCTTCAGGACCCCAGGGACGGAACTGAAGTTCCAGTTTACAGAATTACTCAGTGAAACTCCAGGCTTAAAGCATCTGATGAGATGCTTCAAGCTCCAAACAACAGAAAACCCAATTCAAGGTGTCTAAAGGCTACTAAGGGTAACTGCTCTCCCGCAGAACCAGAAGACTGCGAGAGGGCTTTCAGGGCTGGCTAATTCAGAGGCCCACAGACATATCTGGACACAGGCTTGTCCTTGCCTCCTGCTCTGGTGGCCTCAGTCAAGTCCTTGTGCTGGCACCGTGGCTGCCACAGTTCCGGGAGTCACCCAATGCCTCCCCCATGCCATCAGCAGGAAAACCTTCTGGAAGCTCCCGGCAACCTCCCCTCACACCTCACTGGCCAGAGCAGGTCACATGCAACTAATGTGATTGGCTCCCACTCCTCAGGCTCTGCCCTGCCCGCTTGGGATAGGGGTGAGGATTAGGGCTCAGTGGGCGCAGAAGAGCAGGGATGGGCTCGGGTGGGCCACCGTTCTGTTTCTCACTTGTCCCCCGCCCCATGCAGACACCTCCCTGCCCTCTGTCTTCTCCGGAACCAACCGTATCCCCCATGGTCACTGGCAGCATTTCTCTCCTGGTCACATGTGGACCGGCCCATCTTACGATCAAAGGCAGGTTGACGAGATGAAATCTGTTTCCACTGGGATGGATGGAGCTTTCCCACTCGGGACCTTGACACAGAGGATGTACGCGCACCCGTAAGACTGATGTAATAACAGACCCTCCAGGCTGGATGGCATGAAGATGAAAGGTCCTCAGGGGGAGCCCCGAAGAAGCAGAATCAACAGGGAACAGGCCGGCCACTCCGCCCGGTCCTCCCACGTCCCAGGGCTGCAGGAGCACGTGGCCACGGGACCACGTTGTCCCCAAGGGGGTGTGCACTGCACCACACTCTCTTCCCGCTGCTGGCAGCCCAGCCTCCACTGGGGGACGTCTGCCACGGGTGCCAAGGGGCAGTGGGGCCACGAGAGGAAGGGCCACGCGGGACAGAGCCACGGCCCCCAGGGGTGCCCGTGATGGCCGTGGGGTCACCACTTCACAAGACAGACACTTCCTTATTCTCCACCGCAGTGGTTCGGGGGCTCTTTGTTGCAGCAGCCGAGGCTGCCAGGCCGCCACCCCCAAGCCCTGACGCAACGGCAGGACGTTCCTGTCCTGGGAAGGCACAGCCGCCAAGCCCGAGGGCGGGGAGCGAGGGAAACGGGCGGATGGACTCGATGGGGTGGGACCTCCAACCCGCAGGGCCCGGCGTTCCCACGACACGGGCCACAGGCGCGACCAGCACACGCCCGGGTCTTCCCATCCCAGCGAAACCACCGCAGCCCTGGAATAGTCGTGCTGTCCAAGCTCGTTTCCCAGACGGCCGTGAAGGCAGCTTAGACATCCTCAGGGAACTGAGAGCCGGAATTCTGGGGGCTGGAAAAACACACTTGCCAAAACTCTGGATCATATTCCCCAAATTTCTCATCGATTCTAACCCAACTCTAAAAATAAATCAGGTCACATAGGAATCGGCCGGGGAGGATGCAGGAGAAAAATGTCACTGCTGGAGTCTGGGGGAGAAGGGGTTACGGAAGACCCGTTTTCCTTTCAACGCTTTTCATTTTGTACATTTTTCTACAGAGTCGAAACCCAAATCAGCTCTTTGGTTTCGACAACGGGCACGCGTGACCTTTATGAGACAGAAACCAGCGAAGGTCGAGGAGAACGCACTCCCTGAAGCAGGGCCTTGGGCTTTCCACTCCCTGAAGCAGCCCCTCCAGCCTGGCCTAGAGCCCCTCTGACCAGGTCAGGCGATGCCACAGCCGGGAGGCGCGGTCCCGCCTGTGCGGGCCTCGCCCTCCCCAGGGACACGGCCCGCCTCCCTCTCCTCCATCCTTCGGGCCGTCACCCACTCCTCCTGCTTGTGAGCCGGACTCCGCTAGAGGGTCGGGAAACCTGCGCGGTGGAGAACAGCAGGCACGGGCGCCCCCCAGAATCCACACCCTGGTGGGGGTCAGAGCAGATAGATCAGGGCTGTGGGCCGCTGGCCCCGCGCCCACGGTGCGGCCCGGGGTGGGGATGGGGGACGTCAGGGTCAGCGGCTCAGTAGGGGCGGCGCCTGGTGAGAGAGGAGCCCCCGCCAGGGACTCGCAGCTGTGCCGGGCAGAGACTGGAGCTCGTGCGCGTCCAGCCCGACAGGGGAGGGGACACACAAGCGTGTCCGTGTGAAGGCCAGCCGTGCAGTGGGCAGTCGCTCTCAGATCCCACTGACACCAAGTTCAGGGAGAGGAAGCGCTATTTTATTTGAATAAATATCTATCTTAAAAGAAACAGTATCACAGCCATAATCGGGAACCAGCATCACTTCCCGTAAGTTAAAGGGCAACTGAAAAAAGAACACGAGGAGGCAGGTACAGGAAGGTGTGAAGACAGCAGCCTCCACCCGAGGTGCCCTCGACGCGGCCTGAGCCCCGCGCTCTGGGCGGCTCCCCGCGGTCCAAGCCCGGCTCCACGACGTGCTGGCCGCGGCCCGGGGAAGGCCAGGCACCGCCCGAGCCTCGGTTTCCTCATCTGCAGAACAGATACGTCGCCGGCCACCGCAGGCTCGGGGAACCAGGACGCGCAGGCCTGCGGCAGCACGGCCGTCATGGGGCCAGAAGCCGTTCTCGGGCCACCCAGCTCCCGGCCAGTGGGCGGCAGTGGGTGAGGCAGTCGACACCCCCACACGGGGATTCGTCCAGGACAGCGCATCTGTTGGACTTTCCACGGACAAATCAGGCGTCTTTATGGCAACGGTCTTTGCACGCTGCTTATCTCTCCTCCCCTGGTGCCAGGAATCCCATCCGGGGTAAAGCAGGACCTCGGAATCCAGCAAATGAGTTCCACATCTGTCTGTCTGGGAACGCCTCATGCTGTGTGCGGATACCAGGGAAACCAGAGCTGGGAACGGCTGCGGACGGGGAACACAGGCCCTCAGGGTTCCTCCAGCCTCCTGAGGGGGGCCAAGGGGAGGGAGGAAGACGGTGCTTTTATACTTTTTTGGGGGGCGCATCCCCAACTTTTAAAACTGTTTCTTACGCTAATTAAAAAAAAAAAAATCAGAAAGAAGCCAAGTCAATGAGAAGGACTGTCTGAGGGCGCCACACACACCGTCACGGGGGCAGAGGAGGTGGCGTCACCCTCTTCTGAAGATGCTTCTGTGTCACTGGTCTTATCCCAGCAAGTGACATTTTACGTGCACAATTTTTAAAAATTCATTTTAGAAAAGGCTCTCATCCCTGAACCCAGAAGCTCTGAGCTCCAGGCCTCGGCACCCAGACGCGGACCTCGGCAGCCTCACGGGAATCTTCACATACTGGGTGCTCCTGGGGACGCACGGCCGAGGAGGCCCGAGGCACACGACAGCACGTCAACCTGGGGGCACCGCGTCTGGGCTCAGTGTGTCCGCCCACAGGGGATGTGGTCAGGCCACTGCAAAGCCCAGGAGTGCCCGCCTGGCCGGCACTGGGAGCCGTCCTCACCAGGGAAAGGGTGACTGAGGTGCACGGGCTGGGGCCTACAAAAGGGGGGGCTCCAAGAGGATGGGCCCCCAGCCCCGGCCCCCAGATGACAAGGTGACGAGAAAGGAGACGCGTCAGGACCGGGAGCCCCTTGGACTCCTCTGACCCTCTCGGTGGACATCAGAGCCGCCCGAGACAGGGCGTGGGCGATCCCGGGTGTGAGAGCCCCCCGGTGGGACCAGGAGTGGTGCTGAAGAGCACCAAGCAGACACCAGGTGGGGGGGCATCTCCAACTCCTCTGAGATCCAGCAACTGTGCTCCTTGGTATTTACCCACAGGGTCAGGTTGAAAGCTCATGTCCACACAAAAACCCGCACGAGGATGTTTACAGCAGCTTTATTCATAGCTGTCAAAACCTGGAAGCAACCAAGGTGTCCTTCAGCAGGTGACGGGTAAATAAACTGGTTCATCCAGACAGCAGAATATTATTCAGCATTAAAAGAAATGAGCCATCAAGCCCTGAAAAGCCACGGAGGAAACTTACATGCGTATCACTGAGTGAAAGGCGCCAGTGAGGAAAGGCTTCAGGCTGTGTGCTTCCAACTACACGGCATTCCGGAAAAGGCAAAACTAGGGAGACAGTGAAAAGACTGAGCGTTGGGGCGTGGAGGGCGTGACCAGGTGAGCAGAGATGACTTTTACGGCAGGGAAACTACTCTGTGTGATCCAGGAACAACCAACCCGTCGTATGCATTTGTCCAAACCCACAGAACGTACAGCACCCAGAGTGAACCCTACTACGTGGACCCTGGGTGACTGTGAAATGTCCACGCAGCTTCATCGATCGTGAGAGATGCACCATCTGGCGGGGGTGTTGGTAGTAGGGGAGGCTGTGCCCGTGGGGGGGGAGGGGCTGGTGGGAAATCTCAGCACCTTCCCATCCACTTTGTTATGAACCCAAAACTGCCCTTAAAAGATACAGTCTCTAAATAAAAAGAACTCCTCTGAGATCCGGATACCTCTCATTACTGGTGACCCAGCTGGCATGGAGGACAGAGGTCCGAGTCAGCCGGGACCGGTGGACATGGGTGCAGCGTGGCTCCCAGCCCAGCCTGGCTTCTGGAAAAGCGTTCCTTCTGGTTCAGTCCAGAAGGAAAGTTTATCTTCCTGCTACTTTCTGGACCAAGACTGCCGTCCTTTGATACTGACCGTGGCCAGAGGGCACTGCTCTCACTCCCTGGACGGGGAGGGTCTGGCACCGACCACGGAAACCCCACGGTAACTAACGGGAGGCGGAGACCTCACTCACCCTGCGCAGACGCCGACCGGACTCGGGCACCTCCTGGCGGGGCCCCCGAGGCTGAGCCGTGAGGGACGCCGCCCGTCGGGTGGAGGGCCGGGGTGAGCCCCTCAGACAGGTTCTCCAGTGAGGGAGGGTCCCAGGACGGGAGCAAACCCACCAGGCCCGTGGGAGGCCCCTCGGGAGCCGGAGCCTCACGGCGGGATGGCTGTGGGCGTCTGGCTCACAGGGAAGCTTGGGCAGCTGGACGAGATGTCCCTGACCTTGCAGGGGACACAGGGTGGACGTCCAAACTCCTTGTCCGGAGCGCAGGGTGTGTGTGGTCCTGCTTCCCCGAAGTTGGCACTGCCCCCCGCCCCCACTCAGCCCCCAGCAGCCCACCTCCCACCACACCTGGCGCCCCTGGCCTCGTGCCCAGTGTTCCTCTGGATGCCCTTCCCCGACCTTCTCCATTTGGAGGACTCCTACTCATACGTCAATGCCCAACCCACCGCCACCCAGGGTCACTGCTCCACCTCCCTGGCCTTCCCTTCTCCATGTGGGGCGGCAGCCATCGCCCCCCACCCCCCTCCCCCAGTACACTGAGCCTCGGCCTGGCGCACAGTGGGGGCACGGACGGGCTGAGTCACAGACGGCTGTGACCTTGGATCCGTGCACTGCGGCCTGCAGCAGTCTCCCTAGAAGTTCCCGAGACGACGGCGAACTCGGGACACGCTTCAGACGCGAGGGGGGAGCAGCAGGCACTGGGATCAGCTAGCAAAGCCCCCGGCCAACAGCAGCTCCGAAAGGGGCTGCCTAGAAGTTGCTTCAACACCGTGGACATTCATAAAAGTGCTTTCCAAACAGAGGAGACACATCCAATCTCACGTTTCCATGGCAATGCCTCCAGCTGTGCAGCCCGCCTGGGAGCCGGCGGGGAGGAAACCCGCTCCTGTCCAGCTGCCCCCAGGCCCCGGAGGTTCTGCCAGGCGTGGAATCTGGCCACGGGGAGGGTTGCAGCAGAGGGGACCTGAGACCCAGGCCTGGCCCCGCCCACGTCCTCTCCCCAGGGTCTTCCTGGAGGGAGAGGAGGTCCAGGGAGTAAGCTGAGTCTGCAAGCCTCACAGGACTTGGCACGTGCTCGACGCGTCTGGCCCCTCCCTGCCAGCCCCACATGCCCTCTCTCCCTGGGGGAGGCCCACCAGGGTCTGTCCTGCCAGACGCAGCCGGGAACGCCCGCAGGTCCCACCGCGGGCGGCCGAGAGCTCCTCGGGCTACCGGGCATTTCAGGCCTCGGTAATTAAAGAGGTCCCGGGAACAGCCAGGGCACCTACAACCCCCCGGGCTGTGGCAGGTCGAGTCCTGAGGGGCCAGGGATGCTTGGGCCCCTGGGAAGACCCACTGGTGCTTTCTGCTCTCACGTCTGTGAGGCCCCAGGTTGACAACCGCAGGCCTGCCCTGGTCGGCTGAGAACATGCTCCAGGAGCTTTGGGGGCCAGGTGTCCGAGGGGCTGGCAGCGCCCACAGCTTCAGAGACAGCTGGTGTGAGCACACAGAGCTCAGAGCCAAGGAGCCCCCTGCCAGGTGGCTTGGCACGGAGACCCTGGGGTCACGCGAGCCCCGCTCTGCCAGCCCCGCCTGGCTCCCAGAGGCCAGCACGTGCTGTTAAGGACTCATCAGGCGCCTGCAGGAGCCGCTTCTCACGTCTGTGCAGGTGCGGGTCTCTGCCAGCCTCCACACCTGGGGAAACAGCTCCCAGAGCAGCCTGTCACCGGCCCCAGGCTGTGCTCACCCGCATCCACCCAGGAGAGCAGAGGGGTGGACTGAGGCCCAGCCAAGGGCGGGGGCCCGGGGGAGCCCGCGCTCCCGCTCCCCTAGATGAGGCCTTGGCACGGCCTGCGGTCCACAGGGGAGGAGCGGGACTCGGCCAGTCCACACGCAGGGAGCCGGGGGCCTGGCCCCAAGGCCAGCATGGCCCCCGCAGGTGTTGCTTCCACAAAGAGAAAGGGCAGCACCAGGCCTGCCAGCCACGGGAAGACGCCAGCCAGGCTCCCGCAGCCCCGCCCCGCTCGCAGAGCCAGTACGCAAGGCAGGAGCCCCGGGCCCCGCCCGCTGCAGCTCTGGGGCCTCGGAGCAGCCGGGCCCCTACACCCACCTGAGCAGAGGCCTGACTGTTCCGGAAGAGTCGGAAGGCAGTGGTACTGGTCAGGGCTCTCCGGAGAAAGAAGACCAATGGCCTGTGCACTTGGAGAAAGATTTACGTTAGGGAATCTGCTCGCACGACCGTGGGGCTGGCGTGCAAACTCTGCAGGCAGGACGGCAGGGAAGAGTGGGTGCCGGGACCCAGTCCAGAGGCCAAGGCCGGCTGCGGGGAATCCCTCTTCCTGGGGGACCTCGGTCCTCTTCCTCTTAAGGAGGCCTTCAACTGACTGGACGAGGCCCACGCTCACCACAGAGGTCAGGGGCTCCACCCAAGGTCAACTGACATCGGTGTCAACCGCATTTGAGAAGCACCTTCACAGAAACACCTGGAGACCCGCGTTGGACCGAACATCTGGGTCCTGAGGCCTGGCCAAGTCGACCCATGAAATCAGCCCTCACAGCGGGTCCCGGGGCCTGGGGCCCTTCCCGGCGTATCCGCAGCGGAAACGTCTTTTCCTGTCCGGCCGTCAGCTTCGTGGGTGTCACGAGAACACGGGGCGGACGATGTGCTGAAACATAACCAAGTGCAAGCAGCCTGTTCGAGGGAATCTGCTCAGATCTTCCCGCCAAGTCCTCTAAAGGCCACGTCGGCTCACACCTTGGTAGTCCTGGGAGAGAACAGGGCTCTGGGGCAGACACCAAACCCCTTTCAGGTGCGGCCGGTGACCACTTCTGGCCCCGTGGGAGACAATGGCTTGAGGCTGCAGAAGTCTCTGAGGCTGCATTTCAGTTCTGAGCGTGGGATGCCTGTGAACCCTCAGGCACCACCGTGACTTACCCAATTTGGTGGACCACAGAGGAAAAGGGAAAAGAATCCAAGTTGCCAAGGAAACCACTTCGAATACATTTTACGATGTTGTGAAAACCGTACCTTCCAAGGGGGCTGGGTTACACTCCGGGGCCTGAACCATCGCTGTTACTGTGACTCTGCCCCCACCGCCACCCCCTCGGTCAGCGGTCGGGGGACACTCGGCCACAAAGCTGAACTCCCTCAACAGAACCAGCAGTGTCCCCGTCCCCGAATCGCTCTCCCACGGCCCTCCTCGGACAGCTTTTGTGGCAGGAGGCGTCAGGAGCCCCTGGAGAGGGTCCCCACCCCACCCACCACCATCTCCTGGTGATTCTACAAGGAACACGCTGCCCGTAACACAAACCACACAGTCGTGGCGCCAGGTTCGCCCTCAAAGACGATCACGGAACTCGGCTCTGACGGCCTTTAATGGATGAGCCAGAACAACGTCCAGCCCCAGAGCAGCAGAGACGATGCAGACAGACACCCCCGGCCCAAAGGGCGTCAGTGGAAGGGCGAGGAGGTAGGGACACGCAGGAAACACAGGAAGCAGTGCGCACACCACTCACGCTGCTCTAGAGAAGTGCGGGATGCTCGGACACACACGTGCACGTGTGCACATTCACACACATGCGTGCACACGCACGCTCACGCCCACAGTGAGGGCCCAGCACTCCCGGAGCAAAAGGGCGGGTCCAGAGCAGGGATGCAGGGGCAAGACATGGCCGCGTCTGGGACCCACTACCTGCTGTCTGCGTGTGCTTGGGGAAGGACCTCACGGGTGAGTCAGACTGCACAGCCGCGGGGTCACACTCGAAGCTCCCACTGTCACAGTCCCTGTGAGCTCTGTGAAGAGCCCCCGCCGACCCCCGTCTTTCACACGGCTTCACAACTTTTCTACCCGTGGCCTTGGCCCCAGAGAATAACGGACGACTATCTGTGTCGGCCAGAGCTGCTCATTCCCTCGGCCTCAAAACCATCGAAACCGAGGCTGCAAACTCAACAGCCTGCAAGTGTGTGCAGAGCCTGCCGGTGAGGCAAGGGGGCAGGGTGAGGTCTGGGGCAAAGTGGGGAGCATGTCACACCCGGGGCAGCCGCCTCTTGGGTCCAGCCGGCTGCAGCCAGGCAGGGATGCAGATCCAAAGTGGACAGATCCAGATGTTCAAGAAGAAGAGATCCAGGTTTTCATGTAAAATACCTGATTTTTGTTTTATTTTGCTGGGCACGGGCTTTCTCTAGTTGCAGCGAGCAGGGGCTACTCCTTCATTGTGGTGCGCAGGCTTCTCATTGTGGTGGCTTCTCTTGTTGCGGAGCACGGGCTCTAGGCTCGCGGGCTTCAGTAGTTGTGGCTCGCCGGCTCTAAAGCGCAGGCTCAGTAGTTGTGGCGCACGGGCTTCATTGTTCCGCAGCATGTGGGATCTTCCCCGACTAGAGCTCAAAACCGAGTCCCCTGCATTGGCAGGTGGATTCTTTTTTTTCTTTTTTTTTTTTTTTTAGCATCTTTATTGGAGTATAACTGCTTTACAATGGTGTGTTAGTTTCTGCTTTATAACAAAGTGAATCAGCTATATGTATACATATATCCCCATATCCCCTCCCTCTTGCGTCTCCCTCCCACCCTTCCTATCCCACCCCTCTAGGTGGTCACAAAGCACCGAGCTGATCTCCCTGTGCTATGCGGCGGCTGCTTCCCACTAGCTATCTATTTTACATTTGGTAGTGTATATATGTTCATGACACTCTGTCACTTCATCCCAGCTTACCCTTCCCCCTCCCCGTGTCCTCAAGTCCATTCTCTAGTAGGTCTGCGTCTTGGCAGGCGGATTCTTAACCACTGTGCCACCAAGGAAGTCCCTGATTTTTAAATAGTGACAATTAATTCAAATGTTTTTTTAAAAAAACACGGTGCAGGCCAGTGCAAAGCCCAACACCCCCTGTGTCCGACGGCAGGCTTAGCTGCACTTGGAGGGCGTGAGCACGTCTCTGCCGGAACGTCTTCCAGAAACCATGAGCCAGACACTAGCTGTCTTTGCAGGACGATCTGAGATAAAAAACACAGACCTCGAGGGGCCACAGTTCCCTCAAAGTCCTGAGAGAAAAGCCCCGGAGATGTTCTGAGTCAAGCCGTAACTTTCACCCCAAGGGCTCACTTCTGGGGGGAGCAGGCGTGAGGGTTTGGGATGACCTCTCTGAGGTCACGGCCGGGGCGGGAGCTGAAACGCAGGGTTGCGGCCTCTCAGGTCTACGGAGGGGAGACCTGGCTGGCAGGCATCATCATTTGTTCTGTCTGTGGTTTTTCCCTTTCTTTCAAGAAACACTGTTGAATGAGTCACCCACCCCAGGACAGGAATGCTGCCTGTGGGTGGATGCCCCCGCGGGGTTCCTGCAGAAGCACCCCCAGCCCTGGGGCTCAGGTGGGAACCATGTCCATCGTTCAGCTGCAACCCCAAGGGCCCTCCCGCCCCAGGCTCAGTGCCGAGATGTGGACCGGGAGGTAAGCAAGGTCCCGGTTCCCAAATGCACACTGTAAAGCTCTGTGCTGGCGCCATCAAGACCCTCCCGAGGTGGTTCTCCTGCTGACCCCACAGCCTTCCAGATCTTTCCTGCGTGATCAGCAGGCAGGTGGCGGGAAGAACCGCAGGCACGCCCTCCTAGGAGGGGCTGCTGCGGGAGCCCAGATAAAGTCCCCGCGGACCTCGCGGGTCACAGGGCGGGACTCCGTTTGTGGACTGAGGCACAGAGGTGGGCAGGCGCCAGCCAGCGGGACCCGGGGCATCCTCGCCGACAGCAGCAGCCTGGGAAGTCGCTTCTGTTGTTTTACACCAAGAAAGTGGCTCCAAGTCCGGCGATGTCGGCCAAATGTCACCAGGGGTTGAGCCTTTGTCACTTCCTTTCTCTGCACCAACCCCAAGGCTGGCACCACTCTCTCTGGACGGCACAGCGACCCTCTCTGCGGCCGCGGCCGCGACCAGAGCGGGGTTTCAGACTCGAGCTGCCCCAGCCTCTGCCGCGCTGAAGGCTCCTATTCTCCAACGGCAAAACGTGCAGCTGGAGCATGTGCTTTCCCCGGCAGGCGACATAAATTCTTCCCGCCAGGAGGGCCAGGGAAGTAGGAAGTGAGCCAAACTCACATAGTTTTGGGTCTGTGTCATGGGGAGGGTCCCATGGCGAGGCGGCCCCGGGGACCATAGCCTAGGCGCAGCCCCAGGCGGGGGGGAGACACACCGGTCACGCAGCTGCTCGCCCCCATCAGTGACAGGCTGAGCGTGGCGGCCTCGGATTACGGCCCAGAGCCAGCTGTCGCGGTGGTGGGGGATGGAGGAGGGAACAGTGACTCACGCGGGTCCAGGTGGAAAAATCTGGCGCCAATCTTCCAAATTAAACTTTCAACTGGAGACCACTGACATTCACACGCAGTTGTAAGAAGGAGCACAGAGAGATCCCACGTGCCCTCAATTCACACATCTCCCCCAAGAGGATGCACTCGTCACGCCGGGTTCCGGCTCAGGGCGCCCCCCACACCCCGGCCGTGTTCGGATCCCCACGTTCACCTGCACACCTGGCGTGCTCAGTCCGTGCAATGTCTGCACACGTGTGGGCTCGGGGACCCGACCCACTTCCTCGGAGGAGACCCCGCGATTCTCAAGGGCGAGGATACCCAGTGGGGGGCCTGTCCGCACGCAGGATGAAGGCGGTGGGGGAACGGAGCGCTGGGATCAGGGACGGCTGGTCCCCAGGGGAGGGGCACGTGCAGACTGGGTGTCCCCGACTCCCTGGCGGCCCTCCTCGGCTGGGGACCGTGCAGAGCCCTCCCCATGCCCAAGCCGGACTCACCTCCGTGATGATGAAGAAGTCGTCCCCAGGCTCCCCCTGGACCACGATCTTCTCTCCGTCCTCAAACTGGACGGGCTCCAGGGCGTCAGCCACAGTCAGACGTTCCCACTTCTCCAGGGACTCTGCAGCAGGGGACACGGGGGGGGGTGTCACGGGGGCCAGGGAGGGTCGGGGGGTCAGCTCCCCATCCCAGACAATCTAAGAAAACACCCACATGGCCAGCCCCAGGGTGATGAGGCTTTGCTACATCACAGGATGAACAAAACAGAAAGCAAATTTCTGTGCAGGAGGCCCGGGTATTTTCACAAGTGAGTTGGGCCCAGGGTGTACACGGCTCAGCAGGTGGACAGGATTCAGAACTGGGAGCGATTCTAACCTACATCACAGGCTTAACATAAATGACAGGCACTGGACGTTGAGTCCAAGTCAACCCAGGATGAAATGCCTTTGTTATCTTCAAAAGAACAGAGCTGCCTATATTTTTGCAAACAGTATAATCACAGCTCAGCACTAGGGCTACTAAGGGGTTTAAATAATTCAGAGGCACCATTCAGTGCCATTCAAAGAGCATACAACTGTCTTTACGTTGTGATAGAGCTGTAGTATACCTTCCATTATTTTAGGTCAAAATACTTCATTCCAACGGCAAGCTTACTTTGATACTTGCAAATTCTGTATATCTTTCCACCCTTTCTCACGCCTTCCCTTCCCCGTCATTTTCCACCCCTAGCCCTCAGGAAGGAAAAAAATAATAGCATGCTCCTTTTATAAGAAATTAATGATTGCCTGATTAACTGTTTCTTTTTTGGCCAAAGAAACTTTTCTGGCCTACACTTATCAGCTGCACTTATGTAGGTCAGCCGCTAAAAATACAAAGCAAAGCATTTATTTTAGATCTCGATTAGGAGGGGGATTTCTCTGCTTGAAAACTCCTGCCAGGGCCACACGTTGAAAAGGACACGCTTTTGACCAACCCCGGGGCTGGAGCAGATTCTGGAGCCGCTGCCAGCACGCTGGTCCAGCAGCCTCCATACCGGACGGGAGCTGCCCCGTGATCCAGACCCCGGGCACCCTCAGAAGGCCGGCATGGCCACCTCGTGACGAAGACGCAGGTGACTTTGGAGGGTCACGGTTGGTGCCAAGGCGGAAGCCGGTGCCGGTAAACGTGTGACTGCTGCTTCGTTTCCCTCCAGGGTGATGAGAGGCGTTTGATTTTACAGCCTTGGGCTTAGGAAGTTCTCTTCCTCCTGTTTGAGCGGTGGGTTTTTCTATTGCATTTGGGACCTGGAACCCCAGTCCCGAGGTCGGAGAGTCACAGCTTCCACCCTCAGCAGCGTAAATCCCGGGAGAGAACTGCTGGAAGAGACGGAGATCGGGGCGATTCCTTGGCCCCGATTTCTGAAGCGGAAGCTTTGGGGGCATTTTTACTGTGTTCAGATCCCTGGGTCCCAGGTGTGGACGGTCAGCTCAGGTGGGAAAACGGTGACTGGCCAGGTGGGGCCACTCCCAACGCTGCCCTTCTGGAGGGGGGTCTCAACGCTGCCAGGGAGAGTGGCGGACACACCGCAGAAGAGACACAGAAGGCAGCCCTCAGTCAGTGGCAGCCAAGGGGCAGGCACACCCACCCGGAAGGGACTGGCCTCGGGGCCGACGCTTCGGGAGAACGCGGACCCTCGGGCCCTGCCTCACGGCCGCTGTCGCCCAGCTCTGAGCCTGACCCCGGCTCCCCTCCCAGGAGACCCCCTTTTCCTGCCTGGAGGCCTGAAGCCTGCTTTTTCTCCTTGAAATAGGGTCAGGGCAGGCCCCCTGAGCCGCCTCTGCTACCGCCCTGGAGCAGGAGGGGCCGGGAGGGGCGCGCCGGCTGGTCAGCCATCCTGCAGCAGGTGTACCTCCACATCCGTCCCCCAGGCCTGCGCCGTGTCCTCTGCCGGGGGACCGGACCCCGCCGTTGCCCGGCCGCCCCCCACCTTCCCCCCACCCCCTCACACCACCCCCATGTCACTAGCTCCAAGCAGTCGTGTCCTTCTTTCTGTAATTTGGAAAAAAAATAATCAGAAAAGTAGAAGGAACAACACAACCAGCATCTGTCCTGAATGAAATCACGGGACTACTTGGTCATGTTTGCCTCAGAGCTGTTCCTTGCAGACGCGTCATGTTACCGATGAAACCCTTTGTCTCGATTTGAGTTCTCCCTCCTTCCGCAGGGGCTGTGACTATTAAGGATTTGGTGGGTTTTTTTTTTTTTAAATCTTAAAGGGTTTGGTGAGTTTCCTCCCCATTGGTGGTCTTACACCTTTACTGTAACACAGCTTCGTAAACACGACCCAGCGCTGCCAAAATTGTGCAGAGACGCACCTTCATCTGCGCCATCTTGTGTGTCCGAGATCCATGTTGACACGTGTTGACACGCGGAGACCTAGTCCATGTGCTTTACTGGAGTATAAACCTGCCCCACACAAACACCCGGGCGCCAGGACCTTCCTGCGATGACAGATTTTAGGTTGTTTCTACTTTCTTGTCATTGTAGGAATTGCTGAAATGACCATCCATGTCCGTGTCTCTTTTTTTATTAACCAATTTTTTTAAAATTATATCTCAAAGCTCTTAATTTTTATTTTATTTATATTTATTTTTGGCTGTGTTGGGTCTTCATTACTGTGCGAGGGCTTTCTCTAGTTGCGGCAAGCGGGGGCCACTCTTCATCGCGGTGCGCGGGCCTCTCACTATCGCGGCCTCTCTTGTTGCGGAGCACAGGCTCCAGACGCGCAGGCTCAGTAATTGTGGCTCAGTAATTGTGGCTCACGGGCCCAGCTGCTCCGCGGCATGTGGGATCGTCCCAGACTAGGGCTCGAACCCGTGTCCCCTGCATTGGCAGGCAGCTTCTCAACTGCTGAGCCACCAGGGAAGCCCCCTAACCATGTTTTTAATTGAAGTACAGTTGTGATAGTTTCAGGTGTATAGCAAAGTGATTCAGTTCTATATATATATATATATATATATATATACATATATATATATATATATACATATATATATATATATATATCCTTTATCAGATTCTTTTCCCTTATAGGTTATTACGAGATACTGAATATAGTTCCCTGTGCTGTACAGTAGGACCTTGCAGCTTATCTATTTTATATACAGTGGTGTGTATCTGCTGATCCCAAACTCCTAATTTATCCCACCCCACCCTAACCCCCGCTACCCCCTTTGGTAACCATAAGTTTGTTTTCTATGTCTGTGAGTCTCTTTCTGTTTTGTAAGTAAGTTCATTTGCATCATTTTTTTAGATTCCACACATAAGTGATACCATATGGTATTTTTCTTTCTGACTTACTTGCTTAGTAGGATAATCTCTAGGTCCATCCATGTTGCTGCAAATGGCATCATTTCATTCTTTTTTATGGCTGAGTAGTATTCCTTTGTATATATATATATACACCACATCTTCTTTATCCATTCATCTGTCCATGGACATTTAGGTTGTTTCCATGTCTTGGCTATAGTGACTAGTGCTACTATGAACACTGGGGTGCATGTATCTTTTTGAATCATAGTTTTGTCTGGATATATGCCCAGGAGTGGGATTGCTGGATCATATGGTAGCTCTATTTTTAGTTTTTCGAGGAACCTCCATACCGTTTTCCCTAGTAGCTGCACCAACTTACATTCCCAAAAACAGTGTAGGATTCCCTTTTCTCCACACCCTCTCCAGCATTTGTTATTTGTAGACTTTTTGATGATGGCCATCCTGACCAGTGTGAGGTGGGATCTCATTGTAGTTTTGATTTGCATTTCTCTAATAATTAGCAATGTTGAACATCTTTCCATGTGCCTGTTGGCCATGTGTATATCTTCGTTGGAGAAATGTCTATTTAGGTCTTCTGTCCATTTTTTGAATGGGTTATTTTTTTGATATTGAGCTGTATAAGCGGTTTGTATATTTTGGAAATTAATCCCTTGTCAGTAGTATCACTTCCAAATATTTTCTCCCAGTCCGTAGGTCATCTTTCCGTTTTGTTCATGGTTTCCTTTGCTGTGCAAAAGCTTTTAAGTTTAATTAGGTCCCATTTGTTTATTCTTGTTTTTTATTTCCATTACTCTAGGAGACAGAGCCAAAAAGACCTTGCTGTGATTTATGTCAAAGAGTGTCCTGCCTATGTTTTCCTCTAGGAGTTTTATACTGTCCAGTCTTACATTTAGGTCGTTAATCCATTTTGAGGGGTTTTTTGTGTGTGATGTTAGGGAGTGTTCTAACTTCATTCTTTTCCATGCAGCCGTCCAGCTTTCCCAGCACCACTTACTGAAGAGGCTGTCTTTTCTCCATTGTATATTCTTGTCTCCTTGACGCCTTTGCACCCACGAAAGTGCACCTGCTTCTTCTCCTTCTCACTCCAAAGGTTCTTAGAAAAGGAGGCTAAGCCTCACTCACCACCTGCACCCAGAAGTCCAGCCTGGGGTTTTTAAGGCTGTGATGTTCCCGCAGGAACTCCTGCTGGACGGTTATTTCCCGCCGTTCCCAGGGCCTTAGCACTTAGACGTCACTCACTTTCCCAAGTGGGTCCCCTTCCCTGTCCTTAAGGGGAGCTGTTAGACACACACTGATTCATATTCCAACTGATTAAAATGACATAAAATTAAAATTCTCAAGTGCTCCACACAGATAAGGAACGCCTGCATCGCTGCCAAAGGTTCTACTGGGCAGGCTGGTCCAGAATGATACGTCATGGTCGTGTATGTCAAAGCAACTTCAAAACGTTGAGAAACTTCTGCTGCAGAGAACCTTGTTGACACTCCCGGCAGTCAATGGAAATGTAGCCGACGTGTCTCTCAGATCCCAGGACGAGAAAAGCGGGGGGCACACGAGAACCCCCATGGAGGAAAACCCAAACAGGTCAGGAAAGACGCTCGACACAGGTGGGCACAGTCACGAGCTCCAAATGGACCAACGTGGAGAGAATGGCGCTGATGGTAGAGAGACGGACACGCAAAGCACGGATGGATGGAGGGCGGACACAGTGTGTGTGTGTGTGTGTGTGTGTTCGTGGGCACGTACATGCCTGCAAACACGATGCATCTGTATGTGTGTGCATGTGTGTGTGTGGGCGCACTGCACAGGTGTGAGCACGCATGCGTGTCCCAAACTTGCACGGCATGTGGAAACGGCTGGGCCGCAGCCCCGGGCGGCCGGTGGGGGGCGCGCACCCAGGATGGAGACCTTGCTGAGAAACTCCTCGTACATCCTGCGTTTCCTCAGCGTGCTGCCCTGTGGGAGGGGGAGACACAGAGAAGCAGGTGTTCAGAAGGGCTTCGTGCCTCGACCCCTTCCACATTCCCAAATCCCCCAAGTGACTCTGAACTCCTAAAAGGAGACCCCGGAAGCCCCTCGAACAAGCAAGGGCCTGAGCGGCGGCCTCCGTTCGCGGCCCAGGCCTCCCTGCACCTCCCCCTCCGGGGTCTCCGTCCTAACCGCACACGTGAGGTTGGGCCTCATCCAGACCCACGGGATGGGGGGAGCCAGGAGGCCTGAACCTCGAGCGGGTTCAGAAGCCCCGGGTTCAAATCCCACCCCTCACTCCGTATCCACACGCCCCGAGCCAGCTGCCCCTCTCTGAGGCTCAGTTTCCTCATCTGGATGATGGGGTATCTTAATTCCTGTCCCACAGGATTCTGTGAAAGTGACGCGAGCAGACATCGATCAGCTGACATGGTGGGAGGACCTCGGCACCGCCCCCCGACCCGGCCTCAGACTCCCCATCGGCTCTCCGTGGCTCAGGGCCAGACCAGCGCTAAAGAGGCTGCGAGTCTCGAATCTGGAATCCTGGAGGTTCCCTGCCTCCCTCACAGAAGCTCAGAGACACCCCAGGGCCCCTCCATCAGGCAAAGAGCCCCACAGGGCTGGGACCCAAGACCACATCATAACTGGACCAAGAGGGCGCAGATGGGGCTCCTGCACCGCCGGCGGGCGGCCGTGGAGGGGACACGGCGTCCAGGCGGTCAGTGGCAGAGCCCAGGAGCCTTGGAGCCCTGTGTGTCCGCCTGCGGCGGGTCTGGACGCCTGCCGTGGCGGCATGCTCAGCTCAGCTCAGCTCATCCCCCAGCCCCCAGCCCAAGCCGAGCCGTCTCAGACCCCACCGGCCTCGAGAAAGGCGTTTCTTTTGAAAGATAATTTATATTCCCGCTGACCTCCCAGCAGCTACGCCCACCCGCTGGAATGCAGGCGTGTTTGCCCAGGAACCCTAGACATTAAAGCTCGGCACAACTGGCCCATCCATCTCCCGCCGCAGGATGACAGCTGGAGGTGGCCGCCCGGGACCCTCGGGCAAGGAGACCCGCCTCCAAGGCTGACCACGGCGCCTCCCGTCGGAAGCTTTCCTCCTGGGATGAGACGGCCGGGGAGGCAGGGCCGGGAGCCCCCACTGTCGGTTCATGCATCACACAGGTGTCCGGGGCGCCGGCCCGTCACCTTGGGGGCTGCCAGGACCCCCACTTGGGGGGCTTTGCAGCGCATCTGCCGGCAACCCCAAGGTGGGCTTTGTGCCTGGTGAGGCTGGCCCTACGTACAACTCCCGTCACAGGTACGGGGCCTGCCCAAGGCCACACTGAGGGAAGGAGCCAGCGGGGCCTGGAACCCTCGTCCTCATGGATGCTTGCAGAGGACCCACGCTGGTCGGCGGCGGGGACGGGGCCTGGTCCGGCTCAGCTCCGCCCATCTCCCTGGTTCCTGCAGCCTCGGTTTCCACATCCCTGTGCTGGGGTCCCGTCGGGCCGACTTTGAGGAGCAGAGACCGCGGAGAAAGACCATCTACGTCCCACCACCAGCACCGGCCACGCCTCGCACGTCCTCCTGCCCCTGCAGCCGCCCATTCGTCACGTGCCCCTTCCCCCCTCCCCCCGCAGGGCAGTACAGCCGGCGCCCTCACCTGACCCGGGACAGATGGATGGGGATGGATGGGCAGGGCAGGGAGGGGAAGACAGCACTCCCTGACCTCCCACCTCACCGCCAGCAGCGGGGCCTGGAACCTCACTTCGGGGCTGCCTGTAGCTGGAGACACGGCCCCGCCCCCAGCCCCGACCCACTGGCGCAGGCGTGAGGCCAGCCCGGAACCCCGATGCCCAACGTGAGGTTCCTTCTGTTGCACCTTCGCTGCACCCCGCTGTCCCGCGGAAGCGTTCTGTCCTAAGACTGGAACCTAAAATGTCCGTGAAATCCAGGCCCACTGCCCCCCAGGCCCCACCTGCATGGACTGAGCCGGCCCCAAGGACGGGCTGGGGGCCTGGGTTCCGGCGGACCGCAGGGCTCTGGCCATAGCACACACACCCCTGGGTACAGAGCGTTCACAGCGGGCCTGCCCCCCGGGCCGCTCGGGGCGCAGCTCGGGGGAGGGTGCGAACCCGCCAGGCTGAGGGGGAATCTACGTCGGGTAAGATGACCCTTCGACCTGGACCGACCACTCCGAACACCTTTCCCCTTACATGTTCAATCCCGACCAGCCCTGCAGCCATTCAATGAAGCGCACACACACACACACACACACACACACACACCCCGCCCCAGCTCCCACGAGAAGGGGGTCCCAGGCCCCTGCTGCCCCACTTCATGGATGGGAGCCAGGGGCCCAAGCAGGTGGGGTGGGAGCTCAGCGCTGCAGCTCAGGACCTGGTTCCGGGGGTCTCGGGCCCCCCCAGGCAAGTGGGGCTCTGGAGACCCCAGCCCAGACTCCACAACAGGATTTTGCACTCATCAATCCCCACTTGAGGTCTCACATAAGATTCAGGGTGAACAAAAGGTACTGAAGCTTGAAAGAATGAAGTCCGGGGGTGCTGGCCCCTGCCTGGGGGCCCGGAGGGGGTCGAGCCCCCGTCCTGCTCAGAGGTGGCGCACGTGGCTGGCCTCGCCAAGCTCCATCCGTCCGTCCGTCTGTCTGCAGCACGTGGAGCGGCGGAACCTCTCGGGTCAGATGTTCGGGGATTCAGAGGTGGGTGGTCCTCTCCCTGGAGACACTACCGGCCTCCATCCCGCGTCCCCCACGCGTGTCCAGCTCAGGGTCCGCTCGTCACACGATGGGCGCATCCGAGTCCGCCCAAGCCACGGGCTGATGCAGCAACGGACGCCTTCCACAGACACTCCCTTCCGAGTGGGCCACATTGTCATTTTCTTCCCGAGACGCAGGGGCTCTGTAGGCTCCCAGCACAGCCGCGGCTATTCTTAGTGCCCGGGGATCCAGAATTAAAACAGAGGAAGCGCCAGCTGCCTCGGTGGTTTGGGAACTTCCCTGAATGTACTGTTCCAGCCACAAAAATCCCACAGCCAAGGACGACTCAGACGATGGCGGAGAAACAATGGCTTATGCAACGGGCCAGGTGTGTCCAGAGGAGACAGGGAGGGGGAGGGTGCCTGGGGCGCCTCCCCCAACAGACAGTGATCTCTCCCGGAGAAAACAGGAATGGGCAGGTTTAAGACCAAAGAGCGGGAGGCGCATTCCACGAGGACTCACCTCCCAGGGCAGGGCAGGGCCTACCCCAGTGGATGACCCCCGAGTGCACAGACGACGAGCCCCACGGAACAGATGCCCCCAGGACGGAACTGACCCCTCCCTGCACCACGAAGGGCCAGGAGCTACAGCGGAGCCGGGACGGCAGCCGGCAACCCCTTCTCCCTCGTTGCCCTTTGGAGGGGCCCCCGGGGCAGGACCGGCTCTCCAGGCTCAGCTGGGACTGAGCTCACAGAGCCTGTCCTAAACATCCCAGACCTTCCCCAGGCCTCCCCCAGGGCATCCCAAACCACAGCCCCCGCCCCAGCAACTGCATCGCCCAGGCTGGTCTTCAGGAGACAACCAAGGCCCGAAGGGCACCTGGCAGCGGCACGTCCAGCCCCGGGGTCTCGCAGCAATGTGCTCACCTTGGTCACCTCCCTCCAGGCCATCGGGACTCCTCGGATCCCAGGCCCACAGGAGCCGCCTTTGAGCAAACACCATCGCCAGCCCCTGGGGGCTGCCCTCAGGAATGAGCCTACCCCAGCCCAGGTCCTCCAGCACCACCCCTGACCAGCAGAAAAGCACCTGGCCCAGCGGTCACCACTGGCGAGCACGGACAGCCAAGGAGTGTGACTTCCGCGAGGACGGGGCACTCAGCTCCCAGGGGCCTCTGCCCGGAGACCTGCGGCCACAAGCGAACCACCCCCAGACCAGAGTGGCCAGCCAGGACCTCCCTCCACCCCTCCCGAATCGGGACTCTCTCCACTCTCACCCAGAAGGCCCCCAAGTGCCCGGGCATCACCGGGTCCAGGGCGGCTCCTGCCACTTCTCTGCCCACACTCCTGCCGGGGCTCCCGGTGCACTCAGCGTCTGAGTCCAGGCCCCTGCCCCACCCACCACAGGATCCCAGCATCCTGTCTCCCCACTGGTCCACGAACAGGCCAGCCAGGCCTGCACCCCAGGGCCCTTGCACTGGCTGTTTCTACTGCCCGAACACTCTCCCCCTGGACAGCCAAGGGCTCCCTGCTCTGGGCCTCTGCTCGACACCACCTCGTCACAAAAGGGGTCTCAGGGAGGGGGGTCTCAGGGCTTTCTTTAAAACATCAGCCCCTGCCCCCACCTCTGCCCCTCTCTGCTCTATCATTCTCCGTGGAAACTGTCGACAGGAGATGTATGTTTGCTCCGTCATCTCCACCAGCACGTCAGCCTCCCAGTTCCCCGACGGGTCCCAGCGCCGAGAACCCGGCAGTGCGTGTGCAGGACGGACACTCAGCGGGCACGGGAAGGTCCCGCCTCTTCTGCCTGGGAGGGGCCTTCTCAGCGCACGGGCTCCTCTCCGGAGCCTTCCGTGAACACCTGCCCCGTTGCTCCCGACAGCCCCATGGTGAGCCTGCACAGGTGTGCGCACCTGCACCCACACCGTGCCAACTGAGAGAGGGGCTGGCTGCATGTGAGAAAACCTAAAACGACAGTCCCCAAGTAAGGAATCCTAGAGGCCAACAGCCTGCCCGGTACTGCGGTCCCACTGTGCCCCCAGAGGCCAGGCTCCTCTCAGTGATTCACTCCACCACCTTGGGGAACGCCACCTCATGGTCAAGAATGGCAGCTGGAACTCCAGCCATCACAACCACATTCCAGACAGTTGTAAGGAGAATTGGGGAGGAAAGCAAAAGGGGCTTCCCTTTTGTCTGCCTGCCTCTTGGGTAACCTTCCTGAACCCCCTCCCGACACTCACCACCCTTCTCATCCCTACTTATGGCCCCCACCTGGACACAACCAGGGTTCCCGTGAGATGCTTGGTGGGCATCAGACTCGGCTGGCTGCCCTCCCAGCCCTGGCGAAGTCTCCACGCAGGCACCGCTCACTCACCATGAGGATGCGCCGGTAGCTGTCCCGGTCGATGCCCCAGAGCTTGAGGTCCGTCTTGGCCTTCACAGTCGCTGCCCTGGGGGTGCCGTAGATGAGGGCCAGCTCCCCGAAGCTGCCGCCTTCGCTGATGCTGGTCACCCACTCTCCGTTCACATACACCTTTGGGGAACAGGGGGACAGCGTCACGGGGGCTGGGGCCACCCACCCTCCGTCCACATACACCTTTGGGGGACAGAGGGACAGCGTCCTGGGGGCCTGGGGTTACACTGCTGCTTCCTGCGCGGGGAGCCCCCCGTTCCATCCCCCAGGAGGGCACAAGGCCGCTGCAGCCCCCAGATCCCTTGCAGGCGGGCAGAACTCGGCACTGCCCTGCCCAGGCCCAGGATCGGCCAAGGCGCCCACCTCACGCCCAGCCCTACCCAGAGCCGAGGCTGGACGGGCACAAAGGCGGAGGCCCTCAGCGGTCAGTGCCGACGAGACCGGCCAGGCCCCAGGTGGATGCACCGCTCCGGCTCCTGGTCCGCAGGAGAGCGAGTCCCGCCACCTCCCAGGTCGGCCTGCGACTCAGCTCCTCACCGACTAGAGACGGGCTGTCCACCTGGGCCTCGGGCTCCCTGACCGCACCCCAGGGAGTCACCCTGCCATGGCGCTCTCGCCCCACCCGTGCGGGCCCCTCCACCTCGCCCACTGCGTTCACAGACAGCCCTCCCTGCCGTTCCTGCTGCCCGAGGCTCCGGGGAGCAGCCCGGCCCCTGGGCCACCTCCATCGGCAGGCCCCGCGGCCGGGAAGGGGCCAGGCTTCCCGAGCCTCCCCGGGGCCTCCGCTCCCCGCGGGCAGCACCCAAGCGCCCGGGCCTGCGGTCAATGGGAGCGGAGGCTGGCGCCGAGGGCCGAGCCCAGAAGGCGGACAAGATTCCCTTTCAGCCTGGGAGGGCGGCGCCCGCCGCACAGTGTCCCTACTACCCAGGGACCGCACGTCCGCATCCTGCAAGAATGGCCTGGATTGTTTATTATGCAGATTCGCTTACTATAAATTAACACAACCACTGTTCATTCCCTCGATGTCAATGAGCTTAAAGAATGGTTCCCATTGGCAAAAAGCATGCATGTCGGGAAAGAATGGATTGCGATGAATCATGGAAGCAATTCTTATGGAATCAATGACTCATTATCCTGATAATAACCGAGGCACAGAATTGCCAGTCTGCGGGGCACCACGCAGGTGATAACGGAGTCCGGTGTGAGCAAGGCTGGGGAGCAGCGGCCGGCCTGCCCACAAGGTGGCAGGGGAATGGAGGTGACAGTTCACAGAGCGACCTAGGGCCTGCGCATCTGTCCCCGCGAGCCCCTGCCCGCACGGCGAGCCTGCACAATGCCCCTGCCGGGTGTGGGGGAGAAGAGACACCAGCTTCCGCTCAGCAAGGCCCTCGAGGAGTCAGGGCGACGCCCATCCTTCCCAGGAGGCAGGGAGCGTGTCCGCCCGGCTTTGCCCCGAGATGCTCCCCACAGAGCATCCCCGGAGCCGCCACCTGCGGTTTTCTCAAAGGGGACCAGAGTCTGTGGAGGGGCCGTCACGCTGACCCAGGCACGGCCGGGCTGGCACCAGCTCCCCTCGCGGCTGGTCCTCCCTCCACAGGGTTTGTACGTGTGTAAAATCCTCTCTGCATGGATACAACTCTCAAACCTTAACCTGTATGACCCTAAGCGTGCAGCGCAGTGGGTCTGCCCACCACTCAGGTCAGGGCGTGGGATGTTTCCAGGTGCCAGGAACTCCCGGGGCCCCTCGAGGGCTCAGGTGCCTTCAGATAACCGCGGTGCGGCTGAAAGGAACCCCAGCACGTCCTTCTGTGCCGGGCGAGTCTGAGCGCTGGGTCCGGTCCGTCTGTTCTCACGGCCGCACCGCCACTCCCCAGGCTGTGGGTGACAGGTGCTGTCTAGTTTCAGCTCTGATTCCGAAGGGGGCCTCAAACCTTCTCGCGTGTGACCAAACGCCCTCAGTCTCGTGGCTGATGCAGGGGGTCGGGGTGCACTGGCGGCGTCACGGGGTATCGCGATCTGCTGAACGCCGTCTCCCCAGGCTGCACCAGCCGGCCCTCCCCCGGCGCCCACTCCCTCGGTGCAGGGTCACCACAGCGACGTGGGCTCAGAGGACCGCAGATCTCGGGTTGGGAGCCTCGCCGGACGTACGGAGCCTGGGAAGGGTGTGCGGGGGAAGAAGGAAGCACTGCCTCGGACGGCTGCCGGGGGGCAGGCCACCCCATCACCCGCCAAACAGCACAGGGCCCCCCGGGGAACAACAGGGCAGGTGGCTTGGGAGAGGCACCAGCAGCGGCTGCACCTCCACTTCCCCAGGGTGCGTCCCCAAAGAGCGCGTAGGCAGCTGCCGCCGCAGGGCACACAGGACCAAGGGCACCTGGGCCGGAGCACGTCACCAGGGGGCCGTGAGGACCCCTTCCTCACCGAGGTCCCGACAGCGCCCTCAGAGGCGTCAGAGAAGAGCATTGTGCGGAGGCGAGGACGGGCCAGGGCCGCCCCACGGAGCACAAAGGGCCATCCTTCTCGGGACACTGGCCTCTGTCACCACGGCCGCGCAGTGCCCGGCCCCACCCCAGCTGGCACGCAAAGGGGCTACTTCGTGCTTTGTTTCATTTTTGTTTTTCCTTCTTTTACAAGAAAAGTGGTGGGAGGCCCTACTGGGCTACGTTTTTGCTCCCGCCGCTGCCTCGGTGCCTCCGGCTGAACCCAGAGCTCCCGCCCGGCTGTTATCGTTCATTCGTTCACTCGTTGTCACCGCCGTGTCACCCCCAGCACCCTGGGCGCCCTGCACGTTCGAACTGCTGGGTTCAGCGGTGAAGAGTGTGTGGATTCCTGTTCACCGGGACTTACCGGCCGACCGGCCGGTGATCATCACACAAGCGTAACTGTCATGAAAACGAGCGCAGGCCCTGAAGACAAGGGAAGGGAGAGCCCCAGTCCAGACCGTCCAGAGAGGACTTCCGAGGAGGGGAATCCGAGCCCAGCCTGAGGGGCCCCCTGAAAAGACCAGGGGGAAGAGGTCTGAGGCGGGGGGACAGGACGAGCTGAGGCCCTGAGGCAGGACTGAACTCGGAGGTCACTGGATGCAGCAAGACCGCACAGGGAGATGGTCGTCTCAGGACCAGAAGGTTCCAGCACAGCTGAGGCCAGGTTCACATCTGGGATGCCCGCCCCCCCCCCCCCCCCCCCGCTGCAGCTGGAGCCCAGCTCGGGGCGGTGGGAGGGGAGCAGGGAGGAGCGAGGGGCGTCCCAGAAACACAGCCTTCGACCACGTTACTCAACAGGTGGTGTGCGGACCAGGCGCACGGCATCACCTGGGAACCCGCGGAAACCCAGGCGCACGCCCCCCGCCCGACCCCCGACACCGGCCGACTGAATCAGACCCCCAGGGGTGCAGCCCAGAGGCCAGGATCTCAGCAGGTGGTGCTCATGCCTGCCCACGATGGACCAGCTCCGACTCGACTTTGGACGGAGGTGGAGACGGTGACTGGGTTGAAGGCACAAGAATCTGCTTAGTGAGACCCCAGAAGCAGCATCACAGGTAGCACTGCGTTTCCGTCAAGGGGGACCTGAGATGGGGACCTGGGCCCCGCCAAAACAGACGAGCAGCTGGGAACGCCAGGGGGGCTGCCTCCCCGCCTGCCCCCAAACCCGGGACACTTCGGTTCAACACTCGGCTCCACAGAAAACGGAAATTCAACTGAAATAACTGTTGGGTGAGTGGAGACAGAATCAGTCACTGAGTTACCCACTACACTGGATGGGGGGTTCCTGCGGCCTCAGCCCCCCTGCCCCCCGCAGCCACTTCCCACGCCACCCGGAGCCGCCCGGGCAAGGAAGCGAGTTGGGCGTGCCAGCCGCTGTTGTTTTTGGTTTCACAGATGGTGAGAAAAAGCTAATGGCCCAGCTCCTCGGCGTCCCAGGCTCCGGCCACAGAGAGAGGGGGGCGTCCAAGCAGGTGGGTCCGTGCAGGTGAGTCTGGGTATGTTGGTCGCTCTTCCCAGGTAAACCCGGTTCCGAGCCTCAACCCTCTTTAGCCCAAAACACCCGGGGAAAGCCGACTGTCTGGTTTCGCTTGAGAGGCAACTCCTCACAGAGACTCCCTCCCAGCTCCCCGTCCTCGGTGCCCGAGTCACGTGGACCAGCCCCATGGGGTCAGCAGCCACTCCTCAGGGGAGGCCAGCCGCCAGCCAGGTTCCCTCCTCGGAACCCGCCACGCTCCTGGCCTCCTCCCGCCCTCCCCCCACAGACACCACGCTCTGCGAGGTGCCACAAGGCAGGGTCCCATCAGGGTCCCAATCCGCGTCTGAAGTGCCACTTACTTCCGGGGTGACCATGCGCCCCGTCAAGGGCCCGGTGTGGGGTGTGCATGAGGACCGGCCCCCTCCCCGAGCTGTCCTCACATTACCACCACCACACGGGGGGCTCTGGGTCACCTGTCCGTGATTCCAGAGCAGCCTCTGGCCACAGTAGGGCCACCAGGACCTCAACAGGGAACCGAGAGGGGTGCTGGGCCCCCAGACACACCCTGTGGGTGAGATGCTGCAGGAAAGCTCCACAGCCGGCTCGGGGCCACGGCCACCCAGCGCCCAGGAAGTGGCCGGTCAGCAGAGCGCGCCTGAGGGCAGGACGCCCGGGTCCCTGCACAGCCCCGTCGCCCACAGCAGCACGGCTCAGGGTGGCAGCCACGACGGCGGGCACGACGGGTAAACGGATAAACAAGACGTGGGCCATCCACGCAGTGGAGTGTGACCCAGCCTTCAAAAGGGAGGAAACTCTGACACCTGCTGCAACGTGATGAACCCTGAGGACGTGACGCCCAGTGGGATGAGCCAGACCCAGGAGGACAGGCGCTGTGTGGTCCCACTTCTGAGGTCCCTGGGGGCGTCAGGGGCACAGAGACGGCAAGGAGAGGGTGGGGGCCCGGGGCTGGGGGAGGGGGAGGGGATCCAGTGTTTAATGGGGACAGAGTCTCAGTTTGGGAAGATGAGAAAGTTCTGGAGATGATGGTGGGGATGGTTGCACAACAGTGTGAATGTGCTTAATGCCCCTGAACCGGACACTTAAAACGGTTAAGATGGCAACTTTTATGTTATGTGTACTTTACCAATTAAAAAATAAAAAGCAGAACACCAGGCAAGCAGACTGGAGGGCCGTGACCCGCGGAGCCTGACAGCCTGGGGTGCCCTGTCCCCGGGAGGCCCCTCCCACCTCTGGAGACTGGAAACGGCTCTCCTCCCAGACGTCTTGTGAAACGGGGAGCCCTGGGGGGGGGACTGGAGCCTGGGGTGGGGTACACACCCCCCCACAAGGAGGCCCTGAAGCACCAAAGGCCCGGAAGGATCGGGGAGGAACCGTGCTCCTGAGCCTGTAAGGTCAGCCGAGGAGCGTCCTTTCAAGTGGAAATGCTTCGTTCCACGAATAAACCAAAGTGGGAGATATTTTTATCCTCAGGAAAACGGCTTACAGCTCCCGGTGACACACACGCTGCAGGCAGCACTCTCCGCGTCTCTCTGGAAAACCGTAATTTAAACCAAGCTGGTGTTTTTGGCATCCGGTCACCTGGCCGTCCCCCCCCCAGGGCGCCGCTGGTCAGAGGCAGTGTCCAGCCTGCAGAAGGGGGGCTCGGGATGACCACCCCCAAACCATGCCCGTTTAAAGGCCAGGATGGGGCCTCTGAGGGGAGCGCACGTCCTGGGGGCTTCAGGGCAACGACGTGATGGACACAGTCTCCGCTCCCCCCGCCCTCACAAGATGGGCCTCACTCAAGCCTTAAAAGCCACCCTCGGAACCCTCACAAGCGGCCAGTCCCTGGTCAGGGGTCACTCCCCTGCTCCCCTGAAGGCAGAGCCAGAAAGGAGCAAACAAAACACGGCTCCAGGCCTGGGAGAAGCTGCAGCTTCGTACCCAGAGCCGTGATAACAGTCATTATTAGAATGTGTGCTGGTAGCCAGCAGGCCACTTTTTCACCCCAGGTTCCTGACTGAGCATCTTTTGATTCCTTTAAACGCGGCCTCTCCCACAAGGCTCGGGCCCTGCATGTTTATCGTGTGCTCACGCCCACATCACAGGGGCTCCCTCTGCAGGCTCCCTCGCCCCGCCCGGCCCTCCCACGCCCACCAGCAGCTGGAAACTCTGATGAGACTGACGGAGGGGCGGCCCCCAAGCCACCGCCTTGTCCCATCCGGGCTGACTGTCCCGAATTGGAGAGTCAGCCGGAAAGTGGCATCCGCCCACAGTGCCCAGACATCCGGGCTCAGGCATCTCACAGCTGCCTTCGTACCTGAGCCGCTGCGGGGAGGGCTGGACCTGCCTGTAACCCCAGTTACAGCAAGTGACCCCACTTCCCTGTCACACGGTCGCCTCCCCATGTCCCCCGCCTGGAGAGACCTGGCTCGGTGACATCCCTGGGGGCCAGGAGGGGTCCTGCCCAGACAAGTGGGCCAAGCCAGCCCCTCCCCTCACTCACAGATGGAGGTGCGGGCCAGCAGGTGAGAGCACGTGGCACTCTACAGTTTGCTGGGACGGGGGTCCTGAGTCCGGAGGGGGCGAGTGGGCAAGAACGCCCAGGGCTGAGAGGTTAGGGCCAAGGGGCCTGTCTCGGGGGACAGCCCCCGCCCCGGGCCCACCACCCATCAGGTAGGGTTCCTGCCAGCGCTCAGCCCTGTGGCCGGTTCCAGCATCTCCGCTCAGGCAGTGGTGGGTCCAGTGGGCGCCTGCCTCTCACACCCTCCGGTGTGCTCACACCTCCAGAGGGGAGGTGGCCGCCAGCACCTGGGGCCATTCCTCCCTGCGAGGGAGAGGGCATCTTTACTGTGCACGGGGTCTGCCGAGGAGGGTGGTGGGAGGTGGATTAATGGGGACAGAGGGCGGGGCAGACGTACTGGGGGCACCCACAGGGCCTCCACCCGACCCTGCATGTGGAGTAACACAGAGATGCTGCCACTCCAGGCATGAGGGCCCAGGTCCAGGCAGCAGCCAGGAAACCACAAGGCCTGGGCTCTCGCATCTGCGTGGAGCACGCTAGCCTGGGAGGCACATCTCACGGGACCCCGGCGGTAGGCCCTTGAGGCTCCTCGAAAGACAAGGACAGGCTCTGGGCCAAAGGTCAGCCGTCCCTGCATCTGCTCGCTGGGGAGAACCCGGGCTCCGACGTGCCATCCCCAGGGTCATTTCAACTCTCACTTAGCCACACGCTCTGGTGACACGAGTCGGCACTTTGGCGACATCTTCGGGATTGAACTAGAGAAGTTGTGTGACTCCAAGGAACACAGAAGAGGGAGGACATTCCGGGGGGTGGAAAGCAGGACCCAATCTTTGTGGGACCCTGTGCACGAGGGAGAGCCCCGATCTCGGTCATCAGCCCAGTGGCTCTGCCTGGGTGGGGTCTCGAAGGATGCATAGAAGTTTGCAAGTCAGAGCAGGAATGAGAACAGAGGGAAAGGACGGGTAGAGGCCCAGAGGCAAGATGCTCACTGGGAAGGCCCTTCCAGGGTGTCTCCCCGACGACTATGAGCCCCAAGGGCAGGGGCCATGTCCCCAAAAGTGTATCCTCGGGGCTTTCTAAGTGTCCAGCACACGAGTGCTCAATCGACATTTGAGCAAGAAAACAAGAAAGGGGGGACTTCCCTGGTGGCTCAGTGGTTGAGAATCCGCCTGCCAACGCAGGGCACACGGGCTCAAGCCCTGGTCTGGGAAGATCCCACATGCCGTGGCGCAACTAAGCCCGTGCACCACAACTACTGAGCCTGCGCTCTAGAGCCCGCGAGCCACAACTACTGAGCCCACGTGCCACAACTACTGAAGCCTGCACGCCTAGAGCCCGTGCTCCGCAACAAGAGAAGCCACCGCAATGAAGCACAGCAACGAAGACCCAACACAGCCAAAAATAAAGAAATAAATAAATAAATTTATTTTTAAAAAAAGAAAGAAAACAAGAAAGGGACAGAGGACGGGGGACAGGATGGAGAGTGGTGACAGCAGAGGGACCGAGGTGAAGAAGAAGCCCACACAGCGGTCAGGGCCCGAGGAAGGACCGAGACCTGAGCCTGGAGCCAGCCGACCCCTCGGCACCTCTGAAGGGGGCAGCTCTGGAGACGCCGGGACGAGGCAGCCTCGTCGGTCTCCTCTGCTTCCTGGGCTGGTGTTGTTTTAACCCAAAGCGAAGCCCACAGGAGGTGGCCGGGCTGGCAGCCTGAGCCCGGGTCAGAGCCGCAGCCTGCACTCATTTCCACCTGCCACCCCCTCTGCGGCCGTGGCCGCCCCGGGCCCGCGGCTCCTGCCTCAGTTTCCTCCTGTGGTGTGAGACAGAACAGCCCCCGCCCCCAGAGGCCTGGTCCAGGCCCCGAGCTCAGGACAGACAGAAACCCCGACTCCGTGTGCCGCTCGCCCTGAGGTCCCCGTGGTGAGTCACTTCCTGTGCCACCAGCTCCGGAAGCCGAGGGCCGCCCGCCGGTTCCCAGAACACGCGACCACATGGACGCAGACGTGCTGCTGGCGGAACAAGTGAGCAAATGCCCCCCCAGCCCCTCCACAACGGCCTGGCAGTGCCAGAAGCCGAGCCCTGAGAACTGGGCCGGGTCAGCGCACCGGGGCGGCACTGCCAGACAGCAGCGGGAACCTCACCTCATGGGGGCTCAGATTGTGGGGGTGGCGTGTGGAGGCCGCCAGTGCCCCATCCCCGCCCCGTCCCCGGCACTGGCATCCTGGGCCCGGAGCTGACTCGGGGGCCCCTCGGACGTGCCCTGACGGTGCTGGGACCGTGGACTCCAGAATCCCAGGACGGGCTCAGTCCCGAGCCCGGGGCGCGGGGGCCAGTCTGCCACGGGGGCCGGCCTTAACCAGACTCTCCTGGGAACAGGTGCACAAGCTGGACCGCATCAGGGCCACAGAGAAAACCCTGGGGGCAGATGCACTGCTAACACCCAGCCGAGAGGACGACACTCATGGAGGCTGAAGGAGGAGGGGGAGGGGGTGGGGGGGAGGTTGGGGCAGAGGGCAGCACAGGCCGAGCCCCCGCATTTGGAGAAGCCCACGCGGGGGCCCCAGGCAAGGACACCGCCATCCAAGCAGGGTGGGCTCAGCCTGCGGGGGCAGGCGACTGAAGGAGGCGCTCCTCCCTCCAAATCGGAGCCTGGGCCCCTCACTCCTGAAGGCAGGAAGTAAAGGGAGGAAGCTGGACGAAATCAGGGAGCATCACATCCCTGGGACGGACCGAGCCTGGCCCCATCGTAGAGCCAGAGCCACGGGGCCTGCAGACATTTAAAAAGCGTGAGCACCCAGTGTGGCTGGGTGAGCCTGCTGGGTCGTGGGCTCCCGGCTGGGGCAGGGCTGGTCAGTCGGGGCCCCGGGACCGCAGTCGGCTTGTGCAGGAAGCAGACGGCAGGCGCCCTTATTCCACTCTGTGCTCAGATATGCTTACAGTATCTTTTAAGTGAACTCTGTCACTTCTGGATTGAAAAACTGGAAACACATCACTCAGAAAGACGTTTTCTAGCCCTGAGCTTGTGCGCAGAGACAGGAGTTATTTTCCAAAAACAGTTCAAGATACTTACGTCCACTTCCCCTTGGTCGATTACGTAGAAGTTATCCCCTTCGTCCCCTACGAGAAAAGGGAAACAGGACACGTGATGCAAGAATGCGGAGTTTTGTTTTTCTTGTAATAAACCACCTTTCGGCATTGCTTCATAGACCTCTGCTAAGCAGTACCAGGTCTCATCAATTTTAAAAAATCTTTAAATAAAAGCTGTATGTATGGAAGGTGCAGAACACGATGGCCTATTTCACACACGTAGGGAAACGGTTACTCCAGTCAGGCCGACGGGCACGTCCTCTCCTGACACCGCCATCTGAAATCCACTCCCAGCGTGTTGCCAGGACTCAGCACAGCTCCGCCATGTTTTTAATAACAAGGAGGTTATCGAAACATATTAACACATGTTAACTTGTTAAGCGGACTGTTCTGAAGTGTCATTAGTGGCTTTTCTCAAGACATACAATGGGAGTTTTGTATAATATACTTTTTTTTTAATGAATTTATTTATTTATTTGTTTTTAGTTTTGGCTGTGTTGGGTCTTCGTTGCTGTGCATGGGCTTTCTCTAGTTGAGGCAAGCGGGGGCTACTCTTCATTGTGGTGCGTGGGCTTCTCATTGTCATGGCTTCACTTGTTGCAGAGCATGGGCTCTAGAGTGCAGGCTCAGTAGTTGTGGCTCGTGGGCTCAGTAGTTGTGGCTCACGGGCTCTAGAGCGCAGGCTTAGTGGTTGTGGCGCACGGGCTTAGTTGCTCCGCGGCACGTGGGATCTTCCCGGACCAGGGCTCGAACCCGTGTCCCCTGCATTGGCAGGCGGATTCTTAACCACTGCGCCACCAGAGAAGCCCTAAATATACTTTCTAAGTGAATGACCAATTCTCCCCAGAGGGCTCTGGCCCCGAGGAGGAGCAGAAGGGGCCGTACCTTGCTGTATGACGGTCTCCCCAGCGATGTGCATGACGGGGAACATGGCATCGAATATGTCGCTGGAAAAGAAAGCACAGCATGGGGGTGCTGCAGGGGCATCAGGCGACCTGCCCCTCATGGGGCTTCACACGGCTCCTGCTCCCCAGCTCAGGGGAGACGACCCCTGGGACCCGCTGTCCCTGGTCACGACCTCCTGATCTGCACGTATTGGGGTCTCACAAAAATGGGATCACACCCAACAGACCCCACTTAGGAAACGTAAGACAGGTCGTGACTGTTTCCACTAGGACACGGCAACCGGTCTTGACCTGCTTTCTGCTTCCTCCCAGGTGAACGCTTTGCATCTAAGGGTGTCGAGACACCAGATGCAGAAATGGGAAGAAACCAGACTGCAGCTGCTCACCCGAGGGGCACAGAGGCCGAGGAGGCTGGCTCGGGCTGTGCCCACCGGGAAGCCCGGCCGTTCCGTCGCCCGAGTTTAGTGTGAAACAGACCCACAGGCAGGATGGGAGGGGGCGTGGGGAGGAGGGGGCTGCCGGGCGGGTGGGGACGCCCCATCGCCCAGGGGGAGTGTGCACGTCGGTCCAGGACCCTTCATCTCCTCGGGATGGCAACCAGATGCAGGGTCAGAGGTCAGGGTCTGGATCCCAGAGTGCAGTGACCACGCTCGGGGATGTGACCCACCCCCAGGCACACGTTTCCCCAAAAGAGAAGAAGCTTCTTGCAGGAAATGTAGGAAATGCACCCTGGCAGTGAGGACGCCTGCTTGCTGCCCGCCTGCCTGTTTAAAAAGGGGATTCTTGGAAACCGGTCAGTGGAGGCGCCTCAGAGGAGCCCCAGGTGCCGGGCCCTGGGGAAGCAAAAGCAGGACCAGAGATCCAAACAGCCCTGTGATCGCCCGCTCCCAGGGCCCAGAAAACATCAGTAACTCTTAAGGCAGTTACTTCCCCTCTATTTAAACGTCTCTTTCTCTCTCTGGAGGAGGAGGAGGAGGGCAGCACCCCAGGGGTCTGGCAGGTGACCAGAGGCTGCGGGGAGGCGGGGGGAGAGGGTGCAGGTGCACGTCAGGTCAGAGCTCGGCTCTCAGGCCTGATCCACGTGGACGCCATCCTTCCGCGCTTGGCTAAGTCACGCTTCCACCTCCAGGCACACCTGAGCCCCACCTGAGCCCCGCCTGCTGCCCCGATCCCTTGGTCTCCTGATCAGGAGGGAAAACGAGCCGCAGTCTGTCCTGAGATGCGTGGCCTGGGCCCCAAGGCCTCTGAGAAGCACCCTCCCTGGTCTTGCTACGAAGGCCGGGGTCCTCAGACAGGGGAACCTCAGCCACCATCAGGCAGCCCCTCTGCTGCCTGGCCTCCCAAAGACGGGGGTCCACTTCCAAGCTTAGAACTTTCCTCTTCACACCAGGGTGTGGCCTCCGATCGTCCACATGGAACTGACGTTTTCAAATTCACATTCAAGATGAGGCCTGACCCTTGAGGTCAAAACACCACAGACGAAGGGAAATGCAAATCAAAATCACGATGAGATAACACCTCACACCTGTCAGAATGACCATCAGCAAAAAGAACACAAATAACAAATGTTGGCAAGGATGTGGAGAAAAGAGAACCCTCCTACACTGTTGGTGGGAATGTAAATTGGTGCAGCCACTATGGAGAACAGTATGGAAGTTCCTGAAAAAAACTAAAAATAGAGTTGCCATATGATCCACAAATTCGACTCCTGAGTATATACCTGAAAAAAATGAAAACACTAATTCGAAAAGATATGTGCACACCAATGTTCATAGCAGCACTGTTTACAATAGCCAAGACATGGAAGCAACCTAAGTGCCCATCAACAGATGAATGGATAAAGAAGATGTGGTACATATATACAATGGAATATTACTCAGCCATAAAAAAGAATGAAAGAATGCCATTTGAAGCAACATGGATGTAGTTGGAGGATATTATGCTAAGTGAAATAAGTCAGACAGACAAATATTATATGATCTCACTTATATATGAAATCTTAAAAATACAACAAACTGGTGAATATAACAAAAAAGCAGCAGACTCACAGATATAGAGAACAAGCTAGTGGTTACCAGTGGGGAGAGGGAGGGGGGAGGGGCAAGACAGGGTAGGGGAGTAAGAGATACAAACTACTGTGTATAAAATAAATAAGCTACAGGGATGTATTGAACTATACAGGGAACATAGCCAGTGTTTTGTAGTAACTGTAAATGGAGTATAACCATTAAAAACTATGAATCGCTATGTCATACCTGAAACATGTAATACTGTTAATCAACAATACCTCAGTAAAAAAAAAAAAACACCCACTGATGAATCCCAACTTGATATATTTCTGAAAAAATCATGCAAACGGAGCTGTTCCATTTTGGGCTTGTTATTTTCAGCCCAAAAGTAGTTTAAATGTTCATCACAGCTAATTCCAACAACACAGACATTTTGGTTTTTGTATATTTTAAGTCCAAACCCCAATGCCCAAGTGCCATTTTAAAATACGGCTAATAAAAAGAAACAAAATTGAGTTATTTGCAGTGAGGTGGATGGACCTAGTCTGTCATACAGATACTGTATGCTAACCCACATATGTGGAATCTAAAAAAAAAAAAAAAAAAAAAGGTTCTAATGAACCTAGGGGCAGGACAGGAATAAAGACACAAATGTAGAGAATTGACTTGAGGACATGGGGAGGGGGAAGGGTAAGCTGGGACGAAGCGAGAGAGTGGCATGGACATACCTACACTACCAAATGTAAAATAGATAGCTAGTGAGAAGCAGCCGCACAGCACAGGGAGATCAGCTTGGTGCTTGGTGACCACCTAGAGGGGTGGGATAGGGAGGGTGGGAGGGAGACGCAAGAGGGAGGAGATATGGGGATATATGTATATATATAGCTGATTCACTTTGTGATACAGCAGAAACTAACACACCATTGTAAAGCAATTATACTCCAATAAAGATGTTAAAAAAAATAAAATAAAATAAAGCTAATTCTTGACTTGCAAGTAAATGTTTAGAACACGTCCTGCTGGTAAGTTACTTGTTTTGACCTTGGAAACAAGACCTTCGAAGCTACAGTCAAGTCAGCAGCCAAGGCCACCTAAGCCTTCACTTCACCCTGACCTTAGCTAAGCAGCAAAGTGTCTCTGAAAACAATTCTAAGGCAAGAAGGGAAGGCACCAGCTGGGGGGGGCCTCCCTCGACCCTGAGATGCACCCGAGCCCTGGGGGTGGGCGCTGGGCGTGCCTGGTTCCCAGCTCCTGGTGGCATCCACCCCCCTGGGAGGGCCACGTGGCCCCCCGACACCTTCTGGGGTGTGATCGGTTCTGGGTGTCACCTGCTGTCCCCACCCTGGCAGAAGCCAGACCCTGGCCCTGAGGCCTTGGGGGTGTGAACACATTGCCATGGAAACCGGGCCTTCTCCCACAGGCCATCTCTTCAGAATGAGGGTGAAGAATGTTCTCTGATGGTCGGAGAACATCCACTCCTGGGGTGAAATACCAGCCAACTCCTTCCGGCTTCCGTGATCTGACCTCAAACCTGCTCTCAGGGTGGGTGGCCTCCCAGATTAGACTGCGTGGGGCTGGGGACCAGGGGACGGTGTGGGATGGGCAGCCTTGTGTGGCCCCAAAGCCCACGGCCCAGCAGACTGGCCTTGCAGTGGCTCAGACCAGCCCAGGCTGTGCCGATGTCCCACCGCACTCACCAGCCATACCCCTCTCCCCTGTAGGAGGCAGGTGCCCCAGGGGCCCCAGGGTCCTGGGGTCAAGGCCCTGGAAGCTTGCCCATGGGGGCGTGTCTTATAAAATGCCACTGTGCCCTCAAGCGACCAAGAAGATCACCCGGGAAGGACTCACTCACCAAAGTGCTGCGAAGCCCTGGCGGCCCACCCTCCACGCTGAGCCTCAGATACCGACTCTGTAGCTCACAGGGCCACCGCAGACCCTTCCAGCACAGAGCATGGGCAGGCCTGTCCACAGTCACTTGGCAGGGCCGCACAGACGTAGACCCCAGTTCTGGGACCAGCCCAGCGCTCAGCCGGCCAGAAAGCACCAGCCTCCTTCTGGACGACGGGGCTGGTGGGAGAGACCAGGCGGCCCGCTGTGCTCCAGGTTCTAGGGAAGCAGAGCCCTTCCCACTCTCCCCGTCCTCCTCCTGGGACACCCCACCTCTGCCCCGCTCTCTAACAGCAGGCACATGTCGGGGGGACAGACCTGGACCTCTCCCGCATCCCCCATCAGCCTCCCGCTCGGCCACCCACTCAGCAGCAGACCCCAATGTTCCCGATGGAACCATAAACTGCATCTGGCCACGCCAGCATTTAGTGGGACCTACTAGCATCTTAAACCTCAGATGCAGATTTGTGCCCGAGTTCATGACACTGGTGATCCGCTCTTGTTGACAATTTCTCCCCCTTCTACCCACTTCCCCCGTCCCCCTTGCACTGGTGCTTGTTCTGAAATTTGAGGGATTTCCTTTTCATTGTATGCTTTCTCTCACAACGTGGAATCTTGAGCTATATGCATGTACTTTAAATTTACCCCCAAACGGCATTGTGCTACAGATCCCACCCTGTTTCTTCCGTTTTTTCAGGAGCATATCTTAGCTTTACTCAGGCTGCCTTCTCGCTGTGCCCTCATGTGGCAGAGAGCGAGCGTGCAAGGCTCTCTGGTGTCTTCTTATAAGGGCACTAATCCCACCATTGGGGGCCCACCCTCCTGACCCCACCTAAACCCAATCACCTCCCAAAGGCCTGCCTCCAAATGCCATCACACTGGGGCTTAGGGCTTCAATAAGTGAATCTGGGGGACACGGTTCAGTCCATAGCAATTAACTTCTGCCAAATAGTTTTTGGGTTCATA
Source organism: Balaenoptera borealis (assembly GCF_965194805.1). Classification (NCBI taxonomy): domain Eukaryota; kingdom Metazoa; phylum Chordata; class Mammalia; order Artiodactyla; family Balaenopteridae; genus Balaenoptera; species Balaenoptera borealis. Next base: position 88,722,262 of record NC_138872.1, on the reverse strand, counting down.
TTTAGGCCTTTTGTCCGTGAGGAAGGGGATCTGGTTTGTTTTTCCCCAGATGGTTAGCCAGTTTTCCCAACAACACCCACTAATGGCTCCATCCTGGTATTACACTTACACAGCACATACTCTATGTGTCTGTTATGGGCTGATTTGTGTGTCCCTCCAAATTCATATGAAATCCATACAATATGCTGAGCAGCTTTCTCCTGTTTTCTATTTTCTGGAGCAACTCGTAAAAGGATGGACAGTTTGTTGAAGTTTGACAGAATTCACCCATAAAACCTTTGGGACCTGAGTCTCTTTGGAAGGGAAGGTCTTTGGTCACCACTGAATTTTCTTTAGTGCTTTATTGATTCTTCATGGGCCAATTTTGGCCCCATTTTCAAAGTTAGCCCCAACACTTAAAACTTGAGAGAGTAATAAATATCCAAATTTTTGGCTTTTCTTTGGGAAAAAAAAAGGAAGATCTAGCAATGTGGGGCCTTTGTTCTCATGAAGCAAGAACTCAGCCCCCTTCCCACCCTGGTGGGAGCACATGCTCTGTCTGCCACAATCCCTACATCACCTGACTCCTGACCCCCAGCCTCCGTTTACAGCCCCTGCCTAAGGGGCCCACTGTCCAGTGGGGGGGACAGATGTACATGTGGGCCTTCATCACAAGGAGTGTGGTCATCCCTGTGACAAACGCTCCCTTGATGGCAACCCAGAGAGCTGGTGCCACCCCAAAACTTGCCTGGAGGGGCCCAGGGGCTGAGTCGCCCAGGAGTTAACCCACTTGCAGAATGGGCACAGCTCACGGCATGATGGGAGATTAACCAAGAGGACCCCACTCCTGGAACCCTCCCGATCAGGAGCCACCGTGATTATTTCTGCTGGCTCCAAACCCTGTGCACACGGCAGCTCTGAGCCCCTTCTCCCAACCCTGGGAATGATGCCAAAGAAGCACTCCGCGCCCCTGAGCTCAGCCAGTCTCATGATCCAGTTATGGCTCTTTTATTCCCTTTTATTGGCTGACATTTCTAATATATAGCCGAACTGCTGCTGCAGGTGGCCTGACAGGTAAACACCTCCTGCCCCCACCCCTGCAAAGAAACCCGCAGAAGCAAACAGGTTGGACCAGTTCTCAGAGTGAGGCCACCCAAGTGCAGCAGAGGACAGAGGACGGGAGAGAGGTGCCCACAGCCAATCAGAGCTGCGCCTGCCCCAAGCACCTGCCCCCCTTCCGAGGTGGGAGTGAGGATCCCTGCACCCCAGCCGCACAGAAAACCTGCCACTCCCCCAACGCCGCCCCCACCCGCCCTTCCCCGGCTCCAACAATCTGCCCCTCTGCATTCTGTAAGGATGGGAATGGGAGCAGAATTCTTGTGATTTTAAGCAATAGCGCTGTGACAATGACCACAGGAACACCTCCAGTCATAAGGAAAAAATTCCATTAGCATTTCCAATATTTCTGTGTCTATATTTCTTTAAACGTTTTATTTTGAAAAACGTCAAACTTTCAGAAGCATGGGAGTGGGGGATGTCAGAGCCAGGATGCGTGTTTATACCCCCGGATGGTGATGTCGCAAGACCAGCTCATAACATGGTGCAGACGCTCCAGCAGCGGGTCAGCACAGAGTGCACGCGTGTGGTGACAAGGACCAGGAGGGAATAATGAGCGATGTGGACAACATTAATAAAAAGGTCCCACTGAATGCAGAAAACGTGTTCGAGTGCGTACAAGTGTGTTTTCTGACTTCAGAATGATGCCACCAAGGGAAAAAGTGCACCTGACATTGGAAACGGTTCTCAAAGCCCTACGCCTGCTGCCTTTTACCTTGGGAGAACTTCTTTCCTTTGCTGGCCCGGGCTCACGGTCAATGTTATTCACGTTCCAGGAACCAGCCTGGAGCCACAGGCAAAGCTCTGGTGCCCGAGCACCACGGGGACACCTTGTTTTCTGCTGCATGTCACAGCCCGGGTAACAGAGGGGCTTTCGTCTGCTGGGAGCCAGCGCCCCGACAGGGTGCCTGGCTTATGTTTAGGCTTTTCCACTGTTTGGGTGAAACTGACTGCAAGTTTCCAAATAGTTCTCTCTAAACAGCAATAACTCAAGCGTAGCTGTTCACTGCAGTGGACGTGGGGCGGCCCACTCCCTGCTGGGGCATCGAGAGCACAATGTTTATAAATCCCAGGAGCCTCTGCCTCAGGCAGCCCGGAGCCACCTCGTCTGTGGCTGATTCCTCCACCCCGATGCCTGGCACTGGGGAAAAGCACACAAATGCCTGGGGTTCCACAGGGAGCACATCCATGGTCCCAGGTGTGCCAGCTGAGTGTTACACCTGAACAAATTAATACATGTGACTCACACAGCATCGGCCCTCAGACCACAATGGAGTTAAACTAGAAATCAATAACAGAAACATAACTTAAAATCCCGAAGGATTTGTAGATTAAGCAACACACTTCTAAATAATACATGGGTGGAAGAAGAAGGCTCCAGAGAAATTGAAAATATGTTTAACTAAATGAAAATGAAAACGCAACTTACCAAAATTTGCAGGATGCAGCAAAAGCAATGCTTAGAGGAAAACTTACAGCATTGAAAGCATACATTTGAAAAGGAGAAAGATCTAAAATCAATAACCTAAGGAAACTAGAAAAAGAAAAGCAAATTAAACCTAAAGCAGGCAAAAGAAAAGAAGTAATAAAAATTAGAGCAGAATTTAAAATAGGAAATTTAAATACATAAATAAATAAATAAAATAGGAAATTAACAGAGAAAAATCAATGAAACCAAAGCTGGTTCTTTGAAAAGATCAATAAAAACCTATAAACCCCTAGCCATGGTAACAAAAAAAGGGGAGGGGTGGGGTGGGGAGGAGAGATTGAGAGAGAGAGAATACACAAATAATGAATGCCACAAATGAGAGAAAAGACATCACTACAGATCCCATGGACATGGAAAGGATAATAAAGGGAGACCATGAACAACTCTGTGCCCACAAATTTGCTAACTTAGATGAAAGGGACCAGTTCTTTGAAAGACACAATCTGCTAAAACACACAAGAAGAAATAGATAATACAACCTATTAAACTGAATCAATAAATATTCAACTACCAAAACAGAAAGCACAGGCCCAGATGGGTTCACTAGTGAATTCTATCAAACACTGAAGTTAGAAATCATACCAATTCTCTACAATCTCTTCCAGAAGTACTTAGAAGCAGAGGGAACACTTTCTAACTCATTCTATGAGGCCAGAATTACTCTAATACCAAAACCAGACCAAGATATTACAAGAAAGGAAAATTACAGACCACTATCTCATGAACATGGATGTAAAAATCCTCAACAAAATACAGGCAAATCAAATCCAACTCTGAATTAAAAGATTTATACACCACAAATAAATGGAATTCATTCCAGGTATGCAAGGCTGGTTCAACATTCAAAAATCAATGATAATGCATCACATCAAAGGGCTAAAGAAGAAAAATCATATCAACAGATGCATAAGAAGCATTTGACAAAACTGAATACCCATGCATGATAAAAACTCTCAGAAAAATAAAAATATGGAGAATTCCCTCAAGTTGATAAAGAAGAGCTCTGGAAACCCTACAGTTAACGTCATACCTAGTGGTGAAAAACTAGATGCTTTCCCCCTAAGATGGGAATTCAAGCCAAATATATCCCCCTCGCCACTCTTTTTCAACATCATACTGGAAAAGCCCTAGCTACTGCAATAAGACAAGAAAAGGAAATGAAAGGTATACAGACTGGAGGGAATTCCCTGGTGGGCCAGTGGTTAGGACTCCATGCCTCCACTGCCAGGGGCCCAGGTTTGATCCCTGGTTGGGGAACTAAGATCCTGCAAGCCGTGTGGTGTGGCCAAAAACAAAAGTATACAGGCTACAAAGGAAGAAATACAACTGTCTGTTTGCAGATGACATGACTGTCTATGTAAAAAATCCTGAAGAATAAAAAACAAAAGCAAAACCCATTGGAACTAATAAGTGATTACAGCAAGGCTGCAGGATACAAGGTTAACATGCAAAAGTCAATCACTTTCCTATATGTTAGCAATGAACAAGTGGAATTTAAAATTAAAAATACAATACCATTTACATTAGCACCCCCCAAATTAAAATACTTAGGTGTAAACCTAACAAAATATGCACAAGATCTGTATGAGGAAAACTACCAAACTGATGAACAAAATTTCAAAACTAAATAAATGCTGGGCCAGCCCGCTCTCCCCACCTCACCCTGTCACAGGGTAACAGCTGTGGTCAGAGCCAGAGTGAGAAAACCACTGCCCTCCCTCGACACCTTGCAGAGACCCTGCAGAAGGGCCGATGCCGCTGGGTGCACAGCCATCAGCAGTGACACGGCCTCTGCGGGCCCCAGGCCGGCAGTCCGAGCGCCACCGAGGCAGCAAATGGTTCTGCCTGCACCCAGGCAGGCCCCTCATCCCACGCGGTAACCGAGCTTGGGGCTGGAAATCTCACCACCACCGCTGCGCCGACAGCTCAGAAACAGGGCCCGGGAGCTGAGGGGAGAAGCCCCCGCACGCAACACTGCCGGCCGCAAAGCCTACCCTGCCACGTTGGGCATCACGACACTCGGGTTCTGGATCCTTCTTCAAGGGTTTCATTCCTGGCGGAAGAGACGCAGCTGCCGGTCGCCCCGCGGGGCCACCCGGGAGGTGTCTGGGCAGCCCGGCCGGCGGCGGCTCCCAGGCTGGGGTACGAGGAGCAGCGCAGGAGGGCGCCGGGTCCTGAGACCCACAGGGCCTGGGTCAGCGTGGCCGCCCGGCTGGCTGGAGAGGAGCGAGCACGTCCACCCTGCGGACCTGGACTCACTGGCTGTAAGACGGGGCGTCCTCGCCGAGCAGCACAGGGGCTCCCAGTGCTCCCCGCCCCCGCCCACCTCTCCCGCTGAACAGCCCGCGCTGACCTCCAGGAGATCCTCGGCTCCTCCGTCACCTCCAGGGAGGGTCCTCGGTTCCCAAGCTCGTCTGCGTAGCAGGTGGTGCCCCGACCCAGCCCGACCCCTAAGGGACCAGCGCTGGTCCTACGCGGAGGCCACATCTTGGGAACCCCAGGCCACCGTGCACTACAGGATGCCATCATCACAGAGCGGGTGTGACCCCCATGTGAAAGCTGACAACGTGGGAGCCCCCTTCCCCCAATGCCTCCACCCTGTGCAGGCCACGTCCAAGGTCAGGAGTGGAAAACACGGAGTCCTGGAGGCCTTCCCAGCCTGGCTCCCTCCTCCCTTCTCATCACTTCCCAGGATAGGAAACGTTTTCCAGGATAAAAGGCTTCTTGCTTATTTTAAACCCATTGGGCCCAAGGATCTATCACAAGGTCCAGGCAGCGGTGCAATCAGGGCTGCCAGACCCGCTGAGTACGTGGGCGGGAGATGCCACAGCGCATCTGCCAGATCCCTGGAAACACCCACACCCAGGGCTCCGGGGGCTGGGGATGTGTGTTCTTTCCACGACTGCTAAACCAATCAGAGGCTGCTTCAAAGGGCTGGACGCAGGCCCGCAGAGGGGGCAGCGGATGCACCCACCAGGGCCAGAGACCTGGCCGAGGCTGGGAGGGGGAAGGGCACAAACAGGGTCCGGCCAGGTGAGGGTGAGGCTGGCGATCACAGGTGAGCGGCTGAGAAGTGCCAGCAGCCTGCGGGGCTGGGGGTCTGGAGGGCTGAGAGGGAAGGAAACGCAGTTGGCCACGGTCCCAGAGGACGCCCGTGACAGCGCCACGTGCGACAGCCACAAAACCACGTGCCTGCCCATCGTTGGGGTACCCTCTGCACATGTCCCTGGGCCCAGCACAGTCACCAAAAGGTCAGGGAGGCTGTGTCATCAACGTGGACAGTCTCAAGGACAAGTGCAAAGTGAGCGCCATGTGTGGGACAGAGCGTGCAGGACACCATGGGAGCCCACGTGCCAAGACAGGACGGAGCCTGGGAGTGGCCCGCAAGCGGCAGCAGCCTTTGTAGCACCCCGACCAGGCCAGCACGGACCCCACCACCTGTGACTTCATTAAAAACCATCATTTTATTTATTTATTTTTTAAAATAAATTTATTTGTTTTTGGCTGCGTTGGGTCTTCACTGCTGTGTGCGGGCTTTCTCTAGCTGTGGCGAGCGGGGGCTACTCTTCGTTGCGGTGCGTGGGCTTCTCATTGCGGTGGCTTCTCCTGTTGCAGAGCACGGGCTCTAGGCGCGTGGGCTTCAGTAGTTGTGGCTCACGGGCTCAGTAGTTGTGGCACACAGGCTCAGTAGTTGTGGCTCACAGGCTCTAGAGCACAGGCTCAGTAGTTGTGGCTCATGGGCTCAGTAGTTGTGGCACACAGGCTCAGTAGTTGTGGCTCACGGGCTCAGTAGTTGTGGCTCACGGGCTCTAGAGCGCAGGCTCAGTAGTTGTGGCTCACGGGCTCTAGAGCGCAGGCTCAGTAGTTGTGGCTCACGGGCTCAGTAGTTGTGGCACACAGGCTCAGTAGTTGTGGCTCACAGGCTCTAGGTGCGCAGGCTTCAGTAGTTGTGGCTCCTGGGCTCAGTAATTGTGGCTCACGGGCTCTAGAGCACAGGCTCAGTAGTTGTGGCGCACTGGCTTAGCTGCTCCGCGGCATGTGGGATCTTCCTGGACCAGGGCTCAAACCCGTGTCCCCTGCATTGGCAGGCGGATTTTTAACCACTGCGCCACCAGGGAAGCCCAAAAACCATCATTTTAGACGTGCACGGCGCGCCACGTCTGGAAAGCCCCCCTCTCCTTTCCTTCGAGGGGCTGCTTGAGACCCCCGCACCCACGTGGACACACGTGCTCACACAGAGAGCACGCGCTGGCTCGGGGACAACGCCTCCCGCTGTTGCCCAGCCCGACAGCTGCCCCACGCCCGCACCCAGCCCCGCCTTGGGAGGCCATTCCGTGCCCCGGCTCAGGTCCCGCGCAGCCATCCGTGTCCGCCCCCAGCCAGCAGCCCTGGGCCCCCATTGGGTGGCGGCACTGGGCTCCGAGGGCGGGGGAGGCTGGTGGTCACGGGGCACACGAGGTGAAGCCACCTCGGTCCACGGAGGCTTCAGGCTTCAGGACGCGCCGGGACTTTCTTCACTGGTAAGGATCTCATTATATGCCGGCTGTATTTATTTTTCCCCTTTGAGGCAATAAGACCAAGGGCACGGCCGCTTCACGCCGGCTGGTTCTCCCATGAAAGTGCCGGGGCTGGATTCTTCTGCTGACTCTCCGGGCCCAGCCGCCGTGGCTCGACACGCTTGGCGGTGCCTTGTGAACCAAGGCAGCTAGAGGGGCCCACGGCCACCCTTTCAGGCCTGGGAGCCGCCGAGCACGGCCACAGGCAGACCCCAAACTCAACCCCGTGCGCCACCCCGAGGTACGGCAGTGGGCCTGGCGAGCAGATTCCTCCTCCGTGAAATGGGCAGAGATGTGACCAAGCAGACGACGTGAGGGGATTTATCTACTCCTATCACCTACGGCTCCAGCTCTGGAATAGCCCCAAAGACCCAGTGCTGTCAAAACCCTCTATAAACTGCCAAGGCGTGAGGTCCAGGATGCATGCCAGATGGAAAAGGCGTGTGTTTAAGAAAGAGCGGAGGGGGTGTGACTCTCTGTGCACATCCGCTGACTCACTGTCTTACTTACCGATCTGCTACTTCAACACACAGGCAAATCCTGTGAGTAAAAGGGTCCCCACAGGCCTTAGGAAGGAAGCTGAGTGACTGGCGGGGACACGGGGTAAATCAACGATCCTGCGGACACACCTTGTTGGTGGGCACGGCTTTGGAACCATGTTAATATTTTACACAATTATAAAAACAAGACTGGGATTTGAAAAATGATACTTACAAATCAAAAGTAAAAGGCAGCAAATGAACTGAAATGTGTATCCAACGGACGGCATCGCCTCCCAAAATGCAGACGCTTCAGGGCAAAATAAGCTGGAATAAAATCTTAAACAGTTTTTGCTGATCATATTGGTGGCACTAGTAACAGTCTTGTTATTCTAAGGTCGGGTGTGTGCATGTGTGTGCTCGCAAGTGTGGTGCAATAAAGCAAAGAATTCTTTTGTTGGTGTCATTTAGAGCTGGCATTTTCAGCATGGGTGAAAAGAGATAAAGACATCAAATTAATCACGTTACATTACAAGGAAGGAAGGAAGGAAGCCAAGCCAGCCAACCTGTAGCCCTGAACTGGAACTGGAAGAATCAATATGAACTCATGAAATATTTTATCTTAAAAAAAAGTCCTAGTTCTGTGTGCAGAAAAAGCCCAGCAACAATGACAAATTGAAGCAGTGAGTAACCCCAGGGCCCAGAATGTGGTCTCTAAATACAATTTCCCACCAAAAGGAACCTAGATTCTTTAGAGAAAAAACTGACTCCAGGTCTGGGGCAGAAAACATACAAGATGAGCCGGCAGCCTCTTGAAATACCAGAAAGGGGCTTCCCTGGTGGCGCAGTGGTTGAGAGTCTACCTGCCAATGCAGGGGACACGGGTTCGAGCCCTGGTCTGGGAAGATCCCACATGCCACGGAGCAACTAGGCCCGTGAGCCACAACTACTGAGCCTGCGCATCTGGAGCCTGTGCTCCACAACAAGAGAGGCCGCGACAGTGAGAGGCCCGCGCACCGCGATGAAGAGTGGCCCCCACTCGCCACAACTAGAGAAAGCCCTCGCACAGAAACGGAGACCCAACACAGCCATAAATAAATAAATAAATAAATAAAATTTTAAAAACCAAAACAAACAAAAAAAAAACCTGACTTTAAGAAAAAAGAAATACCAGAAAGCAAGGAAAATGACAGAAAAGGTGAGGCTCAGGCCAGAGGAGGCGGGAGCCTCACGAAGACCCTCCCCCGGCCAGCGAGGGACAGTCTGGGCGTCACTCGGATAATAACCGCAGTGGGTGAAACAACAAAGTGGACTGAAGCCGGGGGGGGCTGGGGAGGGACGGTGACCAGGAAGGACACGGACTCAGGAAAACCACAACTAATGAAGGTCCGTAAGGGGGGTGGTCGAGGTATGACGTTTACCCGGCCCTGAAGTCTGGCCCACCTCCCCTCCCCCTCCCGTGCCCACCTGCCCTGCATCGGCCCTTTCGGTCATGGCTCCGGATCTGCAGATGCTCTGGGTTCCATGTTCTATATTCCTTGGTCCATGGTCCATGTTCCACGTTCCATGGCACTTCCTACGCTGCTGTGAGACCTGAATTCACTGTCTTTCCTAACCTAATGGACGCTGCGTGGCGGGCTGGGCCCTGGCACTGTGGGGCCAGTCCTCCTAAGTGGGCTTTGTCCACAAGTCCACGTGGCCTCCCGCTGGCTGCAGGCGAGGGGGGGAGCCCGAGGCAGGCACCCCAGGGCAGGGACAGGACACCCCAGCCAGCGCGGAAGCCGAGCCCTGGACCGCCCCTCCCAGGCCCCCTGGCTCTCTCCCTCCCTCCCCTCCGGGGGTGGCCACAGCAGAGTCACCCCATTCAAAGCCCGGCCGTTTCCACCCATGCCCTGGCCACCCTCCAAGGCCATAAACGTGGGCGTGTGCAGGGCGGGCCGGCCTCTGGCGTCCGTCTTCTATTTCAAAGACCCCCTCCCGACGTCCTCGCACCCAACCACAGGGGCTGCAGTCCCTAGAGGCACTGGGGTCTCCCCACACGGCCCCCCGCCCGGACGCCCTGCTCCGTGGGAGCCTTCCCCACGCTCCCTCCCACCCGATAACCCTGAACTCCTCCAACCCAGAAGTGGCCTCTGCATGCCACCCCCAGCATAGGCTCGGCACAGAGGACGCTGGGTGGACGGATGAAGGAATGAAGGAAGGAGGGAAGAGGGACGGGGGGGCGGGAACAGCACTCCCTCAAGAGTCTGGGTCCCCCTCTCCGGGCCCAGCACCATCCTAGGAAATCTGACGTGTAGTTTCTCACTTTTCATTTGGCTTCTTGACAGGCTGAAATCTGGAAGCAGATCCTCAGAGGAACTGTGTATCTGGCCAAGGTTCCCAGCCAGACCTCGGTGGAGCTGGGCTCCAGACCCAACCCAGAAAGCTCTGCAGCTTCCTTACTGGGTCAGGCAGGAGGAGCCCGCGTCGTGGGCCCAGCTCGACCTCCTACCGCCCCTGAGGTCAGCCCAGGGTGAGGGCACAAACGGGGCCACCCGCCTGGGTCTCCCCGTGTCCTCAAACCCTGAAGCTGCTCGCCCACCTTTGAAACAGTCGGGTGCGATGAGGGGCAAACGCCACACCCAAACTCCCTAGCCACTGCTCTGGGCACGTCAGAAATCGGGACAGGCTTTGAACCCGGGCTGTGGGTTAGCTAGGAATGTCGTGTCCCTGAAAGATCCCGGTGTGACAACCATCCCCTGACACCCTGAGGTGTGCTGAGGGGTTTAAGGGAGGGGTCACGTACTCCCATACGAAGCAAGGATAGTAAGAGTGACCATCGGCGTCACGGCAACAACGCTCAGACGCAGGAGACACAGAGCAAACGCGCGCGCACCCCGAAGCGTCAGCCAGCGAGGCCAGGGCGCGGGTCTACTCTGCTTGAAACTTTCCTCTCTGAAATATTTTCAAAACAAAAGTTTAAAATTTAATCAAAAGGCAAAAAAACAGATTTCACAAAAATCTGGACTTCCAGCTCCTCTGGGAAACTCTGGTACCTGGCCACCCGGGCCCACGCCCCAGGGCAGAGGCCGCCAGGCTGGGGTCCTGCTTGCTGTAGGCCCCGCCCCCTGGTCAGCTTCCCCGCAGGCCCCCGAGTGTCCTGGACTCTGGGTCAGAAGCACGCTGACCTCCAGGCCTCGCTTCCCTCTGAGAACAGGGACCCGAGAGGGGCCGGCCACAGAGTCTGAGGACCTGACTAGCGGTGGACATGGTCAAGCCGCTCCCTGGGACACTGGGATGCAGACCTGGAGCCCGGAAGGCTGGGGACGAGTCAACGGCCTCCAAGATCCCCTGGGACCCTATCCTGCGAACAGCTTCAGAGAAACGCCCTCTCCCCCCGCCCTGTGAAGGCCACAGGGGGGTCTGTGAACAGTGGGACAGAGGGACAAGCAGATAGACGGGACCCGTGGTCTCCTGGGGCAGAGCGAGGTGAGGCATGAGGCTGAGGGGCTCGGCAGCCAGGAAGAGGGTCCAAATTGCAGCTCCCGGACCAGCTGGGGCCTGGCAGGCCAACCACTGGGCCTCAGCCCGTCATCTGCGAAGTGGAGCGACCGACAGAGCTGCGGAAGCATCAGTGCCACGCCCGGCACGTGGCACGTGCACCAACGGCTACGACCACTGTGTCCCTGCCACCACGCGGCACTACACTCACCCGATGCCGGGCTCCTCCAACAGGGGCTGGGGGTCTGCTGCCAGCCCTGGCCAAGGAGGCCTGATCCCAGGGCCCCTCCTGCCCCACCAGAATGGCCCCTCCCTCTCCAACAGCTGGAGCACAGTGACCCCAGGTGGCCGGCACCTCCCAGCCAATGGCCACCAGCTGTAAGAAATAACACGGCGGCAGCCCCTGTGGCCGTCACCATCTCCCCAGAGGTAACACCTTGGGAGATCACAGCACAGCACCCAGGGTGCCAGCACTGATGCCGTCCAGATGCACCAGGACCCCACCCCAGTCCCTAACCCCTGGTCGCCACCAATCTGTCCTCCGTTTCTATAATTTTGTCACCCTGAGAATGTTATTTTAATGGTGTCATGCAGGATGCAACCTTTGGAGACTGGCCTCACTCGGCACACTCCCCTCGAGACTCACCCAGGCTGTCGTGTGTGTCAGTAATTTGTTCCCTTTTTTGGCTGGGTGCTGTTCCACGGTACCCACTCACCTCCTGAAGGATGCCTGGGTTGTTTCCAGTCTGGGACTATTGCAAAGAAAGCTGCTATGAGCAAAATTAACACACAGGTTTTCACGTGAACGTAATTTTCCATTGTTCTGGGATAAATGCCCAAGACTGCAATTTCTGGGTCACATGGCAGTTACATGTTTAGTTTTCTAAGAACCTACTAAAATGTTTTCCAGGCTGTAACAGCTGCCATTCCCACCGGCAACAGATGAGAGGGCCAGCTCCTCCTCGTCCTCGCCAGCGGTTTTCATTTTAACCATCCTGATGGGTGTAGAGTGATTTGCATTTCCCGCTGCCTGAGGAGCTGAACATCTCATGGGTTTGTTTTCCATCCGAGTGTCCTCTCCGGTCGAGCGTCTCTTCAGGTCTTTGCCCAGTTTCTAACCAGATTACTTGGTTTTGTATTGTTGAATTGTGAGAGATCTTTATACGTTCTGGATACCAGTCCTCGTTCAGATGTGAGTCTGCAGCTTGTCTTCATCCCACGTTCCACGTGTCTCACGCTGCCCTCCCTGGAGGAGAAGGTCACCGCAGACACCTTGTATCCGCCGACCTCGCAACCGTGGCAGCACCCGAGTGCGCGTGGCACCCAGCAGGCACACGATAAATGCCGTGGAACGAGCATCTCCAGAAAACCGTGAGTTCCTCGATTTGGCACACTGTCATTTAAATTTCAGTCCCACGCCCAGATAAATAGTGCCGCGCGTGCTTAGCCGCGGAGTAACTTTCTCCCTAACTAGTCCCAGAGCCATCAGCAGAAGTTGGAGAACATGCCTCACAAAATTAAAAAACCATTTGGAGATCTCACCCTACTCCCCACGTGGAGATAACACACTTAGTTGTGACTGACAGGCTGTCCCCCTGGGGTTCAGGATGGGCAAAGCCCCCGCCCCAAAGCCCAGAGCACTCTGGGCTCGGACCCTCTGCCTCGGGGGTGTAAGGACGAGGCTCCCTCTTCGCCAGGCCCCGCCACTCCCGCCCTGCTGCCCACCCACCTCCACTCCTGCCCACCAGAGCCCCCCAGAGCTTCCACAGCCAGCCCACCCTGCTGGGAACCCTGTCTTCTTCACGAGAGCATTGAAAAGAACGCAACACTGCAGGATTCATTTGCCAAAAAAAGTGCAAGGCTTGTCCACTGAAAACGACAGAGGATTTCTGAGAAACTAAAGATCTAGATAAACGGAAAGACATTCCTGTTCATCACTTAGAAGCCTCAATACTGACAAGACGCCAGTTCTGTATCAAATCGATCTATAAATTCAGTGCAGGCTTTTTAAATAGAAAGTTATCTAAAATTCATATGGAAATGCAAAGGCCCTAAAACAGCCCAGACGATTCTGAAAAAGAAGAACCAAGTGAGAGGGTTTACACGACCTGATTTCCAAACTCACTGTAAAGCCACAGCCATCGAGATTGTGTGGTGTTGGTGTGATGATATGGCACACAGATCAGTGGGACAGAACCGAGAGCCCAGAAATAAACTCTCACATTTATCATCAGTTGATTATTGAGGAGGTGCCGAGACATGTCAATGAGGAAATAACAGTCTCTTCAACAAATGGTGCTAGGACACCCCGACGTCCACATAAGAACACCACGGCCTCAGACCCCTACCTCACACCACACACAAAAGGGACTCAAAGTGGATCACAGATCTAAATGGAAGAGCTAAAATGATAAAACTTCTAGAAGAAAACATGATAAAGTCTTCATTAACGTGGGTTAGGCAAAGAGTTCTTATATAAAACAACAGAAGCATGATTCTTGAAAGAAAAAATTGATAAACTGAACTTTAAAAGACATTGTGGAGAAGATGAAAAGACCGAAACACAGACCGGGAGAAAATATCTGTAAACCATATATCACATTAAGGGCTTGTATCCAGAATACATGAGGCACTCTTATAACTCAACAGTAAGAAGACCAAGAGCTCAAAAAATGAGCAAAAGATTTGAAGAGACATTTTGCCAAAGAAGTTGTACAGGAAAAGACACCCAATCTCCTTAGCCATCAGGGAAACGCAAATCAAACCCACCACGAGATGCCACAGCCATTAGAGTGACTATACTTGGAAGACAGACGGCCCGGAACCTCAGCAGGGATCAGAGAGGTGGGAACCTCGTCACTGCAGGTGGGCCTGGAGACGCACAGCCACTTCGGAAAAGTTAGACGTAAAGGTAGCCTCAGAACCCAGAAATTCCACCGTTAGGAACCCACCCAAGAGAATCGGACACGTGGGTCCACGCAAAGACTTGTACAAGCATGTTCACAGACCCACGAGCCCCTGCCCGACTCTGCCAGGCCCTGGGTTGTCGTCACCCCACACAGCGCACTGAGCCTCGGGTCTGCACGGGGCCGAGCAGGGGCAGGCAGGAGGGTGGACCAGGGTGCGGAGATGCTCTACGTGACTGAGATGACAGCTCCCGTGTCCGGAGCAGCCCCGAACCGTCAAGGAAGACCCATCTAAATCCTGCCTGCATCGCCCACTCCGGGCTCCTGACGCCCCCACCCCAAGGGTGGACACCCGGCCAGGTAAGTCAGCTGTGCAGACGCACGTCTGGGCAAGGACAGAAGGAGGACAGGGAAGTCCAAGTTCTCACCGGGTGGACAAGGCCAGGACCCGAGGTCCGGCTCCAAGGAGCTTCAGCACCACAAGCCCAGCCTCTCGGGGATATTTTTTCCTTTTTAATTTATTTATTTATTTATTTATTTATTTTTGGCTGTGTTGGGTCTTCATTGCTGCACATGGGCTTTCTCTAGTTGTGGCGAGCAGGGGCTACTCTTCGTGTGGTGCGTGGGCTTCTCATTGCGGTGGCTTCTCTTGTTGCGGAGCACGGGCTCTAGGCGTGCAGGCTTCAGTAGTTGTGGCTCGCGGGCTCTAGAGCGCAGGCTCAGTAGTTGTGGCGCACGGGCTTAGCTGCTCCGCGGTATGTGGGATCTTCCCGGCCCAGGGCTCGAACCCGTGTCCCCTGAATCGGCAGGCGCATTCTTAATCACTGTGCCACCAGGGAAGCCCTCGGGGATTTTTAAGGAACAATTTCAGCGCTTCTGGACAGACATGGGGAAGTTTAGACTCGTGAGCTTTTCCAGTCCTGCAATTCTGAGCACCAAGTAGCAAGACGAGGAACACAGAGGACGGAGCCTCTTCCTCCCAGGGTCCCGGCTAATGAACGGCAGCTATTAAATCACTGACAAGAAGAGCAAAAACGCTGTTCCTCACAGAGCTGCTCTCGGAATCATCGTTATTTCCACCCAATTAATTAAGCCTTGTCTTCCATGAAAGCATCACTTGGAAATGGCCCTGTTCTGGGTCCAGACCCCTGAACTCGTGACAAGCCACACGAAATCACACGACGAGGAAATTGCTCGGAGGGGAGCCAAGCTCCACACTGCAGCACAGGTAATTAACAAGAAGCCACGTTAAACAAACTAAATTAAAAACGAGATTTAAATGCTTAAACTGGCCATCAGCCCCATCATAAAAGGAAGAGGTTCGAATCCAAAAGGTGCAGTAGCTGAGCTCACGGCGCCACAGTGAGAGGAGCAGGGAGGCCTAGCAGGGGCGGCTCGGGGCCCCAGGCAGGGCCAGGAGGCCAGGCTTCCCCAAGAGGCAAGGCCAACGAGGACCAGAGGTGCGGGGCCACAGCACGAGGGCAGAAAACGAGCTTGGGGGTAAAGGGCCACCCCCGGCCGCCTGACACCTCCCTCTGGACACCCAGCAGGCCAGGCTGCTCAAGCTTGTGTGGCCAGATCCCATCTCTCCACCTGCCACCTCCGCCCTCCAGGCCGCATCAACCCCGAGCTGGCAGGCTCCACCCTCCACCCAGGCCACCAGCCAAAGCCAGGGCCCAACCTGGCACTGTCACCAGTCTGTCCACTGCCCCCGCGCCACAGCCCGCCCTCCATCCGTCCTCCACCTGTGGCCCCCGTGATCAGGGACCCCAGCAGCCCCAATGCATGTGAACTAGATCCCCAGTCCCCAGCTTGGTCCTCGAATGACCAGGGTCCTTTAATATGGCCACACGCTCTGTCCTTAAACATCTAAAACGTTTCACTGAACGTTTACACAGTTGCAAAAGGGAGGAATTTCTGGGCTACTGTAAATGCTGACGTTTTAGCTGCTGAAATTGCTTGTATTACTCTTTTAAACATAGACCAGGAAATAAAAATCCGTGGCGTCTCAGTTCACTTTACGTGTCATCGCGCCTGGGCCGAGGGACGCCCACTTAACTGGTGAGACGTGATTTCTAGGTGTGTCTGGGCTGGTGTCTGGGAAGAGATCAGCCTCTGAGTCCAGACCACGTGAAGACGGTCCTCCCCGTGGTGGGCGGCACCACCCCATCCCTTGTGGGCCCAACAGAACAGAAACACAGATGACGGGAGGTCCGCTCTCCGCCTGAGCTGGACGTCCACGCTCCCCGCCCCTGAGCATCCATGTCCGGGTTCTCGAGCGTCTGGACTCGGGCTGCACAGCCCCACTGGGCCCTGGGCATCCGGCTCACAGGCGGCACCTGGTGGGGCTTCGCGGCCTGCACGACCCCAAGAGCCAGCCCTACGTTAAACGTCCTCAGACATGTCTCTATCCTCCGGGTTCCGTTTCTCTGGAGAACGCTGATTTACCACGGGGACTGGACACCCACCAGCTCTTCAACCAAGAAATAGGGGGTGTAAAAAACCCTCTTAGCTGGTTGCTCCTTCTCTCCTTGAACAGATATTTCTACTGTTTTCCCACAGAACTTATCCTAATGTAAAAACACTTATGCTTGAAAGTATTTTACCAATCACCCTGCCATGCTGCTCTGGAAGAGATGTGTGAATCTTTGCAATTTTTTCCTATAACAAGAAGACTACAAGTATTAAAATTTTCCTTCAAGATTGAGTTTTTAAAATTATTGGCAGGGACTTCCCCGGCGGCGCAGTGGTTAAGAATCCGCCTGCCAATGCAGGGGACACGGGTTCGAGCCCTGGTCCGGGAAGATCCCACATGCTGCAGAGCAACTAAGCCCCGTGCACCCCAACTACTGAAGCCCACACGCCTGGAGCCTGTGCTCCTCAACAGGAGAGGCCACCGCAATGAGAGGCCTGTGCACCACAACAAAGAGTAGCCCCTGCTCGCCACAACTAGAGAAAGCTCGCGCGCAGCAACAAAGACCCAACGCAGCCAAAATTAAATAAATTTTTTAAAAAAATTATTGGCACGGAGCTGACTAAAAGTAAATACATTAAGTTTTGATAAATAAATATTAAATTGAAAAAGTAAAACTGTTTTGGAAACACATCATTTAGAGTACTTACACGATGCTGATTTGTAGCGCCTTATTGAAAGCAATCTGGTTGTCCCAGTGCTTGGTGGCCCGAAGCACCTGGGGGCAGCCCACCCAGGGAAGACCCAGGGTGAGAGCTGGGCGTCCCCTTTGAATGGGAGGAGGCTGATCTTGAGAAAGACGGGGAAAGGCTGGTCTCGGCTGCAGACACCGTCCCTGGCAGGTCGGTCCAGAGCTCAAAGCCAGAGGCCAAGACCTGGGACTCAGACCCTGCCTGCGCAGCCCCTGGAGGCTCACACCAGGGTCTCCATGGCCGGCCCGGGACCATGGCCCTCAGCAGTGGCAGGACCTGCTGCTGGCCCTCCCAGCCTGGCCAGTTCTGACCCCCAGGCTCTTTCTGGCCCTCAGACTGTCCCTCTGCCAGAAACTCGCTTCCCCTGCCCCTCATACTCGCCAAGTTTCAGGTTGAAACACCCCCTCCTCCAAGAGGAGCTCCCTGGTTGCTCTGTCCAGCAGAGACCTCGCCCATCCCCGCTCAGGTGTATCTCCTGCACGCCCCCTCCCCTGCCCGCCTGCTCACTGCCCTAGGATAGCACCAGACACCCGCTGGACGGCCAGGTGAACGGGAGTGGCTCCTGCCTGGGGACCGTGGCTTTCCTGTCTTCCTGGGCAGACGGAACATTCCTGAAGCTCACAGAGGTTACATCACTTGCCAAGGTCATGCAGCCAGCAAACAGCAAGGCCAGGACAAGTCCAAGGTCGTCTAGCGCCAGCCATGCTCCCAACCCCGGCTTCCGGAGGTCTTAGCCTCCTCCTAATAGCAAAGCAGCCCCTAACATCACCACCTCTCAGGGCCAGAAGCTCAGAAGCCCGGGGACCATGGGCCATGTAGGCCCTGCTGCTTTCCAGAAGTTTCCCTGGGCTGCTCCCCACAGCGCCCCGCCTGGACGTGCACGCAGCCAAGTAAGGGGCCCGCAGAGGGAGCCACCTTTCCCAAATGGGGAGCAGGGAAGAGCCCTGAGGACCGGCTGGACCCTGGCCTGGCTGAGCGGGGACCATACGCAGGTTGCTTCACCCCCGAGTCCCCACCTCCTCACCTATAAAACGGACAGAGATTAAGACACACCTGCGGGGTCACCGCGAGAGACGGATGGAATCAGGTATCTCAGGTGCTCGCGGGGCGGCGTGGATGAAGCTGCGATAGATGCAGAATCAATACCAGCCACGTCCTCCTTGGAAGGACCTGAGACACCAAATGCTTTTGGAAGAAAACTGCCCTTGGCTCCCGGGGCCCCAGGCTACACGTTGTGCAGCCGCACGTGTCCCACAAACGCTCCCACGGGAGAACCCACGGGAGCCCTCTTGGGAGGCAGCTCCCCGCCACATGGAGGTTCCAGCCCCGGCCCGCCCCCCAGCCCCCCCCCCCCAGCGAAGCTAAGCCAGGAGGCGGAGCAGCCCACCTGACCCCACCTGTAAAGTGGCGAGGGTCCCAGGGTCACGTCTAAACCAGGCTCTTTG
Source organism: Balaenoptera borealis (assembly GCF_965194805.1). Taxonomy (NCBI): domain Eukaryota; kingdom Metazoa; phylum Chordata; class Mammalia; order Artiodactyla; family Balaenopteridae; genus Balaenoptera; species Balaenoptera borealis. Next base: position 88,703,647 of record NC_138872.1, on the reverse strand, counting down.
GTCAGTGGTGCAGGGCTGGACTTCCCTGAGCCTCCTCTTAGACTTGGGTTACAGGGTCCAGCCACAGCGACTTAACAAACAGACTCAGGCAGACTGGGTGAAAACAAGGTCCACGCCTAAGGCCCATAGTGCACTCAATCCCTTCCCAAACCATGTGGTGCGACACAGCTGGGGAGGGGCAGGAGTGCCGGAGAGTCCACAACACCCATCACAGGTGGTTTCTAGGAAGGCCAGTTGAAAGGTTAAATGAGCTACACACACCTAACGCGGTGTTATAATTCGTGCTCACCACCACCACCACCACCACCACCACCATCATCATCATCACCATTATCATCATCATCACCAGCATCATCACCATCATCACTAACATCATCATCACCATCATCACCATTATCATCATCATCACCAGCATCATCACCATCATCACTAACATCATCATCACCATCATCACCATTATCATCATCATCACCAGCATCATCACCATCATCACTAACATCATCATCACCATCACCACCATCATCACCATCATCACCATCATCATCATCACCATCATCATCACCATCATCACCACCATCATCATCATCACCACCATCATCATCATCACCATCATCACCATCATCATCATCATCATCACCAGCATCATCACCATCATCACCATCATCATCACCATCATCACCATTATCATCATCATCACCAGCATCATCACCATCATCATCATCATCATCATCACCATCATCATCACCATCATCATCATCATCATCACCATCATCATCACCATCATCACCATCATCATCACCATCATCACCACCTTCATCATCACCATCACCACCATCATCATCCCCATCATCACTAACATCATCATCACCATCACCACCACCACCATCATCACCACCATTATATCATCATCATTGTCACCATCACCATCATCACGATCATCATCACCATCACCATCACCATCATCATCAACATCACCATCATCACTGCTGTTGCCTAAAAGGAATCCCATAACCAAGACAGGGACCCAGAACTGCAGGCAAACATCAGGACTGAGCCATCCCAGGCTAGACCCAGCCCCTTCCTTTACACATTCAGAACTAACCAACACTGACCACCTCCAATGGTACCACCCTGGTTCAAGACACCATCATCTCACCTGGGTTAGCAAAACAACCTCTCAACTGGTTTTTCTACTTCTCCTTGGTCCCCTACACCTTCTACTCTGAACACAGGGTTAGACTGACCCTACACAAATGGAAGTCCTGACAGGCTAGCTATACGCTCAAGCCTTCCAGAGGCTCCCATCTCAGAGTAGAAGCTGGAGCCCACACAGTGACCCAGAAGGCCCTATGTGTTTAGCTTCATTGTGTCTGTGTCCGCATTGCCTATTCCTGGCCTCTTTCCTGGCTCTGCTCTAGCCTCACTGACCTCTTTGCTGATTCTTGAACATTCCAGGCATGCTCCTGACCACAGGGCCTTTGCACCTGCACCCCTGCTGCATGAATGCTCTTTCCCCAATTGCCTGCCTGGTCTCCTTCCTCTTTCCCTCGGGTTTTTCCTCAAACCTCCTTCCGAACAAGGCCTCCCAGGCCACCCCATTCCCCACTCCTCCCTAGAACCTCCCCCACCTCACGCACCGTGTCCTCCAGCCGTTTACTTGTCGGCTCTTCATCTCTCCCCCAAGAATGGAGCTCCACGGTGGGGAGGGTGGCTCTGTTCACAGCACACCTCTGGCCCCTGGAGCACGATGTGCCGTGAAGGAGACACCACACCTGTGAGATGCACGGCTAAGCGCGGCCTCCGCCACAGGGCACGTCTCCAGCTGCCACCTATGACGCACAGTCCAGAGACACCTCTGGACATAGGAGAGCCGCCCTGGGCAAGGGTCCCTCCTCCTCACACTGGGGCTGAGGACAACCGTACCTCACAGGTCCACTGGGTGCCACGGGATGGGGCGAACGGCTGCTCACAGGGTCAAAGGCCACGCGGACGGGAGTAGCGGACCTTCCGCAGCAGGAAGCGGCCCACGTGCCTCTGAGAGACGAGGACCCCCTCTGAGCACACGAGGGCCTCGCAGGCCACGTCCACCTGCCCCCAGGAGCAGCGTCCCCAGAGCTGTGTCTCCTCTGAGGGAAGAGCAGCACGCCTCTCCGCACCTGCTCCCAGCACCAGCCCCGATGGCCAGGCTCAGCCTCGCCGCATCCCAGGACTCGTGTCCACAGTCGAGGGGCAAGAAACCTAGCAAGTTACAGGGTGGGAAGAGCCCAGGGAGCCAAAGGGTTAAAGGGATCCGTGTCCAACGGCCTGAAAACTAGGATGGAGCAGCTGACAGAAACGGTGTGTCCTCCCCACAGCTGTTCCCGGAATCAAAGCACATCTTTGTTTGCCCGACTCTTAGCAACTGTTGCATTTCCTGAAGGACACGCGTGAACCAGCTGTCATCTCACAAGATGCAACGTGGGGTGGGCTGGATCCTCAGCGAAACGAGAAAACACCGACTGTCGGGGGGCGGGGGGGTCCTGGCTGTTCCCACCCGTGTCCGCAAGCGCCACGAAGGGGACCCACCTCAGTAGACGGGAATGCGGACCCCCAGGCAGGACCCGTTTCAGAAGCAGAGCCGCAGAGAGCAGCCCGCACACGACCTAGCAAGAAAGCCGCCCCCAGTGAGCCTACGGGATGCGAGGTGACCGTGAGGACAGGAAACCGTAACAAAAAGTAGCGCCGTGCACTGAAACGTTCGCAGGTGGAACTGGCTGATGGCTGAACTTTGTCTCCAGTGGTCCAGGGCGGGGGCGGGGGTGGGAAGGAGGGAGAGACCAGACCGGCCATGACCGACGTCCTGAAGCCGGGGCTCGTCACACTGTTCTTGCCGCTGTCGCAGCCAAGGACGTACCCACCCCCCACACCCCGGCAGCCAGACGCTAAACAATGGTCATTTTTAACCTAACAGAGAATCACCGAAATGCTTTTCATGACACCAGACAAAAGAAGTTCCTTGGTAGTAAGAAACACACACCGCACACACACATACCACACACCACATACACACACACCACATACACACACACACCCCACACACCACACACACTCCACACACCACATACACACACACAACCACACCCCACACACACCATGAACACACCCCACACACACCACATACACACACACACCACACACACACCACATACAAACACACACACACTCCACACACACCCCACGCACCACATACACACACACAACCACACCACACACACCACACACCACATACACACACACACCACACACCACATATACACACAACCACACCACACACACCACACACCACATACACACACACACACACCACACACACACCACATATACACACAACCACACCACACACACACATAACACAAACACACACACCACACACACCACACACACACACCACACACACATAACACGAACACACCAAACACACACACCATGAACACACCACACACACACCATGAACACACCACACACACACACCACACACACACCTCCCATGCACACACACACCACACACCACATACACACACACAACCACACCACACACACACCATGAACACACACACCCCCCACACACACCACATACACATACACCACACACACCACATACCACGAACACACACACACACATACCATGAACACACCACATACAAACACACACACACACACACACACACTCTCCAGCAGAAGGCAGGGTCACCTCCCTACCACACCTTCCAGAACGTGAAGCCGGCCCCTCCGACGTCCAAGAGGAACAGGGCGGGCTGTGGGGCCACTGTGAGACCACATCCGGGAAGACGCCCCAGAAACTGTCCACGCAGGGAAGACACCACGCACCTTTCTGGCTTCTTCTTGGACTTTTGTTTATGAAGCGGCAGCTGTCCACTGAGTTCGTGGCCCAACCCAGACTCAGCTCACCGGCCTCACTCTCTCGCTCCGCCAGCCACAGCCCGGCTTGTTTTCTGCGCCTACTCTCGCCCCGTTGTCCTTTGCCCATGTGCCCCCGCCACTCGAACGCCTGTCCCACCCCCTCCTGCCTGTCCTTGAAGACCTGGTTCAAAGGTCGCTGGTTCTGCGGAGCAAGCACCCCGACCCCGAGGGACACGAGACCCTTTCCTCCTCTGTGGACCCCCAGCATCCACCAGACGCCGGTGGGACCACCCACGTCCCAGGAAAGGATGACTCACTTTTTAAACATGGGTCCCCTTGGGGAGGACTCTCAACGGGAGGGGGGCTGTGTTCAGGGTCCCAAAGCGACGAGACAGCACGACACTTCAACCAGGGCCCCCGTTCCGCGGGACGAGGGGCGGCCGCGTCCCTCTCTCAGGGCTGCTGTAGGGCTGGGAGGGACCCGAGCTCTGGCAAAACAGAGCAAAGTCTGTGTGACTAGCGCTCTCAACCCACGGAGCTGTGAGCAGCGCGGGACTTTGCCTCCGGAAAACTGGTCGCTGCCCCCAGAACCTGCGTGACCTTGGGCCATTACCTGCCTTCTCTGAGCCTCAGTTTCCCCACCTGACACATGGGGGAGTACCTGCGTCTGCTGAGAGGCTGGATGGGCCCCAGCCAGCTGGTGAATTCCCCACACCCGGCTGGCAGGCAACTTCCTGCTGGTAGTGACCAGGGCTCAAGCGTGGAGCCAGGCCAGGGCCCCAGGCGTCCCTCCATCCTGGGGCTGGATCGACACCGTGAGGGGGTGGGGTCAGCTCACCAGCAAGGGCATCTCGAGGGTCCCTCCTTTCTAGAGAAATGGCCCCACTTCGCGCCCCTCTGGCCTCAGTTACCCATTGCCTGCGGGCACCTCCAATCACGTTACAGGGTGATTGTCAGGCGACATCAACAGTGAACCGGCTGGTGTGAGAAAACGTGTCTGCAGCGTCCTGGAGACCTCTCACCACCAAACTCTACAAGTTTTAAAACATTATGGCACCAAATAAGCGAGATCCTGGGCGAGGTTAACAGATTAGGGAGCTGGGTGATGCAATCACGGCAGGAGGCAGGTCAGCCCAGGGCGGCCCCGTCCCCGCCGAGGCTCACATCCCAGCTTCCCCCAGGCCCAGCTGGGTGGCCATGGCAGCTTGCTTGAGCTCCGTGTGCCTCCATGCTTCATCTGCCCAAAGCCGCCACAACGAGGCCAGCACCATTCTAACAAGATGCTGCAGACAAGGCCTGCGGTCCGGGCTCTGGCTCAGAGCTCGCCATGACGCAGGCTCCAGGGTCCCAGGTCTCAGCCTCGCACTGAACACGGCTCCGACCCTGCAGGGTCACACAGCCCACGACGTGCGAACCTGGAGGTCTCCTCTGCCCAGAGCGAACCTGGCTTTGTGCAAAACGAAAATCGAACTTTTTGCAAGTTCAACCCATTAAGCATCTCCTCGGATGAGGCCCTGCGTTTTCCAAAATGCTAATCTTGGTTTTTAGTACCGCCTGAAAGGACGGCAGCAAACCCCAAAGCTGGAGCCAGGCTGCAAGAGGGGCTGAAGTGGCTCGGAGAAACAGAGTCTGTCCCCTGCACTCACTGTGAATTCAGCAGACGGGTGTGTTTTTCCCATCACCCGGGGGCCCGGGCCGATTTGTGGAATAACAGACTGCAGAGACATGCGGGTGGGCGGAAGACACACAGCTGTGCAGCCAGAGGCCTGTCTTAACTAGAGCTGCAGGGAGCACAGCCCGCTGCCAGCAAGGCCGCCCCAGGGTGAGGTGCCCTCGCTGCCCCCCGCCCGCCCGTCTGGCGGCTCCGGTAATGAAGCCCCGGCCGAGGGCCCGAAACGCAGTGCCACTGCCTGGACCCTGCCCCCGACGCACACACGCAGGGCCTCCTAATCGTCACACTTCTGGCTTCCAGCGGCGCTCCATCTCCAGGCACCCGAGTGGGCGGGCAAGCTGGGGAGGGACCTGATGGAACCCAAGGGCCCCCACCTCCCTCCCCCGGGCCTGGGTGCACCCTCGGGGGACAGGCTGGGAGCCACAGCACACGCCAGGGCTCTGGAGCATCCTGTGGCTTCCTTCTGAGCCTGCTCGGGCCCCTGCGTCCCCAGGCGCAGAAACCAAGTGGGGAGGCTGCACCTGCCAGCCCCCAACCTGGACCCTCCCCAGGACTACTCAACTCTTCAGCAGGGCTCTGAAGGGGCCAGCCCAGGGCACGAGGCCATCCCGCTCCAGCCCCAACTCGGACATGTGCTGCTTGGCCTGGAGCAAGGGGCAAGGGCCCTCCCCTCACTGTTCACTGAGACAAGGCGACAAGCCAGCCTCCCAGAGTCCTTCCTGCTGTGTCCTGAGGCCCAGAGGAGCCCACTCACCTACCTCAGGCCCAGGATGGAGCAGAGAATGACTGCAGAGTGGTCTCAGGGCCAAACCAGCCCCTTCCTCAGACTAAGCACTGAAGGGCGGAGGGGTCTGGCTATGGGCTCCATCTGGATGGCCAAGCCAACCTCAGAGGGGCAAAGCTGCATCCAGAGAGATGCCCACTAACTCAGCCCCACCCACAAGTCAAAGGGCCAGAAAGATGATGATGATGATGATGATGATGATGATGGTGATGACAATAGTGATGATGGTGATGGTGATGATAGTGATGATGGTGGTGATGATGGTGATGGTGGTGATGAAGATGGTGATGGAGATGGTGATGATGGTTATGAAGATGGTGATGGTGATGATTGTGATGGTGGTGATGATGGTGATGGTGATGATGATGGTGATGATGTTGGTGATGGTGATGATGGTGATGATTGTGATGGTGGTGATGATGGTGATGATGATGATTGTGATGGTGATGAAGATGGTGATGATGGTGATGACGATGGTGGTGATGGTGGTGACGGTGATGATGGTGAAGATGGTGATGATGGTGATGACGATGGTGGTGATAGTGATGATGGTGATGATGGTGATGGTGGTGATGACGGTGATGATGATGATTGTGATGATGGTGAAGATGGTGGTGATTGTGATGACGATGGTGATGATGGTGATGGTGATGGTGATGATGATGGAGGTGATTATAATGATGGTAATGATACGCCCATGGACACTATCTCACTCTATCCTCACTGCAAGCCTCAAAGTAGGTTTTATTACCCTCATTTGACACTTGAGAAAACTGAAGCTCTGCCAGGTGCTGTGGTTTGGCCAAGAGACACCCTTTTTATTTAGGGGGTGGAAACTGAGGCTCCAAAGTATCCACACAGACCCAGAGAAAGCCTTCGAGAAATGCCGACTAGAAATGCCGCCCCATCCAGAAGGAAGCCCGGCAGTTCGGGGTAGGGGCTCTGTCCCTCAGCCACGTTGCATTACCTTCTCCTAAAGCAAAGGGCTGGAACACAGGCTTCGCCTTGTCTCCCCGCTGCTGTAGCTCCACGCAAGCTGAAAACACTGGCAAGAGCAAAAGCAGCCAGCCAGAGACCGTGGGATTTTTTTTGTCCTAAACCTGAATTTAGCAGGAGGGGTTATAAAGCAGCACACGGTTTCTCCCACAAGGATTTACCCACATGAATATTCTAGTTACGCTACTCACGCAGGGAAGCAGAGAGGGCAGCAGGCAGCATCACGTCGAGGCTCGCCAGACGCCCTGCAAACTTGGAAAGAACTGGGCGGCACGCGCCAGACCGCAGCTGAGCAGAGACAAAGCTGCGAAGCCCAGCGTCCAGCAGACAGAAAAGCAAAGGCCCTGGATGCTGCACCGGGAGATGTCACGTGGAAGGTCAGGGGACAGCGTCTCCCTGCCCACGGCCTCTGGAACCCGCTTCCTGAACCGTCAGCCTGTCTCTTTAGAGGCCGTGGCCAGAAACGGGAGCCTGTGCGGGCTTCGATCTGGGAAGTGTGTTTTCCTCTGCGCAGAACAAAAGATCTGAAGCAGACACTCCCCGTGTGAAAGCTTTCTTTCCGATCCAGCCTTGAAAAGAGGGATTTTAATCCAACCATCTGCTTCCTCCTCCTCTCATCCGCCTGGCTCTCGGGTGCGGTAAAGCCTGAGGCAGAGGCAGCTGTGCGGCTCTGCAAACTTAGGGCCGAGGGCACAGGACCCCAGCATACGCTTCCTGGACACACACACCCGGAACGGCCCCGACAGGGAGTCCAGCTCAGCTGCCTCGGCCAGGCTGGCCCTAAGCTAAGACTTTCTGAACCCGCTGCTACCTGGGAGCTGGAAGGGGCCATGCAAGGGTGTGACCTGCTGAAAAGCATTGTGATTCTGAGCCCAAACCCTTCTGTTCTGGGCAGAAGAGTCCAGGCCACTGAACCGCTCAGCAGCTTCCAAGGCCATGAACCCAGCAAAGTGTCACCAGTAGTCAGAGAAACGACACCCTCTCTCCTCAAACGTGAAATAAGGCGATTGTACCCGGTGTGCCCGGGGCAGGGGAAGCCAACTCAGCAGAGGGAGATGGGGGAGGGCGACCGCGAGGTGTCCCACGTGTCCACCTTCCGTGGATCCACCAGGAGCCGGCAAGTGCCGGAGAGCAGAGGCAGCGGTGAGGCTGACCCCCCAGGGAGCGGGCACGGACGGGTGGGCCCGAGACGGAGGACCGGCCAGCCCCGCCCCTGCCCCACGCCACGGGCTTCTGCAGACAGGGCATCGCCACCTCAGCCTGGATCGCAGCCAACCCAGCCTCGCCCCCGCCTGGGAAGCACGCTGTGGGCGGGGAGGGACCACCCCCACTTGCAGGTCCTCTGGACGCCCCTGCGGCCTTCCTGGGACCAGCCAGCACAACGTAGCAAAAGCCTAAAAACCCACACTGGCACCTGTCCGGCGCCAGCCACCTTATCCCGCAAAAGCACCACTCCTCACTCTTCACGGAGACCCGCACCACGGGAAACTAGAAACGTCCACAGTGACTTTGGCGAGGGGAGCGGTGGACAAACCGACCCAGCCCTTGATGCAGCTGCACGCCCACAACCACCGCAGTGGTCACACGGGAGGCCCCGGGCCCGCGTCACAGAAGGTGCGTGTGTCCCGCCTGTTTCCACACGATACGCATGCAGAGAACGGCCTGGAGGGGCCGGTCCAGGCCGCGGCTGGTGGTCACTGTGGGCAGGAGGACGCAAAGAGGCCTTTTCCCTTCACTCTGTGTATCTGCATGTCATGTGCACATCTTGTATGGACTGTTCTCAAAATGTGCTCAGTTATTCTAATGAAGAATCACCGTTTGCCAAGAACAGAAAAAAAAAAATTTTTTTCAAACGTCATTTACCCTTTGATCCACATCGAGGAGTTTATCTTAAAGAAACAGACAAATACTCCCGACGAGCATACGAGTATGGGCACGACATCAAAATGTTGTTTATCATAAAAAATGCAAACAGCCATGGCAGGAGAGGAGTCACATCACAGAACCCTATAGAAACGGGGGACCACAGACCACGAAAGCCCTTACTGACAAAGAGAGACGCTCACCACCTCTCAAGTGTGACAAACTATGGAGAACGCCATTCCGTTTTGTGACAATACAGGGTTACGATATGTGCATAAATCAAATCCTGAAGAACTGCCCCTAAAACATTCCCAGTGATTATTTTTGCTTTGTGGCTTAAAATTTTCCAGTTTTCCCAATTATTTACATGCTCCCCATTCCCAAGCAAAGCATCCCAGCCCCTTCACTACCCCCAGGCCCCCTCCTTGGAATAACTTTCGCCCCCACCCCATATCCACCCCCGAGCCCCTTCCAGCCCGTGCTGAGGGTCACCCCGGCTCAGTCACCCTCCCTCAGGACCCCGTGCTCCGCGGACAGACGTGCATTTCACCCATAAGCCCATGAGGCAGTGAGTTTAGCTTGGGCACAGCAGGCCCTCTGCAAGCAGAAGAGATGTCTTGCTGTGACAAGGTTGGCCTGCAGGCACTTTGGATCACAACCCAGATTGGAGGAGGCAGCCCAAGTGCACACAGCGCTAAATCTCTGGGGGCCACCCCTGCCCCATGAGCCCGTGCTTCCAAAACTGACCCGTGTCCCCTGGAGCAGGACATCCCACCAGCCCCGTTCCCGCTCCTACCTTCTCTCGTTGTCGTCCAGGTGAGCAAAGAGCACGTTCTTGGAGATGGCTTTGGCCAGTGCCGTCATGGTCTTGTAGTCCTTGGGGATGACCTGCGGGGAAGCCCGGCAGTCAGACCTGTGGGCATCCTGGACCAGGGCCTGGACCCAGCTAGCCCTTTGGGCCCCTCCTCGATCCCGAGAAAGCGGGCCTCTCAGCCTTCAAGGTGGTATTACCAGTGAGGGTAGACAGAAATCTTGAAATGCTAGCTGCATGTCACAATTTTTGAATATTTGAAAAATAAAGAAGAGACAAGGGGCCCAGAGTGACCCGAGAGTTTGCGTATTGTCCAGAACTCGGGGTCTTGGTGGACAGGCGCCGGTGGGCTTCAGAGCCTGTAGAAGATGCTACAAGGCCTCCAGGCCCTTGGATTATTATGTCTTTTGTTTTTATTTCTTTACTCCACTGGCTTTTCTGCAGGTAATAAATACTCGTTGAAATATTTGAAAACTGGGAGAAAAAAAAAAAAAAAAAAAGATACCGTGACCCAAGGCTGGCTCCACCCTTTCAGGTGGTGATGGAAGGGCTGGGTAGGGGCCTGGACCTTGTTGGCCAAAATGTGGGTAAAAAGTCATCCCCACGCCCGCTGGGACCAGCCTGGGAAGCTCGAGGTGTGTCCAGTGAATCAACGTTCAGCTGACGACCAGCACTGGCATTTCCAACGCCAAGATTCCTCCCTTAAAATACACTGAGGGGAGGCTGTCTGGACCGGGACATGACCCCCACCTCATGCTCAGCTGCCCCTAAATCTCTTCCAGGCTGGGGGTGGATGGTGAAATCGGGACCCCGCACGTGGGTGCGCCGCATCTAAAACCATGGAACCCTTTACAAAGAGATCCCTGAGGGGCAGGATGGAGCCCCCTGAAAAGCCACTCCAGCTCCAACAACTGTGTAACAGCTCGGACGTTACACGCTGCACCCTCTCCCCTCCTGTAACACCCTGGGTTACTGTGGTGACACGTCACACCTAGGGAACCAGCCGGGTACCATCCTAGCAACTAAACCCACGTCTGTCCTGTCTCCTTGGTTTTACCCAGATCCCACCCAGGCCACATGCAGTCGTCATGGCCCTTCAGCCCCTCTGGTCTGTGACAGTTTCTCAGAGGAGGTCTGGCAGTTACTTTGCAGAATGTCCCTTCATCTGGGTTTGTCTGGGGATCTCCTCCGGGCTAGACAGGGGTCCAGGGTTTTGGCAGGAAGGCCACAGAGGTGAAGTGCCCTGGTGGGCTTTTAAGCTGCACTTTTACTAGTTTTATTCCCTGATTATAAAAGTAGTAAGTACTGGGGAGGGGCTGGGCATGGTTGTTTCATGCGGACAGAGGTTCAGATTTGCAAGATGAAACGTGCCGGAGATGATGGCGGTGACCGTGGCACAATGGTGAGAATGTGACCTGGATGCTAAACATCGTTAAAGAGGTGCTGTGGCCCAACTGTCCCCAAATTCACGTGTCGAAGCCCTAGCCCCATGGTAAGGTGTTTAGTGATGGGGCCTCGGGAGGTGACTGGGTTTAGGTGGGCCCCCAAGACAGGATCAGCACCCTCGTAAGTCGAGACCTAGAGATCTCGCTCTCCCCACCCCGCCCACCACGTGAGAACAGGCGAGAAGGCGGCCACCTGGGGGCCAGGAAGGGAAGAGGGTCCTCACCAGGAACCCACCCTGCCGGCACCTGGATCGTGGACTCCCAGCCTAGAGACTGTGAGAGGGTGAATGTCTGTTGTTTAAGCCGCCAGTCTTTTGTTACAGCAGCTTGAGCTGACACAGACGGTAAATTCTACTATGCACATTTTGCCATACTTTAAAATAAATTTTTGTAATAGGTCAAAAAATAAAAATAAAAAAATTTTTTTAAAGAGTAAAGCTGGCTGTAGAAACGCATAAGATGGAATGGCAGGCCCATGTCCAAGGCAGGTCTCGGGCACACGCAGCCGCCAGTGTGGTGACTCACACGGGGTCCCACACCGGGGAGGCCCCTGACAAAGGCGCGCCCTGCTCAGCATGAGGGCCGGAGAGAGAGGGAGGATGGTGTCCGGGGCAGGGGAGGGCGACCCCTGGGCGGCTCTGAGCTTGGGGTCCAGCCTCGAGGGTGAAGCCAGGAGAAGAGGACCCACGAGGCCCTAGACACGGGGCTCCTCCTCCCGCACCCCAGGACCTGGCTGTCCCGCCCCGTCCCCAGCCTACTGGGGTCACAGAACCATGGGGGTGGCGGGGCCCCCAAGAGAGCCTCCGATAGGTACGCACCGGGCTCAGGCCAGCAGGGACCACGACGACCTTGCGGAAGAAGAAGGGAGGCCAAGGCCCCGACGCCTGGGACGCGGGGCGGGACGCGGGGCGGGACGCGGGGCAGGGGCGGGGTCGAGGCCCACCTTCCGCACGTAGGACACGGCATCCTCCTCTGTGTACACCTCGGCGCTCACTCCCCCACGCCGGTGCCGGGCTTGCACCACCGGGTTGGGCGGCGACGGGGACACTTCCTCGTCGTGCGAGTCCGGCTGGGAGGCTGGCTTCTGCTGCGCCAGGATCTGCCGGTTTTCTTCCTGGAGGGGGGACAACGCAGAGCGGGTGAGAAGAGAGGCCATCTCGGCAGGAGAGTCCGTCCCGGGAGGCCACGGGGTCCCAGGAAGGCCGGGGACCCAGCGCGTCCCGGCCGGGCCCGCCGACCCGCCTCCTGGACTTCAAGGCCACCTCTGAGCCCACCTCCTCCCAACCCACAGCCCTGCCAGCCACAGAGCCCTGGCTCCAGAAGGCTTTCTGTTCCTTCACACTTTGAGCAACGTGTCCAGCTACCAGACTCCAGGGCTCAGCCCACAGGGTCCCAGGCCCCGGCGAGCCTCTGAGGCCCCCCAGTGCCACCGGTTCACCCGAGGGCAGGAAGTGCCCCCGCTCTGCTCACCAACGTGCTGGAAACAGGAGGTGGGCACACAACAGGGAAGCAAACCTCTGTTTTCTTCCCGTGCTTTTCATTACTGCTTTTCAAAAACTCTGTTTACACACAGAGGGCGCAAAATCCCCAAAGTGCAAAGGTACACGGGGTGACGGGGTCTCCCACGGCCGACCCTCCAGCTCCACGTCCCCAGAGCAACCTGGCGACCAGCTGGTCCGTGGATGGGACCGGGCTTCCCAGCACACGGCCCCGGATGGTGGCAGGAGGTACCAGCTGGTTCCTTTCTACAAGCACCTACACACGACCCTACAGAACAGCCAAAGCCAGGAGAGAAGCTCCGACTCACGCCAACATGTACAGGGTCTTCATCCAACACCCAACGCTTCCAAGGCTGAGGAACAGCCCCAGGTGCCTGGTGGGCAGGAAGGAGGGGTTTCCCTGAGGGTCAGCTCTGGACACACCAGCAACCACCGATCGCTCCAGAACTGCCTTCCAAGTACTCACCTCGTCACTCTTCTGTTACCGTGACAACAGCCATCTCATCCTTTCTGAGACCAGCGCCAACATCTCCCTGGAGCCGGGAGTCACTGGGTTATTTCCCACCCTTTATGAATTACTGGGTGACACGCCGAAAACGTGTTATTTACATTGTACGTTAATTCTACGCAAAGTTAAGACTGTCGGTAAGACTCCCACTTTTATGGAAATCATTACAAACGTCACTGACTGTTCTTGTAAACCACGAATTTTCACTATCAATAGAAATGTCAGTTGCATCTCAAGTGAGATACTCTGGGCCTTTTTTCTTAGAAATTATTAAAAATAAGAACAGTAAGGGAATTCTCTGGCAGTCCAGTGATTAGGACTCCATGCTCTCACTGCCGAGGGCTCGGGTTCAATCCCTGGTCGGGGGAACTAAGATCCCACAAGCCGTGTGGCCAGAAAAAAAAAAAAAAAACAATAATATACACAAAAATGAGTCAGTGGGGTCTTAAAGTGGGATTTTGGAGACATGAGTGGGAAAGGCCCCTGCACTGCAGTGTAAACTGTTTATAGTGACACCGGGGCTCTGCCAGCGCCCAGGAGAGAGGAACCAGCAGAGGCCCCGGGCCACCAAAGGACGTCCGGAAAGTCAGGCCATGCGGGAGTGACCGCGCTCGGAGGTGATGGTGACACGGGGCAGAGACGTGGGCAGTGATGGATGGAGGTGAGGTCGGGAGGAAATGACCCCAGGCTTCCCGTAGAAGCGAGGGAGCCGACAGGCGCTTGTCTCAGCAAATGAGGGGACTTTTCTTAAGGTGAGGTAAAATTCGCACAACATGAAATTAACAATCAGCCATTTTAAAGTGTGCGATCCTGTGGCATTCAGTGCATTCACAATGTTATGCCAACATCTCTAACCGCTAGATCCAAATGTTTCATCACCCCAAAACACCCGGGTACCCCGCTGGCAGTCCCTCCAGGCCCTCCACCCAGGCCTAGCACCCACTAACCTACCTCCTGCCTCCGTGGATCCGCCCATTCTGGACACTGCCATGGACAGAATCACACGGTACGTGCCCTCCCGTGTCAGACTTCTCCCACTCGGCACACTGTCTTCAAGGGGCACCCATGCTGTGGCAGGTGTCAGCACATCCCTCCTTCTGGTGGCCGAATCGTACTCCGCTGTGCCACATCTCCGTGATCCATTAGTGAGCTGGTGGACCCGGGCTGGCTCCAGCCTTTGGCTGCTGTGAGTAGCGCTGCCGTGGACGTGAGTGTGCGGGTTTGCGTCTCGGGGCTGTGTTCAGTTCTTGGGGACACCCCTGGGGTGGGAATGCTGGGTCCCACGGGGGCTCGTGCTCAGCTCGGCGAAGAACCTCCCAGCGGTCTCCACCAGCCACTCCCGGCAGCGGTGCCATCCCCCGACACCCTTGCCACTTTCTGTGTATTGGTTTGGTTTCGATCTGGTCGACGTGAGCTGGGTTCTGGACACACTGACTTCGAGATAACGGAGCGACCTGGCCTTGGGAATGGCCCACAGGCCCTACAGACAGTGGCTGGCCCAGGGTCCACAGTCACAGCGAGGACCCCGGGCTCCCTGCGCAGCCACCAGAAGCCACTTGTCTTCAAGAAAGCCGCGGCCCAGGCCTTGTTTTCTGGGACCAGTGAGCAGCCCTGTCCTGGCACGGAGATGATTTTCCGCCTTTGGCAGCAAAGGGTCAAATGAGGCAGGATACAGGTGGTTCAAAACACGAAGCCGCTTCAGGGGATTTTGAGAGGACACGGGGTGGGGGGGGGCCGGGAGCCAGGGCCCCCCAGGGCGCGGTGGGATGACCGCCCCCAGGCTCTGCCTCGACCACGCCAGACCGTTATTTCTGGATGGCATCCCTCTCCCACCCCGGGAGATTCCAGGAAAACCTCTAATTCTCAGAGCTCCCCCTTCCTGTCTCCTGTTTTCACGCTGCTGAATTGTCTTGGCTGCGAATGGTAGAGGGCACGGGGTCAGGACAGGCGATCCAGGCCAAAGGAATCTTCATAACAAGAGTGTGGGAACAGTGTTTCCAGAAAGCTCCGTGGCCAGAATCTGCCCCCAAACGCGTAAGGCAGCTCCAGGGACCGTCCCCGTCCTGCCCTCGGGGCCCAGAGCTCCCTGGGCCATGAATGATGTGCTTCATCACCTTCTGACCACGTTTTTCCTACGCGAGGGGTGAAATGCAGGCTTCCAGCCTGAGAAGAGACAACACGGAGGGGGGTCTAGGGAGACTTTCCAGAACTGAGCTGACCCCCCCACACACAACAGCCCATACGCCTGGGACCCTGGGACAGTGGAATCCCTCCCCTCTGCTCCCCACTCCCGGTCTGGCTGGGCAAGGACACCGGCTGCCCCATCCCTCGTAGGGGATTCCTAGGGTGAGGGACGTCCCTCGTAGGGGATACCTAGGGTAAGGGACGTGTCCAGGGCACCTGGGCACCCAGCGGCAAGGTGAGAAGAGAAACACGGAGCTTCGATCATTTATTGAGCACCTTCTGTATACCAGGCCTCAGACAGAAAATGCAACAGGGAAAAAGGCATAGTTCTTTCATGAAGGAGGTTACTGTTAGAGCTCGAACAGGACAGAGATGGTGGTCACAGCAAGACGACGGGTGAGCACCACCAAAGGACCAGGTACAAGGGGCTGCACCAGCAGTGGCAGGCTCTTAGATCATCCTCAGCAAGGAGGAGTCAAAGAGGGCTTCCTGGAGGAGGTGCCTCCTGAGTCCACCCAGATGAGAAGAGCTGAACCAGGGGACGTGGGCAGTTCTGAGCTCACCCCTGGCCCCCCTCCTCCCCAACCTGTGGCAAATTACAGTTTGTGTGTCTCTTCATGACGTGGCAGCCCTCTCCAATGTTTGTTTCATCCATCTCTTCAGAGTCAGACTCTGATTTTATCGTCTGCTATTTCTTCGATTTCTGCTTCATTAACTTCTGCTTTTACCCTTGTTATTTGTCCTCGTTTCTGTCTTGCTTTCTTTCTCTATTCCTGGCTTCTCAGGTGGCACCTGGGCAGTGGGTTGAAAAGGGTACCTCAAAAATTCATGTCCACCCAGAACCTCAGAGAGTGGCTTTATTTGGAAATAACTCTTCACAGATACAATCAAGTTAAGACAAGGTCATCCTGGATTAGAGTGGCCCTAATCCAACGATGGGTGTCCTTATAAAAAGAGGAAGTTTGGACACAGACACACAGGGACGAACACAGGGGCGGTCTGGTGATGCATCTGCCAGTCAAGGGCAGCCCCCAGAAGCTGGGGAGGGCTGGGGCGGACCCCGCCCCCCGTCAGAGCCCCCAGAAGCAACCACCCCCGCCAAAGCCTTGATTTTGGGCTTCTGGCTTCCAGAACTGTAAATATCTGTTTTAAGCTGCCCATTTTTTGACAATTTGCTATGGCACCCTAGGAAACTAAGACACACAGCTCATTAATTTATCATCTTATTTTCGAATGAAGCTATAAATTTTCCTCTAAGTACCAATTTTGCTGCATTCCACATGTTTTGACATGCAATGCTTTTATTGTCTCTCAACCTAAATATTTCCTAATTTTTTATCATGACAATCTTTAACTGATAAACCATGCAAAAGCTTATTATTGATTTCCAAATGTATGGAGAGGCTTCTGGCTCTTTCTCTTTTTTTCTGGCTATTTTTTTATTAATAATTTGTAACTTTATTGGGTTATAGTCAAAGGATTCGGTTTCTGAGTGAGAAAAAGACTTAAACTCATCCTGGGATCCCCTGAAATAACATGTTGCACTGGGTACTTCATTCTCAAATTCTAAAGTTCTGATTTACACACACCTTTCCAGGATCTCCAATGTAACCAGATCAACACGAGGCAGATGCCGTGTCCTCCCCAGTCACGGCCGCGCTGTCACACAAGCTCGGATGGGAAACGCTGTGCTTCCCAGGGAGCTCACCACCACGTCCTCAGCACCCGGAGCAGCGCCCGGCACAGAGCAGGTGTTCAATAAATATTGGTGGAATGAATGAATGAATGAATGAAACCTTTTGGGAGAACTGGCATAGCTATCACGGATGCTTCTGAGCTTCATAATTCTATTTCTTAAAACACATCCTAAGGAAACAATGAGAGGCATCAAAAAGATATCTGTACCAGAATGGCCCTTGCAGTGCTTAAAAAAATTTTTTAATCCAACAAGCAACAATAAGAGATTGCTTAAATCAAGTTAGAAATATCTATGTAACAGGATATGCTGCACCATTAAATCATACTTTTAATATATTTAGTAATCATATAAAGTTTGGTTTAAAACACCAAAAAGCAGGATTCAAAATTATATATAGTCAGGGAATTCCCTGGTGGTCCAGTGGTTAGGACTCTGCGCTTTCTCTGCCGGGGCCTGGGTTAATCCCTGGTTGGGGAACTAAGATCCTGCAAGCCGCACGGCGCGGCCAAAAAAAAAAAAAATTATACATAGTCAAGAGAATGAAAAGACAAGCCACAAACTGGGAGAGAATATTTGCGAAACACGTATGTCTGAAAAAGGACTTGTATGCAAAATGTACAAAAAGCTCTTAAAACTCAACAATAAGAAAACAACCCCACTGGAAAGCAGGCAAAAGATCTGGACACCTCACCAAGGGAGATCCCCAGATGGCAAATAAGCACAGGAAAGACGCTCCACCTCATCTGTCTTCAGGGAAACACGAATCAAAACAGCAGTGAGACAGCACTACACACCTATCGGCACAGCCAGAATCCAGACGGCGACAACAGCAGAGCCTGGCGAGGATGCGGAGTGGCAGGAACCCTCATCCGTGGCTCGTGGGGACGCAGAATGGCACCGCCGCTTTGGTTTTTTTTGTTTGTGTGTTTTTGTCTTATTTT
Organism: Balaenoptera borealis; assembly: GCF_965194805.1. Lineage (NCBI taxonomy): Eukaryota > Metazoa > Chordata > Mammalia > Artiodactyla > Balaenopteridae > Balaenoptera > Balaenoptera borealis. The sequence continues at coordinate 88,685,345 of NC_138872.1, read as the reverse complement.
GTCTTGTTTCTTTGCTGCGCCACACGGCTTGTGGGATCCGAGTTCCCCGACAAAGGATTGAACCCGGGCCCTCGGCAGGGACAGCGTGGAGTCCTAACCTCTGGACGACCAGGGAACTCCCGGTGCAGCCACTCTGGAAGACAATCTGGTGTCTGTCTTCATGCAACCCAGCAACTGCATTTGGTATTTATCAAAATGAGTTAAAACTTACACAACATAAAAACCTACACACGGACCTGTATAGCAGCTTTATCCACAATTGCTAAAACTTGGAAACAACCAAGATGTTGTTCAGCAGGTGATCGATAAATAAACTGGGGTCCATCCAGACAATGGAATATTATTCAGCAATAAAAATAAATGAGCTATTATTAAGTCATGAGAAGACTTGGAGGAAGCTTAAGTGCGTATCACTAAGTGAAAGAAGCCAGTCTGAAAAGGCTAAACGCTATAGCTGGAAAAGGCAGAACTATGGAGACAGTGAAAGGATCAGGGGTTGCCGGGGGCTGGGGGGGGAGGGGCGAACAGGGGGAGCAAAGGGGATTTTTAGGGCAGTGGCTACTCTGCATGACGCTATGATGATGGAAACAGGTCAGAGGTTTGTCCAAACCCACGGAATGCACACCAAGAGCAAACCCTCAGGGGCGCCGCGGACTCTACTCAATAGTAGCGTATCGGTGTTGGCTGTCATTCCCTCGAAGCGCTCGCTGGCTGGTGCTCTGAGGCCCGTCTGGGCCTGGGGAGGACCCCGGCCACCAGTGTCTCCAGCCACCCCTGCACCCCCAGCCTCAGCCTCCCGCAAAGCTCGCTGCCTCCGCCGCCCTCCGGCAGACCTTGGGACCGGCTGCCGGGTCTAAGAGCGCCCAGGACCCTCCCACCCGCACTCAGAACCCTGGGGACCCCAGCACCCGCACCCCAGCTGCTCTGCAAACCCTCCTCACTCCACCTTCCCAGCGCCCCACCCACTCGGCCTCCCCGACACCCGCCCCTCAGTGAAGCAGACGTCGCAACGACCAGGGAAGAAACCATCAGGGCCAAAGGTATGGGGGAACCCACCTTCTTTTCCTTTTTAATTTCAAAGACTTGGTTTTCCTAAGTAGTTACATGTTCACAGCAAACATCGTAGGGAGGCACAGAGGTTTCCCGCATGCCTCTTGTCCCCTCGCTCGCACAGCCTCCCCGGGGCCCCTCTACCCTGCAGAACGGGCAGCCACCAGAACCCCCCCAGACTACAGCCTGGACCACCGGTCCCCACGCCCTGCCACCTCCTGACGGCCTCCCGCCCCAGCCTCCGGCCCACCCAACGCTCCAGCCACCGCCTCCGGGGCTCCAGCCTTCCACGGCTCTGGGGTGGCACGAGCTGCCCCCGCCCCGTTAGCCGCCAAGCCCATCGCCCCGAGGACAAGCCTTCGTCCAGAGAGCGTGCCCCCCAAAAACGGCCCCGCGATGACCCTCGCCCCCCGCAGGGCACGGCCTCCTGTCGGCCCCCGGGCTGAACGCGGACTCACGGCCTCCACCCTGGCTTCCCCCGTGGCCCCCCAGCACCGGAAGGCCCGGGCAATCAACGTGCCGGGGGAACGGAGCGCCCCTCCAAGACCCTCGGGAGTTCAATGCCAGTCCCGCCCATGGACGCCTCTGTCTGCCACCAGAATGACACATGCAGTGCTGGTCACCAGGGAACACAGGCTGATCCTCCACAGTCACCAGACGCATCTGATGCCCAGTGTAGACCACAGCCACAGGAAGGGCCACAGGAAGGGCCACAGGAAGGGCCACGTGGGCCCTCACAGAATTCACTTCCACGAAAGCCGCGGGCCGGGTTCTCCCCAAGGGAAACGCAGCGTAACTTGCTCGTTTCATTAAAGGCACAGAGTGAGCCTGGGTCGCCGGCTGTCTGACCAACGGACCAGAGGGAAGCCACCACTGCACCAGGAAGGAAAGCCTGCTGGATGAGGCATCTACGGCCACAAAAGAGAGCAGAGCGGCGTCGGCGAGGACTCGGGAAAGGGCGGGAGGCTCAGGGTCGCAAGACCACAAGCTCACCCGGTCCTTGGGGAGGAGATGGGCGACAAGATTCAAGAGCCGTAAACACACACAGACACTCGGCCCCCAGAGCCCTTCCTGAAATACCTGCATATTTACCCATTTTTTCTTTTCAATCATTTCCTTGGCATAAAGGTGTTTTCTGGAGCAGAAAGAAACAAAAAAACTGAAAGCCATCAAACACAAAACGATGGAAATAAAGTAGAAACGATGACGCATCCACGTCATGGAAAACTTTACAGCCACAAGAGGCCACAGAAATGCTACTAATACAGATGCAAGGCAACATGAGTGCACTTAATGCCACTGAAATGCACACTAAAAAAAGGCCAAAATGGTAAATTCTACGTCGCCTATGTTTTACCACAATAAAAAATGCTACTAAGAAGAAAAAAGCAAACAAAAAATGCACATATATACAATTATCCACATCCGTATGTAAGCGTGTCCTGCAGTGCAAGAAAAGTCCTCGGAAAAATGTAGGGTGGGTACATAGGTGCAGGGTCATGGGTGCATTTTTATAAAGTAATCTTTCCTGCACAATTTAAAATCCACTATTAAAGGGATTGATGACTTTATCATCACACGATCCGCCAAAAGACTGAATCCTGGAGAAGCTCCAAGGCTGTGTTTGGCCAGCGGGTGTGGACTATCTTCCCCCCTCAAGCCTCCACCCTAGAATAAGGCCACCTCCTCACCGGCTCACTCACCGAGGCCACACCCCAGCCAAGGCAGCACCCCGAGAGCTGGGCCATCCCCACCAACCTGTGCGGGCAGCTGCAGCCTCTGTGCTTATCAAGGCCTCACACACACGCTTCCTGCTCTCAACACAAGTGGAGAAAACTGTTCCTCCCCAGGCTTCCGGCCTGGCCAGCCTCCTGCAGAGACAGGGGCCCGGGACCCAGCACACCCCGGCCCCAAAGCCAGAGCCTTTCCTGCTCCCAGGCCGAAACAGCTCCCTGGTCACCCTGCTCAGCAGACGCAGTAGGAAATGAGACCCCCCCCCTGTGGTTTCAGGACACCTTAAGGCACTTTACATTTGGGGATCCCAAATGTCCATTTGAACATCCACTGCAAACACTGGGGACATTCTCCCCAGTAAAATGCACCCGCCTATAAAAGCTTGCACACGATTTCAGAGAATCCACCAAATCAGCCCCGAAGCCTGGAACCTAGGCCTTCCAAGTCGCCCTACCTCTTCCAGACCTCAGTCCTCACCTGTCAAAGGCAGGTAATAAATTGCCTCTCCAGGCAAGAATGATCAATGAATCTTCCTAAACCTCTATGCTCGCCCCAGCCTCTCCCCCAAGCTCCAAACTCATAGCCTCTTTGACAACTTAAACGCATCCAAAGCCTTACTCTTAATTTTTCCTGTCCAACCCTGTCTCTGTCTCTTCCCACTGGCCCCTTCTTGGCTCAGGACTTCACTCAGGACTCGGACCAAACCCGAGGAGTCACGGCCCATGCCTCTTTCCTCACCCCACCCCCAATCCACCAGCAAGACTGGAAAGGCCCCCCAAAGAAAACGGCCCACCTGACCCTCTCACTCCACCCCCAGGGGACAGGAGCACCTTCACCCCTGCCAAGTCTAACAACCAAAAGCATCTGGGCCACTGAAATGTCCCCTGGAGGCAAGAGGTCCCCCGCTGAGACCCTCTGCTCTAGTTTCACTCTGCAGCCTCAGCTCAGGTCTGGTCTGGACCCTGCCTCTGGCCTCCTAATGGGCTCCCTGCCTTGGTCCGGCTGAGAAGTCCCGTCCTGTGAGACATGTCACCCGGCTGGGGTCATCTGTGAACAAGTAGAGTTAAATGAGGATGTACTGTCACCCACCTGACCGTCCCTCTTCAAACGTGCAGGAAACAAGCACCACCACCCCCCCCCAGTCCCCTGTCCTCCGTGCCAGCGACTGGACTCCTCCCCCACATGGAGACCTGGAAAGTAACCAAAGATTCAAGCCACGTGGCCATGTTCACCTATCAACTTAAAAACAGGTTTTTATTTATTTTTTTAAGGTTCATTTATTTATTTATTTATTTATTGGCTGCACAGCATGTGAGATCTCAGTTCCCCAACCAGGGATCGAACCCACGCCCTCTGCGTTGGAAGGGTGGAGTCTTAACCACTGGACCGCCAGGGGAGTCCCTGAAAAACAGGTTTTTAAATTAAAACAGCCAAAGCTGACTAGGGTGGGTGGCTACAAGCACACTGTCTGGTGGGGCTTGAATCAGTGCTGCGTTTGGAGAGCTCCTTGACAACACCAACAAGATTTCTGTGACCTGGTAATTCCACCTGGAATTTCAGTAATTCCATCTCTGAAAAGCTGTACTAAACACTACTACATACAGGAAAAAAAAAATCTATGTACAAATATGTCCCTGTGGCATTATTTTTTTTTATACATCTTTATTGGAGTATAATTGCTTCACAAGGCTGTGTTAGTTGCTGTTGTACAACAAAGTGAATCAGCCATATGCATACATATATCCCCATATTCCCTCCCTCTTGCGTCTCTATCCCACCCCGCTATGGTCACAAAGCGCGAGCTGATCTCCCTGTGCTATGCGGCTGCTTCTCACTAGCTATTTTACGTTTGGTGGTGTACGTATGTCAGTGCTACTCTCACTTCGCCCCAGCTTCCCCTTCCCCCCTACCCTGTGTCCTCAAGCCCATTCTCTACGTCTGCGTCTTTATTCCTGCCCTGTCACCAGGTTCATCAGTACCATTTTATTTAGATTCCATGTATATGTGTTAGCATTCGGTATTTGTTTTTCTCTTTCTGACTTAATTCACTCTGTATGACAGACTCTTGGTCCATCCACCTCACTACAAATAACTCAATTTCGTTTCTTTTTATGGCTGAGTAATATTCCATTGCATATATGTGCCACATCTACTTTACCCATTCATCTGTCAATGGACATTTAGGTCGCTTCCATGTCCTGGCTATTGTAAATAGTGCTGCAATGAACATTGTGGTACATGTCTCTTTTTGAATTATGGTTTTCTCAAGGTATATGCCCAGTAGTCGGATTGCTGGGTCATATGGTACTTCTATTTTTAGTTTTTTAAGGAAACTCCATACTGTTCTCCATAGCGGCTGTATCAATTTACATTCCCACCAACAGTGCAGGAGGGTTCCCTTTTCACCACACCCTCTTCAGCATTTATTGTTTCTAGATTTTTTGATAATGGCCATTCTGACCAGTGTGAGGTGATACCTCATTGTAGTTTTGATTTGCATTTCTCTAATAGTTAGTGATGTTGAGCATCTTTTCATGTGTCTCTTGGCCATCTGTATGTCTTCTTTGGTGAAATGTCTATTTAAACAGATGGAGAAATATACCATGTTCTTGGATTGGAAGAATCAATATTGTGAAAATCACTATACTACCTAAAGCAACCTACAGATTCAATGCAATCCCTGTTAAACTACCAATGGCATTCTTCACAGAATTAGGACAAAAAATTGTATGGAAACACAAAAGATCCCAAATAACCAAAGCAATCTTGAGAAAGAAAAATGGAGCTGGAGTATTCAGGCTCCCTGACTTCAAACTATACTACAAAGCTACAGTAATCAAGACAGTATGGTACTGGCACAAAAACAGAAATATAGATCAGTGGTACAGGATAGATAGCCCAGAGATAAACCCACTCACATATGGTCACCTAATTTACGACAAAGGAGGCAAGAACATACAATGGAGAAAAGACAGCCTCTTCAATAAATGGTGCTGGGAAAACTGGACAGCTACATGTAAAAGAATGAAATTAGAACACTCCCTAACACCATACACAAAAATAAACTTAAAATGGATTAAAGACCAAAATGTAAGACCAGACACTATAAAACTCTTAGAGAAAAACACTCTTTGACATAAAACCACAGCAAGATCTTTTCTGACCCACCTCCTAGAGTAATAAAATTTAAAAAAAACAAAAATAAACAAATGGGACCTAATTAAACTTAAAATCTTTTGCGCAGCAAAGGAAACAGTAAACAAGATATAAAGACAACCCTCAGAATGGGAGAAAGTATTTGCAAATGAAACCATAGACAAAGGATTAATCTCCAAAACATACAAACAGCTCATGGAGCTCAATATCAAAAAAACCAACAACCCAATTAAAAAATGGGTCGCGTTATTTTTAATATTAAAACACTGGAAACAACTCAACTGTCTAATCATGAGGAAAACATTGAGAAAACTTTTCTGGATCTTCTCAACACATTACACAATCATTTACACTGAGGACCATGAAGAATGTATAACAAATGAACAACATAAATATAAAACTGCATCCGTAACATGATTCCAACTATGTTTCAAAACCGCAATGCACGGTTGGGGGGGAACAGGTGGAAAGGACTCCAGGTGATTTCTACTTCTTCTTTCCACTATTGAACTTTTCTATTTTTCTTTAAAAGGCATGTATTACTTTAAAATGTGTTTTAACAGACTGTTTTAAAGGGAAGAAATAAATCCATTCCTTTGCGTTAAGGCTACCTCTGTCCACAGGAGTGCCCATCAGAAGTAAAACACCACTGAGCTCGGGGACACAGAGGCGCTTAAAACAGACCTGGGCCCCAGCTGGGGTCCCGTTCAGTCCCCAGGGACAGGTAGGTCGTGATACAAAGACCACGAGGAGGCACCTGAGGTCACCCCAGAGAGAGATCTGGGTGGCCAGGCCAGGGAGGAAGGCAGGAGGCGTGAGGCGGGGGAGGGAAAGCTGGACGGGACCACAAGCGGCTCCTGCCCCAGCCTGCTGCTTCCCAGCCCCGAGCCTCCAGGATGAACCAGGAAGGGGTGAGAGCTGTCATCCATGCAGGAGTGAGCTGGGCGTCTCCCTCCTCAGGAGAGAGGGGGCGGGTGTGGCACGTGCTCCCCCCACATGTCTGAGGGGCAGGCCAGCGTCTGCCGAGGCTCAGAGACGCAGATCAAGGGAATCTGACCTCCAACGGCCCCGCCACATTCTCTATCAGGGCTGTTTCCTTTTACCCCAGTGCCAATGGCATCTCTAACCAGTCCCCCGAGTTGAGAACCGCCAGCGACCCCACAAGCTATAGTCACAGCCAGCAGTTCCCAAACGTCCGCACCGCCTTCCAGGAGGCCTCCTGAGACCCTGAGCCACTGGAAGAAGAGAGGATTTCTGCGGCGGGAATGAAGCCACCGTGGCCTCCCTGCCCACCTCCCCGCAAAGAACCGCAGGAGGCCGTCCCGCGGGCGCCCCGCCCCCTCCTGAGCACGCAGGTAGCGGAGGGGAGGGCCGACGGGGCTTCGGCGCCACACACACACACCTGCACAGGCTGGGGGGGGGGGCGGCGGGGGGAGGACCAGGTGCCGGAGCCACTGACCTTCTCCAGCTTCTCGAAGTGCTCCCGGAGGAACCTCATGGGGCGCTCGGGCTTGGAGATGCAGAGCTGCACGATGCAGTCCTTGAGCACCTGCTGGACGCTGTGCTTCTGCACGTAGAGCTCGCAGCCCCTCAGGCCGTCGTCCTCCTCCAGCTGCTGAGCCGATGGCGAGGCCATGGCGACCCGCTGCCCGCTTCCTGCGGAGGAAAACGCGAGTCCTGCCGGCCTCGGAGGGGCAGGACTCCCGCGGCCTGTGAACACGCGTCTTACACGCACCGTAAAGTTTATCTGATGACCGACGTGACCTGGTGACACGCCAGGCGTTTTATTCTGCTGCTGGCAAAGGCCTCTCACCCTGGGGGGCAAATCTCACCTCTAAACAGATGCTCGCGGGGATGGAGGGGGATCCGCCAGGTTCCGGGCGCGGCTGAGAAACCTGACGACGGGGAAGCGGGGCCCTGCGTGTGCAGCCCAGGCGGTTATGGGGTCTCACTTGCGTCCATCCCTCCCCCTTTGGAGGACAGTGTGTGCCTGGAGCGCCCTCCGCGAGCTCCCGGGGAGATGGCGGGGGGGGACGGGGGGAGCTCTTACAGGCTCCACAGGAAAAGAAAGGGAAACGAAAACAAACGAAGCCCCGCGGACGGGCCTCCTGCGAAGATGAACCCGGCGAACAATGGCAGCGCCGCGCGTTCGGCCCGCGCTCGGCCAGGTCACAATGACGGCCCGGAACCCGGCCCGCCCGCCAGCGCCGCGCACGCAGCCCGGCGACCCCGGCCCCCAGCCCCCCGACCACCGCTGCGCCTCGGCCCCGGGCCGGCCAAGGGGGCGGGGGCTCCCCGAAGGCCAAACTTCCTGGGGCCTCCCGGCCGGCGGGGGTTTCCGGAACAGACCCCTCCCCAGGCCCGCGTACCTGGATGCGCGGTGCCGGAGGCCGGAGGCGGCTGCGCGGGGACGCGCGGGCGCGGGGACGGCGGGCGAGCGGGTCCCGCACTGCAGCGGCGCCGCCCTCCGCCCGCCCCCGCGCCGCGCCGGTCCCCCCCCCCGCCCCGCCGCCCCCTTCCCGCCGACCGCGCTCCCGGCCTCCCCCCACTCCCCGCTCGCCCCCTCCCCGCCCCATCTCACTCCCGCCCCCCACCCCGTCTATCGCCCACATCCCCAGGACCCACCTCTCCCCTCCCCCCCAGATTGCCCTCACCGGCAGCCTACCCCGTCCCCCTCCCTCTTTCCCCCTCCTCCCTCTCTTTCTCCTCCTCTTCCCTTCCTCCCCCCCTCCCCCGCCCCCTCGGCATTCAGGCTGACAGGCCTCACGCTGCACAGACAGACCCACAGATCCATGTGAAGCTGCGCAGCTGGGCCGGGACCACTACTACCGCCCCCCAGGCTCCCCCCTCACACCTCCACCCCCTCCACTGGAGACCCTGCGATTGCCCAGATTGTCCGCCCTGGCTGGTGGCAGCCACGTGCTGCCTTGGGGGTGATGGCCTCCCCCACCTTCACACCTGGGGTGTCACATCTACATGTCACAGGGCCTGCACTGGTGGCCAGGCAGGTCTAGGCTACTCCTTTTCTTGGTTAAGGGCACCAGCTTCACCCAGATGCCCCAGGGGGAAATCACAGGGTCATCCTAAATTCTTCCCACCACCCATGGGCTTCCAGGAGGTCAGAGGCCAGCACAGCCCCTAATCCACCAGCCCAGGCCTGCAGGAAAGGGAATCACCCTTATTTTCCTGTTGCCTAAAGTCATGTTTTGCTCCCATTCTGCCAGGGTGGTGGTGGAAACGTCATCTCGGGCAGTTGGGGGGTCCCCAACGCTTTACCTGGAGCGGTCTGAATACCAGGAGATGGGGTAGGGATCTCAGGCCTTTAAAGCGGAAGACCTCTGCTCCCCCACCCATACTGCCCCATCCACAAAGACACATTGCAGGGTGGCCGGCTGCCCCACACGCACCCCAGCAGGGCTGAGGCTGACCCAGCTTCTTCCTGCCGGCTTGAAGCGAGAGGAAGAGGATGTGCTCAGGTGGTCAGACGTGGAGCTCCTTCCTGCCTCCTCATCCCCTGCCCTCGGCGTGCCTCCTGGCCCATCCCCACCTCAGGTACAGTCACACCTGTCCCATCACACTTATTGCAAGAGTCCTTTTCGGGAACTGAAGTCCAGTCTCAACTGAATCAAAACTTTATTCCACAACTAATTTAAACCTTGGCTGTTTCTCAGCTCCGCCTGCCTGGATTGCTCAGACCTCCTCTCCCCCCTTGCTGCCCCTCCTCCTCCCCCTCCAGGTACTGCTGGCTCCTCAGGGCGGCCTGGTGAAGAGGATGACAAAAAATGAGGGCCAGGTTTCACTTGACGGACTTGGGGGGGGCATATGCTCCAGGGCTGGCTTTTGTTCTCGGACTCTCCTGGGGTGCTCCAGGGATCTCTGCAGGGACCTTCCCCCTGCACGGCTCCGTGGGAGGGGGAGACCCTCTCCGAGGATGGCCTTCTAAGCCCGAGCCCCCCACACACACACATAGCCTCATCCTGGCGGGGAGACCCCTGGACCACATCTTGCAAGACAAGGACCTCTCCAGGTTCAGGGCCTGGCGGTCGGCTGGGTGCACCAAGCCCACCAGAAACTTGGTTCCTCGGCCTCTCTCAGCTGTGGCTGGACGAGCCCCATCCTCACACCACCGTGGTGGCAGCTCCCACCAGCCTGTCCCCTGCAGACCCTTCCAGGCTCCTCAGGTAGCCACTTCAGAGGCCCTGCCATCCGGGGGCTACAGGCAGGCTCTCCCTAAGAACTCCCTCCCCACCTTCCTCAAGGGGTAGTGCGGGGCCAGGTCCCCCACCCGTGGCCCAGCCTGCAGACAAGCCCCCCCATCTCTCCTGTGGCCCCTGCCCCCTGCGTCGCCTGAGTGGAAGGGAACTGCTTCCAACGCATCCAGCTCACTCACTGCTTCAAGGAGGGGAGCCAGGGACCCTCGAGCAAGCCTGGCCTCGCCCTGTGTCTGGGCCAGGCTGTGTTAACCAGTAAATGTCTGCATTGATGGCACAGCGGTTGTTTGCAGCTGATCCAAGTGGCTCCACCCTGAGCGACACGATCCCCCCGGCCCTCTCCCTCCGTGATGGGGGGCGGCGAGCACAGGGTCCGTCAGGGAAACTGACTAGACCACCGGCGGCCAGTGGCCTTACGTGGGGACGGCAGGCATCCCCCTCACGGAGCAGGGACAGGAAACCGTGTGGACCAGTGATGCCATACACAGCTAGGTCGATGTCACCACCGCTGGATGGTGACAAGTCCCGGTTTATCGGGTGTCCTGAAAACATGCAATGGTGATCGTGTCATCATTCAGAAGTCCCAGCAAGTCGTGCTGGTCTGTGTGTCCCCTCCACCCACGGGGAAGGACCCACCCCAACACAGCCAGCAGAAGGGCTTCACGTGCCCCAGCCCTGAGGTTCTCACCTCAGCCCTGGAACCCGAATCACCAAGTCTTGCAAAGGTCCAACTTCAAAACCACATTATTTTCCAACCACCCCTCTCCCCTGCCCCAAACTCCTGGCTCTGCCAAGTCCCGTTCACCCAGCAAGATTCAACGGGGACGTTGCTTCTGCGGGGAACCCTCCCTGTGGCTCCCACACCTGAGGGCCAGGTTGGGCCCTGGGGTGCCGCCCAGGGCTCCCTGCAGCCGCAGCTCTATTCTAAGTGTGCCAGAGGCCATTTGCTGAGCTTCTGTCCCCCCCATCGCCCCCGCCACGGTGCCGAGAGCCCCAGGGAGCACGGATGCTGTGTCCTGTTGTTTAGACTCTGCAGGGCAAGGAGACAGACACAGCTATCTGCTGCGGTGAGGAAAGGAGGGTTCTCACCCGCCCGCCCGGCGCTGACGTGGGCCCTGCCACCTGACCAGCGTGGGGCCGGGCCGGGGGCTTTACCTGGAAGAGCCATCGAATCTCCCCACCCGTCGAGGTGGGTGTGGCTCTCAACCCCAGCTGACAGGGACTGAGGGGACCAGGGGATGGGAGCAGAGCAAGAGGCACACGGTCAAGTCCCGTGACCAGGAACGCTGCCAATTACAGCTCTTCCAGCCACGTCCCTCATGGGGGAGCGAGCTAATCCCTCCCCGGAGCAGTGGGAGAGGAGCTGGGGTCGGGAGAGCAGGGAGCCCAGAGCGGGGGTGAAGGGGAGGGACACGGCCTGGGGCGTGGCCGCAGGCTCCTGAGAGGCAGCAGGAACCAGTCAATGCATCTAATCCGGGGATGGTTTGGGGGTGTGGCGGGTGGCCCCCAGGCGCATCCAAGGCACTCCCAGCAGAGGACCCAGCCCTCTGGGTGGACCCGGGGCCACCTTCAGGGGACACAGCTGAGCCCTGCCTGGACTCCTGACCCACAGACGCTGAGGTACTCGGGGTGTAAGGTCCTGAGTTTATGGTGACTCCCCCAACGTCTGCAGAAAACAAAGCTGGTGACAACCTCAGGCAGCGAGGGCCGCCCGTCCCCAGGGCCCCATCATGCTTTCGTCTGTGCCTGACGAGTGTCTTCCCCGGATCCACCCCCCCACCCCGGCCCCCGAGCACCGAGCACGGGCTCCGCGAGGAGGAGGAGCTACCGCGGATGCCGGGGACCCCGAGCGCCCCACGAGAACCGGCCGGAGGAGACAGCGAAGGAATGGACCAACCAAGCACACGTGCTTACATCAGTTTATTATGCTGGTGAAACGACACACTTCACAACGTCTGTAACCAGGACACTGAACGACGGGGTCCTGGAACAGACCTGAAGTTGCTTTTTCCTACCTCGGCCGGGTCTTTAAAACCTATTCGGAGAAGGAGTTTCCTTCTCTGCTCCTGCCTAAACATTTTAGCTCAAACGTAGAGAATTTCAAAGTTCTACTGCCATGTTAAGATATAAACCCAGGGTCAACTCGGTCATTGTAAGGGTCCAGAGCTATGAAATGATCAGAACTCCAGCCTGACTTAAAGTTAAAGCCTTTCCCCTCCTCTGGTGAGGCTGAGGCGGGAGGTGGGCCGGGAAAGGACAGAGACGTTTTGCTTTTCCCCTCTTACTCCACCATCCATCCACCTGCCCCAAACCTGACCTCGGAACAGCCTCTGGCAACTAGAATTCCCAGCCCAGGCCACTGAGCCAGGTGCCTCATGGACATGGGATCATACAACGCGTGGCCTTTCGTGGCTGGCTTCGCTCACTGTGCTTAACGTGGTCAAGGTTCATCCACACGGTAGCAGGTGTCAGCTCCGCGTTCCTGTTTTAAGGCTGATGGTCATATATATGCCTCGTGTGTTGTGTATCCACCCACCCATCGTGGGCAGGTGGGGTGCTTCCACCTTTCAGCTGCTGTGAATATGCTGCTGCGAACGAGGGTGTCAAACCCAAGAGTCCTTGCTTCCCCTTCTTTCAGCCATACATCCAGATGGGGAGTTGCCAGATCACTTGCTAATCCTGTGTAATTTTTTCAGGAACCACCACACTGTTTCCACGGTGGCCGCACATTCCCGCCAGCGGGGCTCAAGGGTCCTGATTCCTCCACATCCTCCCAAACGTCTGTCAGTTTCTGCTTGTTTCTTATAAGAACCATCCTAACAGGTGAGCTGGTGGCCAGACCTTCACACCAGGCACAAGCAGCTGGGCCCTCCTCCGCCACACTCTGACGGCCACGGCGAGTTACAGGCCAGCTGGGGCTCCACTTTACCGGGAGAAGACTGGCCATGTGTGCAGAGCTGGGGAAAAATGGGCTACTTTGGAAACAACTACACGGAACATGGTTTTTGGCTGTGGGATTTTGGCACACATGCCTTAGAGAACCTCCCTTCTAGTCGTAACTTGCTAAGATTTTAAATGACAAATGGGCGTCAAATCTCATCAAATGCTTTATCTGCAACTACTGAGATGATCACACCATTTTTCTCCTTTTTTAAAAATGTGGTTGGACTTCCCTGGTGGCGCAGTGGTTAAGAATCCGCCTGCCAATGCAGGGGACACAAGTTCAAGCCCTGGTCTGGGAAGATCCCACATGCCACGGAGCAACTAAGCCTGTGCGCCACAGCTACTGAGCCTGTGCTCTAGAGCCCACGAACCACAACTACTGAGCCCACGAGCCACAACTACTGAAGCCCGCACGCCTAAAGCCTGTGCTCCACGACAAGAGAAGCCACCGCAGTGAGAAGCCCATGCACCGCAACCAAGAGTAGCCCCCGCTCGCCACAACTAGAGAAAGCCCGCGCGCAGTAACAAAGACCCAACGCCGCCAAAAATAAATAAATTTATTTATTTTTTTAAAAAATGTGGTAAATCACATTAATTTTTAATGTTAAAAAATTAACTTGCATTCCTGGAATAAACTCAATCTGGTCTCAATGTATTATCCTTTCTCAAGTGCCTATTTCCAGATTTAATTTGTTAAGATTTTGTTTAGTATTTTTGCATCTGTGTTGAAAAATGTTGATCTCTAATATTCCTTTCCATAATTTCCCGCTCACTTTTTGGGATCAAGGTTGTGACACCGGCTCCAAAAAATGAGTTGGGAGATGTTCTCTCTTCCTATTTTCAGATTGGAGTTACTTCCTTTTTTTTTTTTTTTTTTTTTTAAATTTATTTATTTATTTATTTTTGGCTGTGTTGGGTCTTCGTTTCTGTGCGAGGGCTTTCTCTAGTTGTGGCAAGCGGGGGCCACTCTTCATTGCGGTGCGCAGGCCTCTCACCATCGCGGCCTCTTTTGTTGTGGAGCATAGGCTCCAGACGCGCAGGCTCAGTAGTTGTGGCACACGGGCCCAGTTGCTCCGCGGCATGTGGGATCCTCCCAGACCAGGGCTCGAACCCGTGTGCCCTGCATTGGCAGGCAGATTCTCAACCACTGCGCCACCAGGGAAGCCCTCCTTTTTTAAAAAAAAAAAAAAAAAAAACTAAGTTGAATTTTATTAAAATTTAAAACTTCTGCTCTGCCAATTACTGTTAAGAAAATGAACAGCCACCGAGTGAGAGAAAATAGTAAAACATGTATCTGATAAGACATATCAAAATATATAAATCTTACAACTCAACAGTAAATACAATTAAAAATGGACAAAAGATCTGAACGTACATCTCACTAAATAAGATATAAAATGGAAAACAAGGATATGAAAAGATTCACAACATCATACGCCATAAGGAATTGCAAATAAAACGAGATGCCACTACAGACCCATTAGAATAGCTAACATTAAAAAAACCTGACAATACCAATTGCTGGCAAGGATGTGAAGCAACAGTCACTCTCATTCATTACTGTCGGGAATGCGAAATGGTACAGGCGCTTCAGAAGGCAATTTGGCGGTTGGAGTTATTTCCTTATTAAGTGTTCTGAAGTGTTCGCTGGTAAAGCCATCTGTGATTATAGCCTTTATTGTGGGAAGCCTTGAAATGATAAATTCAACTTCTTTAATAGGTAGTAGACTATTCTGAGTTTCTATTTCTTCTAGTGGAGGTTTTAGTAAATTATGTTTTCCTAGGATTTCCTCTATTCTATACTTTTTGGGCATGAAGTATTATTACTTTAGTATCTTTTTAATGTTTAGAACCTTTCATGATAAACTTTTACCCTCCTTATGTTGGTATTTGTGCTTTTGAACTTTTTTTTTCCTTGTCAGTCCTGACAGGCGGGTTACTGATTTTATTAGCCCTTAAACAGAATAAACTCTTGGTTTTAATAATCTCTGTTGTATGTTCGTTTTACCGTTTCATTAATTTCTGTTCTAACCTCTATCACTCCCTTTCCTTTACTGTGTTCAGATTTGGCTGTATATTTTCCTGTTGGAGAAAAACAAATCAACATTTTTTTTTTTTTTTTTTTATCCTGAATGGGCCACTGGAAGCAATAACAAAGGTATTTGTGGAACTAAAGAAAAACATCTGACATCAATTTGACTCTTGTCCCTTTGAAGGCACCCTGTTCTCTCTCTGGCAGTCTCCTACAAACTCCTGTTTTTCTTTGATATTCCTAAGTTTCACAACATGTCAATACGTGTGCCTCACTGGTGCTGTGTAGTTCCTTCAATCTGAAGATCTTTCACTTTTAACTCTGGCAGATTTGTCTCGGTTGTCCCTTTGAATAGCTTCTCTGCCCCATTTTGATCATCCCTTTTTCTAGGACGTCCACTAACCAGAAATTGGCATTTCTGCTTCTATCATCAAACTTTTACGTAGCTTCTTTTACGTAGCTTCTTGTTCCTGTTTCATGTTGCTCAGATAAAGACTTTTCTCTCCTTGGTCCCCCTGTTCTACTGCCCCTGTTTATTCTATTCAGTCTGGAAGAATGTCTGGGGACAGGAGACAAGAGGTCAGATCCCCCCTAAGTACTCATGTAGCCACCAGCACAATCAGGACACTCAAGCACCATCACTATACAAGGCTCCTTCTGCCACCCGTGTAGTCGCACCCAGCCCATCCCTAACCCCTGGAGACCACTCATGTGTCCCCCATCTCTGTAATTGTTATCTCACGCATGTTATACACATGGAATCACACTATCGCTATCTTATTATGATTGTCTTCTTTTACTCAGCATAATCCCCTAGAGATGCATCCAAGGTCTTGCATGTACCAACAGTTCCTTCCTCTCTGTTTCTGAGTAGAACCGAGTTAATTTCCATGTTTGAAGATTGTCTGTTACTGACTTTTAGTTTGATTCCATTTTTTGTCAGAGAACATGCTGTGACTTCACTTCTTTTACATTTGCTGAGGTCTGTCTTATGCATACGGTCTATCCTGGCACGTCCCTGGGCACCTGTGAACAATGGGCATCCTGCTCTGTTGGGTGGAGGGTCTGTAAACGTCCACTGATCCCTTTGGTTGATGGTGTTCTGTGTCCTTGTGGAATGTCTAGTAGTTCCAGCAGTTGTGGAGAGTGCGTGCTGAGGTCCTCACCTGTAACTGGGGGTTGGTCTCTCTCCTTTCAGCTCTGCCAGTGTTTGCTTCGTGTATCTTGAAGGTCTGTTGTTTGGGTCATAAACATTTGCGATTGCTATGTATCTTCCTGGTGGATTGATCCTTTTATTCTTATACAATGGACCTCTTTTTCTGTAGAAATTTCCCTTGCTCTGAAGGGAAATTAGCTATTAGTCATTGTGCTTTTTATAAATGAATGTCTACATGATATCTTTTTCCTTTTTCTTTCAACCTACCCACATCATTACGTTTGAAGTGAGTTTTAGCATACGGTAAATGACATATAGTTCGGTCGTGGTTTTTTATTCCCTCTGCAAATCTTTGTCTTCTAACTGGTGTGTATGGGCCCTTTACATTTGAACTATTGATAATTAGAGGTTAAGTTTGACATTTTATTATTTGTGTTTGTTTCCTCGTGCCATATTGTGGGATACTTGGAATATCCTTTAGAATTCCACTTTATAACGTATTGAGTATATCACTGTTTACTTTCTTTAGTGGCTGTTCTACACACTCCCGTGCACGTATGTAATTATCAGTTTACTGGTACCGATGTTTCACCAAATCTAGCGCAGCGTAGAAACCTCCCTTTACTGTCCTCACTTTTCAAATATAATTATTGTAAATATTTCCCCCATGTGCACCGAGCTCAGCGGTATTATAATTTTTTTTAATATAAATTTATTTATTTATTTTTGGCTGCATTGGGTCTTTGTTGCTGCATGCGGGCTTTTCTCTAGTTGCAGCGAGCAGGGTCTACTCTTTGTTGTGGTGTGTGGGCTTCTCATTGCGGTGGCTTCTCTTGTTGCGGAGCACAGGTTCTAGGCGCTTGGGCTCAGTAGTTGTGGCACACGGGCTCTAGAGTGCAGGCTCAGTAGTTATGGTGCACAGGCTTAGTTGGTCCGCGGCATGTGGGGTCTTCCCAGACCAGAGATTGAACCCGTGTTCCCTGCATTGGCAGGCAGATTCTTAACCACTGCACCACCAGGGAAGTCCCAGTATTATAGTTTTTGCTTCAACCATCAGATATAAAAAATATGCCACTTCCTTCCCGCTGCTGTGATTTCAGATAAGAAATCTGTCATTCACACTGGCGTTCCTCTCTAGGAAACACATCATTTCTCTCTGGCTGTTTTTACATTTTTTTTCTGTTTTTAGTCCTCAGAGATTTAATTATGATGTTTCTTAGTATGGATTTTTAGAAGGCTTATCCTACATAGGGGTTCCTTAGCTTCTTGTATCTATGGGTTTATGTCTTTCACCAAATTTGGGAAGTTTTCAGCCATTATTTCTTCAAACACTTTTTCAGCCCACATTCTCCCTCCTGTTCTGGGACTCTGGTGATAAAAATGATTGTCCTGTGGATCTGAGGCTCCATGCACTTTTCTTTTTCAGTCTATTTCTGTCTGTTGCTTAGACTGAGCAGATTCTATTGCTCTACCTTTTGAGTTTCCTGATTCTTTCCTGTCATCTCCACTTTATTATCATGTCCATCCAGGGGTGAAGTGATCACTGTGTCCGGTGATGGACACAACGTTAATTTGGTTATTGTATTTTCCAGTTCTGTAATTTTCATTTGGTTTTTTAACAACTTCTACTTCTTTGCTGAGATTTTCTAATTTTTCATTTGTTTCAAAAGAATTCATAAATATTTTTAAAAGCATTTTTATGACTGCTTTAAAATCCTTGTCAGATAATTCCAAGATTTATCTTGGTGTTCACGTCAGTTCACTTTTCACGTTCAAATAATGGTTTTCCTTGGTTCTCGGTATGACCAGTGGTTTTTTACTGTATACTGGACATTTTGGTTATTGTGTTAGAAGAAACCTGATTTTATTTAAATCTTCTATTTCAGGGACTTCCCTGGTGGTCCAGTGGTTAAGACTTCACCTTCCAATGCAAGGGGTGCAGGTTCTATCCCTGGCCAGGGATCTAGGATCCCACATGCCTTGCGGCCAAAACACCAAAACATAAAAAAAAAAAGCAATATTGTAACAAATTCAATAAAAACTTTAAAAAATGGTCCACATCAAAAAAAAAATTAATCTTCTATTTCAGCAGAAAGTCGCCCCATTTAGGTTTAGTGTGTAAATTCCAGCCTACTTTTATGGCCTGTGGTTCCAATGATAGTTTTATTTTCCCGGCCCTTGCAATGCCCTTCCTGTCTGCTCCATTCTCCTGGTGCTGCCCTGGCCGTCACTCCATCCCTGTGGGTGCTGCCTGCAGTGTCAGAAGGCATGTGGCCAGGCTGCCTGCTGGTTCAACAAAGACCTCAAGAAATAGCGGAACAGAGAAGCTTATGACTCACAGGTCCTGGAGGAGGTACAGGCACAGTGCCCAGGAGGCAGGACCCGGGGCACACACCTGTGTTAGGTCCACAGGGCTGTGCTTTGGGGTTCCTGGGCTAAGGCTGGATAGGTCAGCTCAAACCAGAGGGAGCAGGGCTTTGGTGAGCTTCACAGGGGTTTAATCTACGGGGCCCACAGGAGAGAGGTTATCACAAGGGTGTTGGGGGGGTCACATCAGGAACTTCGGTTTACTGGTGACTCTGCGGGCTGTCACCTAGGGCACGCACTCGAGGGAGGGCTCCTGTCAGTTCAAGGCCCCGCAGGCAGAGGGCCACACAGAACAGATGCCAAGGCAGTGACCATGTACTCCGTGAGTGGCCTGTCGGCACGTCTGGCTTGCAGCCCCCTCTAGCGCCTGTTCCAGGAACCTGTAAGCAAGAAAGAGAAACCCAGGGACCCATCCCATGGCTGTTCCTCCAGTGCTGGAGTCCCCAGTCAGCCCGCCTCCTTTCCAGCTCAGAGCCTTTCCCCACTGTCTGCTGAACTAGCTGCAAGGCATTTAGTTGTACTTCGTGGGGAGTAGCCGGGAAAGTGAGTCTGCAGCACCTTCTGGGGCAGGAAGCCCACCACCCCCACTTAAGTGCTTACTCGCTCATCTCAGCCAGAGCACGGCCTTCGCAACGGCCTCACGTGGCGACTGCCTGGCTCCCTGCTGACCGGTTCTGCAACGGCCAAAGCAGTTTTCTGAAAACACAACCCTTACGTGAAACTCTCCCACCTTAAATCCCCCCTTGCATCCCCCACTGGGACCCAGTGGAGCCACCCAGAGGACCCTGCTCCCCCTGGGCCCCTGGGCTCTGGCCACAGGGCACTTTTCTTCATCTCCCGGAACAGTGTCAGGCCCCCTCCCCGTATTTGTTCCTGGGGCTGCCCAAACAAGTACCATAAACCTGGAGGCTTAAACAACACAAATTTATCTCCCCACTGTTCTGGAATCCAGAAGTCCAAGATCATGGTGTCAGAGGCTGCTTCCCCCGAGAGCCGCTGAGGGAGTGAGTCTGTTCCAGGCTGCTCTCCTGAGCTTGCAGATGGCCATCCATGTTCACATCGTTCTCCCTGTGTGCTTGTCTGTCTCCAGTTTCCCCTTTCTACAAGGACACAGTCATATGGATTAGGGCCCATCCTAATGACCCCTTCTTAACTTGATGAGTCTGAATGGCCCTATTGCTAAGTAAGGTCATGTTTTGAGGTCCTGGGGGGGGTCAGGACTCCACTACGTGAACTTTGGGGGGCACAACTGAGCAGTCCCACTCCCACCATAGGCCTTTGCCCATGCTGTCCCCTCCCTCTGCAACGCTTTCACGCCCCCTTCACCTAGTTAACGCTTACTTACCCCCTATATTACGCTGGGGCTGTCACCTCCTCCAGGAAGCCTTCCAGTCTACGCCAAGTTCCTTGGCCTTCATCCCTCAGGACCACGGTAACTGCACGCTGATTAACATGTCACCCACTAGACTAAGACCCGAGCCAGAGAGACCAGGTGCCCTCTCCACGTCACCGTATCCGACGGAACTGGTCCGACCCGGGCATGCAGGAGAGGTGAAGGTCACAGTAGCCACCTGAGGACACGAAAGGGCACGACCACCACGCCTCACTGAACACAAGTCCGCAGCGGCCATCATATCGGGCTCCAGACCTGCCCAGGACCCCCGGCCTGGCCCGCGTCCCCTCAGCCCTCCGACTCCCCGCCCCGGCCCCGCCCCCCGGCCGTGTCCTGTCAGTGTTCCGAGCTGCCAATAAAGTTACTCTCGGAGCCGACCGGAAAACGCGCCGTAATCCGCGCCGCGACCGTCGTAAAAGCGCCGGTCTCCCCTGGTGACTAGCAACGCGGGGAAGATGGCGGCGCTGGTGCCGACCGAGGCCGCGGCGTCCCCGGACCCGGCGGGAGCCGCCGAGACGGCCGAGGCGGCGGAGCTAAGCCGCGTACTGAGCCGCCTGCTGCCCGGTCTGGAGGCCGACAGCAAGCTGGGCCGGCGGCGCGCGCTGGAGGCGCTGCAGCGCGCCCTGGAGGCGGCGCGGCCCGAGGCGCCCGACGGCGACCCCGCCGCCGCAGCCGCCGCTTTCCAGGGCCCGTGGGCGCGCCTGCTGCTGCCGCGCCTGCTGCGCTGCCTGGCCGACCCGGCCGAGCGCTGCCGCGCGCTGGCCGTGCACCTGCTGGACTTGGGCCTGCGGCGAGCCGCGCGGCCCCGTGACGCCCTCCCGCGCCTGCTGCCCGCTCTCGCCGCGCGCCTGGCCGGCCCCGAGCCCGCGCGCCGCCCGCCGCCCGAGGCCTGCGAGGAGCTGCGCCTGGCGCTCGTGCAGCTGCTCCACCTGGCCGTGCGCCTGAGCGGCGCTGCGCTCGCGCCCCACCTGGACGACGCGGTGCGCGTGCTGCGCTGCACGCTGCTTGACCCCTTCGCCGCCGTGCGCCGAGAGAGCTGCGAGTGCGCCGCGGGCCTGGCGCGCGCCACGCCAGGTGCCCGCCCTTGTCTCCTCCCACGTCGCCCCCTCCCCAAGCCCGCCCCGGTCCGCGCCCTGCTGCACCCGCAGCCCGGAGCGCAGTGCCTGCACGCAGTGGATGCTCGCTGGTTGCCGAGTGAAGCATCTCCCCGTCTCAGCGCCGTCCCCTCTGTCCCCCACCCCGCAGTTCTGCGCGCGGGGTCTCTCCTCTGGCTCCCCGCACACTGGGCAGTAGTGGACCAGAGCTTGCCTTGATCTGAGGACCCGAGCGCTGAAAGAACTCGCCCGAAGTATCACTGAAATAGCGACCTTACAGAAGGGTCTCAAGCAGCGGCACAACTGCTCAACCAGAGGGTTCGCTTGGCTGTCACGAACCACCCCTGGTCGTGACTTCCTGTGAGGCCTTTAGGAAGTGGGGTGGCCTTGCCTGAGGCGGTACTGATCCAGCTTCCTGCGGTCGTGCTGGGTGTCTGGCTGCAGGCTCATCCAGAGGTGGGGACGCGCAGTGTCTCCCCACTCAGCGTACTCTGGAGTGCCTGTCACAGCCATCTGCAGCTTCAGGTTCTCCCCTTACAGCTCTGTGTTCAGCTGAGATGGGTCCAGCCCCAGCCTTTTCCCATTGGTCCTCCCAAGCCTCTGGGTCGGAGAGGTGTTGTTTGGGTCACACGCCCAACTCTGCGCCTATCCTGGTGCTGTGGGTACAAAGCTGCGTGTGGCCAGCCCAAGGGAGCCGGGCCAGGGTTGACACTCCCAGGCTCCCCTGGTGACTGATGGTTTCCCCGTCCCACAGACCACTTCCACATGCAGTCGGAGTCCTTGATCGTCCCCCTGATGCAGTCCATCTCCCACCAGCACTGGAAGGTGCGGGTGGCCGTCATCGAGGCCACGGGCACGGTGATCCAGTTTGGCAGCGGGAAGTCAGTGGACGACGTCCTTCCTCACTTTGCTCAGCGGCTCTTTGATGACGTCCCCCAGGTAACCAGAGTTTCTCCTCCAGGCAGTCCCTTTTCTCCACCAGAAGTGTGCCAGTGTGCTATTTGTCACTCACTTTTGTCTTTTTTTAAAGACACTATATGTGACGTTAAATGTCCTTCCATCATTCGCGGTCACAGGTGTTCCTATTTCACGTCTTTGAGAAGCTGGGGGAGAGCTGAGTTGTCTTAATATACTTGTTATTCTTAATTCTAAGGAATGGGGAAGAGGACTGCTTCCTTTTAGGAAGAAACTCTAAAGTGAGTATTTCCACGGTTTGCGGAAGCATCTGTAACATCCTCCTCCATCAAGGTGATTTAATTGAAAAGCCACAGAGGTTGGCGAACGAGGCCTGGGAGGAGGATGGAGCCAGGGTTGGTGTGTTGGGGTAATTCCTTCCATTGGCTTTGGGGCCTAAGGAGAGACAGACAGACAAGACAGGAGGCAGGTGGAGGTGAGAGAACCGGCTCTTTTGTTGGCAGAAGCCAGCTCAGAGGGCGTGTCGTGGATCTGAGGCCGTGGGGAGCAGAGTGAAGGCTGTGAGGGCAGGCTCTCTCCCAAAGGGTGGATGGGGTGAAGGGCTCTGGTCCCTTGGGGTGGGAGGAGCAGTGGTTGCCGGTGGGGGACTTGCAGGGTGGTTGGCACGTGGCCCCTGTGGCCCCGACAGCAGAAGTGCCAGCCTCCTCGTGTCCTGTCCATCCATACATTAAATATCATCTCATTCCTTCTCGCGGAAGTCCTCCACGTCCGAGGCTTGGGGCTGGTGTAAGGTACGCAGGGCCCCCAGCTGGAGCTGGCCTCCTGCTCCCGGCCTGGGTCTGGCCCCAGGCTGCTCGCAACAACCCACCCTGCCTCCAACCACAGGTTCTTGATTTGTTTCTTTCTTCTTTTTTTTTTTTATTGGCATATAGTTGATTTACAACGTTGTGTTAATTTCTGTTGTGCAGCAAAGTGATTCAGTTAGACATATATGTATGTTGTCTTTTAGACTCTTTTCCATTATGGTTTATCATAGGATGTTGAATATAGTTCCTTGTGCTCTACAGTAGGACCTTGTTGTTTACCCATCCTATATGTACTAGTTTGCATCTGCTAATCCCAAACTCCCACTCCATCCCTCTCCCACCCTCCTCCCCCTTGGCTACCACAAGTGTGTTCTCTATGTCTATGAGTCTATTTCTGTTTCATAGATAGGCTTATTGTGTCATATTTTAGATTCCACATATAAGTGATATCATATGGTATTTGTCTTTCTCTGACTTACTTCACTTAGTATGACAATCTTTTGGTCCATCTATGTTGCTGCAAGTGGCATTATTTCATTCTTTTTTATGGCTGAGTAGTATTCCACTGTATATATATACCACATCTTCTTTATCCATTCATTTGTCCATGGACATTTAGGTTGTTTCCACGTCTTGGCTATAGTGAATAGTGCTGCTGTGAACATAGGGGTGCATGTATCTTTTCGAATTATGGCTTTCTCTGGATATATGCCCAGGAGTGGGATTGCTGGATCATATGTTAGCTATAGCTTTAGTTTTTTGAGGAACCTCCATACTGTTCTCCATAGTGGCTGCACGAACTTACATTCCCACCAACAGTGTAGGAGGGTTCCCTTTTCTCCACACTCTCCAGCATTGGTTATTTGTAGACTTTTTAATGGCCATTCTGACCTGTGTGAGGTGATACCTCATTGTAGTTTTGATTTGCATTTCTCGAATAATTACCAATGTTGAGCATCTTTTCATGTGCCTGTTGACCATCTGTATGTCTTCTTTAGAGAAATGTCTATTTAGGTCTTCTGCCCATTTTTCGATTGGGTTGTTCGGTTTTTTGTTGTTGAGTTGTATGAGCTTTTTGTATATTTTGGGAATTAATCTCTCGGTCACATCATTTGCAAATATTTTCTCCCAGTCCATAGGTCATCTTTTCGTTTTGTTTATGGTTTCCATGGCTGTACAAAAGATTGTGAGTTTGATTAGGTCCCATTTGTTTATTTTTGCTTTTATTTCTATTGCTTTGGAGACTGACCCTTGGTATGATTTATGTCAGAGAATGTTTTGCTTATGTTCTTTTCTAGGAGTTTTATGGTGTCATGTCTTATGTTTAAGTTTTTAAGCCATTTTGAGTTTATTTTTGTGTATGGTGAGAGGGTGTGTTCTAACTTCATTGATTTACATGCACCTGTCCAACTGTCCCAACACCACTTGCTGAAGAGACCGTCTTTTCCCCGTTGTGTATTCTTGCCTCCTTTGTCAAAGATTAATTGTCCATAGTTGTGTGGGTTTATTTCTGGGCTCTCTAGTCCATTGATCCATATGTTTGTTTTTGTGCCAATACCATAATGTTTTTTTTTTTAATAAATTTATTTATTTTTGGCTGCGTTGGGTCTTCATTGCTGCACACTGGCTTTCTCTAGTTGCGGCGAGCGAGAGCTGCTGTTTGTTGCAGTGCACGGACTTCTCATTGCGGTGGCTTCTTGTGGCGCATGAGCTTAGTTGCTCTGCGGCATGTGGGATCTTCCCAGTCCAGGGCTCAAACCCGTGTCCCCTGCATTGGCAGGCAGATTCTTAACCACTGTGCCACCAGGGAAGCCCCTACCATGCTCTTTTGATTACTGTAGCTTTATAGTATTGTCTGAAGTCTGGGAGGGTTATGCCTTCTGCTTTGTTCTTTTTCCTCAGGTTTGCCTTGGCAATTCTTGATCTTTTATGATTTCATGTAAATTTTAGGATTATTTGTTCTCGCTCTATGAAAAATGTCATGGGTAATTTGATAGGTATCACATTAAATCTGTAGATTTCTTTATTTATGTTTTATAGCTTTCAGCACATAAGTCTTTTACCTCCTTGGTCAGGTTTATGCCTAAGTATTTTAATTTTTTGGTTGCAATTTTTAAAAGATTTTTTTGTTTTAATTTCCTTATGATGTTTCATTGTTAGTGTAAAGAAATGCAACCAATTTCTGTATGTTAATCTTGTATCCTACTTTGCTGAATTTGTTCATCAGTTCTAGTAGTTTTTGTGTGGAGTCTTTATGGTTTTCTAAATATAGTATCATGTCATCTGCATATAGTGAGAATTTTACCTCTTCTCTTCCAACTTGGATACCTTTTATTCTTTTTTCTTATCTGATT
The DNA here is from genome assembly GCF_965194805.1 of Balaenoptera borealis. Taxonomy (NCBI): domain Eukaryota; kingdom Metazoa; phylum Chordata; class Mammalia; order Artiodactyla; family Balaenopteridae; genus Balaenoptera; species Balaenoptera borealis. Next base: position 88,660,134 of record NC_138872.1, on the reverse strand, counting down.
GCTATGGCTAGGACTTCCAATATATGTTGAATAGAAGTGGTGAGAGTGGGCATCCCTGTCTTGTTCCAGATTTTAGGAAGAAGACTTTCAGCTTTTCACCATTGAGTATTGTGTTGGCTGTGGTTTTGTCACAAATAGCCTTTATTATGTTGAGATGTGTTACTTCTATACCCACTTTGGTAAGAGTTTTTGTCATGAATGGATGTTGAATTTTATCAAATGCTTTTTCTGCATCTATTGAGATGATCATGTGGTTTTTGTCTTTTGTTGATGTGGTGTTTCACATTGATTGATTTGCATATGTTGAACCATCCTTGTGACCCTGGGATGAGTCCAACTTGGCCGTGGTGTATGATCTTTTTTATGTGTTCTCGGATTGGGTTTGCTAATATTTGGTTGAGAATTTTTGCATCTATATTCATCGAAGATATTGGCCTATAATTTTCTTTTTTGGTGGTGTCTTTGTCTGTTTTTGGTATCAGGGTGATGGTGGCTTCATAGAATGTCTTTGGGAGTGTTCCCTCCTTTTCAGTCTTTTGGAAGAGTTTGAGGAGGATAGGTGTACGTTCTTTGTATGCTTGGTAGAATTCCTCGGTGAAGCCATCCAGTCCTGGATTTTTGTTTGCAGGGAATTTTTGTTTTGTTTTTGTTTGTTTGTTTTTTGCCACACCATGCAGCTTGTGGGATCTTAGTTCCCCAAAAAGGGACTGAACCTGGGCCCTGGCAGTGAAAGCGCCAAGTCCTAACCACTGGACCGCCAGGGAATTCCCTGCAGGGAGCTTTTTTATTACAGATTCTACTTAACTTCTAGTAATCGGTCTGTTTAAGTTTTCTATTTCTTGTTGTTTCAATTTTGGTGAGCTGTATGTTTCTAGAAACTTGTCCATTTCTTCTAGGTTGTCAAATTTGTTGACATATAATTGTTCATAGTATTCTCTTATGGTCTTTTGTATTTCTGCAGTATCGGTTGTTATTTTTCCTTTTTCATTTCTCATTTTATTTATTTGGGACCTCTCTCTTTTCTTCTTGGTGAGCCTAGCCAGAGGTTTGATGATTTCCTTTTATATTATGCTTGTGTTCTCTTCTTTTTGGGTTTTGTGAATCTGTTGTATGTTTTTGATTTGTGGTTACCCTGTTTTTCAAGTATGTTAACCCATAATTATATCTGCTTGCTTTAGACTGATAGTCATTATGGGCTCAAACACATTCTGAAAGAAAAAAAAATCTACATTTTCTTACTCTTCTCCCCCACATTTTATGGTTTTGATGTCCTCTTTTACACCTTCATGTTTATCCTATTGTCATTCATTGTGGTTATTGTTGCTGTCACAAAAATTTTTTTCATTTTTTTTTAACCTGTATACTGGTTTATTTAAGTGGTTTACTTTCCAATTGTGATTTTTCTCTTTCCTATAGCTTCTTGCTTCTTTTCTATTTAGAGAAGACTGTTCCATATTTCTTTCAGGATAGGTTTAGTATTGCTGTATTCTTCTAGTTTCTGCTTGTCTGAGAAATTCTTTTTCTCTCCTTCTATTCTAAATGGTAATCTTGCTGGGTAGAGTATCCTAGGTTGCAGATTTTTCCCTTTCAGGACTTTGAATATATCTTGCCACTCCTTTCTGGCCTGCAACATTTCTGTAGAGAAATCAGCTGATCATCTTATGGGGGCTTCCTTATAATTAACTTGTTATTTTGATTTGTTTCATTTTTTAAAACAGCTTTATCAAGACATAATTTACATACCGTACAATTCCCTCACTTAAAGTGTTCAGTGTTTTTGATATATTACATCATTAATTTTAAAAATTTTCGTAAAATGTTTATAACAAAATTTGCCATTTTAGCCATTTTTAAGTGCACAATTCAGTGGCATTAAGTACATTCACAGTGTTGTGCAACCATCACCACCATCCAAAACTTTTTTTATCATCGCGAACAGAAACTCTGTGACCACTAAGCAATTACTTCCCGTCCCCCCCGCCCCCCTGATGACCTCTAATCTTTCTGTCTCTCTGGATTTGACAATTCTAGCTGTTTCATGTAAGTGGAATCAGGATGGGGTCTGTTGTGACTGGCCTCTCTCATTCAGCATCATGTTGGTGAGGTCCATCCGTCTGTGGCAGGTGTCAGTGCTTTGCTCTTTTTAAGGCTGAATAACATCCACCGTGCGGACAGACCACGTTGTGTCCCTCCATTCATGCGTCCACGGACTCTTGGGTTGTTTCCGCCTTTTAGCTGTTGTGACTAGAGGTGCTGAGGACGGTGGTGTGCAGGGACCCGTTGAGTCCTGCTTCACTTCTTTCGGGTGAACGCTCAGTGGAGTTGCTGTGTCCGTCCTACGGTAACACACGTGCAGCTTGTTGAAGCCACCAAAGCGTTTTCCACGCGGCTGCGCCGCCTTGCACTCCTGCCAGCAATGTACAAGGGACCCAGTCCCTCCGCGTCCGTGAGTCGGTCCTGCCTGTGGTTTTCACTTGCATTTTCCTGGGGATTAGTGACTGGTGATGTTGAGCACCTTTCTCTGTGCTCGTCACGGTTACTTTATACAGTGAAACGTTGAACGTGCACGAGTCAGGACAGTTGTGCGTGTGTGTGTGCGGACAGCCGGAATGGCTCCGGGTGCCTGTTCTGTTTCACAGGAAGACCAGAGGCTCTGATCACTTACCCAGGAGGTGATGAGAGGCCTGTCCCTCCCTACTTTCTCAGCAGGGGACCCAGAGGGATGGCCTTGCTTCTCCCTCGGGAGCCTGGTCCCTTGAGGTCTGCAGGATATGTCCAAGGAGGTGGGAAGGGGTGGTGTCCCGGTGCAGCAGGGCTGTCACAGCTGCCTCCAGGCCCAGAAAGGCCCCGCCCCCCTGAGTGCACCATCCAGGTGAGAGCACCCAGCTCAGGTTAAGTCACTGCCCATAAACAGGCACATGCCCTCGGTTGCCCCGGGGTCGCCCTGACCGTCGGGAGCTCCCTCTGCACATTGCTCATCTCTGATTGTAGATGTTTCATCTAGAAGACGGAATTCTGTGTGCTTTGTGTAGTTGGGATAAAACACTGACCCTGTTGTTAAGGCTCCAAGGATGTGACCGTGTAGGCGTTTGCCCGGGAGCCTGGCTGGGAACAGCCCCACCTGCCCTGCTGCTGGCGCCCCGCAGGCGATCGGCTCAGGCCCTTGGGCACTTGTGCGCGCCTGCCCTGGGCCAGAACCCTGGTGGAAAGGGAGAGGGAGCAGGTCTGGTTGGCCCCCAGCCCCTCACTGGTGCTCAGGAATGACGGAGGGGGCCACGGGGAGGGGGCAGACGGAAGGGGAGGGGAGGGGCGGATGAAAGCATGAACCTCACCTCCCAGGTGAGTTCCAGTGACGTAGAGGAGAACCTGAAGCCGAGGCAAGGGGGCTGTTCCTCGCCCAGTGCTGGCTACTTCGGGGGCCCGCGGGGTGTGATGTAACCCGAGCCCCCGTGGGTGGGATCCTGCCCGACTGAACTGGAACGGGCATCAGAATCCTTGGGTCCAATCAGAACATGATAAAAACGGAGGCCTGTTGCTGCTCCCTGGGTCACACGCGACACGAAGCTCACCTCTTCCCTGCGGTGGCTGAGGTGGGTAGAGGCATGCACGCCACCTTCTCGGACGTAGGCGGCCAGTGCCCAGCCCAGCCGGGAGGTTCCCACACAGGAGGCCGCAAACACGCCACAGGGCTGAGGCGGGGCTGCGGGACCTGCTGCGGCCAGTGGAGGGTCCGGCCTGAGCCCGGAGGACAGGGGTCGCAGCAGCGAGACCTAGGGTCCCAGCGTCTCGTTCCAGGCCCGAGACGTGGATGGCAGAGCTGCCAGAGCACCTGAGCCGGCTCTGGGGCCCCTCTGTGACCGCACGGTGGGCCCGGGGCTCCGCGGTGCGCACGCACGTGAAGGCCGCTCACCGCCTTCTGCCTGCAGGTGCGCCAGGCGGTGACGCGTGTGGCCGGGGCCTGGCTGCTGAGCCTGCGGGACCGCTGCTCGTTCTTCCACAAGCTCCTCCCTCTCCTGCTGAGCAGCCTCGACGACGAGATCCCCGAGATCGCGTGAGTGGCGACGTGGCGGACGCGCCGAGGTCCCGCCCCAGACCCGCCGTGCTGCGTGCCTCCCTCCCGCTCTGCCTCACCAGGCGCTGGCTTTTCCTAAGGTGTTGCTTACAGCGGTGGTTGTCTCCTTTGGTCCGGAGTCTCGCAGGAGCCACCGTGTCCCCGCATCCTGCGTGCTGGGAGGCCATGGGGCTTTGACAGTACAGTTTTGCACCTTTAGCGCTTTGCTTGGGTTAGTGATGGAGGCACAGCAGACTCGCTGGTGAGTTCCCTCGGGCAGAGATCCGGCCGCCCCCCGGAGGGCGCCCCCCGACCTGGGTCTGTGTTGTGCGGCAGGTGCGGGGCGGCCGGCCTCTGGGAGCAGGTTGGGCTGCGCTGGCAGATGGAGAACGAGGAGGAGCTCAAGGACAAGCTGGACTTCGCTGGCCCGCCCCCCGCACACCACCCCTCGCCAGGTGAGCGCGGCCAGCCCAGGCCAGCGGTGGGGCAGGGCGAGTCCCTCGCGGTCCTGGGCAGGCCTCCCTGGGTACGTGCGGGCACAGCCAGCCGAGGAGCGCGAGGCTGATGGGGAGATGTTGGACATGGGTGGTGCTTTGTCATCTCACAAAGCTTTTCTGTGAGCTTCGCCTGAAGAAGCAAACACACAGGTAGCCGGTGAGATGCAGTCCTTGTGTTTTGGGGGACGCTACCCCCAGAACAGAGGCTCCCGTTGCTGGACCTCCCGTCCTGCCCCTCGTCGTGGTTCTCTGCCAGACTGTGAGCGCCCGCGGGTGCCTGTGTGTGCACGGGCACACCGTGATTTCCCTTAGCTCTTGAGTCAGATCCGGGCTGCGTTTCCAAGGAAGCCCCCTGCCCGCCAGGCTGCGGCCCTCCTCCTTGCCCCTCAACCCCACACGTGTCTAGTTTCTTCTGCTCTGGAAACGCTTTCTGTCTGGGAACGAAGTCCCTTCCACTGAACTTGATCGGACGCCTGTATCGCTGCAGTCTGTCTGCAGGTGTCTTCTTACAGTGGAGCGATGGTGGAGTGCCGCTGGCAGGGACAGAACCTGGTAAACATGCACCAGGTCAGACGGGCAGCACCATGGGAGGGACCGGGCCCGGGGCCCGCAGGCCCCTCCAGCCCTGGTCAGGTGAAGTCAGGCTCGGACGGCCGCCCTGGAGGGGACGCCGTGCACGAAGGGCAGCATGAAGACAGCTGCTCACGCCTCGTGTGTACCCGCTGCTGTTCACTGTGAGACCCAGAAGGCGGCTCCTCCCCCACACCTGGGAGGCCTGTGCTTTTTGTTTTTTTGGTCCACATGTTTATTCATGCAGCTTCACCTCCCACGCCGCACAACTGCTATAAGGGGAAATCACGCATGTTTTGGAAAAGGTACAAAAATTAGTTGCCAGCAGGGTTTTTTCTGATTTAGTAAAGTTTGAGAATGCACCATCTTTTAAATTATCATGTCTGCCGTATCAAGTACAGGAAAGGAAGCTTCAGAGCCATCTTCAGAGTGAGGCCTGCATCTCTGGAAATGCCTCTCAGGCCGTGTGCCCGCCTGTCAGTGGACCACTCCCCAGACGGTCCTAACCTGTCCCCTCATCCCACAAACTTTCCACAAGGGACATGTCATCAGGAAGAAAAGGGCATTTATTGTTTTGTTTTTTGTTTTTTACAAAATTATAACAAGCTCACTTAAACAGCCAACAGAATCTGAAACATTTAGAACTAATTCTCTCATATACCATAAAAAGAGAAAAGTAACAGGAACAAAACTTCAAAGTGAGGCCTCATGGTACAAGCTGTTCTTTTTACTAAAACACGCTTTAAACTTTGACATGTCACTGTCTCATTTCTATCTCTAGAGTTGTTTTGAGTCTTTAAGGTCAGAATCTTGTAATCAAAATCCTCGAAGGCTTTTTTATAGAAATTGAGAAACTTATCCTGAAATTCACAAGGAAACGTAAAGGACCTAGCACAGCCAAAACTTTGAAGATGAAGACCCAGGTTGAAAGATGAGTACTTATGGTTTCAAGACATAAAAACACAGTAATCAAGATGGTGAGGTTATGAACATAAAAACAGACCGACATGGACTTCCCTGGTGGTGCAGTGGTTAAGAATCTGCCTGCCAGTGCAGGGGACACGGGTTCGATCCCTGGTCCAGGAAGATCCCACATGCCGCGGAGCAGCTAAGCCCGCGAGCCACAGCTACTGAGCCCATGTGCCACAACTACTGAATCCCACGCGCTTAGAGCCCGTGCTGCACAACAAGAGAAGCCACTGCAATGAGAAGTCCATGCACCACAACGAAGAGTAGCCCCCACTGGCCACAACTAGAGAAAGCCTGCACGCAGCAACGAAGACCCAATACAGCCAAAAATAAATTAAAAACGTAAAAAATCAGACCGACAGACCAGTGGAACAGAGCAGAGTCCAGAAACAGACACAGGCCTGTGGACTCTGAATTTTGGCAAGTTGCAAAGACAATTCAGGGGAGAAAAGACGTCTCAGCAACGGTGCTGGAATCACTGGATGTGCAAAAAAAAGTGGGCTTGGATCCAACCCTCCTGATAAACGAAAATTAACCCCAAATGCCACATGGATCTAAGGGTACGACCTAAATACACTCCACAAAAGAATGACTGATAAATTGCTTTTCATCAAAATGAAAACTTCTGCTCTTTGAAAGACATTAAGAGAATGAAACGACAAGGCACAGACTGAGATGTTTGCAAATTGTTTACGTAAGGACTTGTGTCCAGAACACAGAGAGAACTCTCAAACTCAATATCAAGAACACAATCCAGTTTTTTTAGTGGCAAAAAAAATTTGAAAAGATACTTCACTGAAGACACACAGATGTCAAACACGCCCATGAGACAGTGCTCCAGGTCATTGCTCATGAGGAGAATGCGCATTGAAGCCACAAGGAGATGCCCCCTCCCTGCCTGGAAGCTTGACCTAAGACTGCCCACGCCAGGTGTGGTGCAGACGTGGAGGAGCTTCAGGTCTCGTGCATGGCTGGGGAGGGCAGACAGCAGTGCAGCAGCGTTGGAAAACCGCTCGGCCATTTCTTAAACAGTTAAGTGCCCGCCTTCCATGTGCTTAGCCGTGGCGCTCCTGGGCGCCCACCCGAGAGAAGTCTCGTCGGCGACAGCCCACGGCAGAACAGCCCAGATGTCCGTCGGCAGGTGGACAGACTGTGGTCTGTCCGTGTGCCGGAACAGCGCTCAGCAGTGAGCAGGGGCCGGCGCCCCCACCACTTGATGGGCCTCAGAGCGGAGGAAGCCAGGCAGGGAGGGGCGTGTGCTGCGCAGCTGCACTCACAGAAGATCTAGACATTGCGGCTCCGCACAGCGGCTCCGCACAGCGACGGGAGCCACCGGGGCTGCCTGGGGGGAGGGCAGGGCGGGGCGCATCGCCAGGAGCACAGGGACCTTCTGGGCGATAGGTGTGTGTCATCTTGATGGCTGCGATGGTTCACAGTTGTATCCATTTGTCAAAACTTACAGGGTTGTGCCCTTCGAGCATGTAGTTTATTGTGTGTCACACCTCAGGATCGCTGTAAAAACTTAAAGTAAATTATGACACTTTGTGGCTTCATTTCTGTCTTCAGGGTTGGTTTGAGTTTTTTAAGATCTCAAAATAAAACCCGTAGGTGTGCCTTAAATGAGGAACGTGTAGTAAGCGACTTTCCATACGAGTCATTGAGATCGTGTTTGTGCATTCCGCGGGTTCCCATCCATCTTTATGACCCACAGGGAGCCGCCCGGGGCTGGGCTGCCGGGAGCTGGTCTTCCGAAACCTCTCCAAGATCCTTCCTGCCATCTGTCACGACATCACCGACTGGGTGGTGGGGACCAGGGTGAAGTCGGCGCAGCTGCTGGCGGTACTGCTGCTGCACGCGGAAGCCCACATCACGCAGCACCTGGAGCCCGTCCTGCGCACCCTGCTCCGCGCCTGCGCCGACGAGGAGACGGCCGTGGTCCGCAGTGTGAGTGGCATTCCGCCGTCCTTTGGGGCCTCGTGCACCCTTCTTCGTTCTGCAGTCTGTGAGCTTGGACAGATAGCAGCAGGCATGCCGTCGCCCCCGTGTGCAGGTGTAGGTGTTTCTGCGGCCCCCGGGCTCTCCCCGGCCGTCTGCATCCAGCCTGCGTGCCCATACAAAATGGCGTTTAAAGGTGCTCTCTGAGCACGTGCAGGTGAGCGGCCCTGTGTCTGAAGGTAAACACAGCCTCCACCCGCAGGCCACTGCAGCGGTCACTCCGCGGACAGACGTGCAGAGCCGCCCCCCTGAGTCCAGCTCAGGCAGCCGGGCCCCAGAGAGGACGCGCTGACAGCCCTCCCCCCGCCAAATGGCACGAACTCCTTCCCCGGGCAGTTCTGAGCTCATGAGGGGACTCACCGATTTTCGTGGGCGTTTGAGCACATGTTAGGAAGAGACGGGCCTGCAGGGCTGTTTCTGGCAGGTGAAAGTGGGCATGGCAGACGCAGAGCAGCGAGGGGCTGGGAGGGGCGGCGGCCTCAGGCCTCCTCCATCTGCCCTCAGTGCACGAGATCCGCAGAGCTGATCGGGACCTTCGTCAGCCCGGAGGTGTTTCTGAAGTTGATCTTGTCGACGCTGAGGAAGTCTCCCTCCCCCTCCGGCCTCCTGGTCCTTGCCTCCCTCATCCGGGGCTGCCCGAGGGAGGCCCTCCGGCCGCATGTGAAGGTCATTGCCGTGGAGCTGGCCCACGCTCACATCTGCCAAGGGTCTGAAAAGGTAAGCGTGCGCGGGAGAGGGTGGGGCTGGGGGGATCGTAGAGTCCACCCATCTCCACGGTGACTCGGTCCCCTGTGGGACCGTCCACACGTAGCAGTTGTCAGTCCCACAGGCCTCGCGGGGACATCTGACCGACGTGGTCGCTGGGGTGCGGCCCTGAGGTTCTCCTGTTTGGACACATGTGCTCTCTGGCCCGTCCTTCTCCGTCCACCATGGTGGCCGTTTAAAGTAAAATGAAACAAAGTGCAAAGGCAGGTCCTCAGTCACGCTGGCCGCGTTTCGAGCGCCCAGTAGCCCTGTGTGGCCAGTGGCTGCAGCACTGGACGGTGTAGGATAGAACACGTCCATCGTCGAGGACAGTTCTGTTCTAAGGGTGGCACTGCTGTGGGTGGTCTCGGATGGAGACCCCCCTACCCCCCCACCCAGAGAACCTGGGAGTCCACACGCCCCGTCTGTTGGTCCATGTTGGATGCGGTGTCTCCACGGTGAGCTTATTCTTACCGCCGTCACTTGGCTTCTAACGGGGCTTCCAACAGGCAAGCTGATTTGCAACTGTTATTGGGAGCTGTGCTTGGTGGTTACAGATTTGTTTTGTCTTAAATTGAGCAGTAAATCCATTACATCTGAAGCTGAAACAATGTAGGTAGTTAGGCTTAGTCATTTGGAATAATTTACAATTGTTTGCTATTGAAGGATAAATAATGACCTTGTTTTCGCATGGCTGTGATGGGCTTAAACCCTGAGTCTTTGCATTGGACAGTGACCCTCCCATCTCTCTGTAGAGCAACGAGCGAGCGTTTGCCTCGCCAGGCGTCTGACCCATGCACTGCAGGCCCCCTGGGCCATGGGAAGCTGGCCCCGCACATCTGACACTTGACAGTGGCTGCCACGGCCACAGAGCTGGACCACAGGGGTGCCCAGCTCCCGCTCAGCCGCCGGGAGATGCACTTCGACACCTGCATCTGGCCTTGACTCTGACATACGTTCACAGTCGTGTGGGAACCATCTTAATAAGCCTGTAAGGCAGCTTCGGAAACACAGATGGGGGGGATGGAGCAGAGGTCTGGGAGGGGAGACGTGTGTGGGCTTTTTCACCTCCTGGTGTTTTCAGCCGTATTTCAACTTTTCCCAAAACCCATTTTTAAGATAAACTATGATAATCTAAAAATGCAGAAAAAAGTTCCACATTTTTACTCAACTGGTTCCAACGAGGATTTTCATTCCAGAAGCATTTCTGTTCTAGAAGGTGCAGCTTGAAAGTTTGTGTAGGTGTTTCAGTGCACGTGTTGCAAGCTGTGCAGCAAAGGAAACGTCTTTTCACACCTGAGTGTTGTTACAGGAAACCACGGTCCCTCGATCCGTCTAGTTCAGAGCGCATGCTTGGTTCCTGTGCCTGCAGTCCTTCCAGGAAAGATTTACTCCGTCCTGCAAACAGAGGGGCCCCTCCTGACCGTTCATCCACACACGTGTCTCTAGACACGTGCCAGCCTTTGGCCAAGGGGCCGCCGGCGTGAACCCCAGGCGTGCGAGCCACTCCCGTCCCCGCACGCCGGCGGCCAGCAGGCGCGGCCTCCCTACGGGGCGGGGTCATGCTAGCCTTTCCTGCAGTCGTTCTCCAGGGGCTGTGAGGACAGGCCGCAGATGCTTCAAGACCAAACTAAATGTAAAGGCCCCGGGTTGGGCCAGCAGGGCCCCAGAGACGTTCTGCTCATCTGCCTGGGCCTGGGCTCAGCTGACAGGACCTGAGCCTCTGCTTTGAAATCTGGTTGTTTATCGACAGGGTACTGAGATGCAGAAACGGTTGATAAAACAGAAGTAACTCGTTTCCTCCTGTTTACTCAGGAATCGGGTATGGGGTCTGGGATGGGAGTGCCTGGCGCTTTCTCCGGTGAAGTTGTGGCATCTCCCTCTGTGTCAGTTCCCTCTGTGTCTTGTTTTCTTTTTCCGTGTGTGTGTGTGTGTGTGTGTGTGTGTGTGTGTGTGTGTGTGTAGGTAGGTAGGTAGGTAGATGTTGAAAATCCTCTGGTTAAATATCGTGTAATCCGTGACCATTAAGGCCCCGTTTCCTCAGAGGTGGTGCCGTGTTCACAGCAGGAGGGCAGTGCTTGTGAAAGACACAGACCCTTGGTTAGTTCCAGCATCTGGAGGTGTCGTGAGATGGCTCAGCCAATGCTGAGAGCAACTCCCTGTTTATTTTATTTTTTTAATTTTTTAAATTTATTTATTGTTGGCTGAGTTGCATCTTCATTGCTGTGTGCAGGCTTTCTCTAGTTGCAGCGAGCAGGGGCTACTCTTCGTTGCAGTGCACGGGCTTCTCATTGCAGTGGCTTCTCTTGTTGCGGAGCACGGGTTCTAGGCGTGTGGGCTTCAGTAGTTGTGGCACGTGGGCTTCAGTAGTTGTGGCACGTGGGCTTCAGTAGTTGTGGCACGCAGGCTCAGTAGTTGTGGCTCGTGGGCTCTAGAGCGCAGGCTCAGTAGTTGTGGCGCACAGGGTTAGTTGTTCCTCAGCATGTGGGATCTTCCTGGACCAGGGCTCGAACCCATGTCCCTTGCATTGGCAGGCGGATTCTTAACCACTGCACCACCAGGGAAGTCCCAATCCCTGTTTACTTTAATTGAAAGAATGGTAGCTCCTTAAATGTGTATTACAGGTCATTTAGAAATTAGCCAAAATCATGCCCTCAAAAAAATCAATCAATCAGTCAGTCCAGGTCTGAAAGAAATGGGGCTGTGGGAAAAGTAAGTATTTGAATAAAACACCAATTTTGGCTTCTCGGGGAAGTTAGGACCCCCGAGTGGCTGGGGACATGCCACAGTGAATTTTTTGTTTAAACTTCCATGATTTATATCACTTGTGAATGAGTCATAGGATTTTAGAGCTGACTCAGAATTTAGAACCAATCCATCGTCTAGCCAAATCTTCACCAAACTTTTGAGCTCACACCCCCATTAGTAAAAAAAAAAAACCTTAAGCATTTTGCCCCGGTTCCCTCTGTCCTTTATGAAACATAGCAGAGCAGGCGTATGGGAGGGGTGTTCTAGGCGGTTCTTTCTCTGGGGCCCCCACCCCGTGCCCACTCCTGGCCCCCATTTCACAGTGGATGAGGCTGGAGCCCGGGAGGTGAGAGATGGGCTCGACCCAACCGAGGTGTCACCTTGTCCCCCGTCGGTCTGGAAGCATCTTTGAATCACAGAGTTTTATTTATTTTTCTTAACTTAGTATTATAGAGACACTCAGAAGTGCACAGAAGGGCAGGGGAGCAGTGTGCACCCCTCGTGCCTGCCGCCCGGTTCCAGCCGCGTCCCCCTCGGTCCAGCTTCCATCTGACTCTGGGGGGGTGGGTGGGAAGAGCCGGGGTGCTCGAAGCAGCTCCAAGATGCCCTGTCCTTCCACGTGTCACCTCCACAGTGTGTGTCACTAACACACGCAAACTTTTTAAAAATGTGACTCAAATACCATCCAGCACTTAACGAAGTTGCCGTGAATTCCTCGATTCTCGGGGATTCAGCAGGGATTCGGTTTCCCTGTCGTGCGGACGGGCACCCTCTTTATGGCTGATGTGCCAGAATCCTGGCCCAGTCCACTCGCGGGGTCGCCGCGGCTCCGTGGCCCTGGTCAGTGGGGCCTCGTGTGGGCCGCCGGGCGGGCGCCGGGGTGGCTGACGGTGCCCCACTCTCTCCGCAGCGCCTGTTCGGGGAGCGCCTGCTGCAGTGCGTGCAGGCCGTGGTGTCCGTGAGCCGGGAGGACTGCCGGGGGGCCGGCGTGCCGCTCGTGGAGGTGCTGGTGACCGTCCTGGCGCTGTGGGGACCCGCGGGCCTTGGTGCCAAGGTGAGGGGGCCCTCCTGCTTTGCCTCAGCCCCGGGACGGGAGGCTGCCATCTGTCAGTCTCTGCCGTCGAACTCCAAGCCTCGGGCTTGCCCAGCGCACTGGCTACCTGAGATGGAAGAGTCTGGAAGGCGCGCGGTGAGTCATCCTCGAGGCGGCCTCAGGGGCACTTGCCCAGCACACTGGCTACCTGAGATGGAAGAGTCTGGAACGCGCGGGGTGAGGCGTTCTCGAGGCGGCCTCAGGGGCACACGGGATTTTAAATTCCCTCCAACTGCCAGTTGGCTTCAGGATCTCAGAGTAAGGCCGGCTGCTTAATCTAGGAGAAACAGACAAGAAACGAGGCCTCCCTCGTCTCAAATCTGCGTTTCAGTGAGGTTAAGAATACACACGTGCACCGGAGGTCAGGAGAGAAGATAATATCATGATTTTCCTATTTAGTTGCAGCCCAGCTTTACACAGTTGTCTCCATTCCCCTGGCTCTGTATTTTTTTTTTTCAAATTCTTTTCTCCATTGAACTTCCTTGCTTCCTTATTTTTTTGGCCGTGCCACACGGCATGTGGGATCTTAGTTCACCAAACAGGGATCGAACCTGCATCCCCTGCATTGGAAACACAGTGTCTTAACCACTGGACCGCCAGGGAGGTGCCCCCCCCCGCCCCCCCACCCCGGGCTCTATATTTAACTTAAAGTCTTGGGACATCCAGCTCCGTGCGGCTGCAAGGACCATCCAGAGACCCGGCTGCCTGACCACTTCTCCCCAAGCTGAGAACTCGGCTCCTCCCCTTGGTTCTCTCTCCCCCTCTCCATCCACACTGTGTCCGGGAGGCCCCCCGCCTGCCCTCCCCTTCCCCGGCGCCTTCCTAAACTCTGTTTTCTTCCTCTCTTTAAAAACCCCCTTTCCGGAGGGCACGTGTCTGAGCAGGGAGGCCGTCACTATAGGGCTGTAAATACTAGAAAAGCCGAATCTGTCGTTCCGGGTGAGTCTGCAGGCCAGACTCAGGCCCCGGGACAGCTGCACAGAGTGCTGGGGGCGTCCTGTTCCTGCAGCCCTAGGGGGAGGAGGGTCCGGTCCTCCCTCTCCTCTGAGCCCGCAGAGCAGCAGACACGCTGTCGCCGGCGGTCTGGTCAGGTGAAGAGCTCGGAGAGCGAGGACGTGGGCCCACCTTTGGCACCCGTGGTTTAAGTCTGCTCCGTGCAGAGTCCCTGAAACAGCCTGCTCGCCCTCCTGCACAGGTGGAGCCTGGCTGGGGCTCCAGGGTGAGCCTTCCGCCCTGCAGGGACTGCCCTGCCCCGGGCGGGGCATCCGGGGGGGGGGCTGTGCCTGAGCTGCCTGTAGATGCTCGTTTGTCCATTTCGTTATTGCTCATACAGACGGGAGGGGCGTCATGGGAGCCCCGGGCCACGTGGCGTGTGCCCGAGTGGCTCTCCCTCCCTCAGGTGGTGGGGACGGGTCTCCAGTGGGGTCTGTGAGTCCCAAGACCGGATCGCCCCAGCCTGTGACTTGCTCCCGCAGGTTCAGGAGACGCTGGCCGAGCTGGCCGCGGTGGAGAGCATGGACGGCAGCCAGGAGCTCTTCCGAGCGCACGTGGGCGCCCTCCTGGAGCGGCTGGCTGCCTCGCACCGGGACTGGACCAGCCACTCCAAGGAGCTCCTGCGGTTTGACGTGGTGCTCACTCACTCAGGTGAGCCACAGACGGCGCCCCCGGGCTGGGTGCAGAGCGCTGGTCCCGTGGTGGCCCCAGCAGCCCCGGCACAGACGGGCAGAGCTGCTCGGCACCGCCCAGGAGGCGGCACGCCCAGGCCTGGTTCTTCACAGTCGCTCACGGTCACTCTCAACCTGCGGAGAACAGCTGTTTTAAGGAACAAAACCTTAATTGAAAAGATGCTGCGAACTTTATAGTGAAGACTTGCTGTAACGTGTAACGTGGGTCTTTAAAGTCTGCCCAGGCACACATTTTTATGTTAAACCTTTTTTTTTTTTTTTAGAAGAATTCAAGAGTGTGACATAGGACCAATGTATGTTTTTAATTTTGTTTATTTATTTATTTATTTATTTGGCTGCGCTGGGTCTTAGTTGCGGCACGCGGAATCTTCCGTTGCAGCACGTGGGCTCTTCATTGCAGCACACGGGCTTCTCTAGTTGTGGCGCATGGGCTTCTCTCTAGTTGTGGTGCATGGGCTCAGTAGTTGTGGCGTGTGGCCTTAGTTGCCCCGCAGCATGTTCATTCCTGGACCGGGGATCGAACCTGCGCCCCTTGCATGGGAGGGCAGATTCTTAACCACTGGGCAACCAGGGAAGTCCCTGTGTTAAACCTTGAAAGCGTGACTTTGCACGGCGTCCTGTGTGGCCCGTGCTCTTCCCCCAGGTGCTGCCTACCCTCTGTGCCCGCTTGGCCTCCTGCCCCGGGGATTAGGGTAGGACCGGCGGGGCAGCGGGACTCCGAGCTCGCGGTCTTGCGCGCCGTGCTCCTGGCCACAGTGCCCCCGGGCAGCAGCAGAGCTTCGGGCTACAGTGGACCCTCCAGCCACGCTTGTTTGGCTTTGACCCTGGCCTTTGAGGTGATGCCTCTGAAAAGACTGAAGTCCTGACTGCGTACAGAAGTAGCAGACTGGGCGTAAACCAGAGGGCCTGAGGGCGACGGCTTCACTTCTGACACACGATGTCCCGGGTCAGCACAGGGCCTGGCGGGGAGGGCAGCTGGTGACCCGATTCTTCTGAGCTGCGGCTCACGTCTAGACCCCGGAGACTGTGTTCTCCCCATCGCGTGCAGGTCCAGGTCCTGAGCACCGTCACTGCGTCTGGGATCCTTCCAGGCTCGGGGACAGTGGCACCATTTGTTCATCTAGTAACAGGCATGGGAAAGGACGCTGGCTGCCAGGCTCAGGGTCACACATCAAGCAGCCTACATGGTCCGAATAATGGGTTTTGGTTGGCCTTTAAAAGATTGCTTGGGGACTTCCCTGGTGGCGCAGTGGTTAAGAAGCTGCCTGCCAATGCAGGGGACAAGGGTTCGAGCCCTGGTCTGGGAAGATCCCACGTGCCGCGGAGCAACTAAGCCTGTGCGCCACAGCTAGTGAGCCTGCGCTCTAGAGCCCGCGAGCCACAACTACTGAGCCCACGTGCCACAAATACTGAAGCCCATGCGCCTAGAGTCCGTGCTCCGCAGCAAGAGAAGCCACCACAATGAGAAGCACGTGCACCGCAACAAAGACCCAACACAGCCAAAAATAAATAAATTTTAAAAATAAATTAAAAAAAAAAAGATTGCTTGACTTTAAATTTTTTTAAGAATTTGGTAAGATGTAGGAAAAAAAAGAAAGTTTACATACCGAACATTTAGAGCCATGGCGGGGTTAGGGTCAAAGGGAGAGGGGGAACCTGGCGTCCTGGGCTGGGAGCATCCTTCCCGGAGCTGAGGGTGCACGTCCGCTGGCCGTGCCCAGCACGCGCCTCCTCTCGCGGCCAGAGCGGCTGCGGGGCTCCCGTCCTCCCATCCTCCTGCCACGTAGGAATGAGGCCCCTGTCTGTGCTCTAGGCCCTGCCCTCGGAGAAGTCTTGCCCCAGCTGGTCCCCATCCTCAGGAGCTGCCTCCAGCCAGCCCGCGACCCACCCATGCGCCTGAAGCTCTTCTCCACCCTGACGGGGCTGCTGCTGGGAGCCAGGGAGACAGTGGACTCGCAGGGGTAGGTCTGCTGCCCCCCACGTGGTCCCCCCATGCTGCCCCCCAACGCGGTTTCCCCACCACCCCACTCGGTCCCCCCATGCTGCCCCCAACGCGGTCCCCCCATGCTGCCCCCCACGCTGTGCTGCAGCTGAGTGGTCCCCACGTGCTCCCGCACTGAGGGCTCAGGTGGGACCTGGGGTGACCCCGAGCTCTGGGTCCTGCTGTCGTGCGGCTCCCCACACAGCCAGCACCCCAGGGAAACGGTGTAGTCCGGGCAGCGAGTGCACCGCACAGAGACACTAAATCAGTCGTGTTCTTGTGGTCATTAAAATTCCGTTGAATGAAAAAGTTTTAGGGAATGTTAACTACTACTGGTTTATACATCAGCTGTTCTCAGCTTTAAAAGGCTTCTGGTACCTTTCAGGCCTCACAGAGAATTGATTGAATGACCGTTAAGGTTAGAACTTAGGGAACTCCTGTCCTCCGGAGGGACTTGAGGCAGCATGAACACCCGGGCCTCCAGCTCGGGGCCCCGAAGGGAAGGAGGCGGGCGGCCCAGGCTGGACGTGAGGCCCGGAGCAGAGCCGTCTGCAGGCCCCGCCCTCCCCCTTTGCAAAGCGACACAGTGTCCCCGGCAGGACGGGCTGTGGGGAGTCAGGCAGTGAGATGCTCTTTGCTGTTTGGGGACCCATCCCCTGAGAGGGAGCAAATCTTTGTCGTCGGCCTGTCCTGGACTTTCCTGGGGAAATAACGGGTCATTATTCAGACTTCACTTCTCTGGATGTTACTCTGATCTCTGCTCTTGGGCCTCTAGCCAGCCCATTGTATTGCAGGAAATTTTATTTCCTGCTTGTCTGCAAAGACTTCAAGGGTTAGAAGAGACTATAAAAAGGTTACTGAGTCGGGTCTGGCAGCTGCCCCGTGAGTAGAGAGTCGGCGGATCAGTCACGACCCCTCGGGGCCCCTGCTCCGCTGCGTCCCCCTGAGGACAGTCAGCCCCCAGGAAAGAAGCCCCCACTCTTGAACTGAGTTTCCTCAAGAAGCTGCCCTTGAAGTCTTCTTGTGGAAAGAAACCGCTATCAGGAAAAGAAAGTTGTTCAATTTACAATTACCTAGTGCAAGGATTAACTGTTTTTACAGGCAGGAAAGATTTTGGAAAGCAACACCTGCTTGGTTTTGAACCTCAGGGTTACAAAGTGGCGGAGTCTGAGATAGCAAAGGACCGCGGCCCCTCCTCACCCCACCCCACCCCCGAAAGCGCCGCTGGCACCCGCACACCCAGGTGGTGCAGGGCCCCCAGCCAGAGGACGGCGGGGACAGGGGCACCCTGGCTGGAGTGCGACCCCCAGTGAAGGAGGCCTGCTCCCCTCTCTGGGCGCCCAGACACCGCCCAGTGCCGTCCCCTCGTGCGGGACGTTACGGAGCTTCTCCCGTGGGGCGAGGCCCGGATGCTGGTGGTTCTGGAGGAGCCCGTGGGCCTGCCCGGGCTGGGCTTCCTGGTCTCGGGGCCCAGCTGCGTGCGAACAGCTGTGCGTCCTCTGGACGCAGGGTACTCATTCTTGGGGAGTCCAGTGCCTTTTCTGCTCCCGGCATATCACTGGAGTCCCACTGCCTGTCCCCCCTCACGGCCAGCGCTCGGCCCTCAGGCCCTCGTGGCCACGTGGCGTGGGCCGCCTCAGCCAGGACACGGGGCTGAGCTTTCCAGAGAGTCCCCTGGTGAATCCCTTTGCAGGGAACAGTAGCTCCTTGCTAAAGAACTAAAGCACGCAGAAAACCTTGACTGCGTGTGAGTCGCCGCCCTGCACCAGGTCCACTGTCGGAGGCGCCGGTGGCTCTGCAGCGCCCCCTGCTGGGGCCGCCGCGCAGCCGTGGGCTCGCAGGCCCTCGCGCTGGTCCAGGTCCGGAAGCAGCTGGCGCTGGAGGCGGGAGCCCCCCGTGAAGCGCGCTCCGGAACGGCCCTGGGAAGCAAGTCAGTGCGTCCTTTGTTGGGCAGAATACGTCTTGCTCCATCAGCAGAGGCCCGTGGGGTACAGGAGTCGTACGGAGGGCTGAGGCTTTTCCCCGGGCTTTTGGACGGGGCCGCACGTGTGGCTCCGCTGCCGGGTGGCCGGGCCAGCCAGTGGCGCTCGGGGCTGGGATCCCGATTTCGTTTTGCTTTGTCTTTGTCCTGACGGCGTGTCAAGAGGAAGGTCCCCGACTGTGTTGGCGGGAACATCCGTGTCTCCCGGTGTCTTGACACATGGGACCGTAGGCGCAGCCCCAGGGTGCCCTCTTGCCAAGGTAGCGGGCGTGGTCAGAGGGACCTCACGTGGTCACAGGGACCTCGAGGCCCGTCTCTGTAAGGTCGCCGCCTGTGGGAGTGACGTGCCGCCCCATCGGTGCTCGGGGTAGCGCGGCCACCCTTTTCTTAGATCCAGGAGGGGTGTTGGGGAAGCCCCTCGGCCACAGTGGGAGGGAGGCTGGAATACACCCCCAGCCCCAGGGTCCGGTCCCAGGAGAGGCGGCAGGAGCCCGAGTGCAGCCCTGCCCCGTGATAGCCGGGGGAGAGAGCCCCACGTCCCCTCCCTGGCCACTACCCCGGGGAGCGGGGGCTCTCGTTCAACGTCCAGTGTTCGATTTCCGCTTGTTTTGTCTGTTTGGCCTTTTCCCTCCGCCCAGTCCGTTTCCCAAACGGAAGCGCTTCCTTCAGGGAGTCTCGGTGCCCCCCTCACCCACCCTCTCCTGCGTCCACTCCAGACAGTTCCATGGCTACCTGGACACCCTGATCAAGGACATCTTCGTCCCCAATCTGCAGTGGCACGCGGGGAGGACGGCTGCGGCCATCCGCACAGCGGCCGTGTCCTGCCTCTGGGCGCTTGTCAGCAGCGGGGTCCTGTCAGATGAGCAGGTAGGGCTCGTGCGTCCTGGACCCAAGAGGGGAACAGGCTGTGCCCTGGGCTTCTGGGGCCTGCCCGGCGCACCTGCCACAGGTGAAGGGCGCTCACCTGCGTCTCCTGATAGTGGCAGCAGATGCTCCCAGACAGACCGAGGGGACGGGACTGTGGGGCCGGAGGGCGAGCGGAGGTCTGGGGGGAAAGCCTGTTGTTTCCTTGGGTCACCTGGGGGTTTTCTTAGGTGATTGTTACTGTTTACAAGAAAAGAACTTCATCACAGGAGTCTGACTCAAGAGTGTTGTTTGTATTCATATCTCCAGTTAGATGAGGAATTGAGGAAACAGTAGAAGTAGGCAAAACATTGTGGTACCTGAACAGCCGTTACTTAAGTTGAAATGTCCCCCAAACTTTACTGGACACGATACCCAGTCCTGCTAGTAAGTAGTGGGCTGTGTAGGATTGGTGCCTAAGACTTACTGGATAACAGATTTTTTAAAAACCAACTGACCGATGTTCAAATGACCTGGATTTTAAAATCAAGATTCAGGTCTGCTTCTTACATAGAAATTTCCAAGTAGCTTTCCAGACTCAGTCACACTCGCATCAAAACCAAGTCTCTTCAGTGACGGGCAAAGTACACGGTGCGTGAGTAGCGGTCTCTGTCACGAGGGTGGCACCAGCCGTGACCCACAGCTTGTGTGGTTTTTTTTAATCGCAGATACAGGAAGTGCAGGAAATGTTGATGCCTCAAATTCTGACCACCCTGGAAGAAGATTCTCAGATGACTCGATTAATTTCGTGCCGAATCATTAACGTATTTTTAAAGACCTCTGACGGTGTGATTGATCCAGACAAATTCATCAAGATTTATCCTGGTAGGACATTCTTCTTTTCCAAATCATATGCCTCTGTTTGTTTGACAGTTGTTTCTTTTGTAGGAAAAATAGAAAATGCTACTTTGACTTCTGGTCAGGTTGGTGCTATGAGTCTAAACGTGGATGTGACAGGTATGACGTCACTGAATGTCACTGAATAAGTAACGTAGCACAAGAAACAGGACAGACGTCTTGTGGACCGGAATTGCGGGGTGGGAGCTTAGACGCCCACGGCAGCCGGGGCTACCACTCCGTGGCCTTTGGTGTGAGGGCGCCAGCCCTGCCTCGCGTCCCCCGTGTCACTGCCTCTTGGAGCCTGGGAGCACCGATGAGTCCCGGCCACAGAAGCGAAACCCGCTGGAGGTGGGCCTGCAGCCGAGAAGCTCGGGGGCTGGTGGGCGTGCCCACGCTGGGAGGAGGCGGAAGGTACAGGCCCTCAGTGCCGTCTTCTCCACGTGCGGTTGAGATCCGCGGAAATCTACCAGGGTAACAGCCGTTCCAAATGAGTTGAGCACTTCCTGCAGCAGGGGCCACATCTGGCCCCAAGGGTGGCAAGAAGCAGCCCAGGAGGCGGACGAGGAAGAGCGGGCGAGCCGGCAGAAACAGGAGCAGAACCGGAGGCGCTGAGAGCAGAGGCGGCGGGGAAGGGCCCCCTGCTCACAGGCGGAACTAACAAATCTGGCAAAAAGTCAGCGGTTCCTCGTGCCTGAGGCAGTGGTGACCCTTAGCCCCTCCTGTGTAAACATCTGGATTCCCTGCCGTAACATCTGTTGCCGCCTATGGCTAGAATGAAGTGTTATCTTGGAACCTATTGCATGTGTAAGAATAAACGTTTGTAAGAAGTAAAAAAGCAGGTTGAGAAACAGAGATGGAAGCGGGAACACAGAAACCCTGGGAGCAAAGATGGGGGCGGGGCTGAGTCTCTAAAAGGCGCCAGTCGTAGGGGCAGGCGCGTCGCGTAGATCTGTGAGAAGGGCACGCATTGATAGGCGTCTCACCCGTTCACAGGAGGCATTTCTGCGGGTCGGGAAGGACTGTTCGTCCACTTTCAGCGTGGGACATCTGGTCCCAGAGGCTCAGCAGAAACACAGCTGACGTAGCTGGTGGCCGTCGTGTCACCGGGCCCTCAGCTCTGTCCCCAGAGCCACGGTGGGCGGAAAGCGGGGTCAGCAGACGCCCTTCCTGTGCTGTCTGCTCGTCGGGGAGGATGGGGCAGCCGGGGCATGAGGCCTGTGTGTGACTCTGAGGCTGAGCATCTCGGAGCCGGGGGGCCGCCAGCCGCCTTGCAGGTCAGAGGGCGAAGATGCCTAGGCCGGGTGTGAAGCACACCTTCACCCTGTGTCCACGGAGTCCACCGCTGGGCCAGAGTGGCCGAGGGTCCCGGGACACCTTCTACCACCACCGCCTCCCCAGCACCCACCTGTGGGTTTCCCAGGACGGGGGCCGGTGCTCCACAAGTGCTGGGAGCTTAGCTGGGAGCCGCCTGCCCTGGGACCTCTGCTCACTCTCCTGTCTGGCCCCTCCTTGCAGAACTCTTGAAGCGCCTGGATGACGTTTCCAACGAGGTGAGGCTGGCGGCCACCTCCACCTTGGTCACCTGGTTGGAGCGTGTCAGGAACGAGGCCGGGAAGTGCTATTACCAGAGCAACATTCAGCACCTGTACAGGGAGCTCCTCGTGTACCTGGACGACCCCGAGAGCGCCATCCAGGACGCAGTTCTCGGTAAGAGCTTCTTCCCCGTACTCGGGCCAGCCGCACGGGAGCAGCTGGCCGGGCGCCCGGACTCCCTTGGGCCCGCAGTCTCGCAACCCGTGTCCTCTGAGTTACTGTGGGTCCCAACGAGCTTGTGTCCTGTGGGTTACGGCCCCTGGTGTTCACCGTGGTAGAAGTTAAAACTTGAGAAAATGTTAAGATACTGATTAATTTGTTTAAAATAACAAAAAACCCATTACATTTTAACATAAATAACGTGGTTTTGAAAAGTGTGTTTTGTAAAACAAAATAACAAGAACAGTGGCATTATTTTACATTTTTGTGAATCTCTCTAACGTCGAGCTGATAGAAAACAACCAGACGCACATCTCTGCGTTGTGTCAGTTGTGATGTGTGTCGTTTGGTTAAAGTATGGGAAAAACAGACGGCCCCCACAGATGTAGTTGGAAGAGAGGAGTACCTTGATGGCGGTCCTCTTCCTTACCGCACCCTGACTGGACAGGTGGTAGTCTCCTCAAGGTTCCTCGGAGTGTACACTCTGGAGCCGCTGTGGAACCACACCCGTTCCGCTCAAGTCCATCTCTCCGCCCTGCGTGCTCGCTAACGTGGACGCGCTCTGTTCTCAGTGTCAAAAAGTCACTGTTGGCATCAAGCTCAGAAAAGTCTTGGAAAGAACAGCTTCAGGAGGCTGTCAGGCTTTTGGTGGCAGAAACAAGTTTCTATAATTCTGATTACTGCTTGAGAGCTTAAATTTTATCATCAGCCACAAATACTGTCACTTCATTCGCTTACAAGAAAGCATCCTGTTGAGTCCCCAAGTCTGAATAACAAGAGGCAGTTGTCACTGGTCATTCTTTCAAGTAAAAGTGGTGTCTGGGAGCTGCCCAGCCCACGGCCCCATTGCACACGCGTGTGCCTCCCGTTCCATCCCAGGGTGCTGAAAAGCTAAAAAGGAAGGACGCGTGTCGTATCCCCTGAACCACCACCAATGTGTGAGCGAAGCCACATGGCTGAGATGGCCATAAACAGACTTCAGTTTAGAGTGGAGTTCTAAAAACTGTTCAAATAACCCAAAAGAAGTCAAGAAAGGAGAACGAGAAGGACGCAGAGGAGGGACGAACAGGAAGCAGACAGAGAGCAGATCCAGCCACGGCGTGATCTGTGACCATCCACACTGGGCGCTCGGTGGAGGGCAGACTCTGTCAGTCCCTAGAAGATCCAGACTTCATCGGAATGAGTTTACTAAAAGTTGGGTGCCCAAGGGTTGAGATTTCATAAAGTAGATGGTTTTCATGCCTCTTTGAGGACATTAACTGACTCTTGCAGTGACTCACTCCCCAGAGCCCGGCCAGTGCTCGTGCCGCCCTGGCCTTGAGCCCTCAGTGCGGAGGGTGCCCCGTGAGCTGGGGGTCACGCCCTTCGTGTCACTGTGGACAGAGTTCTGACTCACACCCCCTGAAGGGTCTCAGGGCCCCCAGAAACCCTGGGGCACCCTTTGAGAGCCCCTGCCCAGGCCACCCGCAAGTTCAGGTGCCCCGTTGTGCTTTGAGTGAGGGCGCCGCGTCGCTGCTCTCCGGGCAACGGAAACAAACTGTGAATTCGAGACCAATGGAAACTGCTTACAACGGCAACAGCTGAGAGCAGACAGGTTGTCTGCCTTGGCTTTGCACCAGGGGCCGGCATGTGTGCTCGACTGGGGCTCTCGGCCAGCCGTCGCCCTCCCCGTTCGTACAGACCACACGGTTCGTACAGGCGGTGAGCAGGGGGTACACAGACTCCCTCACACCTGATCCCCACCATGCACCGCCTCCCCCGTGGTCAGCAGCCCCCCCGGGTGCTGCACCTGGTCCAGTCAGTAAGCCTCGCAGACACGCCACAGTCACCCCAAGTCCATGGTTTACGTTAGGGGTCACTCTGGGTACCGTACATCGTGTGGCTTGGACAAGTATATAATGACACGTATC
Organism: Balaenoptera borealis; assembly: GCF_965194805.1. Taxonomy (NCBI): domain Eukaryota; kingdom Metazoa; phylum Chordata; class Mammalia; order Artiodactyla; family Balaenopteridae; genus Balaenoptera; species Balaenoptera borealis. The sequence continues at coordinate 88,636,415 of NC_138872.1, read as the reverse complement.
CATCGTTACATTGATAGTATCATACAGAATAGTTTCACTGCCCTAAAAGTCCTCTGTGCTCCACCTGTTTTGTCTCCCCGCCCTCCCAAACTTTAGCGACCACTGATCTTTTACTGTCTCCATAGTTTTGCCTTTTCCAGAATGTCATGTACTTGAAATCATATAGTCTGTAACCTTTTCAAATTGGCTCCTTTCACTTAGTAATAAGCATTTGAGATTCCTCCATGTTTTTTCGTGACTTGAGAGCTCTTTTTTTTTTTTTTTTTTTTTTAGCACTAACATTCCATTGTCTGAATGAACCAGTTTATTTATACATTCACCTACTGAGGGGCATCTTGGTTGCCTCCAAATTTTGGCGATTATGAATAAAGCTTCTCTAAACATCTGTGTGCAGGTTTTTTGCCAACATAAGTTTTCAGCTCCTTTGGGTAAATACCAAGGAATGTGATTGCTGGATCATATCGTAAGAGAATATTTATTTTTGTAAGAAATCACCGAACTGTCTTCCAAAGTGGCCACACTATTTTGCATTCCCACCAGCAATGATGAGAGTCCCTGTTGTTCCCCATTCTGCCAGCATGTGGTGTTCTGATTCTGGCCATTCTGATAGGTGTGTAGCGATATCTCATTTTAATTTGCATTTCTCTGGTGACATATCATGTGAAGCATCGTTTCATAGGCTTATTTTACATCTGTATATCTTCTTTGATGAGGTGTCCGTTAAGGTCTTAGCCCTCCCCCCTTTTTTTTTTGGCTGCGTTTGGGGGCTACTCTTCGTCGTGTCGTGCGGGCTTCTCATTGTGATGGCTTCTCTTGTTGTGGAGCAGGGCTCTAGGCGCACGGGCTTAGTTGCTCCATGGCATGTGGGATCTTCCCAGACCACGGATCGAACCCGTGTCCCCTGCATTGGCAGGCAGATTCTTAACCACTGTGCCACCAGGGAAGTCCCTGGCCCATTTTTTAATTGGGTTGTTTGTTTTCATATTGTTGAGTTTTAAGATATGTATATTACAGATAATAGTCCTTTATCAGATATGTCTTTCTTAAGACTTTATTGCTAATTTTTTTGTTTCCCTTTAATTTTTTATTTTTTAAATTTTTATTGGAGTAGAGTTGATTTACAATGTTGGGTTAGTTTCTGCTGTACAGCAAAGTGAGTCAGTTATACATATACATATGCTTTTTTAGATTCTTTTCCCGTATAGGTCATTACAGAGTATTGAGTGGAGTTCCCTTTGCTATACAGTAGTTCCTTATTAGTTATCTATTTTATGTATGGTAGTGTGTATGTGTCAATCCCAGTCTCCCAATTTATCCCTCCCCTCTTTTCCCCACTGGTAACCATAGTTTGTTTTCTACATCTCTGATTCTATTTCTGTTTTTGTAAATAAGTTCATTTGTATAATATTCTTAGATTCCACGTATAAGTGGTATCATATGATATTTGTCTTTCTTTGACTTACTTCACTTAGTATGACGATCTCTAGGTCCATCCATGTCACTTCAAATGGCATTATTTCATTCTTTTTTTATGGCTGAGTAATATTCTCACATCTTCTTTATCCACTCATCTGTTGATGGACATTTAGGTTGCTTCCATGTCTTGACTATTGTAAATAGTGCTGCTATGATTATTGGGGTTCATGTATCTTTTCAAATTGGAGTTTTTTCCAGATATATGCCCAGGAGTGGGGTTGCTGGATCATATGGTAGTTCTACTTTTAGGTTTTTGAGGAACCTCCATACTGTTCTCCATAATGGTTGTACCAATTTACATTCCCACCAACAGTGTAGGAGGGTTCCATTTTCTCCACACCCTCTCCAACATTTATCGTTTGTAGACTTTTTGATGATGGCCATTCTGACTTGTGTGAAGTGATACCTCACTGTAGTTTTGATATGCATTTCTCTAATAATTAGCAATGTTGAGCATCTTTTCATGTGCCTGTTAGCCATCAGTATGTCTTCTTTGGAGAAATGTCTGTTGAGATCTTCTGCCCATTTTTGGATTGGGTTGTTTTTTTTTTTTGACATAGAGCTGCATGAGCTGTTTGTATATTTTGGAGATTAGTCCCTTGTCGGTCGCTTCATTTGCAAATATTTTCTCCCACTCTGTGGGTTGTCTTTTCGTTTTGTTTATGGTTTCCTTTGCTGTGCAGAAGCTTTTAAGTTTAATTAGGCCTCATTTGTCTATTTTTGTTTTTATTTTCATTATTCTAAGAGGTGGATCAAGAAAGATCTTGCTGTGATTTATGTCAAAGAGTGTTTTGCCTATGTTTTCTCTAAGAGTTTTATAGTGTCCGGCCTTACATTTAGGTCTTTGATCCATTTCAAGTTTATTTTTATGTGTGGTGTTAGGGAGTGGTCTAATTTCATTTTTTTACATGCAGCTGTCCAGTTTTCCCAGCACCACTTATTGAAGAGACTGTCTTTTCTCCATTGTGTATTCTTGCCTCGTTTGTCGTAGATTAGTTGACCATAGGTGCGTGGGTTTATCTCTGGGCTTTCTATCCTGTTCTATTGATCTATATTTCTGTTTTTGTGCCAGTACCATACTGTTTTGATTACTGTAGCTTTGTAGTATAGTCTGAAGTCAGGGCATCTGATTCCTCCAGCTCCGTTTTTCTTTCTCAGGATTGCTTTGGCTATTCGGGGTCTTTTGTGTTTCCATATATATCAGATGTATCTTCTGCAAATATTTTCTCTCAATCTGTGGCAAAAGTTTTTAATTTTAATGAAGTCCAGCTTATCAATTATTTCTTTCATGGATTATACTTCTGGTGTTTATCTAAAAAATTATTGCCATACCCAAGGGTCACCTAGGTTTTCTCCTATGTTATATTCTAGGAGTTTTATATTTATGTCTATCATCAATTTTGAGTTAATTGTCATGAAAGAGGTAAGGTCTGTGTCTAGATTTTGTTGTTGTTGTTGTTTTGTTTTTTGGCGGTGGATGTCCATTTGTTCTAGCACCATTTGTGAAAAGACTGTCTTTGCTCCATTGTATCGCCTTTATTTCTTTGTCAAAGATCAGTTGACCGTATTTATGTGGGCCTATTTCTGGTCTCTCTGTTCTGTTCCATTGATCTACTTGCCAGTACCACACTGTCTTGATGACTGTGGCTTTATAGAAAGTCTTGAAGTTGGGTAGTGTCAGTGCTCCAACTCTGTTCTTCTCCTTCAATATTGTGTTGGTTTGTTAATATCCACACGATAATTTGCTGGGATTTTAATTGGGATTGCATTGAATCTATATAGAGATCAAGTTGGGAAAACTGACATCTTGATAATAGTGAGTCTTCCTGTCCATGAACATGAAATATCTCTCCATTTATTTAGTTCTTCTTTAATTTCATTCATTAGAGTTTTGTAAATTTTCTCATATAGATCTTCTATACATTTTGTTAGATTTATACCAAGGTATTTCATTTTGGAAGGTACTACTGTAAATGGTATTGTTTTAATTTCAGATTGCACTCATTCATGTCTGGTATATAGGAAAGTGATTGACTTTTTTTTTTTTTAATTTATTTTTGGCTGTGTTGGGTCTTCGTTGCTGCGCGCGGGCTTTCTCTAGTTGTGGCGAGTGGGGGCTACTCTTCGTTGCTGTGTGCACGGGCTTCTTGCAGTGGCTTCTCTTGTTGTGGAGCACAGGCTCTAGGCGTGCGGGCTTCAGTAGTTGTGGCATGCGGGCTCTAGAGCACAGGCTCAGTAGTTGTGGCACATGTGCTTAGTTGCTCCGTGGCATGTGGGATCTTCCCGCACCAGGGCTCGAACCCGTGTCCCCTGCATTGGCAGGTGGATTCTTAACCACTGTGCCACCAGGGAAGTCCAAGTGATTGACTTTTGTATGTTAACCTTGTATCCTGCAACCTTGCTATAATCACTTATTAGTTCCAGGAGTTTGTCAGTTCTTTCCAATTTCTACATAAACGGTCATGTCATCTGTAAACAAAGACAGTTTTATTTCTTCCTTGCCAATGTGTATATTATCTTTCATTTCCTTTTCTTATCTTATCACATTAGCTAGGACATCCAGTTTGGTGCTGAAAAAGAGTGGTGAGAGGGGACATCCTTGCTTTGTTCCTGATTATAGTGGGAAAGTTTCAAGTTTCTTACCCTAAGTATCATGTTAACTGTAGGTTTTTTCATAGGTATTCATTATTGAGGAAGTTACCCTCTATTCCTAGTTTACTGAATGTTTTTACTCATGAGTGGGTGTTAGACTTTGTCAAAATGCTTTTCTGCATCTATTGATAGGATCATGTGATGCCTCTTTTGGCTTGTTGATGTGATGGATTACGTTAATTGATTTTTGAAATGTTGAACCGGCCTTGCATACCTGGGATAAATCTCACTTGGTCTTGGTGTATGATGCTTTTTATATATTGTTGGATTTGATTTGCTAATATTTTGTTGAGGATTTTTGCATCTATGTTCGTGAGAAATATTGGTCTGTAGTTTTCTTTTCCTGTAGTATCTTTTTCTGAGTTTGTATCGGGGTAATGCTGGTCTCATAGGATGAGTTGGGACGTGTTCCCTGTGCTTCTATCTTCTGGAAGAGATTGCAGAGAATTGGTATCAGTTCTTCCTTAAACGTTTGGTAGAATTCGCCACTGAGCTCATCTGGTTCACCTACTGGGGCTGGTGCTTTCTGTTTGGGAAGGTTATTAATTATTGATTCAATTTCTTTAACGGATATAGGTCTACTGAGATTGTCTATTCTCATGTGAGTTTTGGCAAATTATGCCTTTCAGAGAATTGGTCCATTTCACCTAGGTTATCAAATTTGTAGGCAAAGAGTTGTTCAGAGAACCAGTTTTTGGTTTTGTGGATGATCTCTGTTGATTTTCTGTTTCAGATTTCACTGATTCATGCTCTGATTCTTCTTTTCTTCTGCTAACTTTGGATTTAATTTGCTCTTTTTTCTAGTTTCCTAAGGTGGTGATTTAGATGATTGACTTTAGATCTTTTTTTTTAATGTGTGCATTCAGTGGTATAAGTTTCCCTGTACGCACTGCTTTTCACTGCATCCCACAAATGTTGATAAGTTGTGTTTTCATTTTCATTTAGTTCAAAATATTTTTTAATTTTTCTTGAGATTTCATCTTTGACCATTGTGGTATTTACAAATGTGTTGTTTAATCTCCAGATATTTGGGAATTTTCCAGTTATCTCTTTGTTACTGATTTCCAGTTCAATTCCATTGTTGTCTGAGAGCAGAGATTGTATGGTTTCTGTCCTTTTATATTTGTGAAGGTGTGTTTTATGGCCCTGAATGTGGTCTATTTTAGTGAATGTTCCTTGGGAGCTTGAGAAGAATGTATACTCTGCTATCGTTGGATGAGATAGTCTATAGATATTTGATTGATGGATGGTGCTCTTGGGTTCCGCTTGGGTGTACTTACCGATTTCCTGCCTGCTGGATCTGTCCATTTCTGAGAGAGGGGCATGGGAGTCTCCAGCCACAATAGTGGATTAATCTATTTCTCCTCACAGCTATCGGTTTTGCCTCACTTTGTTTGTTACTGGGCTCATACGTGATAAGGATCGTTATGTCTTCTTGAGAACTGACCCCTTAATCGTTATGCAATGCCCTCCTAACCCCCGATCACTTCCCTTGCTCTGCACTCTGCTCTGTTTATGGCTGTTGTAACTTTAATATGAAGCTAAGCTTGGCTTAGTATTTATTCCTGGCATCATAAAGGTGTTTTCCTGTTTTGCAGAGGCCCTCAAAGCAGGCAGTGTCCTCTTCCCTGACCTCCTGGTGAGAGAGATGGAGGCCGTCCTCCATAAGCATCGTTCACCCACGCACTGCGAGCAGCTGCTACAGCACCTGCAGGCCCTGCCACCCGCCCCGTGACCAGAGTCCTGGGAGCAGAGCCTGAGCACAGCAGCTGGAGGGGGAGCGAACACCCAGGCCTCGGCCTCACCTGCACTGGGACACGTGGCCTTTAAATCTCGTCACAGGGCACCTTTCTGTCGACAGCCGAGGACCCCCACAAGCAAGCCTTTAACAGCAAGAAGAATGTATTCTCTCAGCACCACGGCCAGTGCTCTCCTGGGACAATTCTTCACACCCAGCAGTTTTTGAAATAAATGACTTTCACTGAGTGGCTTCTGTACTTTATGGCTAACTCATGCAATTCACTGAGAGGTCTGCCAGAAACCGACAGCCAACTTCAAATTCAATGTCAGCTTCTCATACCAAATCAGCACATTCTTTTTTTTAGTCTACGTGCACTGCTAGGTTCATGGCTCATTGGTTCTTTCTTGCTTAAATGCCCACCGAGAAGGTTCTTGAGTATTTAAAAAGAAAAAAGACAAAATGATTAAAAGAAATGTTCTTTCTCCTGAAACTTAATATCTCTCAGTGAAAAACTGAAAAGAATTTGAAATCTTAAGAACTATTATCAGTGAAATCTTTCCCATTTAAAATACACTGGAATTTAAAATGTTATATGGATATATTTGGTCACAGTATTTTTTCTTAGGTCAGTAATTCTGACAGTTGAAAATAGGATGTTTAATCAGATATAATTTTGGTTGCTCTCTTGTAAGTAGCAGTACAGTAAAGTTGTATTATATTTTCCTGCACTTTCTATCCCCAAGTGCCTAAAAGATTTCATTTTAAGTGAGTTTTATTTCCATAAGCCAAATATTTATGTTAACACAAGGGGAAAAAAATGCTGTGTTTTTTCCAAAAATCAAATACTAACATTTATGCTTTGGTGTTTGAAAATATAACTTAAAATATTTATTATAACTATTCTGTATGCCTGTCTTTGTGTATTTTGATAATTGAAATTGAGACTCATTTTTTTCCTTAGATCTAACCTCACAGTGATCGCAGGCTCAAGAATCCTGGGCCTTTGGACTGAGGGGTCCCCGCTGCTCATTGTAGTGCCCTGTCTGGACACCGGGTGGCAGGAGCGCCAAACAAGTTAAGACAAGGGTGTCAGCAAGGCTTCCAAGGGCTCACCCTCTGGGTGGGGGTCGGACCTGGAGAAGGGCTGAGAACTGAACCTGCAGCACAGACCTGGGTCACTGCACCCCCGGCCCCATGGTGATGCAACTCCTGACCGCAGTGACCCTTCCGAGTCTCTGAAGCCAGTTTCTCTCCAAACCCCATTTCTGTAGCTGACGACTACAAGGATGGAGGATGCCCTCAGGTGTGGTCTTCCCCCAGCTTCCTGATTGCCCTCTGCCCTCTGTGTCCTCTGCGTGTCCTTCCTCAGCACCATCTGGAGCCTCTTAGAGATGCGTATTATCAGGCCTTGGCCCAGACCTACTGAATCAGAGACGATGGGCTGGGGCCCAGCAGCTGGCCCTCCGGGGGATTCCGATGTCCCTAAAGTATGGGGACCCCTGCTTTGAGAACCACGCATTTTCACATCCAGCAAGAAGCTCCATCTTCTACCTTTGGTCAGACGTTCAGTGTCACGGCTGAGAGGACACCACGTGCTCGACCCCTCACCTCCCACAAGGCAGGTGGGTTGGGTGCCCCCCCCCCAGCTGCTGTCCAGCCCAGCTGCCACGCGGCTGCCACGGAAGCATTAGCGGTGCGCTTTCGTTTCTGTGCGTCGTTAGGGGAACTATTCAGAGGCAGCGCTGCAGTGAGTCAGGACACCTGACACGACCTTAACAGCCTATGAGAGGTGATTTTTTTTGGCCGTGCCGCACGGCTTGTGGGATCTTAGTTCCCTGACCAGGGATCGAACCCAGGCCCATGGCAATGAAAGCGCCGAGTCTGAACCGCTGGGCCGCCAGGGAAGTCCCAAAAGAAGTTTAATTTATTGATTTGTTCTTCTGTGGATTGTGCTTTTTGTGCTGTATCTAGGAAGAAATGTTTGCGTATTCAGGAAATCTTTCACTTCCTGAATTTAAGAAGCTAAAAAAGTTATTTTCATAAAGATAATTTATCTATTTGCCTCTACCTGTGCTGTGGTTCAAAAACAAGGTTTACTTCCTTTTAAAATCTCCTTTCCGTGACCTAAATGAAGGTACATCCTTCTAGGGCAGCGGTCCCCAACCTTTTTGGCACCAGGGACCGGTTTTGTGGAAGATGGTTTTTCCACGGAAGGGGGAGAGGGGATGGTTTCAGGATGATTCGAGCACACTACATTTATTGTGCACTTTATTTCTATTATCATTACATTGTAATGTATAATGAAATCATTATAAAACTCACCATAATGCAGAATCAGCGGGAGCCCTGAGCTTGTTTTCCACTTGCCACTCACTGATAGGAGTTTGATGAGTCCGCAAGCGACTGATTTATTACGTTCTCTGTGCAAACCTCTCTGCTGCTGATGATCTGTATTTGCAGCCGCTAGCGTCACCACCTCAGCTCCACCTCAGATCAGGCATTAGATTCTCGTAAGGAGCGTGCAGCCTAGATCCCTCGCACGCGCGGTTCACAGTAGCGTTCGCGCTCCTATGAGAATCTAATGCTGCTGCTGGTCTGACAGGAGGCGGAGCTCACCCGCCACTCACCTCCTGCTGTGCGGCCCGGTTCCTAACAGGGAACCCTTGTTCCCTGGTTCCCTGGTTGGGGACCCTTGTTCTAGGGTGAGTTGCTTGGTTGAAGATGAAACGCCTACCTTTTAGTAGCCAAAGAGAGCCCTATATGTGCCAGTATGGAATGACCTCTAAAATTGTAAAAAACAAGGAACACTACACTGTGTATGAAATGCAGCATATGTAAAAGGAGAGAAGGAGCTGCCTATTTGCTTTTATGTGCATAAGACATTTCTAGACGGTTACAAAAGAAACTGGTAAGAGTCGTGGCCTCTGGGAAGGGGACCTGTAGGGCTGAGAGACTGGAGTGGAAGTTGGGTCTATGCCTCTTGGTACCTTTGAATTTACTTTCTTGAGCACGTGTTCCATAGTCAAAAATACAACTCAGCTGAGACTAACTCAGAAATCAGAAACCCGACTGACTTGGGTGATGGTCTTGGCTCCGAAGTCAGCACATCTGTTTCTTCTGTGTAACCAGAGCCCTATTCCAGGGAAGGATGTTCAGGACGAAGCAAAAGGTTTACCAAAAAGTTGTCTCGTTGAGAAATGAAAATGCAAAGACTTGTACCCAAGTGTTCATAGCTGCTTTATTCCAGCCCCAAACTGGAAATCACCCAAATGTCCATCAACAATTATGAATGGATAAACTGTAGTATATCCATACAACAGAATACTAGACTGCAATCAAAAGAAACTAAACACTGCAACATGGGTGGCTGTCACAGACATTAGGCTGAAATAAGCCAGATGTGAAGGAGTGCATCTTTTACTGGACTTCTAGAACAGGCAAAGCTATTCTATGGTTCTTTTTAACCACTGAACTAATGATGGATGTTTAGGGACCTGTTGTACTCTTTTCTCTACTTGTGTATGTGTGGATTTTGTGTGAACTTTTTCATAATTGAAAATACCAAAACTAAAAACAATCATTGGCTGAGTTTGGAAGGCCAAAGCTAAGACCAAGTGCTCTCAGAGGCTGCCTTCCCCAGGCAGGAGCAGGAAGCGTTGTGTCCCCTTACCAAGCAAAGGCTTGCCTCTCCACTACCGGCTGCTATCTCAGTAGGGAGGCAGCAGCCTCCATTACCCCTCAGCCTCTCTCCCTGGGGTCTAAGCCTCCTTCCTGTGACTCTCCCCACAAGCAAGTGATGGCTTCAGGAGCTGGCTGGGACACAGGCCTGGAGCCTGTCCCAAAGGCAAAAGCACTTGCTCCGTCGTTCTTAGGTGCTTGTGCAGGGTTTTCAGAATGTTTTGGAAAAGTGTAATTTGAAGAGGCAAAGCAGTGCCCATTGTCAGCTGACAACACATGGTAACTGCAGACAGAAGAATCCATTTAGAAATCTAGGTGCTCTCTTCCTGGCCTAATTGATGGCACTTTTATCCTCTAGGACTTTACATTAGTTCCTTTACATTTCCATTCTTCAAAAAGGGAGTTGACAGTTTTGGCTAAGATTGAGAGTGAAGAGAAGTGGTGAAAATGGCAAATGTAAAGGTGGGGACAACAATGGCCTTTTCTTTCTTTAATTTTTTAAAAATGTTTATTTATTTGGCTGCGCCAGGTCTTGGCTGCAGCACGTGGATCCTCATTGCAGCACGCGAGCTCTTAGTTGCGGCATGTGGGCTCTTAGTTGTGGCATGTGGGATCTAGTTCCCTGACGGGATCGAACCTGGGCCCCCTGCATTGGGAGCACGGGGTCTTAGCCACTGGACCGCCAGGGAAGTCCCAACAATGGCCTTTTAAACTAACGTAGGGGGACTGGGTTTGGGACAGAACACTGGCCCGTTTCCAGTCTCCCAAGACAGGCATTTGAGTTGGGATTTTCGGCCTCAGGATCGATTATTTGGGGCTGCATGTCCAGGCAGGAGGTATTTTTTTCACATAAGCATACACATCAGTCTTGCTGCTCGCCTGGCTACAGCTCTTTACCTGCTGAAAATGACCCTCCTGGAAAGACTTCACTTGCCCTGAGAAGTGGCCTTGGTTTTCATGGCAGGATGACAGCTTTAGCAACTAACACCTCTCATGGAAGTGCTTTAGCCTGTACCTCTTCCCATTATTAACAAAATAAAATTAATGTTTCAGAAGCTACTGTTAACATTTCTCATACGACTTTAAAGCCTCAATGACATTTAATGGCAAAACTAAAATTAGGAATTTCAGTTTGGTGTACAAAATCCCTACAAGATAAAAACGTACCTTCTTCCATCGACAGATGAATGGATAAAGTAGATGTGGCACATATATACAGTGGAATATTACTCAGCCATAAAAAGGAATGAAACTGAGTTATTTGTAGAGAGGTGGATGGACCTACAGGCTGTCCTACAGAGTGAAGTAAGTCAGAAAGAGAAAAACAAATACCGTATGCTAACACATATATATGAAATCTAAGGGGAAAAAAATGGCTCTGAAGAACCTAGCGGGAGGACAGGAATAAAGATGCAGACGTAGAGAATGGACTTGAGGACACGGGGAGGGGGAAGGGTAAGCTGGGACGAAGCGAGAGAGTGGCATGGACATATATACACTACCAAATGTAAAATAGATAGCTAGTGGGAAGCAGCCGCACAGCACAGGGAGATCAGCTCGGTGCTTTGTGACCACCTAGAGGGGTGGGATAGGGAGGGTGGGAGGGAGACGCAAGATGGAGGGGATATGGGGATATATGTATACGTATAACTGATTCACTTTGTTATACGGCAGGAACTAACACACCACTGTAAAGCAGTTATACTCCAATAAACACGCTAAAAAAAAATGTATCTTCTAACAGTTCAGCGACGGGATTTCTCCCACCGACTCCGGCCCGAGGCCCAGAAGCCCCGGCGGCCTGGCCTCCTGCCGCGGGGCACGCGGCGCTGGTGACGCCCGCTCGGGTGCAGCTGACGGAGCTGACGGCCCCGGCCCCGCCGTCGCCGCCCCCCGCCGCCCCCCACAGGCGCGCAGCCACCCCTCCCGCCTGCAGCTCCAAGGCCGGCCTCCTTGCGCGCCTCCGGCAGGTGCGCGCCGCCCTCGCCTGAAGAGAAAGTACCCCCATCCCCGCGGCCGCTGACGGGCCCTGCATCCATCGCCGGCAGGGGGCCCCGCTCCTCCCGCCCCGCGTCCTAACGGCCTCCACGTCTCCGCCAGGCCCGGCCGCACCCAAGATCGCCGCGGAGCCGCGACTCACGGACACCCCGGGCCCAGCCAGCCGTCCTTGCAGCCGACCTTGCGGCGAGGGCGCGGCCGCCTAATCCGGCCTCGGCCAATCCGGGGCGCCGGCGCGGCCCCGGGCCGGACGTGCGCAGAAGCGCCCGCGGCCTTGTGTCCGGGCGGCGGCGGCGGCGGCCCCGATTGGCCGAGTCTGGGTCACGTGGCCCCCGCCGAGTTTCCCCTCCCCGTGCAGCCCCGCCGGAGCGCGGCAGGTTCCCGGAGCGGCCCGCAGGCGTCGCCGCTCCTCAGTGGCTGGGGGGTCCAGTCGGGGCGCGCCGCTGTGGCGGTTGTTATTTTGATGAGAAATGGAGCCGGAACACTCGTCAAATTGCACCTGCGGTCCTACCACGTCTTTTCAGTTGAGTCCCCGAAACCTGTTTAGCTTAAGCCAGTTTGAGCAGCAAGATTAAACGTCAGAGTTGAAACACAGATAGAGATAAATACTGATCAGAACGACCTGGAAAAAAAATGAATTTTTCATGTCCTAAGCTTGTGACTTAGTAAGAAAGTCTTCGAGCCGGTAGGGATTGGACTCCCATTCCTCCAGTTGGGGCTCCCCTCCCACTGTCCTCCGGCCCCCAGAGATTTGGAAGGGGACCAGGGGCCGGTGAGTGGGGGCTCGGGATGCTGACAGACCGTAGCTTTCGCGGCTGGCAGTTAGCCCACCCTCTTCCGATGACGTTCTGAGCACAAGCTCTACACCCCAAACACAGCTGGGGAATACTGACGGGGGGCAGCGGGGCGCGGTCCACCAAGAGCCCACCCCACCTGCTGTTAGCACCACCCTTCCTGAAGGGAAGAACAGGGAGCCGGGGAGAACCTGTCTCCGGGTCCAGGGGCGGGAGAAGGAGAGGGCAGGGGTGCCCTTCCTTCTCACCACACCCGCTTCCTTTCTTCGTACCTGGGGTAGAGAGCGCTCCAAGTCAAGCAACACCTATACATGGGCTTAAGTGGCTGATTCCAGGGCTAGGGCAGGGAAAGTCCAAGATGAGCCTGGCGTGTCCTGCCTTGCCAGAAAGTAAGGAAGTGCTCCGAAAAGGATGGGGACTCAGCAGCCAACCTGAAGGAGCTCCTAGTGGCCAAAGCTGGAACTATATGAGTGGCAAAATTAATAATAATGCTATTTGCTTATGAGTTACAGAATAATGTAAATATCCACGAGTCCATAGTGATATAAAGAAAGAATAAATAGGGAATTCCCTGGCACTCCAGGGTTAGCGCTCACTGCCAAGGGCCTGGGTTCAATCCCTGGTCGGGGAACTAAGATCCCACAAGCCACGCGGTGCGGCCAAAAAGAAAAAAAAAAAAAAAGAATAAATAAGTGGGGGAGGAAGGACAGCCCTTCCTTACAAAAGTATTCCAATAGATATAGTAGGAATGAGAGAGATAGAAAATCAGCATTAGGCAAACACACCACAGTAATAATTGTCCCAGGCAAGATCTACTGATGGATTCTAAGATTAGTGGGCAAAACTTTTGAGACAGATTATTGCTTCAAATATCTCCCCCAAGATAATTTTTTTAATAAATTTATTTATTTATTTTTGGCTGCGTTGGGTCTTCGTTACCACGTGCGGGCTTTCTCTAGTTGCGGTGAGCGGGGGCTACTCTTGGTTGCGGTGCGCGGGCTTCTCACTTTGGTGGCTTCTCTTGTGACAGAGCATGGGCTCTAGGCGCGCGGGCTTCAGTAGTTGTGGCACGTGGGCTCAGTAGTTGTGGCTCCCGGTTCTAGAGCGCAGGCTCAGTAGTTGTGGTGCACAGGCTTAGTTGCTCCGCGGCATGTGGGATCTTCCTGGACCAGGGCTCGAACGCTTGTCCCCTGTACTGGCAGGCGGATTCTTAACCACTGCACCACCAGGGAAGCCCCAAGATATTTTTTAATTACAAAGGGATCACAGTGGAGAGACTTGACCAAAACACCTTAACCGAGCGATGAAGGTATAGGGACTTCCCAGGTGGTCCAGCAGTTAAGACTCCATGCTCCCAATGCAGGGGGCCCGGGTTTGATCCCTGGTCAGGGCACTAGATCCCACATACCGCAGCGAAGATCCTGCATGCTGCAACTAAGACCCAGAGCAGCCAAATAAATGGATAAAAAAAATTTTTAAGTATTCTTAGTTACCTTAATAAAAAAATAAATAATTTTTTTTAAAGTGTTTAAGGTATAAGACATAATAATGTTAACACTGGGGGAAATGAGGCAAAGAGTACATGGGAAGTCTGTATACTATTTTTGCAAAGTACAAGTGGACAAGGGTGAATTTACCACTCTCTTGGACCAGGTGAGCAAGGGACCTTCAGCATCAGGGCTGACCCTTGTGGCTCAGGAAGGCACGAGCTGGTGAGATGCTGGGATGAATGTGGTTCTGTGGAATCTCAGCCGCCCAACCTGTCTCTACTGGCTTGGCAGGTACCAATGCCCTGAGCAGGGACAAACTCGGCAAGTTGGAGGAACAGCAAGGAGACAAGTCAGGGAGCTTACGAATGATCGAGAGGAAGACGGTAGGAGGCAAGATTGGACAGACGGCAAGAGTCAGACGTCAGGACCACATCAGGTGAGGGTAGAGAACATATTCTCACTTACCCCTTCACGTCTCGTCCCACCTCCATTTATTATAATTCTATTATTCTTGTAGGTTTTCCTCGAGTACCTGTGTGGCGTTAAACAATATACAATCCTTAAATCTCTATATCTTGTCCCGCCAGCTTCGGACGGTATCGCTATCCTTTCCCCCAAGGGAAGACAGGAGTCCTGTCCTTTCCTCTGCCTCTCCGCCTTCCACCCTCCTCCCAACTCCCATCACCCAGACTTTTACTTGTACGTTGTCAAGATTGCTCTTTACGGTTAGAACAGATTGAAAATGCTTTTTCATGCTTTGCTTGTAGATCGTAGAAGCCCCCACAGCCTGCCTTTTTCCCTGCGGTTGTCTGTCCCAGAGCCCCTGGCCTCTTTGCTGTCAGGCCCGCTGCCCGACGTTCACTGCGGACATCACCCATGGCCCACTGGTCCCGTGCTTCTCCTGTTCTTGGTTTCTGGCTTCGTATGCTGAAGTACGTTATAAGCACATCCTCAGAAAGGGATGTCTTTGCATATCTAAAAAGGCCTTTAATTTGCGTTCATAACTTGGCACCGGTTTCTAGATTCCAAATTTTTCCTCAGGATTTTGAAGGCACAGCTCTATCATTATCTTGCAGTTGACAGTTTGACGGTCATTCCTTTGGAGGAGTCACTGGAATTTTATCTCCAGATGCTTTTAAGATGTCTCTTTATCCCTAATACTCTGAAATTTCACAAGAACAAGTCTAGATGGGGATTTTTTTTTTCATTCACCCTGATCTGTGCTTGAGGGGCCCTTTCATTTTCTACAATTTTTTGTTTGTTTGTTTGTTTGTTTTTAAGAACTTTCTCTCTGTTTTCTCTATTCTCTAATTCTGGAACTTCTGTGTACATGAAGTTGAACATCCTGGACCATCCTCCACAGCTCCATCATTTCTCACCTATTTTCTTCTCCTTTTCCTCCTCTTTTTCTTTTTGGGTTGTTTCTTCTATGTCCTAAGATAATTATTTGGCTTTATTTTCTAAGTATTCTATTGACCTTTTTATTTTCACCATTTACTTTTTAAGTCTCTGGGTTTTGTTGTTTTTGTTTTTGGCTGCGTTGGGTCTTTGTTGCTGCGCGCGGGCTTTCTCTAGTTGCGGCGAGATGGGGCTACTCTTCATTGTGGTGCGCAGGCTTAGTTGCTCCGCGGCACATGGGATCTTCCCGGACCAGGGATCCACCCCGTGTCCCCTGCATTGGCAGGCGGATTCTGATCCACTGCACCACCAAGGGAAGTCCCAAGTCTCTTTTTCTTTAAGTGAATTTTATTCAAATTTAATTTACATACAATGAAATGGTCCCATTTTAAGTGTATATTTTGATGAGTTTTGACAAATATATACAGTTGTGTAATTACCATCACAATCAAGATATAGAATATTTCCATTACCCCCAAAAGCTTTTTGGTACCCTTCCCAGTCAAACCCCACTCCACAGCCAGGCCCTGGGCAGCCACTGATCTGCTTTCTGACATTACAGATGACAATGTCATTTCTATATTGTCATGCTCAACACAGTGTTGTTGAGACTTATCCACACTTTTGCATGTATCAGTTATTCATTCCATTTTTATTGCTGAGTCGTATTCCGTTGTATCACAATTTTTTACCTGTTCGTCAGTTGAGGGACGTTTGGGTGCTTCCAGTTCGGTTTTGAATAATGCTGCTAGAAATGTTCGTGTACAAGTCTCTGCATGGACATACGTCTTCATTTTGCCTGGGCGAATGCCGAGGGGTGGAATCGCTGGATGGCATAAAAAGTGTAGGCTTAACTATATTATAAACTGCTGAGCTGTTTTCCAGAGTAGTTGTAACATTTGACGGTCCCACCAGAAGTGTATGAGAATTCCATTCACCCTGAATGGAACTGAATCTTTCCCATCACTCGATGTGGTCAGATCTTACTTGGTTATTCCAGCTAACTCAGTTTCCTTGACAGGCCTCTCCTCTAAATAGAAAGGTTGACGGGAGTGTCCTGTCCAAGGGTAAGGGTTACCAGGTGCCGGACCGATGGAGGAATTCCTTGGGGAGCCCCGCCCCACTCTAAAAGCACCAAGCAGTTTGCTTGATTTGTTTGGAGAAGAGAAATCTGGCTTCTGGACCAGCGAGCCAGGCCAGCTGCCAGTTGCTCTGTGGCCTGCACTTGGGAGGGAACAGTTGTTCCGCCCAGAGCTCTGGTTAATCCCCGGTGCCAGCCCCACCCCGAAGCTGAGCCTCCGAGACCAGGACAGACAAGCCCCCGCCTCTGCCCAGGCCACCCCAGCCCCCTCCCCACCCCCGTGCCTATTCTGGGGTGCTGCTCCCTCGACCACTCTTCTAACTGCTTTTCTCCTTGCCCAGATTTGCTGAATGCTCTCATCTACTGACGCCTCCCGTCCCCACCCACCTCCTTTCTGTGCTTCTCCACTAATCCTTTCAAGGAAGCCTTAGGTGAGAAGAGGAGAAACTGCCTGTGCTCAGTTCTTCTCTGCACTGAGAGCTTGACTTCTGTCTGTGGACGGAGAAGAATGTCCACGGGCATCCTAGGTGGAGAAGCAGACTGCAAAGCGGCATATACAGGGTGCACTTCTATAAAAATGTACGCATATGTACACAGAAAGTGACAGAACAGACATAAAAATGTTTACAAAAGTTACCTCTGGGTGATGGGATCAAAGTGATCTATGGGTTTTAAAAAAATTTTTAAATACTTTCTTATGTTTTCTAAACTGTGGTTATGAGTGTGGCAGTTTGCATAGTGGCTAAAGCCTCAGGCTGTGGGGTTGCACAGATCTGGATATGGATTTTCAAATGGAGGGGGATGAAGGCACAGGAGGGGACTGACCTCGAGTCCCTGATGTGACAGGAAAGTTCTTGTAAACCAGCCACAACTTATTTGTCTCTCCAAAGCCACAGATGGTCAGTAGCCACGGCAGCAGCTTGGGGACGCATTGTCCCTTCATGCCCTGTGGAGCTGAGTAAAGTGACATTTCCGCATTCTGAGATTGGAACTAAGATTTTGCTAAGAGATGTGTCTCCTGCCCTGACAGAGTAGAGCTGACCCTTCAGATCTCACCCCAATGAGACCCATGCGATCCTGGCAACAAAACACTGTTCTTCCAGCTCTTAGCTGCTTTGATTGGAAGAAAGGAGTTTCAAATTGTCTTCTTGATGTCTGTGAAGAGTTTAATGAGACTGCAGAATACATAAAACAAAGATTGTCATTATCTTGTCCACAAACTCAACTGTGCTTATCCGTCTGCGTGTTTGGTGCCAGTGCAAAGGTAAACTCTGGCAAACTCCGTCAGTCAGTGATCTTTTTTTTTTTTTTAATTTATTTTTTATTATTTTATTTTTGGCTGCATTGGGTCTTTGTTGCTGCGCACAGGCTTTCTCTACTTGCGGCAAGCGGGGACTACTCTTCGTTGCTGTGTGCGCGGACTTCTCATTGCGGTGGCTTCTCTTGTTGCGGAGCATGGGCTCTAGGCGCGTGGGCTTCAGTAGTTGTGGCGCACGGGCTTCAGTAGTTGTGGCTCGCAGGCTCTAGAGTGGAGGCTCAGTAGTTGTGGCGCCCAGGCTTAGTTGCTCCGTGGCATGTGGGATCTTCCCGGACCAGGGCTCGAACCTGTGTCTCCCACATTGGCAGGCGGATTCTTAACCACTGCGCCACCAGGGAAGTCCGGTCAGTGACCTTCTTACCAAAGAAATGAACAGACTTTAGCTGCTAAGCGTCCTCCAGCCCTTACACACAACCCTGCCCATAAAGGTGAGATCTGCCTACCTGCAATGTTGGGCTTTTCATAAGGAAAGTTTGGGTCACCTTTCACTTTCCTCTGAATATGCAGAAGCAAGGAGATTTCTGACCATAGAAATGGAAGCAGAAGCCTCTCAGATACTTCCTACAAGATACCTGTCGTTGTTGGCGGTCAGAGAGAAGACGTGCACGTGCTGGTTGCCGTCAAAGCCTGTCGCTCACGGTGCAGGAAAGGAGTGCCCTCCTCTAGTCTGGAAATACCTGAGGGATGAGAACGGACTCAGGGCCTACAGGAAGACAGAGGTTCATATGCTTTTCTCCAGCCGGTTGGAGGGTCTTTGAAGAGGCCACATGTGGATGAACTGGCTGCACCTGGTTGTGTGATGGTCTGTGTAGATTGTGACAGTGACTCACCACAGGCAAAAACACTCCCTGTATGACAACAAATGCTTCAGAACTCAAAAGAATCCCACTTTGATTTCAAATCTCAGTTACCTCTGCCTTACAGCCACATCCCCGAGAAGGAGAGGTTTACCTTACGGAGACTTCCAGTACGCTTCGGGGCGTTTAAGGATGGACATTTGAGACATGGGAGCCTGTGTGATAAACTCACAGATGCAAAGGACCTGATGCATAAACAGCCGGTCACCAGGATATGTCTGCGGCCACCAGGAGGGTGGGCACCTTTTGAGAACGGGAACGGGTCCCCACAAGTCTAAGCCCTGATGCTGTCAGGACGTCGTCATCACATGGATGACCCTGGGAGTCCGGGTGTCGTGGCTTCAGGAGAACAGGGCTGCCAGTCAGCGTGAAGTGTACGTTTGTCTGCGTCCCATTTCCTGCTGCATGAGAGAAGGGTGTCCCCAAAGTTCAGAGAAGTGTCGTCAGAGAGGGACAGGAGGAGGGACAGCGCCCTACTCACCACGACAGAAAGATCCACGTCGTGGTCCAATTGATTAGTCCTATCGTGTTTGCAACCTCCCTTTAAAAAGTCTCGCATTAAAACAGATCCATGGGAATTCCTTGGTGGTCCAGTAGTTAGGACTCCAAGCTTTCACTGCCATGGGCCCAGAGTCAATCGCTGGTCGGGGAACTAAGATCCCACAAGCCACGTGGTGCAGCCAAAAAAAAAAAAAAAAAAAAACCACACAGATCCAAATACTGATAAACATACTGACGAGTGAATCTCCAGGGAATCATGCCGAGTTTAAAAAGCCAGCCTCGGGGCTTCCCTGGTGGCGCAGTGGTTGAGAATCCGCCTGCTAGTGCAGGGGACACGGGTTCGAGCCCTGGTCTGGGAAGATCCCACATGCCGCGGAGCAACTAGGCCCGTGAGCCACAACTACTGAGCCTGCGTGTCTGGAGCCTGTGCTCCGCAACAAGAGAGGCTGTGACAGTGAGAGGCCCGCGCCCCGCGATGAAAAGTGGCCCCTGCTTGCCGCAGCTAGAGGAAGCCCTCGCACAGAAACGATGACCCAACACAGCCAAAAAAAAAAGCCAACCTCAAAAGCTGACATACCGTATACCATTTATATAACGTTGTTTAAAAAATATTTATTGATTTATTGATTTATTTGGCTGTGCCGGGTCTTACTTGCGGCATGTCGGATATTTATTGCAGCGTGCGGTACCTTTCGTTGCAGCATGTGGGCTCTTAGTTGTGGCATGCATGTAGGATCTGGTTCCCTGACCAGGGATCGAACCCGGGCCCCCTGCATTTGGAGTGTGGAGTCTTAACCACTGGACCAGCAGGGAAGTCCCTATACAACATTTCTGAAATGACAAAACTTCAGGAAAGGAAGGCAGGCTAGTGGTTTCCAGGGGCTAGGGACAGGCGGTGGAAAGGGGTGGGGGCTGCAGAGGGCACAGGAGAGATCCCTGGGGAGCTGAAACCTCCCAGCATCTTCACTCCTGGTTACACGAGTCTGGACACCTGTGCCCCACGTTGGGAGCAGCCTTCATTCTGGCCCATCTGGCTCCTGGGTCACTATTTTCATGCTGCCCTTTCCCCTTGGAATGGTTAAAGCCCCCAAGCAGGTGGATTTTATAATCAGTGGGAGGATTTCATCCACAGGAGGTACCTCGGGGAGGCTGCTTTCCAGAAGCCACAAAATTGTACTAAAATTCACATAACATTTACCATCTTAACCATTTTTCAGTGTCCAGTTCAGGGGTATTAACAATATTCACATCGTTGTGCAACACCACCACCGTCCGTCTCCAGAACTTTCTCATCTTCCCAAACTGAGACTCTGTCCCCATTCAACACTAACCCCCATCCCCCTCCTCCAGCCCCTGGTGCCCACCCTCCTCCTTTCTGTCTCTGTGAGCCTGACTGCTCCAGGGCCCCTCCCCCTGAGCTGGGCCCTCCACATGCCCGCCAGTACTCGGTGCTGTCCACTCTGGTTGCTGCCAATCTGATGGGGGTAGAGTGGTATGGAGTTACTTGAATTTGCATTTCTCTGATTACTAATGGGCTGAAGCGACTCTATATTATATTCTTGTCATGCATTTGTTTCTTTTTCTGTGGATTGCCTGTTCCCATCCTTTGCCCATTTTCCTATTGCATTCCTCTTTTTCTTGTTGGTTTGCAGGAGCTCCTTGTATATTCTAAACAGTAACTCCTTGTCTTTTAAAGATGGCAGATATCTTCTGACCTGTCATTTGTCTGCTGGCTTGTTCACGGTATCTTTATTGAGCAGACATCTTTCATTTTGATGTAATCAGATCCATCAGTGTTTCATCATAAGGTCTGTGCTTTTGAGGTTTAAGAAATCTTTCCCCACCCCTGGGAAACAGAGCCTCCTTCATTATTTTCTTTTGACATCGTAGTGTTCCTTTTTTTTTTTTTTAATTTAATTTTTTTATTTATTTAATTTTTGGCTGTGTTGGGTCTTTGTTGCTGCTCGCGGGCTTTCTCTAGTTGTGGTGAGCGGGGGCTACTCTTCGTTGCGGTGCGCAGCCTTCTCATTGTGGTGGCTTCTCTTGTGGCAGAGCATGTGCTCTAGGCACGCGGGCTTCAGTAGTTGTGGCTCGCGGGCTTCAGTAGTTGTGGCTTGCGGGCTCTAGAGCGCAGGCTCAGTAGTTGTGGCGCACGGGCTTAGTTGCTCCGCGGCATGTGGGATCTTCCCGGACCAGGGCTCGAACCCGTGTCCCCTGCATTTGCAGGCGGATTCTCAACCACTGCGCCACCAGGGAAGCCCCCGTAGTGTTCCTTTCATTTAGGTGTTCATTCATCTGGAATCTAGTTTTATTTCTTTAAAAATAAAATTTCAATGAGAAAACGGCAAAATATTAGTAGTTGTTAATTTAGGACAGTGGAGTCAGGGTGCATATTACTGTACTTTTTCCATAGTTTAACATTTCTAAACTTCTAAAATTTCTAAAAATTTCTCAGTATTTTGTGCAAAATACAGGTTAAGTCAAATAAGAAAACAATTTACAATGCGCCTACTTGGATAGAATCACTGGCAATTTTCTGTGCCGTGTGTGTGTGTGTGTGTGTGTGTGTGTGTGTGTGTGTGTGTGTCTATACACACATGGAATCATATAGAACCTACATTTTTCAGTTAACAGCTTGTCATTTCCTGAGTACATTTCATGCCCCGTCTGCACATATGACACTGTGAGCGCTGTTTTCTTTTTCAAGGAAAACTAGCTTTGTTCTTGGAGTTTTCTCTTCCCTCCTGTGATTTAACTCCATAAGACATAAGGTTCCAGGTTAACTTCCTGCACTGTGATTGTCTCACTCCAACTACCTGTCACCTGAAGAATTCTTTTGTTTTTCCATCTAGAAACCAGTGTTTCCACCCATTTTGCTTTCTTGAATAGTGAATTCTCACTCAGTAAGCAGAAGACACACGCACAAACACACGTATCTGTTGCGCAAGGCTCTTCCCACTGGAAAGTAGGTGTGTCAGGTGGGCAGCAAACTTGATTTTCAGTGGTGGATCCCGACACCTACTAAGTACAGGGCACACAGTAGGCATCCAGTAAACATGTTAAATTAATGCAGTCCCAATAAGAAGGAAGACTGGGAGTAAGTGCCCAAGAAGCTGTCCAGGTGAGCACGCTGGGGTCAAAGTCAAGGGGCACAGGTGGGCCAGGTGAGCGGGGAAGACTTCGTGGAGTAGGAGGCCCACAGCAAGAGGGTGAGGGAAGGCAGAGAGCATGGGAGCGGGGCCAGCACGGCGAGGGGAGGGAGGACTCCCGATGCCCCTGGCGGTGCCTATGGGGAAGTCTCTTCCTGCTCGGGCCTCGGCCTCCAGAGGAGCAGGGCTGGGTGCTCTCCAGGTGACTGTGGCCGTGCTGAAGGGCCCGGAGCAGCTGCAGTGCCAGGTGAACTCATTCACACCCACCCACCGGCACAGACCAATACCAACCAGCTGAAGCCGGCAGAAGCCAGCACAAACGAGATGCAAGTGGTCAGGGTGGGCGCAGTCCCTCCAGAGAAGACCTCCAGGCGCTCACCTGAGTCGGCACCAGGGGGGTCTGTCCCTGGTTGCAGCCTCTTTCCCCGCAGGTGGAGGAGACAAGAGCAGGGAGAGTCATGGGTTTCCTTCCCTCACTGTGTGCTGGAGGTGGGGGGCTGGCAGCTACTGCTTCCTCCATCAGGGCATCTTGTCCTGCTTGTTTCCTCTTGCTGGTGAGTGTTCTAAGGGACTGTTTCTGTTGTTTTTTTGCCAGGGACATTTCCCCGTCCCCCCGTGTCCCCCCACCTCCCCCCGCCGCTCCCCACTCCCCAGCCCGGAGGCCTAAATGGTGAGCCCAGCCTTGGTGCCCACCTTCACCAAGGCTGAGAGGCATTCAGATTCCGGATTCTGAGCTGGGGTGGGAGCGGGTGGGGCTGAAGTGATTTGAGAGGCTGCTGGCCTTGCCTCGCACCGCCACCGGCCCAGGATGGGAAGCACGGGCTTCTACCCTCAAAGGCTTGTTCGTGCCTTTCCCGATGCTGCCTGCCATCCTCTGCTGTTCCTCTCAAACTTGGCGGGACCCTCAGGATTTCGTGAGCTTCCTTTCACCATGTACTGGGGGTCCCATGGAGCCCCGCCAGTATCTTGTCCCCTCCTTTGGCCTTATGGCACGTGGCTCTGCACCCTTCCCTGTTCGTTGTTGCCGGTGAAATATCTTTTCTTCTTTTGAGCTGGTCTTGGTCATTTCGTAATTATCGGGAGGAAGAAGATTGATTCTGTGATCTGCCTTCCCTGTGGAATCCTTACCCAGAAGTGTCCGCGGATGTCTACACTGCTGTCCGCTAGAAACACCATGAGTGCCACCTATGAAATCTCACATTTTCTAGTAGCTGCATTAAAAACGCAGAGAGAAACAGATGAAATTAATTTGATAATGTTTTATTTAACCAACATATCCAAAATATTACAACTTAACACATAAGCAATATTTTAAAATATTAGTGAGGTATTTTACCTTCTTTTTCATACTTAGTCTTCAAAATTCTGTTTTATACACACACAGCTCGCCTCAGTTCGGGCTAGCCACGTTTCCAGTGATCAACAGTTACATGTGGCCAGTAGCTACTCTAGACAACACAGGCCTAGACTTCATCCGGATCTTTATTCTCCTCAGTCCAACCCCGCCCTCCCAGGCAACACTCAAAAGACACAACCTTCTCTCCTCTCTCTGCCAATGCTCCTGATGAACACCTACCCTGCTTATGAAACACCTACCGGCATCTGTAAAATTTATACCAGGGATGAGACTTCCTACAAGCTCAGCTAAAGACACAGCCCCTGTGCTGTGAGTTAATAAGCTAAGAGAAGAAAAAGGCCATCCTTTTTCTTCATAAACCCTACAAGGACAGCCAGCTAACATCGCATTAGTCCATTGCCATTACTGTAATAAATATGTTCTCATTAAAATGGCCCTTGCAACTGGTTTTTCCTTTGCAGCGCTGGAAGTCTTTTCCTGAGCGGGCAATGTGGTAGGCTCTTCCCGCCCTCACCTGCCCTCTAACCCGCTGGAGCCCCGTTTCCTCTTTTGTAAAGTAGGATCATAATAGCTTCTTTATCTACCTGGCAAGTCCGTTGTGAAACTCCAAGAGATAGTAAAGGGCAGGGCTCAGCCACTGCAAAACCCCACCCAAAAGTGGCCTGTTGTTATCTGTGTGGTCCGTGGGTGGAGGAGCGTGCAAGTCAGGAAGGCGCAGGTGTCCTCGGCAGGCCCCGGGGCAGCAGCCGGAGGGCCCAGCTCCGCCACCTCCCGCCTCGGAAGAGCGCACTTGCGGCCCGGCGCGCACACCTGGGGACGCGGGCGGAGCTCGGAGACCGCACAGGTACTGGGTGTTGGGGGCGGGGGCTCGAGAACAGCCACGGAGCGCAGGGACGGGTGTTGCAGTGATGGCGGCCACGGCGCGGGACGGCCTGGCTGTTGCCGGCCCAGACCGGGGTCCTCCTGAGACCGGCATCCTCCTGAGACCGGCGTCCTGCTCTGAACACAGACCCTCCCTGAGAGTGGGGCCCCTGCGCCCCTCCTCCCGGCTCTCTCGCCCCGCCCCCTTCGCGCCGCGCACCGCCTCGGAGCCCCGCCCATTTCCCCGCCCCACGGCTCGGCAACAGTTCTCGATTGGCTGGGCGCCTAGGTAGGCCGCCTCCGCATTGGCCGAGGAGCTCCGAGTGGCGCGCCCGTGATTGGTGGACGTCCGCGTTTCTCCCAGGCGCGGCGCGCGATTGG
Organism: Balaenoptera borealis; assembly: GCF_965194805.1. Classification (NCBI taxonomy): domain Eukaryota; kingdom Metazoa; phylum Chordata; class Mammalia; order Artiodactyla; family Balaenopteridae; genus Balaenoptera; species Balaenoptera borealis. Next base: position 88,611,683 of record NC_138872.1, on the reverse strand, counting down.
CTGGCAGAGGCACAGTCTGCGGGGCCTGGGCGGTGCAGACGAGGCCTCAGGCGGCGGTTGCTGGGGGGAGCGACAGCGGCGGCGCGAGGCAGGTGAGCGGCAGCCAGGGGCCGGGGCCCGGGCGTCCCTCGTGGCGGGCGCGGGCGCGGGCGCGGGCGGGTCGCGGCCCCCGCTAGGGCCGCCAACGGCCGCGGCGTTTCAGCCCCGCTGCCCCCGCGCCCCCTCTCAGCCCGGCGTCGCCGCCCCGGCGCCTCAGTCCCCTCCCCCTCAGCCCGCTCCTCCTCAGTCCGCTGCCCCCAGGCGCCCTCTGCCTCACCCGGTCCTTCTTCAACGCCCCCGCGCCCCCTCCCCAACCCGGGCGCGCCCCCGTCAGCTCCCCTCCCCCCACCACGGCGCCCCCTCCCCGGCCCGCCGACCCCTGCCTGCCGGCACCCGGCGCGGCCCCGGGACGTCGCACCCCACGCCGGCTGCCCGGCTCGCGTGCCCAGGCTCGGCGCTCTGCCCGGGGGTCGCGCGTGCCCGCCGCTGCCCGCGGAGGCCGCTGACGTCGGGCGGGCCCAGCTCGGTGCCGGGTCCTGTGCCAGGTCCTCCGTGCACGACCCGTTCCCTCGCTCCGCCCTCCCAGCTCGGAAACGTGAGCGGTTCGGGTCTATTTTCGTCCATTTCGCTGGACTCCTCAGAGTTCCTTTAAGTCTGGAAACGCGGGACGGTTGGGTAGTTCTGGGGAATTTTCTCAGCTTATTTGGTTTGACAGTTTTCTCTTCTTTTTTCTTAATCTTTTTTCTGTGTGTTTTGGAAATGCTACTGTACTGGGGCACTGGACCTCTTGGACCGGTTTTCTATTTTTTCATCTTTCTCTCCCATTTTCCAGCTTTGTCTTCTTGTTCGAGTTTTAGATTCTTCAGTTTTCTAACTTATGTGTTGAGCGTTTTATTTGGGCCATCAGAGTTTAAATTTCCCAGAGGTTTTTGGTGGTTATTGTTTTTCCTCTAAAATTTAGTAACATGTTCTTGTTTCTAAATGCCGTGGCGTCGCAGTCTCCGTCCGTGGCCCAAGTGTTCGCTGGCTTGAGCCCGCCTGTCCTGAAACGTCAGGTGATCTTGGTTGAACTCGCTTAGCCGAGAGCGGGACCCTGCCCAGCCCTTGGGAAGTTCTCTGCACCTGCGCTGGTCCTGTCACTGTTGGCTAGGAAGACGGGTGGGGTTACCTCGAGGGACGCTCCGTGTCATTGTCTTCAGGGCCTTTTACTGGACTTGTTAGATTCCCAAAGACGGGCTTTCCAGCCTCCTGCCTCGTTTTAGAAGTCGGGTAGAAGAGTGGGGCTGTGGCCTCCACAGATGAGCAAGGAAGTGCTCACTTATCCCCCTTTACAGGAATGCATTCTAGAACTCAGCTGTGCCTCTTACCCTCTGGTCTAGAGAGCCCTTGGCTTTATGCCCCAGTCTTTTTTCGGCGGAGGCAGGAAGGGGATCCATGCAGAGTAGCTAACTGCTTTTTTTTAAATTGTGGTAAAAATACACAACATAAAATTTACCTTTTTAACCTGTACTGTTCCTTGGCATTAAGTGTGTTCACAGTGCTGTGCGACCATCCCCACTGTCTAGTTGCACAACTTCTTTTATCACCCTGGATGGAGACCCTGTGCCCATTAGCAGTCGCTCCCCCTTATCCGCTGCGCCTAGCCTCTGGCAACAGCTCGTCTTTCTTCTGTCTCTGTGAATGTGCCTGTTGTGGATTTTTTATGTAAATGGATTCATACAGTATGTGGCCTTTTGTGTTGATTCTTTCACTTAGCATAATGTTTTTAAGGTTTATCCATGTTGTAGTGTGTGTCAGAACTTCATTTTTCTTTACAACCGAATAATATTCCACTGTATGAATATATCCCAATTTGCTTATCCATTCATCTGTTAGTGGACATTTGAGTTGTTTCCACTTCTTGCCTATTATGAGTAATGCTGCTATGAACATTTGTATACAAGTTTTTGTTTGAGCACCTGTTTTCATTCTTGCGGTATATCTTGATAACTAGGAGTGGAATTGCTGGGTCACATGGTAATTCTATGTTTAACTTACAGAGGAACCACCAAACTGTTTTCTACAGTAGCTGCACCATTTTACATTCCCACCAACAGTGTGAGAGGGTCCCGATTTCTCCATATCCTCTCCAACACTTATTTTCCATTTCGTTTTATTATGGCCATCCTAGTGGTTGTGAGGTGGTGTCTCATTTTGATTTTGATTTGCATTTCCTTAATGACTGATGATGTTGAGCAACTTTTTATGTACTTGTTGGCCATTTATATAGTTTTGGAGAAATGTCCATTCCAGTCCATCGTCCATTTTTTAATTGGGTTGTTTGTCTTTTCGTTGAGTTGTAAGAGTTCTTTATGTCTCCTAATACTACACCCTTATCAGATACATGATTTGTGTGTACTTTCTTTCATTATTTGGGCTGTCTCTTCGCTCTGTTGATAGTGTCCTTTGATGCACAAAAGTTTTAATTTTGATGAAGGCAAATTTATCTATTTTCTCTCTTGTTGCTCATGCTTTTGGTGTCATATCTAAGAAACTGTTGCCAAATCCAAGGTTGTGAAGGTAAATCTCTATGTTCTTTTTTTTTTTAATATTTAAATATTTATTTATTTTTGGTTGCGTTTGGTCTTTCTTTGTTGCTGCACGCGGGCTTTCTCTAGTGGCGAGTGGGGGCTACTCTTTGTTGCGGTGCACAGGCTTCTCGTTGCGGAGCACGGGCTCCAGGCACGTGGGCTTCAGTAGTTGTCGCACGCGGGCTCAGTAGTTGTGGCTCACGGGCTCTAGAGCAGAGGCTCAGTAGCTGTGGCACACGGGCTTAGTTGCTCCGCGGCATGTGGGATCTTCCCGGACCAGGGCTCGAACCCGTCTCCCCTGAATTGGCAGGCGGATTCTTTTTTTTTTTGGCTGTGTTGGGTCTTTGTTTCTGTGCGAGGGCTTTCTCTAGTTGCAGTGAGCGGGGGCCACTCTTCATCGCGGTGCGTGGGCCTTTCACTGTCGCGGCCTCTCTTGTTGTGGAGCACAGGCTCCAGATGCGCAGGCTCAGTAGTTGTGGCTCACGGGCCCAGTTGCTCCGCGGCATGTGGGATCTTCCCAGACCAGGGCTCGAACCCGTGTCCCCTGCATTGGCAGGCAGATTCTCAACCACTGCGCCACCAGGGAAGCCCCCTGGCAGGCAGATTCTTAACCACTGCACCACCAGGGAGGTCCGAGGAATTGTTTTCTTAATTTCTTTTTTAGGTTGTTCATTGCTAGTAAATAGAAATACAGCTTATTTTTGTGTGTTTATCTTGTATCCTACAACTTTAACTTTGTTTAATTTGTTTATTAGTTCTAATAGTTTTTTGTGAATTCTTTAGGATTTTTTGTATATGAGACCATGTCATCTGTGAATAGAGGTAGTTTTACTTCTTCCTTTCCCAGTTTGGTTTTTCTTTTTTTTTTTGGCTGCATTGGGTCTTCGTTGCTGCACGTGGGCTTTCTCTAGTTGTGGTGAGCGGGGGCTACTCTTCGTTGCAGTGTGTGGGCTTCTCATTGTGGTGGCTTCTCTTGTTGCAGAGCGCAGGCCTCAGTAGTTGTGGCACACGGGCTCTAGAGCGCAGGCTCAGTAGTTGCGGCACACTGGCTTTGTTGCTCCGCGGCATGTGGGATCTTCCCGGACCAGGGCTCGAACCCATGTCCCCTGCATTGGCAGGCGGATTCTTAACCACTGTGCCACCAGGGAAGTCCTTCCTTTCTACTTGGGATGCCATCTATTTCTTTTTCTTGCCTAATTGCTCTGGCAATTCCAGTACAGTCTTGAATAGCAGTGGTGAAAGCGATGTCCTTGTTTTGTTTCTGATTTTAGGGGAGAGCTTTCAGCTTTTCACCATTGACTGTGGTGTTAGCTGTGGGTTTTAGTAAATGCCCTTGCCTGATTGAGGAAGTTCTCTTCTATTTCTAGTTTGTTGAATGTTTTTGTCATGAAAGAGTTGGATTTTAACAGGTGCTTTTCCTGTACCAGTTGAGATGATCACGTGGTTTTGCCTAACTGCTTCTTAAACAGACTTTCATCATTTGACTTGTCCTGTATTTTGATTCCACTCTACATCCTTACTCCCAAATGTTCACAGATGTCACTATCTTAAGCCTTTGGGGTTCTGTGGTGAAAATTGGGTTATTTCTAAGTGTTCCTCATTGCAGGCTTATCAGCTTTTTCTGGCCTAAGTCAGTTTTCATTCATCCATTTGCTTTCTAGTTTTTGAGTTTCTTGCTTTTGTTTTTTCTCCCTTTCAATAAATGCCAGGCACTTTTGGTAGAGGTGGTGATAGGATGAAACCATCCTTCAGCATTGTAGCACCTGCCCTTACCTCAATATTTCAAGGTGAGGTGAGAGCCCAGGGAATTGCAGGGCATTTCTTAGGGCCCACTGCTGATTCAGGCTAAGTGTCCTGAGCACATCCCAAATTTGAGCACCCACACTGGGGTTTGCAGGGCAGTGGGAAAAAGACAGTGATGCCAGCCAAGCACAAGTGGTGTTGCTGTGACTATTTTGGTGGGTAGTTGTGCTCAGTGCCACCTGCAGGAAGGTTGCAGTATTATTTTGTTGATTGAAAACACCTTCATTTTCTTCCTCCTCTTCTTCCTAAATTTGGAACTCATTGCTATTTTGGACAGCTTAGCCCACTCGATTTCCAGTTAGAAGAGACTAGGCCTGCTGCATTTGAAACTGTTTACTTCCTTTGGGCCAAAATAAACTTAGGATTGATAGAGGAAAAGTACAGACCATGATGTTGCTGTTTATAACATGCTATTTATTATAATCACATGCTGTAATTGACTCTACTTCGTTAAGTGGCTTGTGTGGTTCATTAGTCAGTTTTGTAGTTTGAATTATATCTGTAATAGTGCTTGTTAGTTGGGTGCTTTGTTTTTCATTTAGTCGCATAGGGGCATTCAGTGAATGGTCACTGGCTGCGAATTTTAGTTGAGGAACTAAGAACCATGTGACAGACGGTTTTAGACATTTGTGCAGAATAAAACTGCAGGTGCCAGACTTCAGTAGTGTGAGAGTGATCAAGTGTAGATCAGTGATTCCCATTGGGGCATGAGGGGCTCCCCAGGGGCATGTATGGCTTGAAAACAAAGCAGTGCTTTGCCTAGTTGCTTTGGTCTTAAGTCATTCTACTTGCTTATTTGATCTTTATGTAACATTATTGGAAGATGGGAGCTATATGTAGAATATGAAAAACATCAATTTAAAGGTTTCTTTACTTGCTATTTATGCTGCAAAGCTTTTTAGTACTGGAGAGTGCTCACTTTTAGCCCGGTACTTCACACGTGGGAGGACAGAGCATTAAAGGGTGATCTCAGAAATGGTGTGGATTAACTGTTTACATTTATAGTAGAAATAAAATCCTGTAATTGTTGTTTCTAATTGTTCCCAATTATAGTTGGAAATGAAACAGAATGGACGCGACTGTTCTGATTAGATGAGGAAATGTAAGAAGTGCTTCAAATTCATTAGAAGGAGTAAGGAGGCCAAATACGTGGGACCCTCACTGATCGTCATGAATTCATCTAGCACTTGGGGCATGGTTTTTCCAGGACGTTGTCAGACGTGCAGCGACAGAGGGATGAGGGGAACCCAAGAACATTTTCAGGTTGAAGGCAAAGCAACATGATAGCGATAAGTTCTCCCATTTCTCTGGGCACTTATGAGATGTTCATTGGTTCTGCAAGTCAGGGTTAGCGCCTACCCTCAGAGAGTTCATGGTCTAGTTGGAGAGAAAGACTGTTTAATAAGCAAATATTACAATTTCTGTTAAGTGGTAAATGCCAGGGAGCACTAAAATTGGCACCTAACTTGGATATGTGAGTTGGGGGCATCCAGGAGAGCTTCCTGGAGGTGGTATCTCAGGTATAGCCTAAGGATGAGTAGAAGTTAGCTGGGAGTGATTGGGGTGGAAAGAGAACAAGGGATTGGGGAATCAGGAATCAGGAGGGCATCCCAGACAAGGAGAGAGCACAGGAACAGTATGTAAATGGGGTGGGGGGAGAGGGTTACCTGAGGCCAGGTTCTCAGTGAAGCTGCGATATGGGTGGTGGGAGATGGAGAAGTGGGGCATTGGACAGAGGGTTTACTTGCAGGTGCTGGGAAGCCGTGGTGGGATCTGAAGGGAGGGAGATGGTCAGGTCTCTTTTTAGGTGGACTGTTCTGGCAGTTTTCTGGCTTGAGGAGGCAAGACTGGAGACAGGTAAATTAAGGGCGCTCCCTCACAGGAAGCCAGCCGGAGATGGTGCAGCAGGGGACCAGCTGGAGGGAGGGTTGCTGCTGTTCTGAAGAGGGGGGAGCAGTTGGATGCATTGAATTTAGTTACTTGTTGGTGACTTGCAGAAATGCTCCACGAGAAGTAAAATCAGATGCCTACCTCAGTGTATACAAAGGAGTTACAAATGGATGAGATGAATTAAAAATGGTGGGAAATGTGACAGTCAAATCAGTAAGAGTAGTAGAATCCATGACACACTATTCATGTGTTCTTGGATTAGGAAGGCCTTTCTTTTTCCTTTTCTTTTTTTTTTAATTTTGCATTGTTTTGATTCTTTTTTTTTAACAGAAACTTTAAATCAACATATTATCAAGGGAATTTATTATTTTTTAAAATTTATTTTATTTTTTTATTTATTTTTGGCTGCATTAGGTCTTCGTTGCTGCACACAGGCTTTCTCTACTTGCAGAGAGCGGGGGCTACTCTTTGTTGCGGTGCACGGGCTTCTCATTGTGGTGGCTTCTCTTGTTGCAGAGTACGGGCTGTAGGCGCGTGGGCTTCAGTAGTTGTGGCATGCAGGCTCTAGAGTGCAGGCTTAGTAGTTGTGGTGCATGGGCTTAGTTGCTCCGCGGCATGTGGGATCTTCCCGGACCAGGGATCAAGTCCCCTGTATTGGCAGGCGGATTCTTAACCACTGGGCCACCAGGGAAGTCCCTAGGAAGGCCTTTCTAAGCAGGACAGGGAAGGACTGACTGTGCAGCCCAAGTCACCATAAGTTTGTTCAATAACAGACGGGGGACATCCCAGACGTGTGTGACGTAACTACGGTTGATGTCCTATAAAACAGTGAGAAAAAGACAAACCTCCAGTAGGTTGAGATATAGGGCTGGCCTTCGCCTGTCAGAGTGGCCCTGCAGAGTTGACTACTTCCAGTGTTGGGAGGAGCACTGTCAGGTTAGGGGGTCCCAGAACCTCCACCTAGCATTGCTTCGAGAAGGCACTTGCTGTCATTCGCTGTCGCTGAGCTCTTTCCAGTGGAAGAGCCGTGCATAGCTCTTCTAACTGTACCAGTTGTAAGAAAATTTAGAGCACTCTAGGTTCGAAGCAATACATAAAATCGTGTGGTTCATGTTTTCTGTATTCTAAGAAGAAAGACCCTTTACAATAACATGCATAAAGTAAATTGGCTTTTGCTCAAACACTGAAACAAATCTCACTGTAAGAGGAAGTGCAGCTTTTATTTAAAAGATCGGGAGCACATATCATTGGGAGATGTAAGCGTGTGATAACGCATCTTCACGTAGAAGGAATTATTTTCCCTAAAACTCAGCTATTAGGTAAACAAACCCATCTAGCCTGCATCTTTTCCTGTTTCATTTCCAAAAAAAGGAAAGAAACATTGGATCTTGGCTAGAAACTGTCAGTACATAGTTGCTGCAGAAAACAACTAACTCCTGTTGAGTGTTTTCACCCTTGTGCCAGGCAGCGCTGAGCGGGTTAGGTGTGGTAACCGGTTGAATCCTGCAGCAACATTGAGAGTCAGGTGCCACGTAGAGTGAGTAATGGTACCAAGGGTTCTTACAGCTGAGTAAGAACCCTGCGGGTCCGGCTGCCCCACACCGCTTCACAGTGAAGGCCATTTTTGTTTTTTTTTTTTTGAAAATAATAGTTACTGGGTTAATTGTTTATAAGACCAAAACCTACTCTTTTTTTTTAACTTTTTATTTTATATTGGAGTATAGTTTATTAACAGTGTTGTGTTAGTTTCAGGTGTACAGCAAAGTGATTCAGTTATTCATATGCATGTATCTATTCTTTTTCAAATTCTTTTCCCAGTTAGCAAAACCTACTCTTTTTAAAAAATGTTGAATAGTACCCGAGGGAGTGAGTGAAAAGTAGATGTCCCATTCTCTGTAATTTTACCATTAAGTTTAGTGTAGTATTTTTCCTGAAGTTTTAAAAATATATTCAAGTATATATATAACATGTGCAGCATTCTGTAAAGGTCTTTCAAATATTTTTAGGTTATAGTCATTTGTTTCTCATTTGCAGTTTTAAATAACGAGTTCATTTTTAAGGACTCTCACTTAGTATAAATCATAGTTTTTCATAAACTAACAATGTTTTGCTTCCTTAAAATGAAAACAGGTATGTGAGGCTTATTCCTGTTTGTTATGTTGTGGAAGTAATTCCACTGAACATGATATTTGGAAAACAATCATTTCTAACCCATTTTATGATTTTTTTAATCTGTAGGAAAAATAACTTAATGTTTTTAGTCTCTGCATTATGCAGTTTTAACAGGATTAAGTCTGAGCAGAGTAATTATGTTAAGGTTTAGTACTCTGGGCTTCCCTGGTGGTCCAGTGGTTAAGACTCCATGTTTCCACTGAAGGGGGCATGAGTTCAATCACTGCTCAGGGAACTAAGATCCCGCATGCCACATAGCAAAGCCAAAAAAAAAAAAAAAGATTTAGTATTGATACTAAATTTTAAAGGGCACCTCTGAATTTTAGTTTTCAAATTCTTCCCTACAAGGCATGTAACAGTGGAACACCTGATTGCGCAGGTGCGCGTTGAAAACCAAGCCCTGGGTGATGAAGAGTTGGCAGGGGTGGAGCTGGACTGCGTTTGCGGGTGCAAGGCCCTGCGGGGCCCCCATGGGCCTGTGCTGTCAGCTCAGGGGGCCCTCGGGGATGGCCCTGTGGCAGATGGCGGTGTCTGGAGCTGCGCCCAGAGTGGGGAGGAGGGTGCTGCTTGGAGCTGTCGCCTTGGACTGCTGTGCTTTCTGTGGACGGGTTGCAGTGCTGGTGGTGGATTTGGATGGGGGCTAACAAGGTTGGTCCGTGCAGGTTGCTCCTGAGGGTTTCTGCCGTGTCAGCCGGGCTCGCTTCTGGTCTCAGCCTGCTTGGTCAGCGACCCCATCAGTTCATAGAAAGCTTGATTTGTAACATGCTTGTCTTTATAAACACAGTGCTTTCAGAGCAAATTCTGCTTGCCTTATACATGGTTTAATAAAAAATAATTATTTACTAGGTGACGATGCTTGTGGTTTATAATGATGAGAAGAAATGCTGCTCACCATTTTTAAAGTTTGTCTTTTTCTAGTTTTATTTTAGAACTGATAGCGTTTCCTAAGAAAATATTTTGTGCTAGTTTATTTCAGGACCGTTAACAGTTTTATTTTCTTTCTTTGGTTTTGCCATTTGCTGCAAGCTCTGTTTTCAACCTTGTGTGACTTGTAATTTTTGATATTTTTCAGGCATGTTTTCTAGATTGTTACTAGATTGGTACAGATGTTCTAAATAGTAGAGATTCAAATTATATGTGGTGGTTGAACAAAAATCCATTTTTGACCAAAGCATTCAAGAACAAAAATTGAGCTTTATATTTCATTTCTACCATATGATGCAAATGTTACATACAGTGTGTACTAGGCAAGGTAAAGGGTATTAAAGGAGAAACAAGTGTAACTTACGAAGCATCTTAACTCAAATTTTAAAACCCTGCTAGGATCTTCATGTTTGTAAAGATACTTATTTAATTTCTTAGGTTTGAAACCAAAGTTTGCACCCTAGACAGAGGACCTCTTCTTTTGGCTGTGCTTGCCGGCTTATATGTGCTTAGCCACTAGTGAAAGCGAGATAGGAGGGAGACACCGGGGTGATTTATGACGATAGCGCTTCCTTTTCCACTGGAAGGTGTCGCTCGTGGCCCACCATCTCCTTAGGGGAGCCTTTTCCCTCTTGGGACTGGCGGCTGCAAATCGAAAGCTGTTGAAGAGCACTGTTTTCCGGGGATACGGGGAGGCTCCTCTGAGTGCCCTCTCCCTCCCCCCACATTAATCCGCTGGGCCTGGAAGGGGGGGGGTGCCTGGTGTGAGCCCCGGCTCCGCTGTGCCGTCCCTCCCTCCCATGTCCAGGACACTCACGGGGCACGTGGCCCGTGCAGAGGTCATCCCAGTCGTAACACTTTCGGGAGAAGGGAGTGGCCAGGAAGAGTCTAGAGAAATGAGGACAGTGAAGCCTGCACAGGGCACCTCTCTGTAAACAAACGTGTTTACAAAATGTTGACTTTGTATTCATTCCAAGATTTTCTGATGCCGTTGAAAACGTTTTCAATCCATTTTTTCACTTGCTCTTTCAATACTGCTCAGATTATAAATGCAAATCAGATCTCCCTTGAGTCACAGGCTGAGGCCGCCTTTAGGCCATGCTACAAGTAGGAAGGCTCTAATGTTACACGCGGGCTTGAAGTAGCAGTGATGTAAGGGGAGACTGGGAACGGCATTGTGAACATGCCAAGCGCTGTTAGCAGGAGAACTGGTATCACAGTTGCACTTTTGCTGCTAGGGGTCCTGATGAGCTGAGAGAGACCGGAGCTGGTGTTCTAGCCTGCCGGCCCCAGGAGCAATCTGAGCTGCCGCTGGACGTCGTCTTTTATTTAGGTTGGGGGTGAGTGAGTCTTCCATCTCGGGAACTGTTAACTCAGAAGGAAAAAAAATCCTTTTTTAAAAAAAAATTTAAAACAGGCTATATAAGTTTATTCCACAAACTAATTAAAGCTAACTTTTTGAGTGTTTGTCATGTGTCAGGCACTGCTTTACAGACATTCTCTCTTTTTACTTAATTTAATTCTCTCTTTTTTACTTTATTTTATTCTATAATTTTATCTAATGCTCACATTTTATGAAAGGAACTAAAGATTAATTTTAAAGTGTTCTGAATCCATATCATGATCTGTCCAGGGAGAAAGAATGAGGCAGCAGGGTTGATGGAGGACAAGCCGGGTATGGAAAGAAGCAGCAAAATACATTCTAATAAGATACATGATCACACTCTGTAATGCGGTCCACAGTAAACGCAGGAGAGAGCGCTGGTCATCACTCCCTAACTCATTACTGAGTCAAGCTTGGTGTGGCCTCTGCTGCTGCTTTTGGAGGGTCTGCTTGGAGAGGTGGTCTTCTGGGCTGTGGAGGAGGTACTGGCTAGAACAACATTTACCTGGGCCACGGGTCTGATTAAGCAGGGACAGGATTCTGCGTATAGTTGTATAGTTTTATACGTACATGTGTTTCACTGGAGAACAGAACATAAAATTCACATGGTTACAGGAGCGAAGTCAGAACGAGTAGGAAAAAGTAAGGGCATCCAATCGCATGCTCCCTTTCCTTCCCCTGTCATAGCCGCTGAGCTCTGGCTGTGACGGGCCACGGCCTCCCTGCCCTGTCTCCTGTCTGCCTTTCCTCCAGAGCCGCATGGCCTGCTCTTCCTAGAGTTGTGTGTCCACACTGGTGCTCTCTTGATGGTGTTATCTTTGGGCATTTTATTACGTTTGAAGCTCCTCTCATAAAACATTTAGCCAAAAGTCTACCACTGTGCCTGCCACTCAGCTCGTGTCTCTGTGTTGTCACCCGCAGGACTTTTACGTGGTCACTCTGCTGTAATCCTGTCTTGCTTGTGATAGGCTTGTGATGGCCAGTAGCTGCATTTGGTTCTTTGATAGAATTTTATTTCAGAGACAAGAAATTAAATTTCTTTTAAAATTGTGATATAAGGCCTACATTAAAACCAACTAGGTTGGTGTCACACAGCTTTATCTGTCTCATCGATTGGAAGAACCAGGTTGAACAGTGTGGTGCACTGTGCCTCTGACAGCTTTTGAAAACACCGTTTGTTATGCATTAGAAATAAACGTCTCTTTTAGGTAGATGAAAACGTGAGAACATATTGATGTAACTTTTAAAAGTAAAAAGGCTGTAATAGATAAACAACAGGGACCTTTGTATAGCACAGGGAACTATCAATATATTCAATATCTTGTAATAACCTATGACAGAAAAGAATGAAAAAGAATATATATATGTGTATATATATGTTTGTATGTATGTATATATAACTGAATCACTTTGCCGTACACCTGAAATCTTGTAAATCAACTATACTTCAATTTAAAAAAATTAAAAAGCATTAGCACTTCCCTCATGGTGCAGTGGTTAAGAATCCACCTGCCAATGCAGGGGACATGGGTTTGAGCCCTGGTTTGGGAAGATCCCACATGCCACGGAGCAACTAAGCTTGTGAGCCACAACTACTGAGCCTGCGTGTCACAACTACTGAAGCCTGCATGCTAGAGCCCGTGCTTTGCAACAAGAGAAGCCACCACAGTAGAAGCATGCACACTGCAACGAAGAGTAGCCATCACTTACCGCAACTAGAGGAAGCCCGTGTGCAGCAACAGAGACCCAACGCAGCCAAAAATAAGTTTGAAAAAAAAAAAAAAGTATGAGGTAAAGATGTCCAAAAAAAAGAAAGCATTAAAAAAATAAATTGCATGGGACTTCCCTGGTGGCACAGTGGTTAAGAATCTGCCTGCCAATGCAGGGGACACGGGTTCAAGCCCTGGTCCAGGAAGAGCCCACATGCCTTGGAGGAACTAAGCCCGTGCGCCACAACTACTGAGCCTGCGCTCTAGAGCCCGCGAGCCACAACTACTGAGCCCGTGTGTCTAGAGCCCGTGCTCCGCGACAAGAGAAGCCACCACAGTGAGAAACGCGTGCACTGCAACAAAGAGTAGCCCCCTCTCACCACAACTAGAGAAAGCCTGCACATAGCAAGGAAGACCCAACAGAGCCAATAAGTAAATACATACATACATGCAAATAAAATAAAAAGGCTGTTAGTTCTTGCATATGTCCTCCTCACCAGGCTCTAACTGCTCCTTCTGTGCTGAGTCATGGGCTGGACCTCCTTGGGCTGGACCTCCTTAGATCCCAGTAGCCAGTAGCGCTGCTGCCACCCTGCTTCACAGATGGAGCTTCCTGTGTGTGAGGAGCTGGCCTCAGGGCAGTCACTCAGCTAGTGGGCGGAGCTGGGATCAGAGCCCAAATCTGTAGGAGTCAGTCCCTGTTCTTAGCTGGACGCTCTGGTGTCTCCATGTCATAGCCACGATGTTTAGATTAAATGCTGCTTTCGGGCACCTGCCATTCACTTGTTTATAACACTGTAAACCAGTTTCTGTAAACCGGTCCAAATACTCAGTTCACTAAGGACGTCTTGAATTCTTTTTCTTTTTTTAATAAATTTATTTATTTGTTTGTTTATTTTTGGCTGCGTTGGGTCTTCATTGCTGTGCATGGGCTTCCTCTAGTTGCGGTGAGTGGGAGCTACTCTTTGTTGCGGTGCGCAGGTTTCTCATTGCGGTGGCTTCTCCTGTTGCGGAGCACGGGCTCTAGGTGCGCGGGCTTCAGTAGTTATGGCTCGTGGGCTCTAGAGCGCAGGCTCAGTAGTTGTGGCGCATGGGCTTAGTTGCCCCACGCCATGTGGGATCTTCCCGGCCCAGGGATCGAACCCGTGTCCCCTGCATTGGCAGGCAGATTCTTAACCACTGCACTACCAGGGAAGCCCCCTGTCTTGAATTCTTGAATACGAGTTGTAGAGAAGTTGGTAGAAATTAGCAGCAGTTAGAACAACTTTAACCTGGGGTTGGTAAGGTGGGTTGTAGTAAAACATGAAAGTGAAAGATCACTTTGGGAGTCAAGTTAGGAAGTAAAAATCAGTTATCTTCTCTAGAGGATGAGAGCAGTTATGGGGTGTTATTATTGTTATGGTTGCTTAGTAAGTCATTACTAGCCACAGCACAGTGGGAAGCCATTACTACACCGCTGCTGGGTGTGGCTCTGTCCTGCAGGGGAGCTGGGAGGAGGCCTGAGCCATGAGGCTGTCCCTCGTGTGCTCTTCCTCAGTCTCTCTGCCCTTGAACCTGGGCTCCAGTGCTGGTGGAGGAGACAGAGGGGAGCTCGAGGCCAGTGAACAGGTACTGAACAAATGCATGGACTCAGTACTCGAAGGTAAGTTTATTTGCAGCAAGAGGTTTACGTGTCTATTAATAGAATGAATTGTACTTGCTGAGTGTGTGTTCTACCTGGGCTGGCGGGCCAGGTCCCGGAGAGGAACTGAGCAATGTTGAAATTAGTAGGCACAGTAAAGTTTTTATATATAAACAATGTTCCTTATTTCTATGGGTGCTTAATTTTTAAAAGAATATTTGGACTGTTTCAAAGAATATGGAGTGAATTTAAGTATTTTTGGCTTAGTTTATAGAAATCAGTCATTTATACCTGAATATTTTTTGTCCAAGTTTATCTTCCTTGATCTTTCAACAGCAGATTATGATTCACATTACTCCTACGAGGGTGTGGGGGTTTTTTTGAAGTGTGTGTGTGTGTATTTTTAGCCAGAGGAAAGTTTGAGTCATTCCAAAGAAATCTAGATGACAACATGAAAAACAATATGCCCAAAACTTTTTAATTTGAAAATAATGTGTTTTCCTTTGGGGAAAAATAAAAGTATTAACAGTGCCTTAAGCTTATCTCTTACTCACCCTGCAGTTTTCTGATTCTGAGCTACTTGTAAAAATTTTGCTGTCTAGGAAAGTATGGGAGTGCTTCTTGACCACAGAACAAGAATCAGTTCTGTTTTACTTAATAACAATGAAAATTTATTCCAGAAGAATGAGAACATTTTGACACCTTCAGGAATTTAAAAATACATTTTGGAAAGGATTCTGAGATACTTTCTGTATTCTTTTCATCATTTTAAGTCAGTTGATCTAGGATTTCCCCTTGTTGCTTTTGTAGATATATAATCTTAGGGAACTAAGTATGACAACTGTGTTCTGGACTTGCAACCATGAGAAAACTTGTCTCCTTTGCTTAAAAAAAAAAATCAACCAAACCAGCCCTGCTTTACTGGCCTTGTTTGATCAAAGTGTTGACGGTGCCTCTAGTCAGTCTGCATTGGGCCACCACAGGCAGGGCTCCTCTGTGTGTTCCGGCCTTTAACAGCCTGCATTGCTTTTCCCGCCTTCTGCAGTATGCTTTGAGACTGTGAACATGGACTTTTCTCGGCTCCACATGTACACTCCTCCCCAGTGTGTGCCCGAGAACACTGGCTACACGTATGCACTCAGGTGAGCTGCTCGCATGCGTGTTACGTTGTCTTGCCTGCGCTGTTCTTGAATGCTGTTGGGTTAATGGGGGCTTTATGGTACTTGCACCCAACTGCTCTTTGTTGAAAGTGAAAATATCTATGAACTTCATGTTATGCTCTGGTTTTACAAAACTGCTAAACTGACATGGAAATTATGAGGTTGTTTTGAAAACCGAACGTTTCTGATGACTCAGTGATTGGTCACTGCAAATGAATGACTGTTTTAGCCTCCACCCAGGTGGCTGTGGTCTCGAGAACACATCTGTGTGGTTATGGTGGGGTTTTGTGATTTATATTAATGGCTGAATATTTTAAAATTAACAGAACTAACCTGGAAAGTGACTTGCCTTTGAGAGGAGCCATCATAAGTAGAATTTTGATGAAGCCCACGGTTTCAAGACCACAACTTCTGTCAAATGCACTAGGTTTTCTGTTTTTATTTGTATTCTGATTTGATGCTGAACCTTGAAGTTTGAGTCTTAGAAGCTGTTGACTTGCTCTTTGCCTTTCTAGTTTACCAAGTATTGATAGAAAGGATGATTGAGATGAAGCTTAAGTATTACAAAATTATGGGCTACTGCCAAAGGGAAAACATTCCTGGATTGGTGAAGATTTGATTGGCAGATAGAAAAACCTTTGCATCCTGGCAAGATGTTTAAAGCACACAAGGAAAATGCTAGTGTCAGTTTTATCAATGGCTTATCTTCTAAAGGGTAAAAATGTAATTGAAACTTAAAGAAAATTGGAAGGTATTTTAAGAAAACTACTTCTTAACAGCATTAGTCAAATCTCATATTTAATGATTGAGTTTTTAGTCACAATTTTAGATCATGTCACACTTTCTGTGGTAACACACTTTGTTTTTGTTAAAAGTCCTGTACTATTTTAGAACAAAATGAGTGGGCCAACTCAAGTAAAAGTCCTCCTTATTCTGTATTGTGGAGCATAAAAAATAATAATTCCTGGTAATTCATTTTTAGCTTTTATAACCCATTTTATTTTGTTTTTATATTTATTTATTATAACCCATTTTAAATACAGTTTTTAAAAGTTGCCTATGTCTGGGTCTCTACAGAGAGCCCAGCCCTCCTCCAGTGAGGCGTGCGGAGGGATCGGAGGTGGATGAGAACTGAAGTGGGAAAGGCAGGCGGACTGAGCTGTGCTGGGACATGGGCCTGTGTTTGAGGGCGGGGGGAGGGCAGCGAAGGGTTTCAGCCAGGAGGGGTGGAACCAGGGTTATGCAGATATGGAGAGTGGGGCGGTGCTGTTCAGAGGCTGGCAGGAGTTCAGGTGAGACTCCGTGGGGGCCCAGACCGCGTTAGTGCTGGGCAGGGCGTGGGGAGAGAGGGGTTCGGGAGGGAACACTGGGGGCCTTGTACTTGACTGGAGGAAGGGGATGAAGGAGCAGCCAAGGGTGACAGTCACGGTTTGGCGTGGGCACAGGAGGAGGACCACCAGTTAGCGGGAGGGTGTGTGAGACTCAGGCTCAGGAGCCATGTGGGTGGCAGTTCTCGTCTGGCCATCAGCAGGTCACAATGGGAGCCCGAGGGTGCCCTGGGGGCCGAGGGCCCACAGAGACACAGGAAGCTGTGATGGGCGGGCGCCGCAGCACGAGGAGCAGAACTCTTGCTGAGGGTCCCAGCCACTCGACCCCCAGTCTGGAGGGGGCACACCCAGCTGTGGACCGGCCTCAAGTGGCCGTGCTGAAGCCGGCTCTGTCCTTGCCTGCCCTTCTCTCTCCTGCCTGTGTGTCTTCTACGTCCCCACTCTTCAGTGAAGCCTCTATTTACCGTCCAGCTCCAGCGGAAACTCATGGTCCCTGGAGGCTGGGTTTCCCCGCAGCCCTTGGCCACCTGGCCTGGCCCGAAATTGTCCTCCTCATATCCTTGTCCTTCCAGACCCTCCCCTTCCGCCTGCTGAACTCCCCAGTCTGACCGTCTGTCTCATTACCACCTGGGTGGCCCCTGGCTGACCACTCCATGTCTAGCACTGCTGGCCTGCAGCCTCAGCACTTTCAGTAAACACGTAAAGGCTCCTGCAGCATCCTGCTCATGCCATTTCTTTAAGATGTTTTTCTATTATGGAAAATGCCAAACAGTGTGAAAGTTTGGAGAATAGTGATGATAAGCCCCTTCGCCTCTCACTTAGTTTCAACAGTTACCAGTACTTGGTCTCCCCTCCCCAGTGGGTTGTTTTGAAGCAAATCTCTAAAAGATAACGATATTTTTAGAACAACTAGTCAGAATACCAGGTGTTGAGAACCCAAGGTAGAAGGAGGGGAGAGGAGAGAGTCTGGGGCAGGTGCCTGTCACACATGTTGCTAGGCAGGCGGGACCTGCTGGGCTGGGAGACAGGGAGGGCGTTGACCTCACTGGTAGGAGTCCCTCCGGGGGCTTGCAGTGTCTGGAGCCGTACAGGGAGGGCAGTCGAGCTTTTCCAGGTGAGAGTGTTGCCAGGCCCTGGGACAGAAGGCCAACAGGGCAGGGGACACAGCTGGGGGTAGCTGTGACAACAGTCAGAGTTGGGGTCCCTGTGAGGCAGGAGAACCATTGTGGTGAAAGGTCATCAATGATGGGTGGTGAGGTTTGAGGCTGGGACTTCAGAGGGGCAGTGCTGGGGTTAGGTACTCAGGTAGAGCAGTACTCTGAACGGTAGGACTTTGGGCAGAGCCTTAGAATTGTCACCGGGTGTGACTTGCTTTGCCCACATGCCCTCTCCCAGTTACCGGCTGCACCTTTGACAGTATAGCCAAATTCAGCGCTGGTGGCGCACTGCCCACTCCACGGCTCATTGCTGCCTGGTGTCCATCCGGCTTTCAGCTGAGGTAGATTTTTTCCAGCCTTTTAATTAAAAGTGCATCTTGGGAATTCTCTGGCAGTCCAGTGGTTAGGACTCAATCCCTGGTTGGGGAACTAAGATGCTGCAAGCCTCGTGGTGCAGCCAAAAACAAACAAATAAATAAAAGTGCATCTAAATACCAGACATTTTAAAAAGAACAATGCATAGTTGATGAGAGAACTAAACTAAAATCTTATACTCTTAAGGATTAGATCTATACTTTATATTTGGGGTCTTTGTCTATATTATCTTCTTTTATATCCTAGTTTGGTCACTTAATTCTCTCTAATCCTGGATTAGACACCTCAGTTTAAAATTTTGTGCCCCACCCCAGCTTTATAGAAAAATTAATAAAGGAGCTTCCCTGGTGGCGCAGTGGTTGAGAATCTGCCTGCCAATGCAGGGGACACGGGTTCGAGCCCTGGTCCGGGAAGATCCCACATGCCGCAGAGCACCTAAGCCCGTGCGCCGCAACTACTGAGCCTGCATTCTAGAGCCCGCGAGCCACAACTACTGAAGCCCGCGTGCCTAGAGCCCATGCTCTAGGAGAAGCTCGCGTACCGCAACGAAGAGTAGCCCCTGCTCACAGCAGGTAGAGAAAGCCCGCGTGCAGCAACGAAGACCCAACGCAGCCAAAAATAAAATAAATAAATTTATTTTAAAAATAAGTAAATAAAGTAACCTTTAACATGGCATGTGATGAGGTTGCGCTGCCTCGGGGCGGTGCTGGTGTCCTGTGTCTCCATCAGACACTCGAATCTTTCTGCTGGGCCCTGGGTGCACCTGTCTGTGGGAACCTGTTACAGATGATGGTTGGGATCCCAGCCTAGGGCAGGAGAACACAGGAGCTGGTGGAGCACTCACGGAGTCGTGGGGTGGGCGCCCAACGCCTCAGGAAAGCCCCTCGGATGCAGACAGAGGCGCTTGTCAACATTCAGGTCTGAAGTCAGCACAGAACTGTTGGTCCCCGCCTCCCTCTCTCCCTCCCTCTCTCCCTCCCTCTCTCCCCCCCTCTCTCCCCCCCTCTCTCCCTCCCTCTCTCCCTCCCTCTCTCCCCCCCTCTCTCCCTCCCTCTCTCCCTCCCCTCTCCCTCCCCTCTCCCTCCCCCTCTCCCTCCCCCTCTCCCTCCCCCTCTCCCTCCCCCTCTCCCCCCTCCCCCCCTCCCTCCCTCTCTCCCCCCCTCTCTCCCCCCTCTCTCCCCCCCTCTCTCCCTCCCCCTCTCCCTCCCTCTCTCCCTCCCTCTCTCCCTCCCTCTCTCCCCCCCTCTCTCCCCCCCTCTCTCCCTCCCTCTCTCCCTCCCTCTCTCCCTCCCTCTCTCCCCCCTCTCTCCCCCCCTCTCTCCCCCCCTCTCCCCCTCTCTCCCCCCTCCCCCCCTCTCTCCCCCCCTTGCCCCCCCTCTCTCCCTCCCTCTCTCCCTCCCTCTCTCCCTCCCTCTCTCCCCCCTCTCTCCCCCCCTCTCTCCCCCCCTCTCTCCCCCCCTCTCTCCCCCCTCTCTCCCCCCTCTCTCCCTCCCTCTCTCCCCCCCTCTCTCCCCCCTCTCTCCCTCCCCCTCTCCCTCCCCCTCTCCCTCCCTCTCTCCCTCCCTCTCTCCCCCCTCCCTCTCTCCCTCCCTCTCTCCCCCCCTCTCTCCCTCCCCCTCTCCCTCCCCCTCTCTCCCCCCCTCTCTCCCCCCCTCTCCCCCTCTCTCCCCCCTCCCCCCCTCTCTCCCCCCCTTGCCCCCCCTCTCTCCCTCCCTCTCTCCCTCCCTCTCTCCCTCCCTCTCTCCCCCCTCTCTCCCCCCCTCTCTCCCCCCCTCTCTCCCCCCTCTCTCCCCCCCTCTCCCTCCCCCTCTCCCTCCCCCTCTCCCTCCCCCTCTCCCTCCCCCTCTCCCTCCCTCTCTCCCTCCCTCTCTCCCCCCTCCCTCTCTCCCTCCCTCTCTCCCCCCCTCTCTCCCTCCCCCTCTCCCTCCCCCTCTCCCTCCCTCCCCCTCTCCCTCCCTCTCTCCCTCCCTCTCTCCCTCCCCCTCTCCCTCCCCCTCTCCCTCCCTCCCCCTCTCCCTCCCCCTCTCCCTCCCCCTCTCCCTCCCCCTCTCCCTCCCCCCCCCCCAACTGTGAACACTGCTGCCGGGTCTGTTGAGCTGAGCACTGTCCAGCTCAGAGTGGAAGTACCCCTGTGCCTCCCTCCTTTCAGCTGCAGAGGTAACTCTTGTTCCCGGTTTGGAGGTCTTTTCTGTGCTCTTACACATCTGTGTTGGTAATATGTGCTTTTATTTATTATTGAATATTTAATTTATTTGATTTTGGCATTGCTGCACAGCTTGCTGGATCTTAGTTCCCCGACCAGGGGTTGAACCCTGTGCTTTTATATATATTTTTAAAAACATGAATAGGATGATAATAGAGTATTTCTTTTTTCATTTAACAGTATATCTTGGAGGTCTTTCTGTGACAGTATATATAGATCTTTTATGTTTTCTAACGGCCTCACTGCATTACGTAAGGTACATGTATCCTAGTTTATTTCATCATCCCCTTATTAATGGACATTTCCCAGTCGTTTGCTCTTTTTTTTGGCCATGCTGCGCGGCTTGCAGGATCTCAGTCCCCCAACCAGGGATTGAACCCGGGGTCATGGCAGTGAAAGTACGGAATCCTAACCACTAGGCCACCGGGGAACTCCCTCATTTGCTCTTACAAACAGCCGCTATACTGGCTTCTTCCCAGGGCCCTCTCTAATCAAAGTAACAGGTATTTGGAACACCCTTCTGCCGGCAGGGGCGTTGTGTTAGAGGTCCTGTGTTGGAAAGCCAGGACCCTGTCCAGACTGGCAGCGTTGTCGTGTCCCCTGAGTTGCAGCCTCTGGGGCATGTGTGGGTGGGAGACGGGTGCGGGTGCCATCGTCAGCTTCTTGCCTTCTGCACGTTTGCGTATTTGTCTAGGTTGCTCCTCGAGACACACACCTGGTCTGGGGCCTGACAGAGGCCGGTGGACTTGAACTGCACTGTCCTCTCTTGATGTTCAAGTTCATAAATGGCCGTTCTCTAAAGCCAGGACTTAGGTTAAGAGGAAGATGGTGGAGGGGTATTGATCCATTTTTACGTGGTAGATTCTGACTTGAAATAACAATGTTCTTAAACGAGAATTGTAATTATGTAAAATACTAAAAATAATCTTGGAAGAAAAGTAAGCATATTTTATACTAAAATTAGGTAGAGCTTAGCGTCCTTGCTGCTCAGTGTGGGTTAGTGCAGCCTCTCTCTTGCCCCCACTCCAGCCTCTCAAGTTGAGGAGGACCTTTTCTTGAAGTTATGTGTGACGCCTCAAATGGATATGACAACTTGAAGCAATTTGTAATAACTTTCTGAGGGTTTGATTTAACAGTTTTTAGTGTCATATCTGATAAGTTTATGATGAATTTGATTCTGAAAATATCTTTATAATATAAAATAAAACGCGGAAATGTTCTTAAGCCCATTTACTTTACTCAGATACCCCTGGTTACCGTGGATTTCCAGATCCTTAGCCCGGTGGTCTGCTGTCCTGAGCGGGGGCTGTTCTCCCACTGCCTACTGGACGTGCCCCCAGCGTCTCTACCTCTTCCTGTGGATAAACTACTTGAGGGGTTTGGAGCTCCCTTCTCCGCCACAGCAGGGCCTGCCCAGGGCCTCCAGGGTGCAGGCCGTCCTCTAGCACGCACGCGCACGAAGGCCCTTTGGTTGAAGCCAGGCCCAAGGTTCTCTTGCAGCCCCACCTTCTGTGCCTTGGGCTGCAGTTCTTCTCTTGGCCTGCTTTGTTCCCTGTGGCAGCCGTGGCCTCTCCCTCCCTCTCTCACCTTCCTGCTTCCTGTCGGGTTGTGAGCTCACCTCCTGGAGGTGTGGAGTCCTCACTGTGTGGTGGCCCCGGCTGCTGGACTGTCTGTAGGATCCCCGCCCCCAAGGAGGCACAGAACAGGTTCTCGACTCACGTTTCTGGATTTGGAAAACTTGCTGACAGCACAGAAGGATCTGTGTTTTTTGTTTGTTTGTTTTTTGTTTTTTGTTTTAAATCAGGATCTGTGTTTTGGTTTAAGATAATTACGTGGAAGGGTAACGGAGTGGCTTCTCTGTGTACTAGTTTGTCTCTGGGTTTATGATGAATTAAATGCGAAGTGCGCTGGTGGCTCAGTCACTGGCTTTTCCTTTTCTCCTTACGTTGATTCATTCAGTGACCTACTGGGATCTCGGATTAAATGTCACGTAGTGGTCACTGTCTCATTAACTGCTTTATCAGGCAGTGTCTACTAGTAAATGGTTATGATTTTCTAACAACGTTGACCTCCTTCCCTGTAGGTGGGGAGTCTCGTGAATTTAGCACGTCCTGACGCACTTCCCAGGGCCGGGTGTAGCCTTGAACACCAGGCAGCTGGGGGATTCATTTCACATGTGCTGTGATCAGAGCAAATGTAGGGGCATCAGTTGTTGAACAAGTTGGGTGCCAGCTTGCTTTTGCTCTGTCGGAAAGGCTTCACATAGTGATGGCTGTTTTTTTCGTTTTTTAAAAAAATATTTTATTTATTTATTTATTTTGGCTGTGCCGGGTCTTAGTTGCGGCATGCGGGATCTTTGTTGCAGCATGCAGACTTTTAGTTGTGGCATGTGCTGTTTTTAAAAATTCACACTAGGTTGCACGTTCTGTTTGTTATTTGTTTGTTTTAAAAGTGGTGCGGTAAGCGGTGTTTATGACGAGGTTTTTTCCTTCTAGTTCAAGTTATTCTTCTGATGCTCTGGATTTCGAGACTGAGCACAAATTGGATCCTGTATTTGATTCTCCAAGAATGTCCCGCCGCAGTTTGCGCCTGGTCACCACAGCCCGTGCCGCTGAGGATGGCCCCACTGGGGACAGAGCAGCCAGGTGAGCGAAAACAGTTAAAACCAAACACATGAGGTTTCGGTCTGTAAGACTTCACTCTCGAATTTACGGATATGTGTGTACACACACAACTGCACACATGGTCGTAGCTGTACTGTGAATGAGGCTGAAACCAGGGCTGGGGTGTGCGGGTTGTTTGGCGCTGGAGTAAAGAGGGACGCGGACACCCCTCCCGTCCTGGGCAAGTGTTCCCAGCTCATCTGCGAAGCGGGCCCCACCAGCGGTTAAGGGAGGAGCCCTACCCATCATCATGTGGCCCTGCAGGTGTCTGTGTTGTTAGTGCTTTAAGTCTGTTTATAAAATCTGTGTGAACTGAAAGATACACGTGTGAAGTTTAGGTGTTTACCTGTATTTATGATTGTCCTGTTCACTTGATTTCTGAACTCTCCACGTGCCCATCACTTATTTGTGCCCAAGAAGGAGCAAAAGTGTGCAGGATCTTTGTACCATTTAGAGATAAAGAATAAAAGTAACAGCTTTCCTTTAACATCACTCATGTAAGAGTGACGAGTTTCCTGCGTGAGTGGTCGACTCTTGGGAGTGGGACGGTGGCTGTTGAGAGGTGACGGGACACTGGCCTGACAGCAAGGCTGGGCGCTGGTGTCTGTGGCGGCACCTCCCCATCTGTGGTTCACACTCACACACTGCTCGCCCCACAGCCACCTGGGGTTCATTTGCAGTGAGGTTCTTGGATATCCTGGTTTGGGGTGTTCATGCAGGTACTGCTGTGGGAACCACGGCTGTAACAGGCTGGTTCTCTGTCCCCGGGCGACACTGGGACCAGGTTTCCTGGTGCACCTGCTCATGGGGGCCTTCCTGTCTCTGCTCCTTGCCTTTTGCTCACTTCTCGCTCCCTCAGTGGGGAGGGTCTTCAAGGGCTTTGTCTCCATCCTTGTGGTGGATCCAGTACAGAAAGGATTTTGGTGACAGCCTCTCCTCACTGTACTTGACGCAGTTCCGCCTTTACTAGTGACTGAGAAACAGTGTGGATGGATGCAGTTACTTGTTTTAAATGGTGGGGGGGACACTAAATTTATAAATCATATAATTTCAAAATATAGGTCATTTTTATTCTTAGGTTCTTTTTAGTTCGAACCACTTTTGGGTCATGAGGCCCCAAATAATCTGAGAACTACTTTGTGTGTACAATTTTAGGAGGAGTTCTTGAGCCCAGCTTAACAATTCCTTTTTTAGATTAACAGATGTCTCATTACAGCAGAAAGGGCATAAGAGCACGTTGCCTTAACAGTAGTATATTCATTGTCAGGCAGAGATTTTGTGTTGGTAAAATGTAATCATTTGTATTTACTAGAAAAAGTCTGTAGACTTGTTCCTTTCTCCTTCCTTTTTAGACTAGCAAAACAGCGCAGCAGTGCACACAAGCCGGCATTTAGTATCAACCACACCTCAAGGAAGGTCCTGTCCTTGGCTGTCAGCCAGAGCGGCTCCAGTGCCATGCGGGCTGCGGCTTGTCTGCGGCCTCCTGTGCTGGACGAGTCTCTGATCCGCGAGCAGACCAAAGTGGACCACTTCTGGGGTGAGTCACCTCCAGTGGTTTCTCCGCTTCTTCTGGGAAGAAGGGGCGTCATGGCCGGGTTGTCCCTTTTCCCCTTACTGGGGGGAAGGAGCCCCAGGAAGTCTGGAGGCCTTCCTCTGGACTGAGATTGGAAATGCAGGGAAACTGCTTCCAGCTGCCGATCGTGTGTCGTGATATGGAAGATGGAGTGGAGTGGTCAGGGGAGTCTGATTAACTCTGTGTGTCTAAATGCATGACTTTTGTGGGATGTTTAAGCAAAGTCATTGGTAAACTCACCAGCATGATTTCAAGTTCCAGACAGCAATTTTTGTCTCATTGGAAAGCATCTAGTATAGACGAATTGACACTAGGAAATGATGTGGCTTGTGACCTGGATTGACTAAGGCAGCAGCGTGACCCCAGTCCTCCCTGTGGAGTACTCGATGGCCACAGGGGCCATGGCTTCGAGGGGCCGCAAAGCTGCTTGTGTCCACTTGATGTTCCGGTTGGGCCTTCTGAGAAGATTCAAAGATTAGATTCGTTCCAGAAATCTTATGTGCTGATTTGGGAAGCCCTGGAGTTCGTATTCGGTTTCGCTCACTAGCAGAGTAGCTCCCGGGCAGCAGAGGAGGCGAGTGTGCTGGTGCTGAGGTTCCTGCCTGTTCTTCTGTGCACAGCATGGGGGTGTGTGTGTAGACAGTGTGGGAGTGCGTGAGAACAGAGTGTGTGGGGAGGTATTTTCTCCAGAGATGTGCTTTCACCTGGAATTGAAAGCAAGCATCTGCATATACCTGGAGAAATTTCTGTTAATTCTAGGCGTTGTAGGAAGTCAATCTTGACCAGTGCCATGATGCTGATTTATTAACCACTGTAACCTTTACTTTTGAGTTTGTGTATTTTGTTCTCTTTTGATAATCTGAGCTCAACAGCAAAAATATATGTGTGTGTTTTAGGTCTTGACGATGATGGAGAGCTTAAAGGTAATTTTGTCCTTTTCTTCCCCACATTTTTCAAGATGGAGGTTTTAGTTAGGTGTTTGCAGATTGTAATAAGCGGGTTCCGTCTCCTTTTTGCAAACTTCAGGTGGGAGTAAAGCTGCCATTCAGGGAAACGGCGATGTGGCCGCAGGGGCCGTAGAAGCAGCGGGGAGCAACGGCTACACCTGCAGCGACTGCAGCCTCCTTTCCGAGCGCAAAGGCGCGCTCACCGCGTACTCCGCTGCCCGTGGCCCGGCCTCAAGGATTTACTCGAGGGATAGGAGTCAAAAACGTAAGTCTTGCTCTTTTAAAAGTTAGAAAAAGAGTTCGCGTCCAAATATTAGGTATTTCCTTTTCTTTTTATCAACCATGTCTTATAAGCCTCAGTGTCTGCACTTTCTACTGTAGACTCGAACTCAAAGTTATCCTTTAAAAGTTTAAGAGATGCACCAAAAATTACCTCTGTTCCCTCCTCTCTCAACTTACATTTGATGTGGTTGGTCTTTTTGTACCTGGGAGTGTTTGGAATTCCATAAATTTGAACTTGGCGTAAGCAGGAGAAACCTTGTCCTGAACTGGACCTGTGGGCTGTGCGGTCACCTGCAGACGCTCCTTCTTTTCCTGGGAGCGCAGACTCCAGGCGCCCAGGGAGTCAGGGTGGGAGGCAGTGATGCTTGAGGCAGGGACGTGTTCTCTCTGGTCTCTGTTGTGGGTGAGAGTCCGTGACCGCAGGGGCAGCTCACCGGGAGTGTGCGGGTTCTGGGGGGCACATGGCACACCAGCCTTGTTTGGGAGGGTGGCAGGCATGGTGAAAGGTCTCACGGGGCAACCTTGGCCCCACTGACCGGCAGAGGAGGCCCTTGGGACCCCGGTGCGCCTGCTTGACCACAGAGGGCCGGGGCCTGGCCACGTTCCCGGCTCTGATCAACACCTGGGCCAGACTGAGTCGGCCTCGCTGCTGGGCCCCTGGGGAGAGCACAGCTACAGAGGCCCTTCCGGGGGCCACCGTGTGACCAAGGTGCCCCTCCAGGCTCGGGGCTCCGCGGCTGCTGTGATCACTGTTCGCCTTAAGGGAACACATAGGGAGGCTGGGAGCCCTCGACTTGAAACATGTGTCGCCTTGTTTCCAAGCCCTTGGTACCTCGTCTCTTTAATCTGAGCCCTGGACTGCGTGGCAGAGCCGGAGGACATGCTCGGGCGGGTGAGCAGGGTCTGTACGGGGCAGTGCAGGAGGGCAGGGCGCCGTCTGCCCGCTCCCTGTGTTCCTGGCTGTGCCCTGCGCACGAGGGTGCCCGGTTCATACTTCTCAAATGATGATTTTTGACATAATGAAGGATGGTACCTGGACTGACAGTTATTTCTATTTTGGCATCTCATCCTTGTGGCTAGACCTTCTGGTTTTGGCTGCTGTAGTGTTACCGACCTCCTTAGCGTTAGTAGAGCAGTGTGGGAACACAGTGAGGGGAAGGGGGTGGCAGAATCAATATGAGGGTTTCCTCTGTAGCAGTTTCTGGATCGTGTGGGTGCTGTGGAGACCAGCATCGCTGAGCGCTCACTCTGCCCCCGCGCTCTGTACCCATGTCCTCACTGACCCTCACAGCAGCCCCGCTGGACGGTTGTCACCCTCATTGTACAGACCGGTAAACTGAGGTTCAGCCAGCTTCAGACACTTGCTGGTAAGTGATGGAGCTTGGACCTGGCCCCAGGCATCTCGCCTGCAGGGCACCCTCCCCGAGACGCTGTGTCCTCTGAGTGCTCTCCCAGGGCCGAGACTCCGTACCTGACATGCTGTGTATCGGGTTTTGAGGCTGCATTTTGAAGTGTGCCGTTGCTGAGTTGAGCATAACACCCTTCTCAGGGTAAAAGCACGTTCCACAAACGGTACCTGGTGGAGTCGTGGTGCTCGCAGGTCGCCGCCTGTCTGTGGCAGTGTCTGCTGCTCTCCCCCAGCTCCGTCTGCGTCACCAACAATGCAGCCACTTGTTCTGACAGCATGGAGGATGGTGGGCCTGAGCCCAGCTGTGCGGTTGCTGTGTCTTCAGAGGGAAGGTCAGCCGTGGTAGCTTTGGTGGCAGCTTCTGGAAACTCATCCCACTTCCTGCTTAAATCGGTCTTGAGTATTTTGGCGGAGTAAACAAGTTACTATACTGTTAGTTGCTTTGGGCTTCTATTCTTATCATGCCCCTTGCTCTTTTAGATTATAACAGTGGTTTGTAGAGCCAATGCTAATTTATTACCTTTGAAAAAATTTGTTTCTAATTATTTGAGTAAAACATTTATCAAAGAACTTTTGAAAACCACAGAGGTGTGCAAGGAAGAAAATTAAAATCCCCCGTAACCTACACCCAGAGGCTTTTCACTCTTATTGCGTGGTTGAGGTCACACCGCATGAATTTGTTACATAAGCATATTTACTCAAAATGTGGGTAACTCTTCACAATCATAAGTTAACCCCCACTCCACATTTCCTTTCTTTTTGTTCTTTTTCTTACATTCTCATTGTGAAATCTTTAAACCTTTAAATTTATCTATTTATTTAATAGATGAATTAAGTCTCCCCTTGTCCCTCCCCAGTCCCTGTCTGGTTTCGCTTTTGGAGGGAGCTGCAGCTAATCCTGTTCATTGTGGGTTCTCCTGCCTTTTTAATGAGGTGAAAGTCATATAACATGAAATCAACCAACTATTTTAAAGCGTACAGTCCACTGGCATTTCGCAGTGTTGTGTAAGCACCACCTGAATTTTGCTTTCATGTTCCTACAGAAACATGGAGTGTGTTTTTGTCTTTACTTCAAGTACATGGTTTTGCAGTTTTTTTCATTTTAAATGGTAATTGCGATGAACTTCATTCTTTTTGATGCCTGTCTAATATTGCATTTATGGTTGTATCGAAATTTGTTTAGTCAGTGTCTAGGTGGACATTCAGGCTTTCTTGTTTGTACACTTTTAAAAGCAGTGTTTTCTTTGGGTGTATTTGTGTATGTGCACAAATCTTCGGGGTAGGCAGGCCAGAATTAGCATAGGTACGTTAAACATCATTCATCCCGCCTGAGCCACGTAGTTTCTGATTCTGAAACTTTTTGAGGTTCAGGTTGAGTGCGTTGTTGACAAAACGTGATTTTCTGGGCCACATCAGAAAGGCTTTAAAAGCCTTCCATGTGTTTTCCCTGGGACATCGAACAGTGCTCAACAAAGCAAGATGCTGATAGGACACGTGCAGATGAACAGATTCAGTACTCCTGTGAGGATTGGCATCTGTGTGAGAAACCTGTAGGGACTGGAGACCCGGGAGACCCGGCTCTGCCAAAAGGCGCTCCTACGTGGGCCGGTGCGCCTCGGGCCTCCCTGGCCCCTGGGCTAACCGCACAGAAGGACCCAGGGAATTGGAATCTGAAAACACACACTTCTGTGTTTTTTCTCTTGCCTAAGGCAATGCTTGCGTCCCCCAGTAGAAGATGTAAACTAACTTAGAAAAGATAGGTCTGAATGAATGAGTGAATGAAAAGTCATTCCTTTGAAACTTTGTCAGTTGTCTTGGTTGCTTTGAGCAGAATTTTGCTAATTGAATCAGCCTCAGTCTTTAGAGAAGTAAGGACGGAAACATCTGCTGCTTCCGGGAGAGGGACAGGCCAACTTGGCTGACTTCGGGGTCTGACGGCTGTGACTGCCGAGCAGCTAAGGCTGAAGTGGACGGCGTGACACGGCTGCGGCTCGGCCTCTGAGCTGAGCAGCTGAAATACTACTGACCGGCTTTAAGGGGGAGCAGCTCCGACGGAGCCCGTCCTCCTGAAGAAACCACAATTAGCAATTAAATATATTTTAAAAAGTGTTCCACCCAGCAGCTTCTAAATAAATACTTATCACTGCTGAGAAAAGAAGATTTTGTACAATTTCAGTTTAAATAGATTCTTCCAATTGACTTCCCAAAAGACTGACCAGGATTGCCCTCCCCCTATGGCCACGTGAGGGTCCCCATTCCATGTACTCTTGCTAAATAAGTGTTTATATTTTTGTTCTTTTAAAACGTTGCCGATTTGATGAATGAAAAATGGATTTTAGTGTCACTGATGGTCAGTGAGACAGATCCTGCATTACCTCTTCATGAATTTTTCTGTTTTTGTCCGACCTCTGTATAAAGTTCACACTGCGGTGTAAAACAAAGAAGAGTGTGAGTTGGGTAACACAGAGTTGGCCCTGACACTTGGTGGCTTCTGGCCCCAGGTTTACATTTGTTTTGGTTCAGGGCTCCAATTCACAGATAGCCTACATTCAGGCTATCTGGGGGGGAAAAACTCTGATTTTATTTCTTCTAAATCACTCCAGCTCAGACCTCTCCAGTCCCCGCTGGCCTCACGCATGTACCCTAAACTCAGGGAGCTGAGCCAGGGGTGAGTGGATGGGCTGGGTGTTTGTGCTTTGGGGCACGCCGGCAAGCAGCCCCGTCTGCAGGCCGTCCCGTGGAGCCCCTGTGCAGGACCAAGCCTCATACCTCAGCTGCCACTCAGCGAAGAAACTTTTTTTTAAACATCTTTATTGGAGTGTAATTGCTTTACAACGTTGTGTTAGTTCCTGCCGTATAACAGAGTGAATCAGTTATACGTATACATATATCCCTATATCCCCTCCCTCTTGCGTCTCCCTCCCACCCTCCCTATCCCACTCCTTTAGGTGGTCACAAAGCACCGAGCCGATCTCCCTGTGCTGTGCGGCTGCTTCCCACTAGCTATCTATTTTACATTTGGTAGTGTAGGTATGTCTATGCCACTCTGTCACTTCGTCCCAGCTCACCCTTCCCCCTCCCCGTGTCCTCAAGTCCATTCTCTGTGTCTGCGCCTTTATTCCTGTCCTGCCCCTAGGTTCTTCAAAACCTTTTTTTCCTTAGATTCCATAGATATGTGTTAGCATACGGTATTTGTTTTTCTCTTTCTGACTTACTTTACTCTGTATGACAGACTCTAGGTTCATCCAGCTCACTACACATAACTCAGTTTCTAGAAACTCTTTTTTAAGAATAAAAATTTCTAGCCACTGTGATTTGCAGACTGTCACCCTGCACATTGTGGGTTATAGAGGTCGCACTGTCTGTCCTGGTGCTCCAGGTGCTGAGGAAAAGGAGCCGAGGATGGCCAGGCAACTTTGGCAAGACGTTCCATAGTTTACTGAGCCTCAGGTGGCCACGTCGGGTGTCTCTGTGCACCCTGCTGCACGTGCTGTAGCGGATGTCCTTGAAGGGGCTGCTTCTCGCTGACAGGCCTTCTCGAGGCTGGGAACACAGTGGGATTGCTGGGCCGGAGGTCAGGGAAGAGAAGTCGTTGGCCAATTTCTAAAGATGGTAGCGTGTGTGTAAACAGCATTGGGGTGAAGTGACCTCAGATTGGATGTTTTATGGAAGACGGCCTGCGGGAGAGATGTGGTGCTGCTGGCGCTCCAGGATGGGGCTGGTTTGCAACTCGGCCCGAGCGTGTGTCTCTGGTGTCCATTTAAAAAAGTGGGTTCCAGGGAATTCCCTGGCCGTCCAGTGGTTAAGACTCCACGCTTTCAGTGCCCGGGCTTAGGTTCAGTCCCTGGTTGGGGAACTAAGACCCTGCAAGCCGCGAGGCACAGCCGAAAAAAAAGTGGGTTCCACTTTGCCCAAAGTGAGTAATCGGGCTCTGATGTAGCAGGGAGCGCGCGCTGCGGAGGAGTAACTGTGTGCACGGTTTCTCACTAGGCCGCGCCGCTCGCTGCGGGGATAGCATCTTGTCGCTGGTCACGCGCACCTCGGCGTCCTTTCCTTCGTTCTTAGTTCAGCTCTTCCAAGTGGCTTTAATGAAGCTCAATTATGAATCAGAGAATTACAAATTGAAAAGTTATGAATCAAAAGATCGTGAATCAAAAAGCTGTGAGTCAAAAAGCCATGAATCAAAAGGTATTTAAATACTTTCTTCCTCCTTTTTCCACCAAATAGAGCTTTCAAGGTGGAGAAAACACTCTTTTCCCCGCGTGGCGCTTCGCTCACGCCCTCTCCTCGCGTCGTTCGCGGCCTCTTGCTTTCGCGGCCTTGCTGTGCATCTCTCTTCCTGTTCTCTGTGCAGTTCTGGATGTTTCCTGGAAGTTGATCAGGGTTTAAACATTAAATAAAAAGTTAATACACTCATCTTTTTATTCTTACGACCTTTTTTAAAGCAAAAAATTTATCTGACTGGCATTTAAAATGTTTCAAAAATGTTTGAAGCGGGCCCATCCCGTGTGGTGGTCAGGGCATGCCCCGGGCTGGCGGGACTTGACGACGTTTCCTGAGCGAGGCGGTTACCTCGCTCCCGGCCTGCACGCCCACGGCCACTCTGCAGAGCCCCTGCCCCGGGCTCAGGCCCCTCTCGCCTGTGTTGCAGCTCACTCCAGTCACTGTGGGAGGATGAATATGAGAGAGCCCCTCGGCGAGGACGGCCACCTCCGTGCAAACGGGGCGTCGCTGTGTAAGTATGGCTCGGCCGCACCTGTGCCCTCCTTTCAGGCCGTCCTGGGGCCCCGCTGGTTAGGACGGGGCCAGGGCTCTCGCTACCCCACTTCACACCAGGAGCCTACAGCCACCAGGGGGCACTGGCTGGGATTTTGGTTTTTCATAATTGAGTTTCCTAGTTTTTTCAAACTGCCGTTGCTGCACACCGTTGAGATTGACAGGGTTTGCGTGTTCATCTGTCCGATTAACTGCTTGTCCCACCCCACAGGCGATGACTGTAAGGGGAGGAAGCACCTGGAAACACGCACCGCCACCCGCTCGCAGCCCTCAAGGCCAGGAGGGCTGGCAGGGACCGTGGGGCTCGCCTTGTCCCATGCAGGTTGTCTCTCGCGCTTTTGTTTTGTTTCTGTCGTGTTTTCACAAATGCTCCTTGTTCATTGTTTCTTTGTGTTTGGAATTCAGGTGTTCAGTAAAAACAGGAAAATAATAACTGTCTTAAAATATGGAGAATATTGCTCTTGAAAAGCTTCTTTGTAAGCGTATTTAGTATAAATTAAGCATATGGAAAGTAACGTATTTGAGGTGAAATGAACGGCTTAGAAGAAGCTGTGTCCTACATGGGGGATGGTTGGCCCGCACCCAGGAAACGGGCCACGTCCTGAGCCTGTGCAGCCGGGGTGCTATGGAGAAATCCAGTTTGCACCTGTCAGTGTCTTGCCGAAGGGTGCCTTTATAGCAGCTTTCTTTAAAAGCTGAACTTCAAAATTTGTTGTCTCTTAACTGTTAATTGGTAAGCATAAAGCAATAGATTTTTTTAAAAAATCCTCTTACACCATGTTTCTTTGCACGTCAGCCATGTTGGAATTGCTTAATGTTTTCAGGAGTCAACACGTAAATGCTGGTGTGGGTGTATTACTTCCAGCGGTCACTCTTAAAAAATGAAAACAATTGATTTCACGAGCAGTTTTCTGCTTTATATAATGTGTGACGTTCGGTATAAAGTTTATTGTGTTTTATTTTGTCATCCAGTGGGACTACCGGTTATAATTCGAAAATACTTTTTCACCGGGCTGTAGGAAGATTTTCATCTTGCTGTTTGAGTAACCCTTGTCTCACCCAGAGCATGTTAACTGCTGGTGTCCACGGAATCTTACTTGCTTTAAACGATTGCGCTGTCTTTCCAATACCCATTCTGCCAGCAGCAGCTGTGCACACGTGCAGGGCAGCTGCCAGCCAGCTCCCGCGGGTTTATAGGAAACGTCTGCATTTTACGTCCTGCGTGTCTACAGGCAGAAGCGAGTGAAAACTGTTCAGACACAGAGCAGGGTTTTCATAAGTTAGTTTCAGTATCTTGCTTGGACTTCAAGTAGTCGATTGTTTTTCTTGAGGAGAGACTCTTGACTGTCTGATGCGAGAGGATTTTGGTACAGTGCCACACGGTGGGTGTCTCTTGCCGCGTCGGGACTGTGGGGCTGGTGTTTGAAGGTGCCCCTCCCGCCCACATCTTCTCCGGCACAGGTCACTTCTCGGTGCAGGCGCTGTGCGAGGTCGGAGCCACGGGAGGGTTTGTGTCCAGGACGGTGTCATCGGTGCTGTGGTTGGCGGTGGCCGCTCCAGGTGGTTATTTTGGCTTTCCGTGTTAGCGTTCGCTCCTAGGCTGTTGGCAGTTAAGCACCTGCAGTAAACTGTTCACCTAACCAAGTAAACATTTCATTTTCGGTCTACATGCTTTGACCCTTGATGTAACGTGTTCCATCCGTTATTACTTAGCAGTGCTAACATACTGTGCTTTTGGCTGCATGGCATTCATTGTTTCTCCAGTGTATTGGGTGCTGTTGTAAGTCTAGCTGCTTGGTTTTACTGTACTTGAGAACGAACGCATGGGTTTGTTGTTTACTCTTTTGTATCTTGTCTTGTGTATGACATATTGCTTTGTGGCTTATTTACGTTCCAGTGTTTGAGTTATGGATATTCCTGCTGTGATGACTAAGCATTGTCCTAATATACTTCATCCCTAACTTCATCTTAATATACTTTCAAAGCATCTGTTAGTATATTTCCTTATGCTGCTAGCTTGGCCTTCACAAAACCAGTCCATTAGGAGTTTGGTTTTCCTAAGAACGTTTCCTTAGAATGTTTGGTGTTTTCTCTTTTAGGGAAGGCAGCATCTGAAGTATTCTGGTGGCTTGGGATTGGATGGTACCAGTTTGTTACTTTGGTTTCTTGGCTGAATGTGTTTCTTCTTACAAGGTAAGGAAACTGATATCATGTCAGCTTGGTGTTTTAAAGAACTGATTTTGTGCTTATTTTGTGGTATCATTTGATTTAATCATTTTATATTTTGCAAAGTGCTTTCATATTCTTAATTTTTCAAACCACTCCTGTGAGAAAGGAAAGGCAGGTGTCATCCTTGAAGAAAACCGGAGTGTGCAGAGTTTAAGTGACACGTCCAAGATTACACAGCTGGGCGGGTGTGCTCGGGACGAGACCTGGACCCTCTGGCGCACTTGCCCCAGCGCCGGGTTGCCTCGGTGGGTCGATGACCAAGGTCCTTGAGTGCCCTCCTGTGCTCCCAGCCCGGCGCGTTGGCAGTTACTGACCTGCTGGGTTGTTCACGTGGGCCCGGAAGACACCACCGTGTGGCCAGGTTTTCCTTCAAGCAGCCACTTACCTTGTAGATAAAACTAACTGCGTTTCTCAGCCTGTGGACTTCCACTTTAAATTAGGGAGGGGGTATTTTGTATAAAATTATCTAGAGAGGTCATACAGAATGGTGAGCCCTGCCTTCTACTTTTTCCAAGTTAAATGTTTTTCTTTTTATTCCTAGGTGCCTTCGAAATATTTGCAAGTTTTTAATCTTGCTCATTCCACTATTACTTTTACTAGGTAAGTAAAATTTTACTTTGTTACCTAAGATGACTAATATGTACACATGCATATATATGTAAATCAGTGAAAGAATTGAACATTTAAGTACACCTTTTGAAAAGCACTGTATGTACAGGTGTATACGGTTGCTTTTTCTCTCCTTCAAGGTGCAAGTATTTCATTATGGGGCCAGGGTGATGTCCTTTCACTCCTGCCTGTGTTAAACTGGATGCACAGCCACAGAGCACAGGGGGTGGATGACCCCAGGACCACGCTCACACCCGACACTTCCCACCCGAACCAGCCTCTGCAGGTAATCAGTTAGGATGCGCTCTTCCCTGGCGTTGCCAATCTGTGTTCTCCAGCGTAAGTTTCCATACTACTTGTAAACTACAAGGTAGGTCAGTTGGGCACTCTGTTTTAGAAAATATTTTAAAATGTCAAATAAACAGCTCCTTAAATGTTCCGAAACAATTCAAGTAATGCATACAGGCACACCTCAGAGATACTGCATGTTCAGCTCCAGTATCACACGAATATTTTGGCTTCCTGGTGCATATAAAAGTTATCTTTACACTGTACTATAGTCTGTTAAGTGTGCAATAGCATTACGTCTAAAAAAATAATGTACAGGCCTTTATTGAAAATACTTCATTGCTAAAAAATGCTAACCATCATCTGAGCCTTTAATGAGTTGTAATCTTTTGGCTGGCGGAGGGTTTGAAATATTTTGAGAATTACCAAAGTGTGACACAGAGACACAGAGTGAGCAGATGCTGTTGGGAAGATGCGAGGACAGACTCACTGGACGCAGGGTCCCCACAGACCTTCATTTGTGAACAATGCAGTAGAGCGAGGTGTGCCTGTATTTCAAGCGGTCTCATTATTCAGTTCATTTTCATTAAAAAAAAGTTTTCATTACTTTGGAAAATACAGAAAGCATAAAGAAGAAAATAAAACCACCCATAGTCTGCCACGTAAAGGAAATCACGAATGACGAACATTTTCATATCTTTTCCTTTGGGGGTGTGTGTGTGTCATAGTTGACGTTTTACTGTAACGCTCTGTTTCGTTGTTTCGACTTATCCTGTACTGTACTCTCCTTTGCCAGGTTGACCTTCTCGTTTGTGTCACCTTTGGAACTTCTTACTGTTTCAGGTTGGCGATGAGGTTTTCCACTGGCATCGGATGAGTGAAGTGGAAAGGCAGGTGGCTGCATTGTCGGGACAGTGTCACAGCCATGACAAGAAGCTTGGAGAGTTGTCAGCCTTGCTCCAGAAACTGCAGGCGCGGGTGGACCGGGCAGATGGCAGCAATGAGGGGGTGTCGCCCCTGGTGAGGAGCGTGGTGGGGGCAGCATCTCAAGGGGGCTGGCACTGGTGGGCTGTCGGGCTCGCAGGTGATGCCACCTTGGAGTTCTCGGGGGTTGTGTTTTCCTTCTGGGGACAAGGAACAGGAGGGCCCTGCAGTGAGAGGTGGCCGCATGGATGGCAGTGTGGGTTCCTGGCCTGCAGTGGCGGGGAGCTGCGGTAGGCGCCCCCGGAGGAGATGCCACGTCTGAGGCCAGGGTAGGGGGTGGGGTGCACTCTGGGAGCAGGCAGGGTTGGGGGAGGGGGTGGAGGCGCGTGGGTGACGCCCAAGAGTGAGGTCAGGCTGCGGCGGGACAGACGGGTGTCCCTAGCCTGCGTTTTAATTGGTGAATGGATTGAACACAATTGAATGAAATTTTTCTGGCACTGAACTGAAAAGCTCAAATTTGTGATTTAAAATATCTCAAGATCATGAAATAGTTGAGTAACTACTATTCCTTATGAAACCGTAGGCCTGTATATACGTGTCTCATTTATTTGGTTCTCAAGGAAAGGCTTGTCAGTCCATTTTCCTCAAAACTGATGTTTATTTTCTTAAGCTCCACAATGATTTAATTTAGGTATTTTGGATTGAAATCTTTAAAATAGGCGTTGCCCCTTGTCTCCACAAATGCTTTTCCCTGATCCTGTTTTCTCAGCAAAGAGCCCACTACCCACCCAACTGTTGGCACTCCAACCGGAGGGGACCCTCCACCCCTGATCACGCATGTCTCGTCGGCCTGCGGACCCCTCAGGGCTCCCCACAGCCCCACCGTGCTCTCGAGCAGCCTGGCTCTGCCTGGCTTCGCCGGAGCCTGCCTCGACTTGTCTCGGGGTGGGTGCCCCTTGCCGGCTGTTTCCTGACTGGGCTCAGTGTTCCCACCCTCCTGCTCACCTGTCCCGGCATCAGCGTGCGCCCCTGTTTGTAGCTGTTGCTGGCTTAATCCACGGTGTTCTCACACCTGTTGGGGGCAGAATGTGTGAATCGTCTCGATTCTGGTCGGGTCCCTGTAACGTGCTGACAGGCACTGGGATCCCAAAGTTACTAGGCTTGTTCCACCTTCTCTGCGTGGCCCCCGGGTGCCTGCTTGGGGTTCTCACATCCAAAGGCCACCTGGTGTCCTGCGTTGATTCCTCACTAGTTGCTTATTTTTGGCTTCTCAGCCGTAGAACTGAGATGATTTCAGTGAGATCCAGTTAACACCGTCAGGAGTGTTCTGTTCCTCATTTTAAAATGAGATTCGAGATGTGATGAGCTGAGTGCAGATTTAGCTCATCCTTCCCACGCTGTCCTCCACCACTTACCCCTGTTCAGGTATGCTTGTGACGGTGACCCTGGCAGACTGAAGCTTGGTTCTGCGGCTGCCACACACTGGTGGTCAGCGTGCTGACTACCTGCTATCCTTCCCTGAGCGGCTGGCACAGGTTTATCCCACGTGTGTCTGCAGGAGAGTGGGCCGCCTGCTGCATGTGGCTGTGCGAGTTTAAAGTATTAACACTTAGGGACTTCCCTGGCGGCCCGGTGGTTAGGACTCGGCGCTTTCATTGCCGTGGCCCGGGTTCAATCCCTGGTCTGGGAACTGAGATCCCACAAGCCCCGAGGCACAGCCCCCCACCCCCCAAAAAAAAATTAACACTAAGTAACATTTAGCTTCTGTTTCAGTTGCCCCAGCCACACATCAGGTGCTCCGGGGCACATGTGGCCGCCGTGCTGGGCAGAGGCCGTCCCGCTGTGCCCAGGGCCGGCGGGCTGTGCAGTAGGAGGCCCGGCCTGGCCGTGAGGACGTGCAGCGAGTCCAGCGGCTGACCCTCCCACGTCCCAGTGCCCTGGGGTCGTCCTCCCAGTGGCCCTTCGTCCTTTAGCTTCGTTTTACCTGATTTGTCATCTTCTATTTTTATAAGTCATTGTGGTTATATTTTGGAATGAGATGGGGTATAAATCAGTGAATGAAACTCCTGTAATAAGAGTATATAATGACTTCCTGTTTTTCTTTCTGACTGGATTTTAGTTGTTCAGAATGTGCAAGCGTTCTTTGCCGGTGGTGGTGTCTCCTGTATGGATGTCCTTTGATTATATAACTGGCAGAGATTTTTCTAGACCTTCCCAGGGAGTGTATCTGATAACCTTACTACAGATTTACCTTCTAAGAATTGCTGAAGAAATGGGTGGGAATATGCTGGACGAAGACTGTTTTCAAAGCTACTTATGTTGAGAAAACATTTTTCTCTCTCTGGCTGCTGTGCTGATCACTTCTGTCCCTGAGCCGGGGAGGAGCTTGCCTGCTTGGCCGCCCGATCGGAGCTTTCATCCCCTGATCAGCACTGTTCTGAGGGCTCTCGCACCGGTTCTGATGACCGTTGAGATGTCACACATTTTATACGAATATGAAAGATCAAGAGGGAGTGAGTGGGCCCTTGGTGGTTGTGGTGTAAGTCTCTGGGTACAGCGGGTGCCTAGGGAGTGTGTGTTGAATGAATGGTAATTGCTCTGCTGTCCATGCAGGTGTTTTTGGTAATTACCAGTCTTCTTAACGAATATTCTCCTGTGACTAGAAAAGCTGTTTGTGCCTTTTATCTTAGGGCAGGTTTCAGAGGCGGAGATGAGGACGTCACTGAGGTCACCCCCATGGGATGCTGTGTCCAGCTGTGACCACACAGTCTCTGGCTGTTGTTGTGCTGTGTAGAAACAGCACGGCCTGACTGGCCAGGTTTGGGCTTATTTGTTGCTTAACTTTCTCTACCATTTGTTCATTCATTTTCCTTTTCAAGACCGACTATGTGACTCTCCACCAAGAATATGAATTGCGCATCTCCGGCCTGGAAGATATTCTTGGAAAACTGACAGAAAGATCTGAGGTATTCACGCTCTTGACCTTTCACTCGCAGCCCCAGCACCGTGATTTCCTTGATAAGCGTCAGCTGCAGTTACTGTGCTCGGTCCCCAGCCTTCACAGTGCTTCCTTTAGGGTGTTTGCTGCCATCCTTTATAAAACGAAAGGGAAATATTTCTTTTTTTTACATTTAAAAAATTTTTCTATTTATTTATTTTTATTTTTGGCTGCGTTGGGTCTTCGTTGCTGCGCGTGGGCTTTCTGTAGCTGCGGTGAGCAGGGGCTACTCTTCGTTGTGGTGCGCGAGCTTCTCACTGCGGTGGCTTCTCTTGCCGTGGAGCACGGGCTCTAGGCGTGCGGGCTCAGTAGTTGTGGCTCAGGCTCAGTAGTTGTGACTCATGGGCTCTAAGTGCAGGGGCTTCAGTAGTTGTGGCACGCGGACTTCAGTAGTTGTGGCTCATGGGATCTAGAGCGCAGGCTCAGTAGTTGTGGCGCACGGGCTTAGCTGCTCCGCGGCATGTGGGATCTTCCCGGACCAGGGCTCGAACCCGTGTGCCCTGTATTGGCAGGCGGATTCTCAACCACTGTGCCACCAGGGAAGTCCCTGTTGTTTTTCTTTTATGTTTCGTAAGTGTGTCCAGCTCACTGGCTCCCAGGTGGGGGTGGTTCTCCTCACTGTCACCCAGCCTCCACAGGGTGACAGTGTCTGTGGACAAGGGAGTGAAGGTTCACCCTGAACCTTCTGACAGAGGGATTTTCTGGTCAGAAAGTCTAGTCTTGTCAGGTGTCGGGCAGGCGGAGGGAGGAGACGGGCATCTGCATGGACATGGGTGAGGACTGGGGGCGCCGAGTGGGTGGCCTGGATCCCCTGATGGGCCTCAGGGGAGACGCACCGCCCTCGGGAGCTCAGGACTGGCCGCTGCATTGCTGACCGTGTCAGAGGTGGGCAGTTCAGTCCGTTCGTTGATTAGATGTTTCCAGGGTGCCTGAGGAAGAAGCGCGCCTCCGTGAGGAAGCTGGCGTTGGTCCTGTGCCGTGTCGCCCGCCTCTGTCGAGTTACGGCCTACATGGCCGCTGGGCCTCGGCTCGCGTGGGGCGGTGGGCGCCCGCGCCTGTGAACAGGCCATGTTAATAAGTCATGCCTTCGTGTGTAAATCTGCCGTCCTCCTCCTTGTCCTGCCACGTTGAAAGCACTTACCAGAGGTGGTGGCAGCGCCGGCGACATTTGGCTTCCTGGCCTGCGTCCTGGTTACAGGAGTTGCTTATTTTGAAAATCCATCAAGCTGCTTTTTTGTATGACCTGTGCACCTCTCTAAGTATACATTGTGTGTCGTCTTTTAAAAGTCTGCTTTGAAAAGTAAACATCCCTCACCTGCCTGCCAACAGGCAGGTCTGGGCTTTAAATTAAGGGGGGAAAAATCCTAGATAAATATGTGTATTTCTATTTCTGTTTATGTGTATATAGTCAAGTATATGATTTTATGGAAAGTTGGTATGTAACTTGTGTATTTAAACGGATTGTTTCTCATACATTTTAGGCCATCCAGAAGGAATTAGAACAGACTGCGCTAAGAACAGTTAGGTAGGATAACTTCAAGTAAATTCGTCTGCCGTCTTTCTGTGCTCCTCTGCGTCACGTGGGGCTGTGCCGTCCTTAGCAGGGGCACGGTTTGAACCTGGGACGACTGGGCTGTGTTGGTGGTAACAGTCCCAGCTGGTGTCTTTCTAGGAGGCCCTTCAGGGCGCCTGAGGATGGAGGGGGGCCGGGGAGCTTGTTACCATCCACCTCCATGCAGCACCAAGGACAGCGGGGGCCCCCCGCCTTTGCTCTGGGGAGGCTCCCTGCCCGGATGTGCCGGGAGGGTCCTCAGGGCGCGAGGAACGGGCCGTGAGCTCATGGCACAGCGTGGAGTGGGCTCCCTGCCTGGACCTCTGCTGGCTCTGTGGGCACCACAGTTCAACCCTGGTCCCCTGCTCGGCAGCCCCTCGAGGGGGCCAGACACCCGCCTTCTGAGCTGCGAGGCTCTCACCAAGGCTGGGCCTCCTCTGAGCCCTTTCTTTGTTGCTAAACAGCCCTGGTCCCTCAGCAGTTTCAGGGGGGTGGCGTTTGGTCCCTCGTACCCTGGTTGCTTTTCTCCCGCACATTTGTCAGCTTCCCTGAAGTCGCCTGGCAGCATGGAGCTTCTTCCTGTCTCAGAGCCGCTCACTGTTTTCACACCGTTGGTTTTGTCACCTGGGTTCTCTCCACCCCAGTGTCTGAATAGGACACTGTTACCCTTTTGTTACTCCAGTCACTCCACTCACCGGCTCAGCGCTCAGCTCGGGAGAGAGCAGATGATGAGCTTTACCTCTCGTCTTCCCGCTCTAGCTCCTGTGTGTTTCTGTGGATCCTATCGTGTGATTTGAGACCTCACCCACCCTCCTCTCAGGATGGGGATGAGTGTTAGCGCACTTCTCACGTTCCTTTAGAGCCTTTACATATCAGAACACCTTTTGACTGAAGTCATATGGATCCTGCAGTGTTTACCCCAGAGTGCACTCTTCTGAGATACGAACTGTTGGTATCTCAACAACCATAACTACCTATAAACAACTATAAATATAATACCGTAATATTTCATAATGTACAGTACCTACATTAAAATAGAATTGTTAAAACCCTGAAGCCATATGTTTTTAGTTTTCCAGTAGCATGAAAAATTCATATTTAATTTTATAGTGATTATCAGTAAACATTGTCACATTTCTGAAGTCTTTTTCAGAATTTTAAGGCGATAGGTACAGGTTTAAATATTAAATAGTATATGAGAGTCCCCACCACCACCCAGAGAAGCATAACCGCTGCTCGTGGCAGGTTTGGCCCCCGCCTGGGCAGGCGTGCGTGTCTGTGCGCGTGCAGACATTGAGGTGGGAGCAGTCTCTGGGGCCTTGGCTTGAGACTTCTGTGCTGCGGAGGGACAGGGCGGTGTGTTGACAGCGACCTGCCTGGGGACACGGGCGCTTCCCCTGAATGTGCTGTCGTCACCCCCCACCCCAGCAGAAGTGACGAGCCGCGCCTCCTTGCCGCGGTCCAGCGTCTGGAGCAGGAGCTGGGGCGTCTGAAAGCAGACTTGTCTGGTTGGCAGCATCTGAAAACCAGCTGCGAGAAGGTGGATGCGACATATGAAAGAGTAAGTTTCCTCAGTCTTTACATTTTGTTTTATCATAGAAAGTAAAAACACTTGAGTTGATATCTTTATTAAGTTAATTTCAACTTTCTTTAAAAATTTTATTTTACTATATTTGAAGTTTTTAACCATTTTGAATAAAATAATTAAAAATTCAGCTCCCCTCGAATTCCTGCCTCTCCAGTGACACGAGATGTCTTTCCTTCCTTTACACACGCATGGCCAAGGGCTCACCTTTATTGGGGCCAGGGCCATTTGTATATCTTCTCACCAAAGTAGAGTCACGCTGCAGTTTCGTATCACATCCTCACGTCACGGACATTGCTTCAGGCCTCTGTACCCATGTGCAGAAGAAGAAATCTAGACATTTATAGCTACGTGGAAGTGAAAACACGGACGTTGGAGTGGCACAGGTCATCCTAAGTCAAAGGCGGACGGTTGGTGGGGAGGAGGTCTCGCAGGCCCAGGGTGACAGTCTGCGGCGCAGGGAGCTGCTGAGGCCGATGGGGCAGCGCAGCAGAGACGCGGCCCAGCCCGGCAGGCAACCCGTCTCCCTGGATGGGTTTGCAGGTCACGTGAATGACTGCTCCTCAGTCCTCAGGATGGCGAGGTGCTGACAGTCTCCTCCGGGGCTGGCTCGGGACACAGGTGTCCTCATGGCTGGGGGACTGTGAATGCCTGCAGCCTTTTGGGGGGAAGATCTTGAGATGGTCACGGGTCACAGAGACACACAGTCTTCGAGACAAGCAGCCACGCTCTTGGGACTCTGGGTGCAGAGGTGAAAGCGCCAGCGCAGGGGCCACGGACGAGTGTGCAGTGTTGTGACAGTAGCGCTGAGGTGGCCCAAGTGCCTGCGTCAGGGCAGCAGCTGACCTGTACGGTGGAACATTCCAGAGCCTGCAAGTGAGGAGGTCGATGTGCCCGCTTTGTCACAATGCTGTGCTTTTCCTGGTGCTTCTGCCCCATCTTCCACTCTCTGTGGAGCAAGAAGGGGAGCTTATACACATAATGATGTGTGTGTAGAAATAATGCACTTGGACGCTTCCAGCCTGCGTAAAGTTACATTTTCAGTTGTGTTTATGACTGTTTCCTTCTCAGACTGAGTTTGAAGATGAGGGGCCCTGTCATCTGCACCTCACCTGGGGCAGGGCCCCTCTCCTGCAGTCCCGTGGGCACCCAAGGCACCTAGGCTGTGCTCTCCTCTATCCCTGTTCCCCTGAATGTATTTCAGCATCTTTGGAGGGTTCTTAAGTTTCGTATGAAGGGAAAAAACCGTGTCAAGTTTCCATTATGGATTTTGAACTGCTGTGTGATCTTTCCAGGGTATCTAAGGTGACAGAGTGAAGAGTTGGAATGATTTAGCTAAAACAGTAGATTCATGTTATATTCACCAATGATTTTACTAGGTGGACGCCCAAGTCAGAGAAACTCTCAGACTCATGTTCTCCGGAGATGAGCACGAATCTTCTCTCGAGTGGCTGCTCCAGAAGCTGTCTGCTCAATTTGTAAACAAGGATAACCTGCAGATTTTATTACGAGATTTAGAGCTGCAGATACTGAAGAACATTACCCACCACATTTCTGTGACCAAACAGATGCCAACTTCTGAAACTGTAGTATCTGCTGTGAATGGAGCGGGCGTTTCTGGAATAACAGAAGCGGTAAGTAGACGATGAGAATTGTTTAAAATTCACATAGTAGTGAAACTGATCATCTAGGTATTAAGCTAGCAGATTTTTTTTAAAAAATATTTATTTATCTATCTATCTATCTATCTATCTATCTATATCTATCTATCTGCACTGGGTCTTAGTTGCAGCACACGGGATCTTTAGTTGCGGCATGTGGGATCTAGTTCCCTGACCAGGGATCAAACCCGGGCCCCCTGCATTGGGAGTGTGGAGTCTTCCCCACTGGACCACCAGGGAAGTCCCAAGCTAGCAGATTTTGATGT
The DNA here is from genome assembly GCF_965194805.1 of Balaenoptera borealis. Taxonomy (NCBI): domain Eukaryota; kingdom Metazoa; phylum Chordata; class Mammalia; order Artiodactyla; family Balaenopteridae; genus Balaenoptera; species Balaenoptera borealis. The sequence continues at coordinate 88,567,587 of NC_138872.1, read as the reverse complement.
TTTGTTCTGCGAATGGTGTTCTAGGGATGTGATTATGATATAAAAAGTGCTTAGCACCATGCAGGGTGCCAGGAAGGGTAAGCTTCAGCTGTTGTTGTTGTCAAACTACTTCTTAGGAGTACTTTATACTTTATTAATCTTTTTGTCCCAAAGACTTGGTCTCCCTGGGTGGCCACATACCTTCTGGGTTTACACAAAAATTTCCCATAATACAGTCCCAAGTTACCATCTCTAACGCTAGTCCTTGTTTTGTCCACTTTTTATGGCACTGGGGGTTCCGGCTCTGAGACTTTCTTGCCTGTGTCTGAGCTGGGGGTCCCCACAGTTGAGAGCAGGACTGAGGTTTGGGATTGCTGAGACAGCCCCCGTGCCTGTTGTCCCCAAAGAGAGTTAACTGAAAACCTGTCCTTCATTTCTGGGGTCGTCTCCATGTGTGTCTCCACTGCCCAGCAAGCGCGTGCCATCGTGAACAGCGCCCTGAGGCTGTACTCCCAGGACAAGACTGGCATGGTGGACTTCGCCCTGGAGTCCGGGGGTGAGTGCCAGACCCCTGACCCAAAAGTGCTACTACCAGCGGGAGGCCACTCAAGAGGCTGTTACCTGCCCCACGCCCAACAGTAGGGAGCTTGTTAGAACTTTCAGAGATCTGAGAAAGAGCATTATTCTAGGTGAGCCCCTAGTGTTCTGCCTCGGAGCACAGCCAGGTCCCCCAGGAGCTCTGGTGGCTGTGCTTGCAGCTCACGCGTCAGCTGTGGGGGTGAGCCTGTGAGATGACACACACCAGCAAAATCTCAGTTTGGGGGCATTTCAGTGGCTTTTAGGTTTTTCTGGCCATATGAGAGTTTACCACCACAGAATTATTGATTATTCACTTATGATCTTGTGTGTTGTAAAGTGTGTGGGTCTTTTTAATTATAGAAGTCCAGTAAAAAGAAATTGACCCTAGAGCAGCATAGGCCAAGCTGAATGGAGAGAAGTTTGGGGGTGCTATTCTGGTTCCTCAGGGAAGTGGTCCATTGAGTCTGGAAGTGGTGCGTGGACATGGCACAGGCCCTGGACCAGATGTATTGGATAAACCAGACTTGGTTTAGTGAAGCATCGTGTCCGTGGACTTCTGTCACCATCCCTCAGTGGCGTCCAGGACAGCACACCCGGATCACACATGGGAACACGGCTGTGAAAACGGGAATGACGTCATGTCAATTCAGGGAGCATTTTGCCACCATACGTGTTAGAGAAAATCTTGGTTTTCTACATTTTTAAAACTTAGGAATTGCAGATGAGGGCTGGTTGACTAATACGGTCTCTCGGAGGAAAGGAGGTTCTTGATAACACTTCAGTAATAAAGGGTGAGGGCCTGTGGGAGGGGTGGGGACGTCAGCCCACAGTGAGTGTCGGTTACCTGCCCCAGCCGTTCAGGGCATCAGGCGATGGGGCTCAGGCCAGCCTCGCGGGAGCTGTGGCCCGTCCCCATCACTCACCCTCTCGCGGGGGCTGAACAGACGGGGCAGGAGGCTGCTGCTCCGGGTGGATACCGCCAAGTTCTTCCAGCGTCACAAGTCAGTAAGGCTGCTGACTGCTCTTTGTGTATATTTTGTTTAGAATGACTGATTTAGAATATTAAGTGATTTTAGTTTTGTGTTTTGAAATTCAGTGATTTCTGAAGAAATCATTTTCAGAGACATCAAATGACGATTTAACAGTTCAGTGGGACCAGTAGTTGTCATTTTTTCTTAGAGGCATAATGAGTGCTCACAGGTTGGTATGTTATTAATTGAGAATTCTGATAATCCTGACAAGGCTGAACTGAATGTTCTGTTACTGAACAAAACATATATTGGCTCTTTTTAAGTGAAAAAAGTGAGTCACCGTATTTAAGAAGACACTTTTTTAGAATGAGAGTAAGATATTTTAAAAAGAATTCAGTGGTTCAGAAGTTTGGACCTACTGATCAGCTATGTCAAAATCACATTGTTTCCTTGTTTAAACTTCCATCCCATCCAATCCCTTCGCCCGTTACCAGGTGAGAAGCTCTAAAAGGGCCTGCGGCCGCGTTTGCAGGCGTTCTGAGGGGTTGTCATGTGCAGCCAGGTTAGGGACTGTTGGCTCTTAGAATACAGACTACTCAGGACTGTTTAGTTTTATTACTCACTTTTTTGTTTTTCTTTTTAATTTATTTTAGTTGATGTTTCTTCCCACACCAAGTTGTTTTGACCTGCTTTGGCAAAGTGGACTTTGTTATTTAACACTCTTTTTATTATTATTTTATTATTATTTATTATTATTTATTATTATTATTATTATTGTTGAGGTATAATTCACATAACAAACTTCACCATTTTCAAGTGTACGGTTTCATGGCTTTTAGTATATTTATTATGTTGTACAACAGTCACCACTATCTAATTCCAGGACATTTCTTTTTTTTTTTTAATTTATTTAATTTATTTATTTTTGGCTGCATTGGGTCTTTGTTGCTGCACGCGGGCTTTCTCTAGTTGTGGCGAGCGGGGGCTACTCTTTGTTGCAGCGTGCGGGCTTCTCATTGCGGTGGCTTCTCTTGTTGCGGAGCGCGGGCTCTAGGCGCGCAGGCTTCAGTAGTTGTGGCATGCGGGCTCAGTAGCTGTGGCTCACGGGCTCTAGAGCGCAGGCTCAGTAGTTGTGGCGCACGGGCTTAGTTGCTCCGCGACATGTGGGATCTTCCCGGACCAGGGCTCGACCCCGTGTCCCCTGCATTGGCAGGCGGATTCTTAACCACTGTGCCACCAAAGAAGCCCCAGGACATTTCTGTTTATTTCCAAATAGAAACCCTGTCCTTGTTAGCAACTTCCTATTACCCCAGCAATTGGTAATCGTCATAATATTTGATCGCTTTGGCCTATTACGTAGGTCCTCTGGAAAACCTGACAGGTAACGCTGGTGCCTGGTTGCATGCGTTGCTCTTTGTTCTACAACGTGAGCAAAAGCTCACTCAGAGTCGCTGTCCCTGGAGTGGCGGGGGGGGAGCCCAGTATTTTAAGCCTTTGGTTGGCGGTAGGGACTGTGTGTCCTAAAGCAGTTGTGAACTGTTGACACTGAATTTGGAAAAAGTAAAATTAAGAATGGAGCTGATCTTCAAGTAGAAGATTCTTTATATGAGTTAGAAACGTGAGAATTTTTAGAACATTTCAAATAAATCTCTACAGGTGGGTAGTGATATTGCTTCCGAAACAGTGGGATAAGATGCTGAGACACGTTTCAACTCTGCTGTAGGTGGGAGCATCTTGAGTACCCGCTGCTCTGAGACGTATGAGACCAAGACCGCACTCATCAGCCTGTTCGGCGTCCCGCTCTGGTACTTCTCCCAGTCCCCGCGCGTGGCCATCCAGGTGAGCGGGTGTCCGGATCATCGTGTGCGTGTCGAGGCCTCCGGCACAGTCATGATGCCGGCTGAGACCGTTTTAGGGGTGTGCTTGTTTAGCTTCTTGCTGACATGTAAGCTGGAGCGTGCGGCTCCTCGGTCTCCAGCTCGGCCTCTGCATCAGGCGGACACGTCTGTGGACCCAGGAGCACAGTCCCAGCGCCTCTAGGTCCCCTAGTGCCCCCTCTCACCTCAAAGGTGACTTCCGATGCCACCTGTTGGTTCTGCTTGTGTTTGATTGGTGCAGGCGAGGCCGCCTATCCTGTCCTGTGTCTGGCTTCACCCATTTCTCTAGGGTGTCGCTCACCGTCAGAGCTGGAGGGCCTTCCACGAGGAGGTCGTGTGTTGCGCTTCCTCGGTGTTTCAGGAGGTGGAACGGGTGGAGACGCGCAGGTGGCGTCAGGAGGAGTCCCTCTCCCTCTGCACGTCGCACCCACGGCTGCTCAGGGGACCGTAGGGCCCTGTCCTCTGGTGCCGTCTGCAGAGGCGCTGGGCGCCTTCACCGCCCCGGGCTGTGCCCACACAGGACTGAGGGACAGAGCTCCAGCGCTCAGAGACGTTCACCGGACCTCGGCGCTAACGAGCTGCCTTACGTTAATGACAGTTTTGGAAGGAAGTTCCAATAACTCCCTCTGTGTGAACCATCCACACAGTAGCCGTCTCTCACTTAAAAAGCACAAATCCGATCCGAGTCGGGAGTTGAGTTGAGCATCAAGTCAGGGTCAGTGAACCTCACGTTTTGGGTCCTCCAGTCCCGTCCTAGTGGCCGTCTTGTCCTTGGGGGCTGCCCGGCTTGGCTTTTGTCGTCTGAGCTGCTTGGACTGACCCCGCCGCCCCTGGCCCCAAGCTGCAGGGCCGCCCTAGAGCTCGAAGGGCTCCGGAGTCTCGACGTTCCACAGCAGGTCACCCAGGCCCACAGCCTTGTCCCTGGGCTGCAGGTTGGGTCTGGAGCTTAGGTAGCGGCCAGTACCTAGGTGGGGTGGATGTGAAGGGGCAAGTGGAGGCGGGCCTGCTGGGAACATCCTCTCGGGAGAACCGCACGGCACCCTGGACGGGAGAGCCGGGACTGAGGAACTGTGAGTCGTAGGTGAGGGGCTGCTCGCTGGAAGCCAGAGTCTGCGGAGGGTCCAGGGCCGGCCCCTCCGCCGCGGCCCAGGTCCAGGCCTGTCTGAGAGGGCGCAGAGGAGCCCGGCAGCCGCTGCGGGTGGTAGGGCTGTGCCAAGGGCCCGAGCCCCTCACGCAGGTGGGCAGCGGCGTGTTTGGAGGGGCAGGAGACGCACGCGTGGCATCGGAATGAATGGGGAGTGGGGGCCCCCGTCGTCCTGGCCTCTGAAGACACGCGGCTCTGCCGACTTGACCAAGCCCTGGCGTGGGCTCGTGGCTCCTCTGTTGCTGTTAAAAGTGCCCTCACGATGAGTGTGCGCCGCCTCTGCATCTTGTGCCTGTGCCCACGCGCTCGGCCGGAGGTGGCTCTGCAGTCAGTCAGAGGGCGGCCGCATACGCCGATGCGCGCTCTTGCCCAGCGCTGCTTCCCCCAGCGACGGGGTCAGTGTGCAAGAGTGCGCGTCCTCACGGCGTGCACAGCGGATTTTGTTCGGTTCAGGGTTACTGGCAATCTGTGAGATGAGACACGGTGGCACCACGTCATTTAAGTTCGTAATTTCTTGTTGTTCTGCAGGGCGGAGCATCTTTTCCTGTCTGAGGACCGCCTAGAGTTGTGTGTCTTTGAGATGTGTGTGCCGCCCTTTCTCTTTAAGGTTCTGGCTGACTCAGCGCTCGCCTCACGCTGCACGCAGTGGCCCTTTGGGATTAAGTCACAAACGCCTTGCCTCACTTCGTCTTTTGATTTCGCTCACGACCATTTCTTACCAGCAAAAATTCCATATTCCCCCCCCGCCCCTAATATTAACCAGTTTTTTCTCTTACTGCTCCTGTTTTTCGAGTGGTTAAGAGCTTGTTCAGCTATTGAGTTTTAGTGTTTGCCTTTTCCCCAGCCTGACATCTATCCAGGGAACTGCTGGGCGTTCAAAGGCTCCCAGGGGTACCTCGTGGTGAGGCTGTCGATGAAGATCCACCCGACCACCTTCACCCTAGAGCACATACCAAAGACTCTGTCGCCCACGGGGAACATCACCAGTGCCCCCAAGGACTTCGCGGTCTACGTGAGTGCGCCCGGTCCCGGGGCGGCCCCTCCTCAGCCCGTCTGGGAACCTCCTGGAGATGAGCCCTGCGAAGGCTGGGGACTTGAGAATAGTACCGGTGTCGCTGTTCTCCCCTCTGCCCGCTGACCTCTGAGTAGCCAATAAACGTGGAGGGAGACGTTCCAGGGCTTCCCCAGGGAGGGAGGATGGGGTGCCGGGCGACGACAACAACCCGGCTGTGGGAGGACTGGCCTCTCATCTGCTCGGCCGTAAAGTCTGTTCTGACAACACCGTGAGGCTGAATGTACAGAACAGAATGAGGACGTTGGGAAAAGAACATCCAGAATCCCAGCACCTATAGAAGTCACCATTAACACTGGTATTTTCCCTTAAAAAGTGCAGTTGAGGGACTTCCCTGGCCATCCAGTGGTTAAGACTCTGCGCTTCCACTGCAGGGGGCACGGGTTCAATCCCTGGTTGGGGAACTAAGATCTCGTGTGCCGAAAAAGAAGTGCAGTTGACCCAATACCATTCATAAAATTTCACTTCCTGCCTTAAAGAAACAAATTGACCATTAAGTACTTGTCCATGGCAGTGAACTTTACTGTACCAGTTTGAGGTGTACAGACAGCAGCAGCATCTGACGTCTGAATACATTAGAGCACCACCCCCCGTCACCCACGCTGGACCCCTTGCCCCGCTCACCCACAGGGTGTGAAGTGATCTCCACACGCTTCTTTAAAGAGCAGCACAGGGTGCCCTTGTCCACACCCCCAGTTCGCCGTTGTTGACTATTTCAACTCCCCACGTGTCAGGATAAGCCTCTTCGCTTTTTGGTGATCCTTCAGGCTAGACACTCAGGTGGCATTATGTTTCAGGGGTTCAAAGGGGGCCTTTGATTCATCGCACCATACGCATTGTTAGTATGAGAAGCGTTCTTTATCTTGTAGTTCCCTTTCTAATTGAGTCCTCTTTTTTTCTAAATCTCTGCTAATTTGATAGATCTTATTTTAATCTACATTTCTATGTATTTCACATGCATGTTTCCTTTTTTGTAGATTCTGGTTTTGTTTCTATTCATTTATCTTTCGGTATCTTAGTTTCCTTATGAATATTTGAGCTTTTTAATATAAAAATATTAATCGTGTTATTCTGTTACAGATATACTTCCCACTGTCGGTCTTAATTTTGTGTTTAGTTACACCTGCTCATTACCTGTAATTTCTTCCATGGCATTTTCGTACCTAGAAAGTCCTTTCCCTTTATGAAACAGACATTCAAATTAGTCACCTGTACTTCCTACTGGTTACTTTTTTATTGTGGGAAAATACACAGAACATAAAACTCACCATCTTAACCGTTTTTAAGTGTGCATGCAGTTCAGGGACATCAAGTACATTCACACTGTTGTACAGCCATCACCACTGTCATCTCCAGAATGCTTGTCATCTTCCCAAACTGAGACTCTGTCCCTGTTAAACACTGTCTCCTGTCCCCCAGCCCCCCGGCGCCCGTCCTGTCTTCTTGGCTGTGTGAGTGACCTCCTTGGGGCCCCACACTCTGCTGACCTGCTCTCCTTTCCCCAGGCTCATCACGTGCCCCTGGGTTTCCGCCTGGGAGCATGGAGGGCTACAGTGGGCCACGCGGGTGTTGAGTGTGTTCTGCTACCTGTTAGCCTGCCCTCTCCCAGCTTCAGTTTTCCTGATCTGTATAACGGGAGGAATAATGCCTGCCTCACGGGCTTTGTGATCTGCGAGAAGCCCTTAATAAAATGCCCAGCACACAGAGGGCCTTACTTTAATGGAACAGTAATTTCCCTCTCTCAGTTACCTCACTACCGTTTTTCCTTTATTTGGTGACTAGATGGTTTTGTTTCAGGGATTAGAAAATGAGAATCAAGAAGAAGGGCAGCTCCTGGGACAGTTTACCTACGACCAAGAAGGGGAGTCACTGCAGATGTTCCCTGCCCCGGTAAGGATCCTTGCGCTTCACACAGGCTTCAGGCTCCCGGGTCTCCTCACTGCTGCCTGCGTCCACAGGACTTGCCAACACTCACACAAGTGCCCACAGGGTGTGAGGGCCAACTTCTGAGAAAGTGGATCTGAGCTTCCTAGCTTTTGTTCCTGAATGAGCCTTTTTAGTATATAATTTGTTCTGCGTAAATGTGTCACAGGTGATGAGTTCTCAAGAGTTTCACCTGAACTTTGTGTCCTGTGATAGATGATGTAGTTCACGTTAAAAGCTTAATCTCCAACTTGGCTGTTTAATCTCAAATCTCTTACCTGGGGAAGTGATTGGGCTTGGTGGTAGTAATATGAAATAACTGTGATTTTTTTTTTTTTTCCCCCCCTCCTCAATTGCAGAAAAGACCAGAAAGAGCTTTCCAAATAGTGGAACTTCGGATTTTTTCTAACTGGGGCCATCCCGAATACACATGTCTTTACCGGTTCAGAGTTCATGGAGAGCCTATCAAGTAAAGAGACTACTCACGGTTCTTGTACATTTTGTATATATACTGGGACAGCCTGGAACACTGGAATCCTTCCTGGACGCGGGCATACAGAGAGCAGGATAATGTCACCCCTGAAATAAACGCACTGACTGCCAGCAGGACTTGCGCGTGGCAGCGATAAATGCTGACGCCCAGCTTGCTGTTCTGTCCACAGGAAACACTGCATGTTGACTGCTTGGGCTCAGAGACCCGCTAGCTACAGGTGGTCTCTGTGGAAATTCATTTGAATGTATGGTTCACAAAGACACTTACTTTTGGCCTGGGGGATTTGTTTTTGAACATAAAACTCTTTGTATTTGCTTGACATCAGGAACAAAGCAAAGGAAGTTAAAAGGTTTGGAGTGTTTTTGAAGCCTTGACAGCGGCCTTCACTGGCCCTTTTAAAGGACCTTCTGGGGCAGATATGTGTTCAACCCAGCACACGTTTCTTTCAGGGAAGAACAGTGTCACCAAAGTTCAGAGTTCTGAACTCCCTTTCTTTAGGGTGAGATTCTCCTCTATTCGGCACCAGTAGTTCTTTCAAGTCACTAGGTGGGGAAGTAATGAAAACGGGTTCTCCTGCCTAGTTTGCTCCCACTTCTGAGAACGATTTTCTGTCAGGTCTTGGCGTGTGAACATCTGTTCAGGAACCCTGGAGAGTTTCCCTTTGCAGGTTGAAGTGGGTCTGCTTCGAAAGGGGATGGTCTGGATCTACACAGACATGTAAATAGAGTTCTCAGGTCTCCACTGGGCTCATCCCATCGGATTTTCCCTGCAGTTTTAACTTCACACTATGAATAGGAACCAAGAAATCCAATCTTTTGGATATGTTCAGGTTTTGTTTTGAATTTTTCTGGAAAAGCAAACACTAACATGCTTTAAGTCTTTCAGAGGCTTATGCTTTTATTCCACTGATGGTTATTAAAGGAGATTGTCCATGATTGTGGCAAATTCATGAAACCAGGACATTTGGTGATTAGGTTTTCTTACAGCAGCACTTTGCACTGGCTCTGGTTGGGATTTGCCTTTTATTACAGCTGTTGGCCATTCTCTCTCAATTCCTGTGAGACTTGCTTTGGTTATAATTAGTATTTAATATTTTGACTATTTTACTGAGCAGACTTTATAAATGAGATATCTGCAAGGCACTTAAAGTGTTACAGATGTTTTACCTTAAAAATTATTTAAGTTTTATTGGGTTAAGACAGTCTTTTGGTGTACCATAAATGTTGTATTTTCAGAAAAAGATAAAATGATGGTGCTGACTGGTTTTCTGAAGAGTTTTACGTATATTGCACAACAGTCCTCAGATATACAAAAACTACATAAACTAGCATTTTTTTCACTCTTGTTAGAATTGAAACTAATGCCTATGCAGTTAAGTTGGGTAAAACGTATACAGATGTTTCATATATTAAAGGATACATATATAAATCAAAATTTCCTATATAAAACTAAATTTGGGAGATGGGGTGGAAATATTTTGAATATTAATTTATTTTTAAAGATGAGAGATAGGACTTTGTGCAATGTATTTTTGTAAATGCTTTTCAAAATATTTGTCATTGGTTGAGCTTCTTTCGCTGCCACCAAATTGGTAAGATGCTATCGAAACGTTTAAATAAAGAGTTTTAATTTTTAAAAAAATGCATGTGATATTTCAGATGAACAATAAACAGTGTGTTCCTTTCTGTACCTGCTTTGTCTCTGCCCCGGGCGGGGAGGGAGGGGAACACAGCGCGTGGAGCGGCCCCTCCCAGGACCCCTCTGGGCCGGGAGCGCATCCGGCCCGCGTTGTCGGGCCGCCGGACTCGGAGCCGCGTGCGTCCCCGCCGTGCGCGCCCCGCTCGCGGGCGTGTCTCCGCGCTTCCACACGAACCACTTACGAGAGAAGAGCGGCGTGTTTGGGTCTCGGGCGTCGGGGCGAGCGCTGATCCCGAGCGCCCGAGTGGGAAAGCTGCCCCGGGACCCCGAGCCGCCGGCATACCCGGAAAGTATTTATTGGAAAGTCTAAATACCTCAGCGGCCTCAGTTACAGCAAAGACCACCCTCCCCGCGCCAGAGCTGCAATCTCCCCGCTGCCTGCCCGCCATTGTAGCGTCAGCTCCGCCCCGCGGGGTCACGTGCCGCCCTCAGCCGCGCCCCCGCGGTCGTCTGCAGGCCGCGCCGTCACTCTCCGGATCCCCTCCCTTTGGTCGTGTGCCCGCCCTCCCCAGGCTGCGCAGGCCCGCCCCGCGGTCACGTGGACGCCCGCGCACCGCCCGCGGCTCCTCGTGAGCCACCGTAGAGGGCTTCGGGCGGCCGCCGGGACGGAAGCCGAGAGGCGCCGCCGACCGCGCCTGCGACAGCGTCAGCCCTGCGCGGAGCGCCGGCCCAATGGCGGCGGCGATGGCCGAGGAGAGCGCCCGGAACGGCGCCCGCAACCGCGGCGGCGTCCAGCGCGTGGAGGGCAAGCTGCGTGCCAGCGTCGAGAAGGGCGACTATTATGAGGCGCACCAGATGTACCGGACCCTCTTCTTCAGGTAGCCACTGCGCCGCGGCCGCCGCCTTCCAGGGCTTTCCGCCCGGCCGCCTCCCATTGGCCGCGCCGCGCCGCCCCGCGCCCCCATTGGCCCGCGCCGCTGCCCGTCGCCTGGGCGGTGGGAGCAAGGGCCGTGCGGTGGCCGGGGGAGGGCTGCGGCCCGGGAGCGAGGCCCGGGAGCGAGACCCGGGACCCCGACCCAGAACCGTGACCGAGACCCCAGACTCCGCCCAGACTCTGGACTCAGACGCAGACCGAGACCCCAGACCCAGCCCGGACTCTGGAAGCCGACGCAGACCGAGACCCCAGACCCGGCCCAGATTCTGGACTCCGACCCAAACCCCTGGTCGAGACCCCAGACCCAACGCAGACCCCTGATCAAGACCCCAGACCCGGCCCAGACTCCGGATCCCGCCCCAGACTCCGGACCCAGACCCAAAGCCCTGGCCGAGACCCCAGACTCCGGACCCAGACCCGAACCCCGGACGCAGACTCCGGACCCCAGTCCCCGGCCCAGACCGCCCTCCCCCTCCCCCGCCCCGACCCGAGCGCCTTTGGGTTTGAAGCCCCAGCTCCGAGTTCCACGGATTTCCTGCCTCTGGGAGTCCCGTCGCGAGGCTGTAAACATATTTCTCGTCTTGTTGTGTAGCCCTTGCTCACCCGAGTGTCTTGTTACTAAGCCAGCTGTTCCCATAAAGCCGGTATTTTTGTTGTACCTGCGCTGCCCGCTGGCCACGTGCGGCAGTTGAGCTTCTGAAATGCGAGTCCCTAACGGCCTGGGCGGTGAGGGTAAAAACACGGCCTTCAAAGACTTAAAGCAGAGAAAATGTCAGGTAATTAGTTAGGAACCTTCAACTCTTGAGCGCACGTTGAAGTGATGCTTGAATATATTGGATTAAATAAAATGTCTTTTTTTAGTGTGGCCTTAGGAATTTAGGTTTTCTTAAACCTAGCTCAGTTTTCTTTTGGACTGCAGTGTGTCACACCGTTTCTGCTGTCATGCAGCTACTGCTATAGTTTTTTAGTTGTTCTTACATGTGTAAGGCATTCCTGTATATTACACACGTTCTGTTAGCCTTCAGGTTTCTTGCCAGAAAGCATTTGAGACATTCGTTAGCATTTAAAGATAGTTTTAGAGGATTTAATCTGTTCTGTGGAATGCTTTTTCGTTCTAAACTGCTGCAGAACAGCAAATATTTTGCTATGATATCTAAAGGCAGTCATGCCTGCGTTACACCATTTGGGCCTAGATTTAAATTTTTTCTTTAAATAGTAAGTTGAATCAATATTCTGGGAACTCTGGCAGTACTTTCTGCTTTGGTTGTAGTTGGGTTTAGACGTAACGCTTCGTGTCCCAGACCGAGTTTGAGCTCTGTCGCCAGAGGACCAGGTAGGGGTGAGTTGGTTGGTCTTCACGGGATGAGCTAAAGATGTGAGTAGGCTTTAAGCTCTGTAACGTCGAGCGTTCGGCCTGGCGGCTTAGCCAGTCAGATCTGTGTGATGGGGAGCTTTCGTAGCGCTCAAGATTTGTCCCGGTGCTTGCTTTTCTTGGGGACTTTTATATAAGTATTTGCCCCAGTGACTAGTCAGCAAAACTGGATCTTCCCAAAGATAAACACGGCGTTCCTTGTTTTGAGCCAGTTCTGCAGTTGCTGCTGTACCAGGAACGTGATTGTTGATTAGCTTTGAAGAGGCCAGTCCCTGTGCCCAGAGTGTGCTTTGTGCTGACGTGGGGGCAGATGCAGGCTGTCCACCAGCCCGGCCTTGACCTGGGTTCGCATTCTCCCTCTGCTCTGTGACCTGTGATCCAGGACAACTTGTTGAATCTCTTCTCTGAGCCTTGGCTTCCTCTTTGATCTTTTAGGGGTTCCTACACCTCTTCAGAGCTGCTGAGAAGTAAGTGGTCTCCGGTGGGCCTCCGTGGGGGATGCGGTGGACTCAGGCGCGGTAGCAGTTGTGGCCGTCCGGGGGCCCAGCTGAAAAGGCCTGGAGTTGTCCCTGTCTCTGCTGGGTACCGTCCACGTTCGGACCTGCGATTGCAGCCCTGGTTTAGAGCTCTGCACGGGGGCCCTGAGAAGTCAGCTTTGCTCTTTTTATGTCTTTCTATAAATAAGTGCTTTTAAGTGTTTATATAAAATGTAAAACTTTATAGGTTTTGACATATGTACACACCCAAGAAATTATCACCAATCAAGGTACTGAAAATACCCATCATCCCCGAAAGCTTTCTCATCTGCCTTTACAGTGAATTTTTCACTGCTTCCCCCAGGCACCCACTGATCTCTCTGTCATGGTAGATGGGTTTGCATTTTCTGGAATTTTATGTAAGTAGAATTGTATAGTATGTTCTTTTTTTATTTGGCTTTTTGAATTCCCTCAGCATGATCATCTCAAGAGTCACCTTTATGTGTATCATTAGTTAATTTTTATTGTTGAGTGGTGTTCCATTGTATGGGTGGCCTACAGTTTACCCATTCACCTGTGGGATGAGTTCAGCAGTGTATGCTATTTTAATTCACTTACACTGTGTCCCCCAGCAGTTTGAGGAGGGGGAGGAGGAACTGGGCAGCCCGGGAGGTTGGACTTATGGGGGGGTGTGTGCTGCAGCCGGGGCAGGAGCCAATGGTTCTGAGAGAGGCCGAGCTCCGTCTCCTCGAAGGTGCGGGTGCCGTGGGCGCTCCCTTGTCTCTTCAGCCTTCTCTCTGCCGGGACGGGAGAGGGTCCGTTTTCCAGGCCTGATGGGTTATTGGTACTTTGGCGACTGCTCTGTAGGGTGGCCCGTGGCCTGGAGGGGCCTCTGCCCCCGCCGGGATTTAACTGTGAAAGGGGCCTCGCTGCCCAGGGGCTTTCCTGAGATGAGTGTCGATTGTGGATGTTTTGTGTCTTAAATGAAGAAATATTTTGAAAGAGGAACTTCAAACCTGTGTTCTCAACCACCTGGGGGTAGGATGGAGCGCCTGGGAGAGGGCGTGAGGTGGACACTGCGTCTGCGTCGTTAGTGTTAACGCTTGTGTCTATGCTCTGCTTTTTAAAAAAAAAGCGAAATGAACGACTGCACGGACGCAGCGCGTGGGGGGGGCTGCGGTGGGGGAGGGGCGGCGGTGCTCTGAGCCCCCAGGCCTCGGTGGCACCCCGTCCCCTCCGGCTCGGGCACCGGGAAGCCACGTCCGCCCTTCCCAGGGCTCTGCGGTGCCCAGCGAGCACGTCGGACTTTCAGGGTGCCTGTCACTGCTGCGGGGTTTCCAGCGTTCCTGGACCCGCGGCGGGCAGCTCCAGGCCCTCCTGCGGGGCAGGGCTGCCCAGGGCTGTGTGGCTACGGTCACTGGGAGCCGGAGGTCACTGGGAGCCGGAGCCGGAGCCGCCGCCCCAGGAATCCAGCCTGTCTGCCTCTCGGGGCTCTGCTCCCTCCCCAACTTTCTAGGCGTTCATCTCTTGCTGTGCCTCGGGGAGGAGAGTCCGGAGCCCTGTCGTGTCCCCAGGCTGCGTGACTGTCCCTTAGGAGGCGTGCCCACCGTCCAGACGTCTGTGCCGGTGGCGGTGCGAGGGCTCATTTTTCCAGAAGCCCCCGTTCCGTGCCCACGACCCACAGGTGCCCCGGTCTGCTCCTCGGGGTGCGGGATTCTCCTCCTGGTCCCCCCCCGGGGGCTGACCGGGACGAGGCTGGTGCAGAAAAGCCCTTTTCTGTGGTTGGTCCCCGCCTGAGCCTCGGGCCGCGAGCCAGAGGGCAGCGGGCGCCCCCCCCCCCCCCCCCCCGTCTCCGTCTCCGGCGCCCCTGCGGGCGGCGTGCGTCTCTGACTCCGCTTGTCTGGGTCGGGACGCAGGTCTGACCGGCTGGGCGGGTTTCCTTCCTGATCCTCCCTGAGAGGAACGTGCAGCCAGTGGGCTCGGTGTCCTGCGCTCAGCTCGGGCCTGGCCCTGCCCCCCTGAACGTCCGTCTCACTTGTCGTGGACGGGGCATCCTTTCTGTCCTGTGTGTGCCGAGTTGCCTGTGAGGCTCTCGTCCGTCTGCAGTTCGGGAAGCCGGCTTTTCCCAGCTTCCGTCCCTGGTGAGAAACGTTCCAGGTGGAAAGTGGTCGGGGTGGAGGGGGCAGCAGAGGGGGCAGCACGGCAGGCCCTCGGCCCCAGCACGTGGCCCTCGCCCGGTTCTCGCTGCCCCTCACCACAGCCAGGCCTGGGCTTGAAGCTGGAAGTGGCCCCCGGCCCCTCGCTGGTCCCTCTGCTGAGACCCCTGCCCAGCTGCAGGGAGGCTCTGCTTCCGGCTCCTGGCCCGTTTGGGCGGAGAGAGTGCCTGGCACCCTGTCGTCAGCCGGCGCTGCTGCTGCCCCGGGGTGCCTCGTGGGCGGAAGGGCTGGGCCATGGGCGCCCAGCGCCAAGCCTGACAGACGGGGGTCGGGGGCAGCTCCGGGAGGAGCCCTCGGGACCCGAAGCCCAGCTCCGCTCTGTTCTCAGCGGAGGAGTATGTGGGGCGGGTGCTCGCTTCCTGCTCGGATGCCAAATCTTTGGGATCTGATCTCCGAAACCACCCCTGTGAGTGGGTGGCCGTGCTTCGCGGCCTGTGAGATCCCGGACCTGGCCGGCCCTGCCCTTCTCTCTGTGCAGGTACATGGCCCAGAGCAAGCACGCCGAGGCCCGCGAGCTCATGTGCTCAGGCGCCCTGCTGTTCTTCAGCCACGGCCAGGTGAGCCGTCTGCCCGGGGCCAGGGTTGGCATGGGGCGTCCAGGGAGAGGCCTGGTGGGGAGCCTGGGCCGAGCGTCCCCGTGTCCCAGCACCGGTGTGGGACCTGAGGGCTAGTGGCCTTGGTGCTCAGAACCATCTCTTAGGTGCAGTCGGTCGCCAGTTTCTAACTGGAAACCAGAGCCACTGCCCAACCTCACCGTCTTCTGAAAATGGGCCAGAGCCTCGCTTCCCACTGACAGTCCTTTTGTACGTTTTATAGCAAAACAGTGCGGCTGATTTGTCCATGCTGGTCCTGGAGTCGCTGGAGAAGGCGGAGGCCGAGGTGGTCGATGAGCTGCTGGGTGAGACAGAGTGGACACGCGTGCCGTTGCCACATCACCGTACCGTTCCCCCGCCCCCCCCCCCCCAAACGCACCCAGCCTCCCTGGCACGCGGTGGGTGCCACGTGGTCTGGAGCCCCTGCCCCGTTGGGCGAGCCCTTCTGCGAGCTGCCCGGCCGGAAAGGCGCACGCGGATCCCCGCTGGGGCAGCCCCCCTCCCTTCTGCTCCCCGACGCAGGCTCAGCTGTGGGGAGGCATCACGGTGAGGACGGTCGGGGTGGCCCCAGGACCCCACCGCTGTGCCTGCCACTTCTCCGCTTTCTTTCAACGTGAAACAGTTGTTTTTAATTCACTTCTGTGAGACGCACGATACAGATCAGAAGCAGCCACGGGTCCCTCTGGGTCAGGCTTGTGTGCGTGTCGTTTGCAGAAAGTCTGGCCAAGCTGTTCAGTCTGATGGATCCCAACTCCCCGGAGCGAGTGGCGTTTGTGTCTCGAGCCCTGAAGTGGTCCAGTGGGGGGTCCGGGAAGCTGGGCCACCCCCGGCTCCACCAGCTGCTGGCCCTCACCCTGTGGAAAGGTAGGCCGTGGGCCCGTGGCTGGGCAGGGGCTCCTGCGGGCAGGTGGGCCAGGGAACAGGCGGCCCTCCTGATGCTCTCGGGGCCGCTGCTGGCGGGGTCTGTTCGGATCAATTAAAATCATCTGCGCTGCTGACGGGGGTTGGGGGGTGGCGGCCCTCTGAGTCTCACGGCCTCCGCGTCTGGCTGAGTGTGAACACCTGCTGCGCTCGGGTGGGCGGCGCGTTCTCTTGTCTGGAGCTTCCGGTCCCCCACGGGCCACCCGCTCCCCCGCGCTGGGGCCTCCTTCCAGGACGTCCTTCCCCTGCCGGCGTTCTGCCAGCACTTCTCTTGTCCTCTAAGTGAGCGTTTGCGGGGGCTGCTCGGTCCACGCGAGGGGGTCGTGTCCCGGGCTCAGGCACAGGAAGGGGAGCGGCCTGAGCCGCTCCTGGGCGGGTGTGAGGGAGCTGTGCCGGCCGAGGGGTCTGGGCCCCGCCGGCCAGGTCGACTCTGTGCCTCGTCCTCACGGGCGTCACCTGGGCGGGGGCAGGCGGAGGGACGGCGACCTTGGGCAGGTGCCTTGGGACCGCGCGAGCGGGCCCGACCGCGTGTGTCTGAGGCTGTGGGAACTTGGAAGGTCTAGACGCTCCGTCGTCTAGACCTCTGGACGCCGTGCTGGGGCTCTGTCGGCGGATCCGTTCAGCCAACAGCCGCCCTCCGCACTGCCTCGTCGGCCGGGCGGGCCGCCTGCAGCATCAGTACCTCGATTCACACCCGCCTCACGCAGCCTGTGTGCCAGGGTGCCAGGCAGAGCTGGAGGGGGCCCGTGTCCGCGGGACCCGTGTTAGCGGGACCGGCGCCTGGCGCGAAGCAGGGCGTGTGGCGCCTGCTCAGAGGCCTCGCCGGGGTCGAGCGCTGTTAAGCTCTCGTATATTTAACATTGAATGTTTGAACCTCGAGACCTAAGCATCTTAAGGGGTCGCGTCAGGCACAGATGGCGAGTGAGGCCAGCGGGCCCCTGCGCCATGGGAGGCCGTGCTGAGGGGTGTCTGCAGGGCCCCGGCGGTGGGTGGCCTCCGGGCAGGCGTGGGGTGTGGCCCGGGGCCCGCCATGCTGTGCAGGGCGCCGTGGGAGACCTGCCTGCCCTCGGTGTCCCCGCTCCACTGGGGTCTCGCGCGGGTGCCTCTCCGGGGCTTGAGGGTGCCTGGTGACCTGCCGGATTTCTCTTCTCACGTGGAGGCTCTAAAACCAAAAGGTCGCTCTTGGGGTTGGAGGGAGAGGAGACCAACAAAATGCAGCCACGCAGAGCGGGCTCTTCCCCGAGGTCGCCCTGCAGCGCTGGGAGCCTATGCTGGGGGGCAGCGGTGATCTGGGGGTGCCCAGGCGGGAGGAGAGTGCTGGTGGAAGGTGGGAGAAGGCCTAGCCCGGGAGGCGTGCCCTCTGTCCTGAAGGAGAGGGAGCCGGTGCGGCGTGTGAGTGGGAACTGGGGGGCTGCCCTGGAGCTGGGTCTCTGCCTTAGCACTGCTGACTCCGGGCGTCATCCCTGGGCTCCCCAACTAGGTGCCAGAAGCCCCCCAGCTGTGACGGCTGACACCGGCTCCAGACCTTTCCCTGTGTCTGGAGGAGGGGTCGAGTCGCTCTGGGCGAGAGCCATCGGCGTGGAAGGTGGATCCACGGGGGAGGAGGGGGTGTGTGTGTCCAGGTGAAACTGGGGAGGTTGGGAGTTTGGTCGCTTTTCAAGAAAACAGACCGTTAGAACCCACGTAGAGCTCAGTAGCCGGTTTAGAGTCAAAGGCTCCCAACAGCGGAGCAGCAGAGGAAGCACCGTGCCTGGAGAGCCGGCGTCCAGCCCTGTCCTGGCTCCTGTCAGAACGGCGGACTCGGGGCCCAGAGGGCCGCCGGGCTCCGCTGTGCACACGCCCCACTGGCGGGACGCCGCCTTCCTGACCGACTCCCAGGTGACCCCGACTTGAGTGGGGACACAGCCCGGGTGGACGTCAGTGCGGCGATGACGTGGGACCGCCGTCCTCCCTGCCTGCGGGGCGGGGGGAGGAGGGGGCACTCACAGCGGCCTCCTTGCCTGCCCCCGCAGAACAGAACTACTGCGAGTCCCGGTACCACTTCCTGCACTCCAGCGACGGCGAGGGCTGCGCCGACATGCTGGTGGAGTACTCCACGGCCCGGGGCTTCCGCAGCGAGGTGGACATGTTCGTGGCCCAGGCTGTCCTCCAGTAGGTACCCGCTTGCTGTCCGGCCCTTGCGTCCGTGGCCTCCTGGGGTCCAGGGCTGGCCTCTGGTTGAGCCTCGCGTGAGGACAGGCCTGCAGTCACTCAGCGTCCCACACGCAGCTCACGTCCCCCATTGTGACCCTGCTGCTGACCTCCGGGCACCCCAGACGTGGCCCTCAGCTCCCCTAGGCCGCCTTGTGATGTTTCCATTGGTGGTAGAAGTACTTCCTGTGCTTTAAATGAGCGTTTTGTTGCCACTGATTTTCTGTTCCCCCTTATGTATCACGTTTGGGGGCGCTGGTTAGTGTTGTGCAACTGCTTTTTTAGGGCACATACATTCACCAAACTTTCAGCCTCCTGGGGTGTGAAGTACGCGTGCATCACAGCCTTTGTTCAGAGGCCGTTTGCCTTCCCAGGTGTTTTGTGCATCCAGACGCGGTGATGGGGTATCGCCCGCCCGCTCCCCGCCTCAGCTCTGTGTCTCTGCCTCTCTGTCCCAGTTGGGCCTCCTCCTCTTTTGTTTTCTTCCGACAATTTATTTTGAAACACAGCAGCGTCGCCAGAGGCGTGAGCACCCTGTGGGGGTCACACAGCCGAGAGCACACGTTTGGTGACCTGGGGCCTGACCTCCCTTCCCAGTGGACCATGTGTTTGTCCCACCATGTGTTTGTCGATGAGATTCCTCCCTCCCAGAAGAGCACTTGGATCTGGTGGCCGGGCCTTGGGATGGGGTGTGTCCCATGAGTTGGGGTGGACGGGGAGCTTCCGAGCTCCCACAAGTCACCACTTGTTGCTGAATCTGTGACTTTGAAAACGAAACTTGTTTAAAATCCAGAACTCGCTGGCCCTGGGTTTGGCATGTGGTGCCAGTGTTTCCTCTGGCGTGAGCCCTTTCTCGTCCATCCGTCTTTGTCGAGGGCGTGCACCACAGTAAAGTCCGGCCGTGGACACGTCCTCCACGGGGCGGAAACAGGAGCCGGGGCAGCCTCTGGGCCACCGTGCTCTCGCGGGCAGGGGCAGACAGGTGTGGGACAGGTTCAGGGCGCCCCGCTGTCTCCTGGATCTGCTGACCTTGAACATGTCACCTTGTCAAGTTAGTTCTCCCTGGCCGTAAACCTTGGGACTCCCTGGGGTGGCTGGTGCCCTCGGGGTGTTGCACGGGGGCACAGGGCCCTCTGGGCAGGCGCTTGTAGAAACCTGTTTCCTCCTCCTCCGGTCAGGTGTGCCCACTCACTGGGATGTTATTTCCAGGTTTCTCTGTTTAAAAAACAAAAGCAGCGCGTCAGTGGTGTTCACGACGTACACACGGAAACATCCGTCCATCGAGAGCGGCCCTCCCTTCGTGCAGCCCCTGCTCAACTTCATCTGGTTTCTGCTGCTGGCCGTCGATGGGTGAGCGTGGGTGTGCGTGTGGGTGTGGGTGTGTAGAGGCGTGTGGGTGAGGCGTGTGCACGTGCTTGTGCGGAGGGGCGTAGACGTGTACGTGGAGGCACGCAGAGATGTGTGGGTGAGCGTGCGTGTGCCTGTGGGTGTGGGTGTGTAGAGGCGTGTGGTTTCTGTTCACGTCCTCGGTCTTGCGTGGGCATCGGCTATGCCGCGCTCTGTCCTGTTCCAGGGGGAAGCTGACGGTGTTCACGGTGCTGTGTGAGCAGTACCAGCCGTCCCTCCGGCGGGACCCCATGTACAACGAGGTGAGCGGCGGGGGGCGGGCTGAAGCCGGCGACTCCGGGCAGCCGCCGGAGGGGGAAGGGGAGAGACGCTGCGCGGGGTCCGCGTGCAGCCTCGGGCTCAGCGCCCTCCGCGACCACGCCTGTGCCTCTTCCAGTACCTCGACCGGATAGGACAGCTGTTCTTCGGCGTGCCGCCCAAGCAGACGTCTTCCTACGGAGGCTTGCTAGGTGAGGGGCCCGTGGGTCGGGGGCTCGTAGTGGGGGCTTGTGGGTGAGGCCCAGAGCGTGGTGTGCTGGCCGGGGGAGCGGAGCAGGCAGGGGCCTGGAGCGGGGCCCGGTGCCAGCAGGAGGGTTGCGGGCTCCCAGCTGTTTCCCCCTGCGTGTTCCCCAAGCAGAACTCGTAGGGCCCCCGATGAATAATCGTCCCCTGGGGTCCCTCTCCGTTGGCCACAGAATCGAAGCCAGATTTCTTTTTTTTGTGGTAAAATACACATTACGTGCAATTCCCCACCTTAACCGTGTTTAAGTACGCAGGACAGTTGTGTGAACTACATGCACACTGTTGTGCAGCGGATCTCCGGAACTTTCCGTCTTCCCAAACTGAGACTCTGCCCCCATTAAACACTGGCTCCCAGTCCCCACCCCCTACTTTCTGTCTCTGTGAACCTCCAGGGACCTCACATAAGTGGCATCACACAGTGTCCTCCTGTGCCGGCTTATGTCACTGTCAGGTTCAACCCTGTTGTAGCAGGTGCTAGGATTTCCTTCCTTTTTAAGGCTGATTCATGTTCCATCGTGTGGATAAGACTGCGTCTTCAGTGGACACCTGGGTTCTTCCACCTGTGGCTGCTGTGAATGTGGGTGTGCAAGTTATCTCCTTAAGGTCTTGCTTCCAGTTCTTCTGGGACACCCAGAAGCAGAATTGTTGGATCTGTTTAATTTTTTGAGGAAACGCCACACTGTTTTCCCACAGCAGCTGCTCCCACAGCAGGGCACAGGGGTCCCAGTTCCTCCACATTTTTGCCAACAGTTGCTGTTTTCTGGTCTTTTTGACAGTAGTCATCTTATTAATGGGTCTGAGGTGGTGTCTCTGTTTTGATTGTCCTGATTTGCATTTCCCTAGTGACTAAGCACTTTGCGTATCTTTCGCGTGCTTATTCGCCATTTGTGTGTATGCCTGTTCGTGTCATTTGCTTATTTTTGAATCATGTTGGTTGTTTTACAAGTTCTCTACACTGGGTATTAATTCCCTCCCAGATATATGATTTGCAAATATTTTCTCCCATTCTGTGGGTTGCCTTTTTTATTTATTTTTTTAAGACTTTATTTTTTTAAAGCAGTTATAGATTCACAGCAAAATTCAGAGGACGGTACAGAGATTTCGCATAAATACCCCTTCCCCGCCACAGGTGCAGCCTCCCCATCATCAGCATCCCCAGCAGGTGGTACGTTTATCATGGGTGAACCTGCATTGACGTGTCATTATCACCCAAGGTCCAAAGCATTGATACATTAATTAGGGTTCGTTTTTGGTGTTTACGTTCTGTGGGTTTGGACAAAGGTGTGAGGACGTGTATCCGCCATTACAGTATTGTGCAGAGTCGTTGTGGTGCCCTGAAAAATTCTCTTGTGTTCCACCTGTTCATCCTTCCCTCCCTTGTTGCCTTTTTACTCCCTGGATTGTCTTTTGATGCACAAAATATTTTACTTTTCATGAAGTCTAATTTGTCTATTTTCCTTTTGTTGCTTCTGCCTTTGGTGTCATTTCCAAATCCAGTGTCACAAAGCTTTTGCCCTGTGGTTTCTTCTAAGAGTTTTATTATTTTAGGTCTTCCATTTAGGTCCTTGATCCATTTTGAGGTGGTTTTTTTATGTGGTGTTTTACTTATATAAGGGTCCAGCTTCATTCTTTGGCATGTGGATTTCCAGTTTTCCCAGCACCAGTTGTTGAAAAGACTGTCCTTTCCCCATCAAGTGGGCACAGAACCCTTGTCAAAAATCATTTGACCATATATGCGAGGATTCATTTCTGGGTTCTGTATTCCATTGGTCGATGTCTGTCTCTATGCCAGGACCACACTCTTTTGATGACTATAGCTTTGTAGTAAATTTTGAAATGAGAAAGTGTGAGACTTCCACCTTTGTTCTTTTTCAAGATTGTTTTGGCTATTTGAGTCCCCTGAGATTCCGTATGAATTTTAGGATGGGTTTTTCTATTTCTGCAAAAAAATGTTTTGGGGATTTGAGATTTCATTCAATCTGTAGATTGCTTTGGGTAGTATGACATTTTAACAATATTAAGTCTTTTAGTCTAGGAACATGGGATGTTTGCATTTATTTACGTCTTTAATTTCTTTCAGGAATTTTTTGTAGTTTTGATTGTACAATTTTTCACCTCTTTGGTTAAGCTAATTACTAATATTTTATTCTTTTTGATGCTATTGTAAATGGAATTGTTTCTGTAAATAAGTTATTTTGTAGACTCTTCAGAAATTTTTACAAGTAAAATCATATCACTTGCAAGCAGATAATTTTACTACTTTTTTTCAACTTGGAATTCTTTTATTTCTTTTTCTTGCCTAATTGCTCTGGCTAGAACTTGAGGTTCAGTTGACCCTTGAACAACATGGAGGTTAGGGGTGCTGATCCCCTGCACGGTTGAAAATTGGTGTATTAACTTACAGTTGGCCCATCGTATCTGTGGATTCAACCAACTGCGGACCAGGTAGTGCTTTAGTATGCATATAGAAAAACATGCACGATACGTGGGCCCGTACGGTGCAAACCCGTGTCGTTCAGGGGTCACCTGTACCATGTTGAACAGAAGTGGTGGGAGCAGCATCCTTGCCTTGTTCCTGATCTCAGAGGAAGAGCTTTGAATCTGTCGCCGTTGAGTGTGACGTCTGCTGTGGGTTTTTCATATATGCCTTGTATTACATCATAATATGAGAGGGTTTCCTTATGTTCTTTCTTGGTGAGTGTTTTTATGAAAGAGTGTTGAATTTGTCAAATGCATTTTGTGCATCATTTGAGATGATCATTGGTTTTTTTTCCTTCACTCTATTGTGGTGTATCATGTTGATTGATTTTCACATGTTGAGCCATCTTTGCATTCCAGGAACAGATCCCACTTGGTCTTGGTGTCTGATTCTTTCACTATGCTGCTGAATTCGGTTTGCTAGTATTTTGTTGAGGATTTTTGCACCAGTGTTCATAAGGGATATTGGTCTGTAGTTTTCTTTCCTCATAGTGTCTTGTCTGGGTTTGGTATTGGAAGGATGGGTGGTACTAATTCAGTAGCTTCCCCAGTGAAGCCGTGAGGTTCAGGGTTTTTCTTTGTTGGGAGAGATTACACAGTCTCCTTACTCATTAGAGTCTATTCAGAGTATGTATTTCTTTGTGCTTCAGTCTTGGTAGGCGCTGGTGGCCAGATTGCTGGTCCTGCCTCTCAGGGCCAGGCCACCTCCCCGCGTCCTGCCCGTTCTTCTGATGCAGCCTCGGGGCTCCGAGACCACTTGAGTCCTAATCGGCCTCCTGCCCTCCAGCAGGGTGGGCACCAGTGTAGTCCTGCACTTAAAAGTGGGTATTGCCCTCCTTAGTGTTCTAAGTTTTATTTTTGAATAGGTAAAGCTTGTCTCACAGAGTCCAGGTGGCAGGCTCGTACCCAGCCCTGCCGCTGTCCCATGGTGACTTGCAGGCCAGGCAGTGCTAGGTTTCCTTAGCTTCCTCCCGGTGGGAACTTTGCAGACATCAGACGGCCTGCAGTGGCAGGACCGGGGGGGCAGCCCCTCGGCGCTTGGTCACGCTGCTCCGCTGTGCTGTTGCTTGTGGCCCTGCCTCATGGGGCTCTCTGTGTGTGCGTGGGGGGGTGGAATGAGCGTCTGTCGTTTCCGTGGCCATCGTCAAACTGTGCTCCGTGCAAAGGTCTTCCTGTCTCCCAGATTATTTTATAAACTGTTTCCCCTTAAATGCAAGTTGGACTTTTTACCTGTAAACTGGGTCTGTCTGGAGGTTTAGTGGAAGGTGTGGGGGGCCACTTCCCATCTCCAGGCTCTCGTGTCACGGCCACTCGTCTCGGTGGCTGTGTCCTTTCCTGCCCACACCTCGGGCATCTGCAGCGCCTGTCCGTCCACAGTCGTGGTGACATTTTAGCATGTTCAGTCTCGGGCTGCCGTGACTGTCAGCTACTGCGTTCCCGTCTGACTCTCTGCGTTTCCCCACAGAACTTCCAACCGCAGCGGCGCCAGGTGCGGTGACTGGGCCGAGTTCACTGCAGCGCGAGGAGGGTTTTACCCTGAGGGCACTGCTGGCCCTTTGTTTGTTGTTCCCCTTTGCGAGTCGGTTTAGGGCACTTTTTAAACTTTGCTTTTCTATTGACATGACAGTTCTTTGGATAAAAATTCGGTAAAAAGGAGTGTCCATCTTGACAAGGCCCACGGCGGTTAACGTTGTTATGTGCAGCCTTTGGGACTGTAACGTCTGACTTCGGTCACTGGCGACTCACCTGCCGCTCGGCCACCCGTGGTCCTCCCGGGCCCGTCCTGGCGGCCGTGCGGTGCCCCCTCGACGGGCACCTGGGTCTTCTCCCCCGCGGCCCCAGCAGAATCCCTGCGTCTCCGGGCGCAGCAGACAAATTTCTGCGGCGAGACCCCCGGATGGGGCGCCGGGGTTCGGCTGCTGTTGCCTCGCCAGGCCCCGGTCACGGCGCCACGGGAGGAGGCGGCGTCCGGGGGCCGGGCGGCGGGCGAGGGGCGGCCGTGGCCCTGACAGCGCCGCGCGCCTCCTTCCAGGGAACCTTCTGAGCAGCCTCATGGGCTCCTCGGAGCAGGAGGGCGAGGACAGTCAGGACGACAGCAGCCCCATCGAGCTCGACTGACGCCCGCGGACCTGCACGGACTCGGCCTGGACCGCGGCGGGTGCGGCTCCCGATGCGGGTCCAGACCCGGGCCCCCCGGCTCCGGCCGAGGCCGAGGGGCCGCACGTTGGGTGTTCTGGGGCTGCCGGGGCCGTGCCGGCCGGGCCGCCGTGTACCTTGAGATGACCCCAATAAAGCACAGGCCCTGCCGCGCCTCCTCTCCCGGCCCTCGTGTCTGGTTTGCTTGGGGAGGGCTCGGTCTTGTACGGGAGGGCCCTGTGCACGCAGCGGGGGTGCCGTGCCCCTCAGGTGGGGCGGGGGTGGCCTGGCACGTGTCCTGGGGAGCGCCTGGGCGGCCGCTCCATGCCACACCCCAGGAGCTGCGGCCGAGCGCCCAGCCGTTCGGAATGGCGTCTCGTCTGGGAGGCTGCAGGACCATCCACCGTCGTGGGGCAGTACTTATTGTCTCCGGGTGATTGCTTCCTTTGACCTGATGTTCTAGGTTTTAACCAAACCATCAGCCCAGGAACGAGCAGATCTGTCCCTTCGCACTGATGTGTGTCAGATGCCCCAGGATAGTTAGTTACAAAATGGGAAACACTTTTATTTTTTCACAATTATAAGAGTTGTAGATTAATACCCAGTGATCATGCATGGGAAGGAACGGAATACACAATTTTATTTACTGTAAAAATGGAATTTAAAGGAAGGTTGGTGTTCGTGTCGAGTTTAAATAAATCCTTTATACTGGGCTTGGCAGCACTGGTCCTTTCTGAGTGAGCTCCTGGGGCTGGTCGTGGGCTGGGCCGCGGGGCTGGGGCTGTGAGCAGTGGCCAGGGAGCCCCGTGACCAGTGTTTTCCAGTTCTGTCCGCAGTGTGTCCTCGGTGGGCGGCGGCAAGTAGACAGTGTTGAGAGCGTCGCGATGTTAGATGTAAATATACGGTGTTTTATTTCAATCTGTGGAAGCCCAACCTGCGGACAGGTGAGGCCTCACGGGCTCTGCAAGCAGCCTGTGGGGCTGGGGGCGCCCTGTGGTCTCTGCGCTGTGAGTGGGACACGTCGTGCTGTTGTCGCAGGCGGCCGCCTGTGTCTCTGCGACTCCCCCACCTCTGTGCAGGGGCTGCCCGAGCCTGCGCCTGCCTCGGGCCTGAGGACCAGGGCGGGGGCCCTGCCAGCAGGAGGGGCGGGCCTGGTGTGGACCATAGGGGTCCTGCCTCGTCCGAGAAATTCTTCCCGCTGGTCGGGCAGCTGTTGAGGAGATTTTGTCGTTTCTCTCTGGAGTTTTCTGGGTAGAGCATGTGGGTGTGCACACGCTCAGACACAAGTGCACGGACCTCACGCTGGCGCCGAGCGGGCGCCCGAGCTCCCAGGGCCCGAGGCTGGGTGGCCCTGCGTGGTCAGGAAGGTCTAGGGGAGCCCGGGCCTTCGCTTCTGGCCCAGGGCGAGTCCTTCTGCCTCATCTGGAAGACAGTGGACCTGGGTTCTCAGGGAAAGGGTGACCCCGCAGCCTCGCCTGGGCTAGGAGGCACTGCCTGGGGCAGGAATGGTTTAGGGGAGAAAGGGGCCATGGCCCTGGGTGAGCCCGCAGCTGTTCTCACCCCCGGCCCAGCCATCTTGGGGACCCCTGACCTGGCAGCCTTAGCTGGGCCCCCACTGTCGGGGGAGGGGGGCCTTGTGCTCCCCCTTTTACCCTGCAGTCCCTGCTCAGAATCCAGGTGCACAATGGGTCTGAGCTGTGGGCGCTCGCTCAGATGTGAGGGGAGATGATGATGATGGGGGCTCAGAGGAAGGGTGCCTTCCCTCATTCCCTTGGGTGTCGCCCACAGCCGGGCCGAGGCCCTTGCGTGCCCCTCTCCTGGGGGTGTCCCTTTCCTGGCAGGTCCTCCTGGGGGCCCAGAGCCCCCACTTTATTCCAAGATGTGACGTGGCGGGGGACACCCTGGCTCAGGGCCCCTCTCCTGGTCCCAACAGCTGGACCAGGGCTCCCCTGGGAGCACATCTCAGCCACACAGGACGCCGCCCAGATAACCCAGCAGGTGATGCCCTCAACTACACACTGATTTCCTGGGGAGACGGGACCCCCATGCACATCCTGCCCCCAAGTTCTCCACCACACAGGGTTCCTTCCCTCCCTCACCCCCTCCCCCAAGTATGTTCTCACAGGTGTCCCCCATCCCCCCAAGGCACCCGGGGAGAGGCACGGTGGCGGTAACCACCGGCGAGCGGCACACTGGGGTCCGGGCGGCGACCCGGACCTCCATCCTCCAAGGGTTCGAAGACCGTGAGGGCAGGCGGAGGGCGGGTCATGTCAGCGCTGAGTCCGGAGCCGGCGTGGGAAGTGCCCAGGCTGGGGGTGGGTGCAGCCAGCCCTGTGGCCCAGGCCCGGGGGGCTCCAGCTGTCGGGGCCTCTGATCCCCGGGACCCCCACGGACACGCGGGTCGGCTTGCTGAGGGAGCCAGGCCCTGTCTGCCACGCCAGCCCCCGGGACCCCACAACTGACAGCGGATGTTCAATAAATACTTGTTGGGGGAGGGTGGGGGGAGTGAGGGGACACGGCGGGGTTGGGGGCATGCAGGCGGGTCCTCTGTCCCCGCAGCCCGGCCTCCTGGTCAGGGGTGGGGTCCCGCGGAGGTGGGTGGCGGCAGCTGGGGGGGGCCTCAGAGGAGGTGGTCTGGCGGGCGGGGAGGCGAGTAGGGGGCCGTGGGCGTCACACCGGGGGCAGCAGCATGGCGGGGTCAGGCCGGGCCGGCTCCCAGTGGTGTTCCAAAGAAACAGGTCCTAGCGGCTAAAGCTCAGGCCCCACCTGGCCACGTCGGGGGCTGCCGGGTCCCTCCTTCCGCTGGCCGCCGCCACCGCCTCGCCTGCCACGTCTGGTGAGTCCGGAGTCCTCAGGCCTCCAGGACCGTCTCGTGCTAGGGTTTGTGCTTGAAGTGGGCTTCCACTGGAAAAGGGACAGGGTCCCACCCGGTCACGGCTGCTCGGGGCCATGGGGCTGGGGCCCCAGGCCACCCCGCCCACCTCACCTGCGTACTCCTGGGGCAGCATGGGCCTGTCCACCACCTTCCGGAAGGCCTCCATCCACGCCCGCTGCTCTGACTCCGTTTCGCAGGCTAGTAGGAACCGGCGCTCTGGCGTGACGATGGTGATGCCGTGCGGCCAGTGGTGGCCCTGGGTGGACGGCGGGAGCCCGTCCAGCACCGTGTAGCCACTCTCCCTGCTGCCGATGAAGACCTCCCCGCGGGCGAAGGCGTCCTGGGTGGGGGGACCGGGCTGAGCCGGCGGGGGTGGCTTCTCTCCACCCTGGCGTTGCTCAGAGCCGCATGCGGCCCCCCAGGCCCGGCCCCTCCTTGCCGGCCTGGCCCGTCATCTCCAGCTCACCCAGCAAATGCTGGTCGGCACCTCCCAGTCAGGCGGGTGACCCAGGAGGGCACGTCCATGCCGCGGGGGCCCCGGAGCCGCGGCCCATCCTTACCAGGGGGTCCTTGAAGTACATGAGCCTCCGGTCGTCCATGGTGAACCAGCGCTTGCGGAAGCCTTCCGTCTGCTGGGGGTCGAGGGCGCCACTGGTCAGCCCAAGGCAGGCCCTGCCCCCCTCCCCCAGGGCAGGGCCGCCAGCACGTCCGCTCCCCGTCCGCGTGTGCCCGCGGGGCCCCATCTGGGCTGTGGGACCACCTGGGTCCTGGGATCCGAGTCCCCCGTGTCTGCCCCCATCCCCCACATGGCAGGGACCTGGGGGTGCACAGGGACACGTTGGGGGGGGGGGCAGGGCAGGAGGCAGGGCTCGGAGCTGGCTGGGGCTGGACCCAGAGCCCCAGGTCAGTGGAGCCCGCGCTCTCACAAAGCACTGTGGGGGGCGAGTGTCACTGGCTGGCACTGCTGACACGCCCCCGCCTCCCCCTTCCCGGGACATGACCTCCGAGTGAGGCCTGGGCATCTGGGGTTCCAGGTCAGACCCACCTTGGGCCCCGTCTTCTCCATGTAGCCTTCCTGAAGGTAGTTCCGGGACAGCTTCGGCACCAGCTAGGGCAGAACCACTCGGGCTGGGCCCTGGGAGCCCCTCCTGCCCTTCTCCCCCCCCTCCCCCTCCCCCTCCCCCTCCCCGCGAAGCTGAAACACCCTGGAACAAAGTAGAGCTACTGTGGTCTCCAGGGGCCTCAGGCCAGTCAGCGGCGGGGGTCTCGGGGGGGGGGGGGTCCACGTGGGCCCTGGGTCAGCTCCCAATCCCGTCCCAGCCTGGGGCGCTCGTCCCCCCACCCGGGTCAAAGGTAGCAGCAGCCACTCACGTCCGCGTCGCTGGCCCCTGGGAAGGCCACCTGCAGGTAGTGGAAGCGGGCAGCACGGAGCGCGTTGAACCAGTCCACCATCTCCTGGGGGTCAGAGGCTGGGTGTGGGCCGCGGCCCCAGGGCCCCGCCACACTCACCCCGTCCCCCAGCTCCTGGGCCTGCTCGGGGACGCGCCGCGCACAGCCACCTCAGGACAGGCGGGACAGCGGGTGCGGGGCTGCCGTCCAAGCTGTCCCCAAGCCCTGACGCTGCTTCGGGCACCGGGCGGTCTCTTCTCCTCTCAGATCGTTCTCTCTTTATGACCTGCTATCTCTAGCCTAGAGGAGGCCCATCTATTTATAAACCCACCCGGAGCTGCCACCCCCCGCCACCGAGGGAAGGAGGGCAGAGCTGCTCCCCGGAGGCCGGCCCTCGCTGGACGGGGGAGTGGAGAGGGCCGCTCCCCAGGCCGAAGCGTCACGGCCCAGGTGCTGCCACCCCATCCCTCCCACCCCAGGCCCCGCGCCCGCCCCGGGGCCGGCCCACGCCCCCCCCCCCCCCCGGCCTCCTGTGACCTCTCACTCCTCCTGGCTGCCATGCTCGCTGCCCCAGGGACCCCCGCCCACCCCTCCTCCCCACCACAGGCTCCCCCATCTCTCCCCTCCCAGGCCCTTCCAGGCCGAGGTCTCCCGCAACCCTGGATGGACCGAACATCTGCTCTCCCCGCCAACACCTGGACAGACAGCGCTCCTCCCCGATCTCCAGGTCCACTGGGTCCTGCAGTGTCACCCTGACGCCCACCTCCAGCCGCACCTGAGGCCCCACTCACCTCCCTGCCCACCTCAGTGCTCTGTCCCTCCTGTCTCGGCGCATGGGGCGCCCAGCCCAGCCCAGCCCACGCAATCCAGGCCGCGACACACCCTCTGGGCACTGCCAGGGAGCCCCGCTCAGGCCTGGTGCCCCCAGCCCCACGGCAGTGCACCGAGTCCCTCCGGTCCCTAGCACTGCCCCCCGCTCGTCTCAGGACCTCCCTTGACTCACGGAAACCAGAGGGATCCTCCGGAAATTCAAGTTGGGCTGCAACACCCTCCCCCCACTGCATCTCCAGTATAGCCGGACATGTGCAGGGTCGGGTCAGCCCCCTCAGCAGGACCACCTCGTGCTGTCCCCCACCCCTTCCTCCTCTCCTTTCCCGCATCCTCAGCAGAGTCTCAGCCACGGGGCCTTTGCACGGCCGTTTCTTCCTCCTGGAACGTGTCCTCGCCCCTTGGGACATCACTTGTTCTCACTCTTCCCAGCACTCGGCATAGCTGGGGTTTGAGTCGCCCGTCTGATAGACTCTTGTCTCTCCTGCCAGACTCTGCTCTCTCACCAAGGACAGAGCCACATCAAGCATCTACGCACAGGGCCTGGTGCAGAGCAGGTGCCCACAACTCGCTGGGGACTCGGGCCAGGACGGCATCCCACTGCTCGTGCAGAAAGCCTCTGGGCTCCCGGCACCTACCCTCTGCCTTCCCTGGGCTCAGCCTCCCGACAAGGAAAGTGAAGGTAGAGGCTTCTGGGTAAAACTGAAGACTTGCTCACGTTCCTTGAGCCAGGTTCCCTCCCAACACCTGTTAGTACTGCATAAGGGATTGCTTTTTCAAGGCTTAACCCCATGAGATGGCGAGAACAGTCACAAAGTGCCAGGAGCTGGCAGACAGGTGGAGGTGTGATCCAAGACAGCTAAAGCGGAAGCCACGGAGGAAAGCTGAGGCACCGCCCAGTTTGTATTGCAGACCCCAAAGGGCTTGGGAATGCAGAGCTCTAGGTTCCCCTGGAAGTGAGAGGGGGGTTCTAAGCGGGAGAACTGGCTAAGAGACTGCCCCTCCGCCACCCTGGCAGAAGATGGAGCTTTATTCTTTGCAGGGGGTAGAAAGAGAGGGTCTCAGGGGAGAGTTGTGCCAGGCACAGGGTGTGTGTGTGTGTGTGTGTGTGTGTGTGTTGGGGCATCATTCCAGAAAGAGTGAAACTGTGTGACTGCACACCAAGCCTGAGGCCCCTCCTGTTCTCTCTCAGCTCCCTCAGTGCTGGGACTCAAAGGTATCTGCACCAGGCAGGAGGGGTTTCCTCCAGAGAATCTGACCAGCCCCCAAAATCTCTCACATGGAAGTCAGAGAACAGAGTACACAAACAGGAAATAGACGCTTAGAAGAAATAAACATTGTTCAAGGATAAGAAAGCTTCAAATTTAACGTTAATAATCAGAGATAAGATACTACAATCAAGAAACAAGAACAATGTACTTTGAAAAAGGAACACTGCAAAAACCAAAAGGAGCTCTGAAGATTGAAACATTGAGAACAGAAAGAAAACTTTCAATAGGAAAGTTGCAAGACAAAGTTGAAATTTTCTAGAAATCAGTGAAAAAGGGAAAAAGTGGGACTAGAAATGAATGAGAGAACCAATCTAAGACAGCCAATATCTGAATAACAGTTCTAGAAAATGACAACAGAGAAAATAGAGGAAGAAATTATTAAAGAAATAACTCAAGAACTATTCCCCCACCTCATGGATGTAAATTACTAGGCAAGAAGGACTCACCAAGCTCCCAACACAGAGAAGGAAGACAGACCCACGCCCAGGCTGTCATCGGAAAACTCTAACTCAAGTGGAAGTTAGGATTTTCACATGTGCAAGGTCTCTGGAAGCTTGCCTCCAAGGCACTCCTTCTCAGGAAGCTACTAAAGGGTTTGTTCCACCAGGAGGAGGGAGTAAACCAAGAAGGACTTAGATTCCAGGAAATGGAATCAGCCCAGTATTGAGATGTGGCCACAGGAGAGAGGATTCCAGAAGGGTGAAGTTGCTTGCTGCCCAGGACATATCCAGGGACTTGGGCAGTCGGTGGTGAGGTGAGTCAGTAATGAACACGTGGTTACCCAGGGGGGGAAAGGCAGCTGTTAGCTCTAGGAGAAATGAAACATGCAGGAAGCGAAAAGTCACTGCTCAGCCTTGAGAGCATTTCTGTGGTCATGGTAATGTACACTCTGAATAGAGGTGTGGACAGAATAGCAAGGTAAGGGTGATTGATGGGTGAGGTGGGAGAGGAGCGGGCCTGGGCGAGGTGAGGGGGTGGGGACTGGAGAAAGCCAGTGCCTCATCCACCGTGCTGGGAAGTCATCAGGCGATGAGAACATGGACAGATCTGGCAGCAGCACAAGCATGTTGTGCACGCACGTGGACGTGGATTCCCAAGGGATCAGCTAAAAGCTGAAAAGAGGATTCTGGGAACATGGGGTAGGAAGCACCGGGTATCTGTCTCCCCACCTGGAAAACAATGGCACTGGCAGAATCTGACTGATGTAACCATTTTGGAATTCTGAAGTCTGTTGAAGTCTTAACAACTTCCAGGGGAAGACTTGGAGAGTACATTGTGGTTAATTTCAGTCAATTTCCGCTCTGAGAACAGATGCAGCTACCCATCCTTCCCCCCACCCCCACCCCCAGGACAGGCCAATGTGCAGGTGTCCTGGAGCAACTTACACAGAGTTTGCAGGAGCTAGGGTGGGCAAAAAGGACTCTGTCCTCCACATATCAGGGATCTGTGCTCTGATCACAGGGAGACAAAGGAGGGGGGCATTGTTGCAGCCCCTCCCCCTCCAGCTCAAGGCCTCCCAAAGATTTAAAGGGCGAGCACCCACTTTCTCCCCTTCTCTTTTGGTTTTCCCCCTTTGGGAGCCAGACATCAAAGACTAGGACATTCAGAAACAGCTGCATATACAGGGGAAATTAGGAAGTGACCACACATGACCAGGGAAAGGCTCAGAGAAAAACGTGAGCAGAAATTAAGTTTACACCTCAGGCTGATCCTCGGCACAGACACGGCCTCCAACAACTAAAACAAAAAGCCCAAAAGCAACAGCAAAATAAATAAGCCTTGGGGAAGGGGGGAGAATCTGATTTCCAGAGTTACCACATTATCAGAATCAAATCCAGTGTTCAACAAAAAATCACAAGGCACACAAAGAAGCAGAAAATGGTCCTTTCAAAAGAAAAAATAAATCAACGGAATCTGTCACTGAAAAGACTTAATGGCAGATATACTAGACAAAGACTTTTAAACGTGGTCTTAAATATGCTCAAAGAAAAGAATATTTGGAGAAAATCAAGAAAATGCATAAACAAAATGGAAATAACAATAAAGAGAAAACCTAAAAAGAAACCAGAAAGAAATTCTGAAACTAAAAGTACAATCATGGGAATGAGAATTTCACTAGACGATTCAAAGGCAGAAGAAAGAATCAGTCAACTTGAGAGGAAAATGGAAATTATCAAGGCTGAGAAACAGAAAAAAAGATTGAAGAAAAGCAAGTAGGGCCTAAGGGACCTGTGGGACACCACCAAGAGACCGACATATGCATTCTGGGAGTCTCAGAAGGAGAAGAAAGAGAGAAAGGGGTGGAGAGAATATTTGAGGAAATAATAGCTGAAAACGTCACAAGTTTGATGAAAGACATGAATATAAACATCTAAGAAGCTCAACAAACTCCAAGTAAGATGAACTCAAAGAGGTCCACTCTGAGAAACGTTATAATCAAACTTTGAAAAGACAAAGAATCTTGAAAGCAAGAGAGAAATGACTTGTCACATATAAGGGATCCTCAAATAGATAATGAGTAGACTTCTCATCAGAAACGTTGGAGGCACAAGACAGCTAGCCAATATATTCAAAGGAGAAAAAAACAAAACAAAACCCTCTCAATAAAGAATCCTAGGGCTTCCCTGCTTGCGCAGTGGTTGGGAATCTGCCTGCCAATGAAGGGGACACGGGTTCGAGCCCTGGTCCAGGAAGATCCCACATGCCATGGAGCAACCAAGCCTGTGTGCCACAACTACTGTGCCTGCACTCTAGAGCCTGTGAGCCAGAACTACTGAGCCCGTGTGCCACAACTACTGAAGCCCGTGCGCCTAGAGCCCACGCTCCACAAGTGAAGCCACCGCAGTGAGAAGCCCGCGCACCGCAATGAAGACCCAACGCAGCCAAAAATAAATAAATTTTTCAAAAAGAGAGATTAAAGGTAATATTTAAAAAAAAAAGAAAGAAAGAAATGCTCAGGGAGTCCTACAGGTGAAATGAAGGAACACTAGACAGTACCTCAAAACCTTGTAGAGAAACAAAGATCTCAATAAAGGTAAATACATGGGCTATTATAAAAGCCAGTATTACTGTAACAATGGTTTGTAACTGTGCTTTTTGTTACCTACATGATTTAAGAGACTAATGCTTTTAAGGATAAAGAAAAAAAAAATTAATGTAAAAGCTAGTATTACTTAAGTTTGGGTTGTGACTCCAAACCTTATTTTTTACATACTTTAGGAGATAGTGCATTTAAAATAATTAGTAGGGGGTGGTTTTTTTTGTTCGTTTTTTGGGGTTTTTTTTGAACACTCATTGTACAAAGATGTAATT
The DNA here is from genome assembly GCF_965194805.1 of Balaenoptera borealis. Taxonomy (NCBI): domain Eukaryota; kingdom Metazoa; phylum Chordata; class Mammalia; order Artiodactyla; family Balaenopteridae; genus Balaenoptera; species Balaenoptera borealis. Next base: position 88,533,012 of record NC_138872.1, on the reverse strand, counting down.
TTGTGATATCAACAACCAAAAGCAGTGGGGATGGAGCTAAAATAGTAGAATTGTATGCTATTGAAAAAACATTCAAAAAGCTGCTATATATTCAGTTTAGAATGTTTTAACTTTAGTATGTTAAATGTTATCCCCATGGTAACCCCAAAGAAAACAGTGATAGAATATATACAAAAAGAAATAAGAACTTAAACGTTTCACTACAAAAAATAAACACAAAAGGCAGGAATTCAGGAAATGAGGGACAAAAAATCTACAGGGCATATAGAAAACAAATAGCACAATGACAGAAGTGAGTCCCTCATCAGTTATTACTGTAAATGTAAATGTATTAAACTCCCAATCAAAAGACAGAGTTTGGTAGAATGGCTATAAACACATCATCCAACTATATCCTTTCTCCAGGAGACTCACAAAATTGTGGAAGGTAAAAAAACCGACAGATCAAAGAAGAAATCACAATGGAAATTAGAAAATATTTAAGGTACATCAAAATGAAAACAAAACATACGAAAACTTAGGGAATGCAGCAAAAGCAGTGCTAAGGGGGAAATATTTAGCTATAAATGCTGACATTGAAAAACAAAGATACCGATACAACTTAAGGTACTAGAAAAAGAAGAACAAACTAAACCCTAAGCCAAAGGAAAGAAGGAAAAAACGATTAGAGATCAATGAAATAGAGAACAGAAAAACAATAGAAAAAATAAATGGAAACAAAAGTTGGTTCTTTGCAAAGATAGACGGAATTGAAAAAACTTTAGCTAGATGGACTAAGAAAAAAAGACTCAAATTACTAACATCAGAAATGAAAGTGGGTACATTACTACTAATTGTACAGAAATAGAAAGGTTTATAAGAGAGTACTATGAACAACTGTATACCAACCAATTAGATAACCTGGATGAAACTGGATAATCTCCTAGAAACACAAAACCTACCAAGACTAAGTCATGAAAAGAACAGATAATCTGAATAGACCTGTAACTAGTAAGGAGACTGAATCAGTATCAAAAGTCTCTCCACAAAGAAAAGCCCTGGACCTCATGGCTTCACTGGTGAATTCTATCAAACATTTAAAGAAGAATTGATACCAGTCCTTTTCAAACTTTCCAAAAAATCAAAGAGGAGGGAACCCTTCCTAACTCATCTGTGAGGCTAGAATAACCCAGATATCAAAGCCAGACAAAGTCACTACAAGAAAAGAAAACCACAGACCAATACACCTTGTGAACACTGATGCAAAAAATCCTCAACGATATACTAGCAAACTGAATTCAGCAGCATATTTAAGGATTATACACCATGACCAAGTGAGAGTTATTCCTGGAATGCAAGGACAGTTCAATACATGAAAATCGATCAATGTAATACACCACATTAACAGAATAAAGGGGGGGGGGGAAATTACATGATCATCTCAATTGATGCAGAAAATGCATTTGACAAAATTCTTATGGAGTCTCAAGGGAATTCAGACAGCCAGAGCAATCCTTAAAAGGAAGAACAAAACTGGAGGAATTCACTTTTGATTACAAAGCCACAGTAATCAAAAGAGTATGGTCCTCATAAAAGACCCAGAATTGCCACAGATACCCTGAAGGAAAAAGAACAAAGCTGGAGGCAAAACCCTCCCAGACTTCAGACAGTACTGTAAAGCTACAGTAATCAAAACAGTATGGTATTGGCACAAAACAGACATATGGATCAGTGGAACAGAAAAGAGAGCCCAGGGGACTTCCCTGGTGGTCCAGTGGTTAAGAATCCACCTTCCAATGCAGGGGACGCGGGTTTGATCCCTGGTTGGGGAACTAAGATCCCACATGCCACGCGGGACAACTAAGCTCGCCCACTGCAACTACTGAGCATGCGGGCCACAACTAGCCCGCGTGCCGCAACTACAGAGCTCATGCGCCACAACTAGAGAGCCCGTGCACCACAACAAGGAGCCCATGTGCCACATTTTTTTTTTTTTTAAAAAGCCCAGAAATAAACCCACACACCTACAGTCAATTAACCTTTGACAAAGGAGGCAAGAATATACAATGGGGCAAAGACAGTCTCTTCAACAAATGGTCCTGGGAAAGGTGGACAGTTGCATGTAAATCTATGAAATTAGAACACTCCCTGATACCATACACAAAAATGAACTCCAAATGGCTTAAAGACTTACAAATATAAGACATGACACCATAAAACTGCTAGAAAAGAACATAGGCAAAACATTCTCTGATGTAAATTGTACCAATGTTTTCTTAGGTCAGTCTCCCAAGGCAATAGAAATAAAAACAAAAATAAACAAATGGGACCTAATCAAACTTACAAGCTTTTGTACAGCAACGGAAACCATAAACAAAATGGAAGGACAACCTACGGATTGGGAGAAAATTATTTGCAAGTGATGTGACCAACAAGTGTTTAATTTCCAAAATATACACACAGCTCCTACAACTCAGTAACAAAAAACCAAACAACCCAATCGAAAAATGGGCAGAAGACCTAAATAGACATTTCCCCAAAGAAGACGTATAGGTGGCCAAGAGGCACATGAAAAGATGCTCAACATCGCTAATTATTAGAGAAATGCAAATCAAAACTACAAGATACCACCTCACACTGCTCAGAATGACCATCCTCAAAAATTCTACAAACAGTAAATGGTGGAGAGGGTGTGGAGAAAAGGGAACCCTTCTACACTGTTGGTGGGAATGTGAATTGATGCAGCCACTATGGAAAACTATGGAGATTCCTCAAAAAACAAAAAATAGAACTACCATATGATCCTGTGATCCCACTCCTGGGAGTGGGATTACGGAAAACTGATTTGAAAAGATACATGCACCCCAGTGGTCATTGCAGCACTATTCACAATAGCCAAGACATGGAAGCAACCTAAGTGTCCATCGACAGAGGAATGGATAAAGAAGATACAGTACATATATCCAATGGAATATTACTCAGCCATAAAAAAGAATGAAATAATGCCATTTGCAGCAACATGGATGGATGGACCTAGAGATTAAGTCAAATAAGTCAGAAAGAGAAAGACAAATACCATTTGATATCACATGTGGAATCTAAAATATGACACAAATGAACTTTTATGAAACAGAAAAAGACTCAGAGACATAGAGAACACACTTGTGGTTGCCAAGGGGGAGGGGAATGGGGGAAGGTTGGATTGGGAGTTTGGCATTAGCAAATGCAACCTTTTTTTTGCAAACTATTATATAGAGAATGGATAAACAACAAGGTCCTACTGTATAGCACAGTGAACTATATTCAACATCCAGTGATAAACCATAATGGAAAGGAATATGAAAAATAATATATATATGTATAACCGAATCACTTTGCCGTGCAGTAGAAATTAACACAACATTTTAAGTCAACCATACTTCAATAAAATTTTAAAAAGCAAACAGAAAAACCCAGTATGCTCCTGTTATGAAGACAGACATACAGACCAATGGACTAGAATAGGAAGCCCAGAAATGAACTCTTACATATTCAGTCAAATGATTTTTGATGACAGTATCAAGACCATTCAATGGGGAGAGGACAGTCTTTTAAACAAATGGTGCTGGGAAAACTGAAAATCCACACACCAGAGAATGAAGCTGGACCTGGGACTTCCCTGGTGGTCCAGTGGTAAAGAATCCGCCTTCCAATGCAGGGGACGCGGGTTCAATCCCTGGTCGGGGAACTGAGATCCCACGTCTCAGGGCAACTAAGCCCGTGCACCACACTACTGAGCTTGCATACTTCAATGAGAGAGCCCACGTGCTGCAACTACAGAGCCCACGCACCCTGGAGTCTGCATGCCACAGCTAGAGAGAAGCCCGTGCTCCACAACAAAGAGCCAGCGCGCTGCAACGAAAGATCCCACATGGCTAAATGAAGATCCCACATGCCACAACTAAGACCCAATGCAGCCAAAAAAAGAAAGAAAAAATAAATAAAATTTAAAAACAAACAGAAAACAATGAAGCTGGACCCTGACCCAATTAACTCAAAATGAATCCAGGACCTAAATGTAAGTCCTAAAACAATAAAGCTCTTACAAGAAAACATGGGGCAAAAACTTCACAACATCGGACTTGGCAATAATTTCTTGGATGTGACACCAAAGACACACGCAACCAAAGAAGAACAGACGAATTCAACTAAATGAAAATTTAAAAATTTTGTGCATCAAAAGACTGTTCACTGAGTAACAGGCAATCCACAGAATGGCAGAGAATATTTGCAAATCACCTATCTGTTAGGGGATTAATATCCAGAATATAGAGAGAACTCCTAAGGACAGACCTTGAGGGGTTTGCTTGGGGTTCCTCCCACCCTCGCTGGGTGGGGACACAGGGGCGATGGCCACGGGGTGGGGTGCGGCGCTCTGCCAGCCAGAAGCCACCCTCGTCTCTGCCCGAGGCCTCTAGGCCCCTCCCCAAGGGCCCCGCTGGATCCCCATTGCAGCCATGGCAGGGTGGTCTGGCGGCCCCTTGGCCCCGTGCCTGCCACCCTGGGGGTCCGCTGGGCTCTCCTGAGACAGTGGGGGTGGTCCAGCCACCATCACCCAGCCGTGCACCCACCTTGCCATCCTCGTGGTAGACGAAGATGTTTCGAGTACTGTTGTCTTTCAGGTAGGTGACCTGCAGGCCATGCGGGTGACCGATCTTGGCCGGCTGGAAGGTGGCATTCAGATGCTCGATCTTCATGATGGCCTTGGGCTCCTTGGCCTGGGAAGCAAGGCTGGGCCTCAGCGCTGGGCTGGCAGGGAGTCTCCAGTCTCCAAGGTCAAGGGAGCAGGCAGGGTGGGCTCCGGATGCCGGCCACGCACCTGCTGTCCCGCGTGGCTTTGAGCAAGTTACTTACCCTCTCTGGGCCTAGGCTCCCTGGTCTAAGTCTAAGGTAACAGCATCCCTTCCTGGGGGATGACAAGGCGGGCGCTCAACATGTAGACTGACCCCTCCTCTGCCCCCTGTCTGGTCCGCCCTGCTCGCGGCTGGGCCCCCCCTTCCTGCTTCCCATCCTGCCAGCCCGACCTCTCTCCTCTCCTTGCACGGGGGGCCGGCAGACTGCCGTGTGGCGCCCTCTGGCAGAGGCGGCGGGCCTGAGGGCCACGAGCTGCCGTGGTTACTGCATCACAGGGTCTCGTTCTGACCCGGAGCCGGTCTGCTCCAGGTGTGGGTGCGGCTCGGCCAGCTGCCCCGCCACACTGGGACCCCCCAGCGCCTCCCCACGCGCTGCTGCCTGCGGCACCCGGGGTCACCCCGGCCTGCTTGCCGGGTGCCGGTCCCCTCTGTCCCTCCCAGGCCTGGGAGTGTCCGCCAGGGGAAGGCTTGCCACCTCTGTGCCCCAGGGTCACCCACAGCACAGGGAGTGGCTGTGACCGGGGCGGGGGGGTGGAGGGATCCCCACGGCGGCCGGCGTGTCCCCACGGGAGGGGGCAGCGCATCTCCCGGGAAGGGCACGAGGGCAGCCAAGGAAGTGGCGCCGCTGTCCAGGGGCCAGTGCCCAGCCACCCCAGGCCCCGGGCGGGAGGCCTGGCCGCTGCCCTTGGCCCTGTGCCCAACTCACGTCACTTCTGTTGAAATACTTGAGGGCCCCCTCGCGTTCCGTCAGCACAAACTTCCGGCTTAAGAACTGCCCGTTGTCCCGGCCGCGCTTCCAGAGAAAGCCTTCTCGGTACCCTGGGGGAGAAGGGCCCAGTCGGACGGCCGCCATGGACCTGGGCTGGCAGCTGCCACCCTGACGAGGCAGAGGCCGGGTGGACCCTGTTCCCGTCCCCGGGGGACCCGCAGCCCCCAGGTGCCGGGAGGCCGGCGGGTGTGAGCGGGCATCAGCCTGTCCTTGGACCCCAGGCCGCCCCCTCTCCACTGGGCTGCACGCTCCTGCCCTTTTTCTCTTCTTTCTCTTGCCAGGTGTGACAGGCACGCGGGGATGTAAGCGCACTGGGCGGGCACACGGTGCGCGCTCTTTGGGTGTGAGCAAGGGCCTGGGGACGGGCCAGTGTCCTCGATCATCCAGGGGGCCCAAGGGTACCACAAGGGTCCTCGAGAGAGGGGGGCAGAGGGAGAAGTGAGCCCGGCAACACTGGGGCAATGGGGCCTCGGCCAAGAATCTGGGGAGCCCCCCCAGGGCTGGGCAGTGCAGGGGGAGCCCCCCAGGAGGAGCCAGCCCTGCCCCCTCCTCAGCTTTGGCCCCGAGCCTCATCGTGGAGCCCCGACCTCCAGGGACCGCAGGGTCCGTTTACGTCGCTTGAAGGCACGAAGCCCGCGGTCAGTGTCCCAGGAGCAGTGGTGAGAAGGCAGCCCCTCAGGCGCCGCGTCCGCCCTGAGCCCTCTCTCGCCCTTTCCCCTTTGCCTGTTCTGGGGCTTTGTGTCTGAGGTCTGCCCCACACGTGCCCCGGGGGCTGGGCCGGCTCCCTCTCAAGACCACGCTCCTCGACGTGCTGCTGCCAGGTCAGGGATTCGCCGCTCGTCGTCGCCAGCGGGGCCCTGTGGATGCCGGGCTGTCCACCCTCGCCTGGTGGACAGACGCCTGGTGGTTCCCGGCCTTCCTGAGCAGCTCTGCTGTGCCCAGCGCGCCGTGTCTTCCAGGGGCGCCCACTGCCCTTGGGCATAGCCCGGGGGCACGTGGCTAGGGGCGGGGGCCCTCAGTCACTGCCCTACAGCTTTCCCTCTGCTCCTGCCCTGGGGAGAGGGTCCCGCTGCCCACGTGCGCTGAGTGAGATCCCTGCCAGGCGCCGTCGGAGGCTGGTCCGTGCCAGGGGTGCCGTCAGTAGGGGTGGTGCCCAGAGCCCAGAGCCTGACGGCGTGGCTTTAGTATTTTGGACGCCACCGCTGGGTCCTGGCCCCCAGCCCCCAGCCCCCAGCTCCAGCCTGCTGCCGCCCGTCGGCTGTCCTGGCAGCCCCACACCCAGCACCATGGAGACTAGGAGCTGTTTCTCTGCTCTCGAGATGTGTGGTCCTAAAGAGGCGGCAGCCTGGCGTCGGGGACGGGGCAGCTGGCGCCTGTCTGTCTGTGGTGGGACAGTGCCAGATGAGGCCTGCTCCCTCCCCCCGCGACTCAGAGGTCCCCGGCTTCCTCAAAGCCTGTGAAAGACACGTCCCCCGGGGCCCCTGCACACAGCCCAGCAGGCACATCCCCTCTATGTGCACCGGGGAACAGGGCCACCACCGTGTCCCCAAGCCCAAGCAGGGCCCTCCCTGGAATGTTTGTTGACTGACTCAGTGAGCATTTGGCTGGAAGTCCACTTGCCTTCGGCTCAAGGCCGGCCCCCCTGGACCCTGCATTAGCCACACGGAGAAGTGCCCAAGGCGCAGCTTTTCTGCAAGGACGTTGCCCGCCAGCAGCCCTGACCACGCCTGAGACATGGCAGGCCGAGCACTTGCACAGCCGTCTCACGTCCCCCAGACGGGCCTCTAGGAACATCCCGTGGTCATCCCCACTGCAGAGGACGAAACTGAGGCTGGCGTGGAGTCCCGTCCAAGGCCAGTGGCCAGCAAGGCTGGAGCCGCCAGCCCGGTCAGCGGTTCCCAGCCCCCAGGGGCCCGCGCCTGCCTGCGGGGCCCAGCAGGGGGCAGCAGCGCCTCAGGATGCCGGGCCCGGAACGGGGGCGTCTCTGCCGCAGCCGGAATGGCGCTCCCACTGGTCACCCCTGAGGCGGCTCTGCTAACATGTCCCGGGCCAGCCCAGCGGAACACACGGAAACGCTGGCCCGAGTCTGCCTGGCTCCCAGGCCCGACGGCGAGCCGCCAGGATGCCTACTTTTGGGTCTGCGATGTGGCAGCAGCAGCGTTTTCGGGTGGGTGCTGGCCAGGTCCCTGCCTTTGCCCCAGCAGATGGGCGGCTATTTGGCCGCAGCCTGAAGGTGGCGGCCCCCAACCTGCCCACGTCCAAACTCGCCCGAGCCGTCCTCTCTCAGCGGCCCCCCAACCCCGTGACGTGGGACGTGGGCAGCCCAGGCTCTGCCGTGCGGACGCCTGCCCACCATGTCCCGGGCTCCAAGCCGTGGGCCCCTCGCCACCCACCCTGAGGCAGGCCCAGGCCCTGGGAGGTTCCCGAACCCGTTCCCGGCTGTCGCGGTGCAGCGCCCGGCACACAGCCGCGGGCTGGGGGGGTCTGCTGCTCGGCCTTCCCCGTGACCCCTGCCAGTGGCAGCCCCCTGCCCCGCCCACACCCGGGGCCCGGCTGGCTAGAAGTGACCATTTTCTCCCAAAGGACTGGCCAGTGCTGGGGCAGAAGCCAGAGCGTTCACTCAGCACTTATTGGGCGCCTACTGTGTGCTGGGCCCAGTACTCGCTGCGGGGAGCTGGAGGAGCCGGGCCACTCCCAGCCCCGCTCAGCCGCCTCTTCTCTGAAACCCCTGCGTGGGACGGCCTGGGACGAGCCCGGGAGAGGCCGTGGACACCAGAGCCGGCGACGAGATGCCCACTGCGATGGACCAGTGACCAAACCACAGACTGACCATCCGTCCCCCAGCGGACAAGCAGTAGGGCGGCGGGGCGGCTGCAGGACGGGGCAGCGGGCAGCTTCTCAAGCTGATCATGCACTTCCCACGTGACCCAGAGAAACGTGAAAACCCAAACGTGGTGGACACACCCTCACGTGTTCACAGCAGCTTCACTCGTCAGCGTCACCGACGGGACACGACCCACGTCCCTCAGCTGGGGACCAACTGGTCCCGCGCACAGTGGACGCTGCGCTGAGACGGCCGCGCGCCAGGCTCGCGGGGCAGCCGGGCGAGGCTCAGACGTGCGGCGCCGAGAGGAGCCATCCGTGACCTTCCAGCGAAGGCGCACACGCGGGCACAGAGCAGACCCGGGTGGGTGGGGCGGGGGGCCCGGGCAGCTCGTGGAGCTGTTCATCAGGTGTGCAGATCACACGTTAACGTCGTAAAAAACTGGAGCAGGGACCACATGGCCGTGCTCCAGGGAGGCCCAGGGCTTGCCGGGGGCCGGGCCAGGCGTCCTGTGCCCAGGCCCCGGGGTGGCCCTCCCTGGCTAGGAGATGGGCCCCCACACCGGGTGGCTTCTCCTGGGGGTGCCCCGTGGAGGGTGTCCCCTGGGCACGGGTGGCACTAGGGACACCCCCTCCAGCCGCCTCCCCAGAAGGGCCAGGACCTGGTTTCCGGGTTCTGCTCCCCCAGAGGCCGGCACGGGAGCCCTGGGGGCCCCGGTCCTCCACCACTCAGGTTCCCAGCTGCTCCGGCTGAAACGGCCAAAGGGGCCGGTGGGGAAAGGTTGAAGGCGGAGGGTCAGTGGGCGCAGGCTGGGCCGAGCGCGGTGCTGCTAGGACTCAAAGCCCGTCGTCCGGTGTTCCAGGAACATCACAGGCTCTGGGAACAGCACACGCGGCGGGTGCTTCTGGGTGTGAACACGGGTGTGAACACAGGTGTGAACCTGAGATCCGCGTGTGACTGAGTGCATCTAAGAGCACACGCGTGTGATTTGCGGCTACAAGCACCATGGAAGTGTGTGTGAGCCCGTGTTAACACACAGGGGTTGTCAGGGCGGCACCAGGAGGGGGACAGAAGCGCCTGCTTCATGTGTGGTTCCAGCCCCGCCAGGGATGCCTCGGGCCCCGTGTGCCCCGCGCCTGAGGTCACTCCACGCTCCCACCGCGACCCTGCGTCCCCACCACACAGACTGGGACGGGTGCGGGGGCCCCGCCACTCCCCCCGGGAGCCCCCGGCCCACCGCCCCCAGGGCTCCACGCTCTCCGAAGGGGGCCGAACCCGCGAGGCAGGGCCGGCCGAGCCGCGCAGCAAGCGCTGAGTGTGTCGGTGACGGGGGCGGCCGGCCCTCCGGACAACAGGGGCCCTTGTCGCCCGTGAAAGGCGGCCATTGAGGCTCTGGCTGCAGGCGGGGACGGTCCGGGGACAGAGCCAGGAGCAGCTGTTACCCGGGGTCACCCCGGCGAGGGGCCTGCGGTCCTGCTATCCCGGGGCGAGCACCCCCCACGCCCGTGACCTTGGCCGAGGTCAGCCGGGAGCGCCAGCCGCACCTGTGACCTCGGCCAGGCTGGCACCTGCCGCCACACCCACCTCCACAGCAGGACCGGCAAAGCCAGGCTGGCGCCCCAGCAGCACCGAGGCCGCCGCCGTCCTACCCGGAGGCCGCGCCCCCACGTCCCCACCCGGGTCACGTCTGTCCACAGCGGTTTCGCTGTGGTGACGTTTCCCCCACGGACACTTAGCGGGAACTTGTGTCCCCTCCCTTCCCTCACAGTTGGGTTCCTCGTTATCACAGGGACCCGTCAAGACGTCCTCTGCTCCGACTCAGATCCTGTGACGCCGCTCCCGTGTTGCTCAAACCGTCCAGCTCGGCCCCGGCAGTGACACTTCCTCCGCGGATGCCCTAAGTGCACCGGGTGGGGACCGGGCTCGCCCGAGGCCCTGGCAGGCGCCGTGTCGGGAGGGTCCCCAGCAGCCCCCGAGCCCACCCCAGGCAGGTGGGCGCCCCGGCCCGGCCTCCCTTGGCCACGTCACACCTCGGAGCGGCCCTGCCCCGGCCCCGCGGTCCCCCTCCCTGGCACGTCCCCATTCTCAGGGGCCGTGGGCGTGTCGGCCCCTGTGCCGTGGGAAGGGCGCTCCTGGGGGGGCTGGGCCTCGCCAGGGACGCGGCCGGGGCGGGTGGGCGAGAGGAGGCCTGGGGGTGGGGGGGGCCGGGGGCCTGGTCGTCCGCCATCCCGACAGAGTGCCGGGCGGGGCTCTGGTCCAGGGGCCCCAGCCAGCCAGGCAGCAGCGGCTGTGAGGAGCGGCGCCCCGGGTCTCCTGAACGCCGCCCTCTCCCAGGAGGAGGCCCGGGGGGTGGGGGGTGGTGGCGGGCTCTGGGGAGACAGGTGGGCGAGGGGGGGCCTCCGTCGGGAATGAGATTCAGAGGCTGTTCAGGACCCGCGCACAGAGCCAGGGCTCAGGCACCTCTGGGAACCCAGGGGGACCCCAGCAGCTGGTGCCCCGGGTGCCCCGGGCACTCCCCACGTCTCCTTGAGGGGCCCTGCCCCGCGGGTGGCTTGGTGAGCACTTCCGTGGAGTCAGGGGACCAAGCTGACGGTCCCCAGGGCCCCGCACACACAGGACTCTGTGCCTGTAAATCTCAGGGCTCTGCTGGGCGGGGGGCGGGCGGGGAGCCACAGGCGTGAATTTTCAGGGCTCGAGGGAGGGGGGGCGTTAGCGTCCTGGGCAGGGTGGGTGGGCTTAGAGAAATGGGAATCAGAGCCCCATTAAGGGTCTCTGCACCCAGGCCGTGAGCAGCTGCCGCCTCGTGTGGGGAGCAGAGACGAGGCCCGAGGCCGGGGCCCCCCACGCCGGAGGTGACGTGTGAGTCGGGGGGAGGCTGCAGAGCTGCAGGGGCCGGGCGATCAGAGATGGGGGCACGCGTGCACAGGGCCCTTCCAGCGGATCAGCTGCTGCCCAGTGGGAAGCCAGGGCCCCCGCGGTGGGGACCGGCACCGCCTGCTCCTGCCAAGTTCTCACCGTCACCCCGCCCGGTGCCCCCTCAGCAGCACCCCCGCAGCGTCCCTGGGCCCAGCTGAGCTCGCCCCGCTCGCGCCCGTGCGGGCTGGTCCTCTGCGGCCCCCAGCACAACCTGTCCAGGTGAGACAAGGGCCCGCCCCCACAGGTGGGCCCCAGCCTTTGCTCTTCGCTGCCCCGAGGGTCTGCCGGAGAAGCCGCCGGCTCCATCCCGCCACGTGTGCACGCCCCACGGGCTCTCCCCATCCCACCCACTTGCCCGGCACCCCAAGCACTCCCGCGGTGTCGGAGACGTCTCACGAGAGGAATGGCAGCAGCCCGCGACGGGAAGGTCTGTCGTCGTGCCACCCTATGCACAGCCCCGCTTTCTCGGGGGGGCTCCAGAGGCGGGCCGGCGCGCACACATCTCCCGGCCTTCGTGACTAGGTCACACGCCCACCCCTGACCAGTCGGGACCAAAGCTAAGACTTCTCCTGACGCTTGGGTGAAAGTCACACTTGCCCTTTTCTCATGGAACCCAAAGGCGTTTCCAACCCAGGTGAAAAGTCTGGACCTGCCGCAGTAAAGCCACCACCGGCAGGGGCGGTGCCACCCCGAGAAGCAGAACCAGAGGGGGAAACAGGAGCCAAGTCCTGACAGCGCTGACTGAGCCCCTGGTTCAAACTGTGCCTGAAGCCAGAGCAACTGTGTGAGCCACTCCTCTCCCTGTCTTCCTTACGCCCAACTGGGTTGGACTACTGCCGCTCACACCCACAGGCCCTGATGCAGGGACAGGCACAAACTCCTGCACCTGCCTCTGAGTCGAGGCCGCACGCCACGCGTTATAAATCGCTGAGACGTCTATGCCCGGGAGACAAAGGCTGTGGGGTGAGCCTTCCTGGGGTCCCAGAGCAGGGAGGCCAGGTTTCAGGCAGGATGGGGCACAAGCGCCCCAGGGCGGAACAGGCACGGGCGCCCACGTCCTCTCCCTCCCATGTCGGGGGCATCAGGAGAGGAGGAAGTGGCTCTCTGGGGTGGGCCGTAATTGAATCGAGGCCACGTCCCAGCCCTGGGCCACATCAGGGGCTCGGGAGGAGAGGGGACCCGGAGCCGCCTGCTGTGCAGGAGCAGGGGCTGCGCGCAGAGCCCCTCCCGGCCAACGGGGGATAAAGGGGCCGATCCCGCGACGGACACCTGAGCCGCCGCATGTGATCACCCCCAACCCGTGTGCTGACAGAGCCCCCGGGGCCTGGCCCACCCTCCCTGGGCCCACCTGGCCCGGGCCCATCCACACCCCTCCTGCCAGGACCCACCCATCCTGCGGGCCCTCCCAGGGCAGAGGTGCTGCCCGCACCAGCCTGGAGGGCCCCGGGCAGCCCCCCACCCCTCGGTCGGGGTTCAGGGCTGGGCTGTGAGCAGCTGTGGGGACCCCTGGTGCCAGGTCAGTCGGCTGGTGTCAGGGGCCAACGGAGGGACACAGATTCAGACCACTTAAGCAGTCGCCCAGGTTCCTAAGGATCCTGCTCCAGCTCCGGGGGGCGGGGGCGGGGGGACAGAGAGACAGAGCGGAAGGACAGACGGACAGGTGCCGGCTTCCTCACCTGCAGAGTAGGGCTCCTGACGCTCCGGGTGGGTGAACTCCTGCCGTTCGTACTTGGCCCGGATCCACTGTTCCCGCAGGAGTCTGGGGAGAGAGGGGACGGGCTGGGGGACAGTCCGGCCTGAGCGCAGGCCCACAGGAGCCGCCGTGCGGAGGGGTGGGCCCTGGACTCAGTCCCACCGCCTCGCAGGTGGCGGGGCTGAAGGGCCACCAGCTTTGAGTTTTAACATTGTTCGCTAATCAGATAGTTTCACCACTTCATGGTCCCCTTTTTAAAAACTGAGATGTAATTCACGTACCATGAAATCCACCCGCTTAAGGGTTCGATTCAGCAATTCCTGGTATACTCACAGGCTCTGCAGCCACCGCCAGGATCTAGTTCCAGAACCGTCCATCGCGCCAAATGGAAACCCCATCCCAGTTAGCAGTGCCCCCGCCTCCCGGCCCCAACCGTGAGTCCGCTTCCTGTCGGGACGTCTCCTGTGCCCCCGGGAGGGGGACGTGTGATGTGCTCTGAGTGTCTGGGGCTCATCCACGTGGCAGCTCAGTCACCCCACCCTCCTCCCCCTCCGTCTGGGAGGCTGGGCCCACGCTCGGGTCCAGAGAAGGAAAAGGCCAGGCCAGCACCTGCCCCCCGGGGGCCCGCCCCGTGCTCCCCCGAGAGCGGCTCCCAGGGCAGCAGTGGTCGCAGGTTGCGGGAGGACAGCAGGCAGGGGAGACAAGGCAGTGAGGAGGGGGCTTGCCCACGGGGGCGGCCTGACGCCCCGCAGCCCCCGGCCGCTCCCGTCTCCCAGGCCGCCCCCTCCCGTGGGGTCCCCCACGAGCAGCCAGGTGGGCACTCGGCAGCCCTGCCCTCGGCCCAACGTCTTCGGCGCCAGCTCCCCTGTCCCTCCGGTGCCGACATGGCCTCGTGACCCCGGTGGCCTGACCTCACCTTGGCCCCCCTCAGCCCGCTGTGCCCACCTGTGGCCCTGGCGGCCCCTGGCCTCCTCATCTCCCAGATCTCACGGCTAATGTGCAAAGGCCCCCGTCCCCAGACGCCGCCACAGCCCGAACTTCTGTTTCAGATACAGGTAGATTTAAACTGATGTCACTGCAGAGGTGGCTGCAGCTGGGGGGCAGGGGGCAGCTGGGGCACAGCTGACCACTTCCTCCCCGCGTGGACTCACGGGGCCCGTCTCCCACCGGGCCCCTGGGCACCAGGCGGGGGCGGCCACACCGCCGCACGGGCTGGCGGATGGCCGAGGCCAGCAGGAGGGGCTGCTTCCCACTCACCTGCCTGCCCTCACAGGACACTTTCCCCCGGGCGGTCAGCCCCACGTCACTAACCTGCTCGAAGGCCAGGGGCTGGGCTGTGCCCCTGGGGAGGCGACCCCCTCAGCCACGGCCTCCCCTTCTGCACAGACGGCCTCGGGAAGACGGTGACAAAGATCCACGCTCGTGCTGGGGCAGCTCTCACCTCCAGCCGCCCCTGCGAACCCAGACCCCCCCATCTCATCTGCGTGATTTCCGAGGCTGTCACGGGTCAAACGGTGTCCCCATTCCGCCAAGTATGTATGCTGGAGTCCCAACCTGCACGACCTCAGGCATACCCTTGTCTGGAGACAAGACGGCTGCAGACCAGTGAGCCGGGACGAGGTCATCCTTGTGCAGGAACCCTAACCCCGTCTCACCGGGGCCCTCATGAAAAGGGACGTCTGGACACAGGCCGCAGAGGGACGACCACGTGAGGACACGGGACGCCGGCCCCGGGAGGACCACCCCACGCAGCCCCAGGACGGGGAGACACAATTTCTCCTGCTCACGCCGCCGGCCTGTGGCCCCTCTTCGGGGGCCTCGCCTGGGACCTGCCAAGGGAGGGGCACCCACAGGCCCACGGCTGCCTTGAGCGGGGCTGGCTCCCAGCTGCCCCAGCCACACAGCAGGCAGGAGGCCTGGCTTCCAGCAGAGGCCAAACTGAGGGGGCCGGCCTGACCGCCCCCCACAATGCTGGGGTTGAAACTCAGGGCACCGGTGGCACCGGAAGGGAATCTGGGCCCCGGCCGCTCTCTGAGTCACGCGGCCAGGCCCTCTGCTTCTCACGTTACCCCAGCTGGGGGGGTGGGCTCCGAGCTCCAGACAGCAGGGGCTGGGGGACCACTGTGTCCGGAACCCACCCTGGGCCAGACCCCGGCCACCTGACTCACCACCTCATCGCACCCTCGTGATGCCCCGGGGGGGCAGGCGGCATCCTTCCAGCTTCACGGCCGAGGAAACTGAGGCCACTGGGTCTTAGCCTGCCGGGAGGCTGTTGCAGCCCCTGTGCTAAGTGTGCATAGCTGAGGAGGTGTACATTCCAGTGCACGCGGGCATTCACACCCCCTCCACCGCTGCACAGCTCTCCACAGTGTACACGGGCATTCACACCCCACTGCAGGGCTCTCTACAGTGTACAAAGGCATTCACACCCCCTCCACCGCTGCACAGCTCTCTACAGTGTACACGGGCATTCACACCCCACTGCAGGGCTCTCTACAGTGTACACGGGCATTCACACCCCACTGCAGGGCTCTCTACAGTGTACACGGGCATTCACACCCCACTGCAGAGCTCTCCACAGTGTACACGGGCATTCACACCCCCTCCACCGCTGCACAGCTCTCCACAGTGTACACGGGCATTCACACCCCACTGCAGGGCTCTCTACAGTGTACACGGGCATTCACGCCCCCTCCACCGCTGCACAGCTCTCTACAGTGTACACGGGCATTCACACCCCGCTGCAGTGCTCTCTACAGTGTACACGGGCATTCACACCCCCTCCACCGCTGCACAGCTCTCCACAGTGTACACGGGCATTCACACCCCACTGCAGGGCTCTCTACAGTGTACACGGGCATTCACACCCCCTCCACCGCTGCACAGCTCTCCACAGTGTACACGGGCATTCACACCCCACTGCAGGGCTCTCTACAGTGTACACGGGCATTCACGCCCCCTCCACCGCTGCACAGCTCTCCACAGTGTACACGGGCATTCACACCCCACTGCAGGGCTCTCTACAGTGTACACGGGCATTCATGCCCCCTCCACCGCTGCACAGCTCTCCACAGTGTACACGGGCATTCACACCCCACTGCAGGGCTCTCTACAGTGTACACAGGCATTCACACCCCACTGCACGGCTCTCCACAGTGTACGCGGGCATTCACACCCCGCTGCACGGCTCTCCACAGTGTATGCGGGCATTCACACCCCACTGCAGGGCTCTCTACAGTGTACACGGGCATTCACACCCCCTCCACCGCTGCACGGCTCTCCACAGTGTACGCGGGCATTCACACCCTGCTGCACGGCTCTCCACAGTGTATGCGGGCATTCACACCCCACTGCAGGGCTCTCTACAGTGTACACGGGCATTCACGCCCCCTCCACCGCTGCACGGCTCTCCACAGTGTATGCGGGCATTCACGCCCCCTCCACCGCTGCACGGCTCTCCACAGTGAGCTCGGCTGTCAGCCCCCCCACCCTCCTGGTCTCATGGCTCCCCGGTTAGGTTTCCCTGTTGACAGCAGCCCGGCGAGGGGCCTCTCCCCAGACCCCAGCCCCCAGCCCTACCGGCATCTGCACCCTCCAAGGCTGGTCTCGGGCAGACCTGAGCACCTGAGTCTGGGGAATGGGGCGGGCTCGGGTCCCGTGAACCTTCACTCAGTGGAGGTTTCTGGAAGGTGGGGCCCACTGGGGTTCTGAGCACCCTCCCAGTGGGGACGCCTGGTCACCCGAGAGGCCCTGACCACCCAGCCCTGCAAGGGGGCTTCGCAGGGACCAGGCTGCAGAGGGGCTGGCCGAGCCCTGGGCGGGAGGCAGGCTGTGGCCAGTCTGTGCCCTCGCCACGCGCTCAGGGCGGTGGGGATGCAGGGTGTGCAGGCAAATGGCCCAGACCACAGAGGAGCCTGGGGCCGGGTGACGAAAACCGGGTCTCAGAACCAGCTGCCACCTTGCTGATTCATACCGAGATGGAGCCGGGTGCGGCGGGGCGCGAGTTCCCCGGGAGCCCAGAGCCCAGCATGCGCCGGGGCCTGGGGGGCCGGCCTGCCCGTGAAGGGGTGAAGGGGTGAAGGGGTGAAGGGGTGGGCGCGGCGTGCCGAGGTGAGGCCAGCCGCGGTCTCCCTGCCTGTGAAGTGTCCGAACCGGACGCGCCTCCCAGCCTCCCCACTGCGGCCCGGTCTCCCACCCCTCGTTCACACAGAACTAGAAACACACAGCCCTGCGTGCAGCCCGGGTCCAGGTGCCGCCGGGCGGGGTCCCCAGGGTGTGGGGTTCACCAAGTGAGTCAGGAGGCGACGGTGTTGAGCAAACAGGAGGGAGGTGCCGCCCGGGGGGCCGGGGCCGGATGCAGGGCGCCCAGGGACCGCGCAGCCGTGGGCGCGTCCCCGGCCTGGGAGGAGGCTGGGCTGCGTCCCTACCCTCCTTTCCCAGAAAAGGAAGCTCCGGGAGGGGCCCTCATCACAAGAGGGGCCCTTCACCTCCGAGCCGCAGCTGAGCAGCTGTGACACCGGCCAGCTGAGGAGGGGGCCGTCGGGGGCCTGGGTGACCCTTGAGGGCACTGGGAGGGTTGCCAGGGATGGATGGGTGGGTCTGATATGGGTGGAGAAGGTATGAGGGGTGCTTGGGGGGGCCAGCTCGTGAGACGGGGGAGGGTCCCCAGGATCCCCCCAGGAAGGATCCGGAGACCCCTGGTGGGCAGGTTCCCTGCTGGTGCTGAGCCTGACACGGGCAGCCAACCCCACGGGGCTGGGGTCCCAGCTCCACCCCAAGCACCTCCCCTGACTTCCAGAACCTTCTGGAACCCCACAGTGTGCCGCCCTGTGCTGGGCACCAGGAAAAGAGATTTGAGGAGCCCACCCTCCCTTGAGCCCATGGGACCCAAGGAGGAAAGGCCTCTGCAACCCCCCGGCTCTGAGTGGCCAGAGGAGGGGGAGGGGTCCTCAGGAATGAGCGGCGGCCAAACGGAGCCAGCCTGGGGGCTGGGGTCCTGGGGGGTCAAGCAAGGGCCTCGGGTGGAAGGAACAGCCGGGGGATGTTGGGGCGGGAGGGGCATGGGGAACGGCCATCCAGCCCGGAGGGGGAGCCACTCAGGGACCACGGGGGCGGGAACCCAGGTGGGGTGCAGATGGGGACACTGAGGCACAGGGAGGTCCGTGCGGGGGCCGGGGTCACACGGGGGCGGGCCCCCCACCTCCCCAGGTCCACGCCCGGTGCACCAAGAACCAAAACCAAGCGGAGGACAGCCTGGACGGGGCCCCCGGGACGCAAGGCCGGCGCCCACCTTCCCCCACGCCGGCCCCTCCCGCCCACCAGCGGGTCGTCCCGAGCCATCTCCAGAGCGTGCGGGCTGTTTACCAGCGACCCTGACAAAAGCCCTTTGTTACTCACTGGCAGTCGGAGGCCGAGGGCCGGTAGTAGAAGGGGGGCACTTTGGACTCGAATGTGGCTCTGGCGACATGGTTTCCGCGGGAGGTCATGAACTGCAAGAGAGAGGAGGGGTCAGGGCCCCAGAGGCCAAGGCCGGCTGACCCCCGGGCCCTGGAGGCTCGCTGCCTGGAAGGGAGCGAGCGGGGGCAGGGGACTGCCCTTCCCCGCAGCTGGCTGGGGCCAGGTGCCTCCAGAAAGGGGCCCTCCTTGGGCCTCACGCGAGGCCTGGCCTGTCCGCTCTGCCTGAGCGGCGCAGAAGCGGCCCACGTTCCCGCAGGGCAGCGAGGCTGCAGAGACCAGGCGTGCGACTGTGAACAGGCTGGGGGGGCGGGGGGGGCGGGGGGGGGGCGGGGAACCTCTGGAGCAGCCGCCAGGTGGGGCGTCCCGGGCACAGAAACAGCACGTGCAAAGGCCCTGAGGTGGAGCGAGCCGGGCGTGCTGGAGGAGATGCCCTGGCCTGGCCGGTGCGGGGAGGGGCCCTGACCACAGGGGCCTCAAGGGCAGGGAGGGAACCCTTCCCTCTAAGTCATCGCATTTGAGGACCATCAGGCCGTGGATGTGGAGGGTCAATGGGGAAAATATCACAAACAATAAGATGCTTCAGCAAAAGGCTGGTACCAACTTGAATCCTAAAAGCGATGGCTTTTCTATACAAAACACCAATCTCCTCAGAGGTCCAATAGGAGGAAAGGCCCGCCGATGAGAGCAGGTGGACGAAGCACCTAAGAACTAGCTCTAATGAGGAGCATTCAGTCTCGACGAAGAAACTGTCATGTGCTCCTGGGGAGCAAAAGAAACTCCAAAGACATACCAAGTTCTTGGTTAGGGAGACAGAAAGCATGCTGTCTCCTTATGTTCATCTATTTTTAGCAATTCTCAAAAAAAGAAAACCAGGAATAGAATTTTCAAGAGCTAGCAAAGATTCTAAAGTTCATTTTAAAATTAACAAGCAAAAGCATCCTAGAAAATTCTGAAAATGAAGATGCTTCCTACGAGATATTCAAACCTGTTATAATGCTACTATGAGTCAAACAGTACTGACCAGAAAGCCTAAAAGGTCCAGAAACAGATCCAATAGGATCTAATATCCAACATTAAACAGGTTTAGTAGGACAAGTTGGTGTACAATAGTGGTAACATCTCAGATCGATGGGGGAAGTGCCCATTAGTTGATGACCAATAAGAAACTGGAAACTACTGGAGCAAAGGGGGTATGCTTTTCAGCAGAGTAAACTCCAACTGGATTAAAGACTGAGTTTCCAAAGTTAAACAATAGAAATAGTAGATGAAGGGTATTTCCTGGTGGTCCAGTGGTTAAGCCTCCACGCTTCCACTGCAGGGGGCACGAGTTCGACCCCTGGTCAGGGAACTAAGATCCCACATGCCGCGCAGCGTGGCCAAAAGTAGATGAAAATCACGGGATGATTTAAAAAATAATTTTAGGAAAATATGGAAGGAAATCTTCATGACTTTGGGTTAGGAGTGGTTTCTTAGAGGTGACACCAAAAGCACAAGTAACAAAAGAAAAAAAAAATCAATGGAACTTCATCAAAATTAAAAACTGTTGTGTTTCCAAGGACACCATCAGGAAAGTGAAAAGATTTATGAACCTTAAAAACACGAGGCTCATGAGAAATGGACACAAAATGCCACACAGCATAGGACTGCTTTTGTATGAAACATCCAGAACAGGCAAATCCAGAGACAGAAAGCCTACTGGGGGTCTTAGGGGAGGGGAGTGGCCACTAAGGGGGACGGGTCTCCCCTGAGGTGAGGGAAATGTTCTGGAACTAGACGGAGGTGATGGTTGAACAAGATTGTGAATGTGCTTGATTTATTTTTTTACTGCAGTGTAGTTGACATACAGTATTGGTTTCAGATGTACGGCATAGTGGTTCGACATTTATACATATTACGAGATGACAAAGTTGTTACAACATTGTTGACTGTATCCCCTGTGCTGCACGTTACATCCCGTGACTTATTTTTCATACGACTGATGTTCACGCCTCTGAATATCCTGCACCTACTTCTTTTGTCCCCCGCCCCGCTTCCCTCTGGCAACAGCTGTTTGTTCTCTGTACCTATGAGTCTGTTTCTGTTTTTTAATATTTGTTCATTTTGTTTTCCAGATGCCACATATAAGGGAGATCATACAGTAGTTGTCTTTCTGTGTCTGACAGATTTCGCTTAGCATAATACTACCCTCTAGGTCCATCCATGTTGTCGCAGATTGTAAAATGTCACTCTTTTTTATGGTTGAGTAATATTCCACTGTATATATACACCACATCTTCCTTATCCATTCATCTGTAGGTTGCTTCCATATCTCGGTTATTGTAAATCACGCTGCAGTGAACATGGAGGTGTGTATATCTTTTTGATTAAAAATATTCTAGTAAACACCCAGGAGTGGGATTGCAGGATCATATGGTAGTTCTATTTTTAATTTTTGGAGGAACCTCCATACTGTTCTCTGTAGTGGCTGCACCAACTTACATTCCCACCACCAGTGTAGGAGGGTTCCCTTTTCTTTACATACTCTCCACCATTTATTACTATTATTATTTTTTAATGAATTTACTTTCCTTATTTACTTATTTATCGATCCGTCTTTGGCTGTGTTGGGTCTTCGCTGCTGCGCGTGGGCTTCCTCCAGTCGCGGCGAGGGGGGCTACCCTTAGTTGCGGTGCGTGGGCTTCTCACTGCGGTGGCCTCTCCTGCCGCGGAGCACAGGCTCTAGAGCACAAGCTCAGCAGTTGTGGCTCGCGGGCTCTAGAGCGCAGGCTCAGCAGTTGCGGCACACGGGCTTAGCTGCTCTGCGTCATGTGGGATCTTTCCGGACCAGGGCTTGAACCCGTGTCCCCTGCATTGGCAGGCGGATTCTTAACCACTGCGCCACCAGGGAAGTCCAGCATTTATCCAGCATTTATTACTTGTAGACTTTTTAATGATGGCCATTCTGACTGGCGTGAGGTGGTACCTCATTGTGGTTTTCATTTGCATTTCTCTAATAATTAGCGACAGTGAGCACCTTTTCACGTGCCTATTGGCCATATGTATGTCTTCTTTGGAAAAATGTCTGTTCAGGTCCTCTGCCCATTTTTAATTGGACAGTTTCTTTTTTTGATACTGAGTTGTATGAGTTCTTTGTATATTTTGTGTAATAACCCTTATTGCATAAATCGTTTGCAAATATCTTCTCCCATTCGGTAGGTGGCCTTTTCATTTTGTTGACAGTTTCCTTTGCTGTGCAAAAGCTTTTTAGCTTGCTGTAGTCCCATTTGTTTATTTTTGCTCTTGCTTCCCTTGCCTGAGGAGATGGATCCAAGACGATACTGCTAAGACGGCTGTCGAAGAGCATACTGCCTGTGTTCTCTTCTAGAAGTTTGATGGTTTCAGGCCTTATATTTAGGTCTCTAATCGACGGTTTCAGGTCTTACACTTAGGTCTTTATCCATTTTGAGTTTATTTTTCGTATATAGTGTAACAAAGTGGTCCAGTTTCATTCTTTTGCATGTGGCTGTCCAGTTTTCCCAACACCATTTATAGAAGAGACTCTCCCCCATTGTATGTTCCTGCCTCTGGATTATTCACTTCATTTTTTAAACATTTATTTTATTGAGGACTTCCCTCGTGGCGCGGTGGTTATGAATCCGCCTGCCAACACAGGAGACACGGGTTCGAGCCCTGGTCTGGGAAGATCCCACATGCCACGGAGCAACTAAGCCCATGCACCACAACTACTGAGCCCGCGAGCAACAACTACTAAAGCCCATGCGCCTGGAGCCCATGCTCTGCAACAAGAGGAGCCACCGCAATGAGAAGCCCACACACCACAAGGAAGAGTAGCCCCTGCTCGCCACAACTAGAGAAAGCCTGCGTGCATCAACGAAGACCCAATGCAGCCAAAAATAAAATTTATTAAAAATTATTTTATTGAAGTATAGTTGATTTACAACGTTGTGTTAATTTCTGCTGTAGAGCAAAGTGATTCAGTTACACATATTATATATTCTTTTCATATTCTTTTCCATTAGGTTTATCACAGGATATTGAATATAGTTCTGTGTGCTATACAGTGGAACTTTGTTGTTTATCCATTTATACATAATAGTTTGCATCTGCTAATCCCAAACTCCCAGTACTTCCCTCCCCCAGCTCCCCTTCCCTCCAGCAACCACGAGTCTGTCCTCTATGTCTGTGAGTCTGTTTCTGTCTCATAGATAAGTTCATTTGTGTCATATTTTAGATTCCACATATAAGTGGTATCATAAGGTATTTGTCTTTCTCCTTATGACTTACTTCGTTTGGTAGGATAATCTCTAGGTTCATCCATGTAGCTGTAAATGGCATTATTTCATTCTTTTTTATGGCCGAGTAGTATTCCATTATATACATGTACCACTTTGATTGTTCACTTTAAAATGAATTTTATATTACATGAATTTCACCTCAGTAATTGAAAAAATTACATAGCTCCTTAAGATATAAACTGCACTTTTTGCATTTTAAAAATATTATTTTAAAAGTAAAGTTAAAATATAACCAACAGGATGAGAAGAACTACTTGCAAATACTAAATCTGATAAGGGATTTGTGTCCAGAATACATAAAGAACTCAACAATAAAATCACCTAACTCAATAATAAACAGACAATCCATTTTTAAAACGGGCAGAGGATTTGAATGGACATTTCTCCAAAGAAGATACACAAAAAGGGACTTCCCTGGTGGCACAGTGGTTAAGAGTCCGCCTGCCAATGCAGGGGACACGGGTTCAAGCCCTGGTCTGGGAAGATCCCACATGCCGCGGAGCAACTAGGCCCGTGAGCCACAACTACAGAGCCCGCGTGCCACAACTACTGAAGCCCACGCGCCACAACTACTGAAGCACGTGCACCTAGAGCCCATGCTCCACAACAAGAGAAGCCACCACGACGAGAAGCCCGCGCACCACAGTGAAGAGTAGCCCCCGCTTGCCGCAGCTAGAGAAAGCCCGCGTGCAGCAACGAAGACCGAACGCAGCCAAAAATAAATAAATAAATAAATTTATTAAAAAAAAAAAAAAAAAGAAGACACACAAATGGCCAAGAAGCACATGACAGGATGCTCAACGTTACTCATCGTCAGGGAAATGGGGGCCAAAAGCACAAGACCCCACCGTGCACCCAGCAGGACGGCTGAAGTCAGACAGACGGCAGTGAGCGCTGGAGAAGACGCGGAGAAACTGGAATCCGCGTGGATCGCTGGTGGGAATGGGCAGCTGTGCTGGGAAAAGCCTGGCAGATCCTCAAACGTTAGACACAGAGCCACCCTAAGGCCCGGCAGTGCCACCTCTTCTCAGAGAACTGAAAGCACAGAAATATTCTGAGCCGCATTGTTCACAAGAGCCGGAGAAACGGGACAACCCAGGTGTCCATCAGCTGGGGAATGGATAAACAAGACGTGGTCCATCCATGCGCTGGAAATGACCTCGGCCATAAAAAGAAATGAAATGCTGACACCTCGATGACACAGATGAATCTTGCAAACACGGTGCTCAGTGAAAGCGGACACAGGAGCCACACGTGGTGTGATTGCACGGACACGAAGCGTCCGGATCAGGCAGATCCATCAAGACAGAAAGCAGGGGTCCTCCTCTCAGCAGGAGCTGGCGTGGGGAGTGCTGGGGAGTGGCGGCTAGTGGGTACAGGCCTATCTGGGGGTGTGAAAATACTCTGAAATTAGATCGTGGCAATGGTGGCACAGCCCTGAGAATTCATGAAAACTACTGAACTGTACACTTTAAAAGGGTGAGGTGTATGGTGTGTGAATGACAGAAATCAAGCTGTTCTGAGTAAAAATAATCTGAGGGTAGGGCAGGCCTATCTAAGTGTGCTGTAAACCCTAAAACCACAAAAGGCAAGGTTGAGAAATGGGATTACTTCAAAGTAAAAACGTTTCCACTGCAGAAACCACCATGAGCAGAGTCAAAAGACGCCCTTGAGAAGAACGTCTTCACCTGCCGTCTCTGAGGGCTGCAGGCCTCCTAGGTAAACCACGAGAAAACGGAAGCAGCCCGCGGTGGCCCAGGGCCCGGAAGCTCACAGATGGCTCTGAAACGTCTCACAAGACGCTGCACCTCACTCAAGACGAGAAAAGACCCTCCTGGGAGCAAGGGTTCACCTCTCTGTCGGCACAGACGGGCCCTGGGAGACAGGGGTCGGCAGGAACGCGGCAAGCGCTCTCACACGCGTGGGCGCAGGCGTGGCCAAGAGGGGAGGCTGGCAAAATCCCTCAAACTACAGTCACGGAGCCTCTGAACTTCCCCTTCGAGGAACGTGAGCCCCATCGCTGCCCCTGCAGGAGGCGATGCTTCTGTGAGGCCGTCGCTGGCCCGGTGGTCACGGTGGGAAGACCCCTGCACCCTTGTGTGCACGCAGAAGCCTGATGGGTAAACTGGGGCCCTCCAGGCGGGGACGAGGGGGCACCCGTGCCCCCCGGAGCCTGTGCACGTGGACACGGGGAGACACCCCAGCGTCCGCCACCCGGGACCGTGGTCCGTCCACACGGTGGGCGTCACTGGGCCTTTATACAGGGGGGAAGCGCTCGCGTGGTGGCTTAGGCGGGGGGAGGTGGGGGAGCCGAGGGCTCGGGGCTCTTTCTAAAGTGATGAAAACGTTCTAAAATTGACTGTGGTGACGATTGCTCAAGTCAGTGACGGGGCGGTAAACCGCTGAGCTGTGCTTGAGAGAGTGAGTTGTGTGCCTTGTGAATTACATTGCAATAAGCTTCTTTGAAGAAGATGCTATAGAAAAATACGAAGTTCAGGGAGAAAAAACACAAAAAGAAACAAAAGGAAGAGGCACGGACAAGGGTCCTGCGTGCCTGGCCCACAGCCAGGGCCGAGCTCCCCGCATCACGGCCGCCCTCCCGGGAGCAGGCCTGGCTCACGCAGGCTCAGGACCCCCGGCCGACCACCAGCCCAGGGACTCAAGGGCAGAGTGAGGGGAGGAGCGGAGCCCGGAGGCCCGGCAGGCCCCCTTCCACACCGACCCGGGGGCCCAGCGCCCTGCAGGCCAAGTCCTTCCAGCCCCTCGAGGTCACCTCTGTTTTAATGACGGAGTAGAGGGGCAGACGACAGAAAGGGGATGAAGTCCCCTCTCAGCTCCCAGCGCCCCTGCCCCACACCTGCACCACTGGCGCCAGCCCGGCCTCCCTTCGGACCTGCTCACGAGCGCTCGCAGGTGGAAACCAGAGCTTTGCTGGTGGCGCCCGTGTCCGGGACGCTCTCCCTCCCTCCTCACGAGGCATCACACCCCGCGGGGCGTCGAGGAGCCTCCGCCCCCACTGTCCGACCGCTGGGGTGAGGGCGCCTCCGGCCACACGTGTGAACGTTCCACGCGCACAGGACAGCTCTGTCACCTGCAGGCTGACTTGGCAGGAGGGCCTGGGTAGGCCCAGGACTCTGCATTTCTAGCAAGCTCCGGGGAGGCTGCGTGGACAGCAGCGAACTGGTCCTCGCGGAAGCGGGGGGGGGGGGGGTGCACGGGGGGCGCCCGGCCTTGGGTCCCCCAGCCCAGAGGCAGCCATCAGCCAGGGAACTCCTCCCCTCACTGGTGGGCGTGGTCACCACGCCCCCTGAGCCCTTGACCCTGGAGCCAAATCTGAGCAGCGAGGGGGGCTGCCCTCGGCTCCCACCCATCTCCCCGCAGCCTCCGTCAGGGCTCAGGCCCCACCTGGGCAGCCTCCACAGCCACGGCCCTCTGTCTGGAACTCGCTACCCCAGGCTGTGCCCTGTTCTCACCTTCACTCAGGCTGTGGGGCCCTGCCTGCCACCCCGGCCCAAGTCACCACCCCCTGCCCACCGGCAACCTGCATGTCCCCCTCTCTAGGGCCTTCTCCAGGGGCCAGCCACTCGCCAGGCCGCCCATAGCAATTGTGCAATAAACACGGGTCAGGTGGATGGATGGATGGATGGATGGATGGATGGATGGATGGATGGGTGGGTGGGTGGATGGGTGGGTAGGTAGATGGATGGATGGATGCGTGGATGAATGGACGGGCAGGTGGATAGATGGATGGATGAGTGGGTGGATGGATGGGTGGGTGGGTGGGTCGATGGGTGGATGGGTGGGTGGGTGGGTGGGTGGATGGATGGATGGATGGATGGATGGATGAGTGAGTGGGTGGGTGGGTGGATGAGTGAGTGGGTGGGTGGGTGGATGGATGGATGGATGGTTCAGTGAAGGGCTTGACTTTTGTTACCTTCTGCGACTCTCCATAAGGTTAGCAATAAAACCCTAACAACAAGAGGGCCCGTCCCATTGCACAGCTGCTCCATGCTGTGTTCCCTGAGCACCAGAATGTCCCCGGTGTGGGGAAATGGGACCAAAGCCGCAGGAACTGCCCATGGAGGGGAATCAATAGTCTCCTGCAGTCGCTTGCTCATTCATTCACTCTGCAGCTGCCGCAAGAGGGAGGCAGGGAGAGTCAGTACTGGGACTGGACGCACAGGGCGGGGGCAGTGGCACAGGAGGGCCGAGGTCCAGCTGCTGGCCCCTGGGCCTCCCGACACTTGTGGACGGTCTCCCCGCAGCCTGGGATCCCTGACAGCCCAGGCCCCCTTGGGGCACCGGGATGGAGCAACCTCCGAGGTGTCATGTCCCAGAGGGTGGGGCCGAGGTCACCCAGGGGCAACGGGACAGGCTTGTGTCCTCCCATCCCCACCTGGCACCCCTGCCTGGCCTTACCTCCACTTGGGCATCCTCCCAGGCGTCCAGGCGGACGGACTTCACCTTGCTGACCTGAGGGATGTTCCGGTGAATTCCAGAGCAGCTCAGACAGATGAACACCCCTAGGGTGTATGAGGCCCAGTCAGGATCTGGAAGACAAGGCCAGACGTTCAGGGGGCACTGACCCCGAGGGTCCCCCAGAGGGGACAGAACACTGGACCAGGGCCCACAGGGCTGGAAGGCTCCCTCCCTTTCTGGCCTTGGTCTCGTCTGTGCAACGGGAGGCCGGCCAGACCACCAGGTTCACAGGCTCTGGGGGTCCAGAGTGGGGGTCCCTGCCCCCCGCACAGAGGAGCAGCCCCACCCCATCATCCCAGCTGCTCCCGGGGACCGAGGGGACCCGGAGTGGACATAGTAGCGCGGGAGACACTGGGGCGACGTGCTGATGAGAACCCGTGATCAGCGCCCGTCCGGCAGGCGTGACCAGGACACGCCAACACGTGTCACGTCCTGAAGCTGAGGCAACGGAAGAAGCAGCATGTGGCTAGGGCGGGGCCGTGGAGGCCCACCTGTGTCCACACTGCGAGAGGTCTGACATTTTTCACACAGAACGGCGGCACCGCGGACACTGAGGAACGTGATGCTCGTTAAGTTGGGCGGAGGGTAAGTGGGCGCTGGCGCCCGAGTCCCCAGTTCATCGGCCATCGGTGTGTCCACGTGGTAACTGCGTGAGGGGCTGGGCCGCGGAAAGGAGTCCTACAGAGGCTTTCTCTGGAGAGGACGGGTCGTCCAGTAAAGGCTTCCCGTCTCTCAGGGAAGCTTCTGGATCGGACTGGTCTAAATCAAGATGCCCAGTGGCTCCCAGCCGAGGGCCACCAGCTTGAGCAGGCTTCCCTGGGAGCCCCGGGGGGGCTGGTCTGCACCCAGCCCCTAAACTAGCCAACACCCCCCACGCCCGTGTGAGAGCACAGCACTGAGCCCACCCTGCGGTCACCACCACCCGAGGGGCCCGGAGCCCACAGACCCGGGGGTCGCTGGGAGCAGCACGTGGATGGCCCCCCACCCCCAGGTCAGGAGGACACTTTCCTCTGTGATAAGACAAGGCTGGGGGACGTCCCTGTGGTCCAGCGGTAAAGAATCTGCCTTACAACGCAGGGGACGCGGGTTCGATCCCTGGTCAGGAAACTAAGATCGCACGTGCCGCAGGGCAACTAAGCCCGCGTGCCGCAGCTACAGAGCCCACGCGCCCTGGAGCCTGTGCGCCGCAACTAGAGAAGAGAAAACCTGTGTGCCGCAACTAGAGAAGCCGGCGCACCACAACGAAGAGCCCGTGTGCTGCAACTAAGACGGGACTCAGCCAAAAATAAATTAAAAGAAAAAAAAAGACAAGGCTGGGAGGTGGCTGTATCCACGGCGGGGCTGGCCCAGGCCCCCCACCCTACTGAGGACACAGCCCTGCACCTCCCTTCAGGGACCCCCAAGAACCCACCCTGGTGCCAGAGGGTCAGAGCCCTGCTCGGAGACCAAACACCCGCCACGGGCCCATGCAGCGTGCGTGTGTGTACGTGTGTGTGGGGTGTGTGTGGGGGGGGGCGGTCCATAGGGGTGGCAGGCACCTCTGGTTCCTGGGTCAAGACCGCTCCAGCCCGGGACCCTGGGCCCCAGACACACCTCCCTGCCTGTCTGGGGAGTGAAGGGTCAGCTCGCAGACACAGGGGCACAGGCGGCTGGCGGGATGGGCAGCCGAGCTCGGGGGAAGGGAAAGCCCGGTTCTGGCGCTCACGGCCCGGCTCACAGCCATCCAGTCCGGAGGCCGCGCAGGGTGTGACCGCTCTGGGGTCTCGCGGAGGAAACTGGAAGCCAGGGAGGTAGGTCTCCGGCCCGCGACACACAGTCTAGGTGGCACGTGGAACAGAGAAGCTTCGGGAGCAGAAAGGCCGTGTCATCCCGAGGGCCCCTGCCCCGGCCTCCCGGCAGACTCGCCATGGGGGCTGCGGGCACGGGCGAGCCGGCCTCCTAATGAGGGATGCTGGCCGCTCACGGGGTCGGGGGCTCGGCCGCGGCTGGGCGGTGGGGGAGGGCTGCCCCGCCCAGGGACGCAGAGGCAGCGCTCCGAGGCCTCCGGGGGCCCCTGCCCTGCCTCCCCCCTGCGTGGGGCTGGCTGACATTGGTGGCCCCCAACCGGGGCCAGCACGGGTGGGGGCAGCCCAGAGACCCGGGGGCCTCGGGCCTCACCCCAGCTCAGAAGGGCTGTGAGCGGGGGGGGCCCCTCCGTCCTCCTGACTCCCAGCCTCGCGCCCTGCTGCCCTGCGTCCCCCCGGCCAAGCCTCTGCCCGCTGGGCACACAGACGCTCATCACGTCAACTCTCTGGGTGGAGCCTTGGGGACCTCTCCTCCGCCCCGGCGCCCCCGCCCCAGCTCACACGTCCCCCCCGGGCCTCCCCGACCACGGCCGGGCCCCACGCACCCCTTGCGACGCCCCCTCGCTCCCCGGCGTCGGCCCGTCCTGGCACTTAGGTCCCTGTTCACCACGGGCTGTCTCGGCCCCCGGAACGTGCAGGGGTGGGGGGCCCGCGAGCTCCCTCCCACTGCCCCAGGGTGACCGCTGGGGGGACGCCAGGGACAGGCCACCACCCCGCTGCCCTGAACGTGACCCGGGGAGGTACTCTGGTGGCAAGGGCTTGGCAGCGGCCACAAGCCGGGCCCCCGATGTACTGGGGTGCACGGGTGTGTGGGGACCTGGGGGGTGGGCACAGGGGGCTTGGGTAGGGAGGAGGCCGCATGCCCCAGCTCTGAGCCTCTGGGGAGGGGGCGGAAGAAAACACTGGGGGCCAGGGAGCCCCAGAAGACCTCCAGCCCAAGGGCTCTTGGACAGAAGACCCCCACTCGTGACCAGTTTTCACCAGCTCGTGGGGCGGTGGAAAACATGCATCTGCAGGAACCGACGTGCTACATCAGCCCTTTATCCTCAGGACAGGCTTCCCCACGTGCGTCACTTTCAAGAAACCGCTTGGCTGCTGCAAAGAGGACCCAGGAGAGCACCCACCCGGGGTCCCCCTGCCAGGCCCCAGCCCAGCCCGCCCCGCGGCCCACCAAGTGCAGCCATGTTCCCCCACCCCGCGCCAGGTCCAGCAGCAGTGCCCTCTCTGCGGACGTGAGGCGATCCGGACGGAAAGCCAGCAGGTCCGAGAGCAAATGAACGGAGAAGACAGGCACCCGGGGCCCGAGCGGGGTGGCCGCTGCATGTCCCGCGGTGCGGGAACCCACTTGCGATGGGGACAGGGACAGGACAGCTAGAAAATTGCACCGGGGCAGGGGGAGGGGCTGTGGCACCCCTGCCCGAGCTCCTGGCACCCGGCCGCTCACTGGGACCCCGGAGGACTCCCGGCTGAGCCCCGTGGCCCTGTCACACCCGCCTGCTAAACACCGGGTCCCCCCCTCCGCCATTGCGGGCTGTGCGTCCCGAGGCCACTGACAGCACGGTTCTGGGCACAGAGGTTCCCTGCCCGGCGGCCACCACAGCCCGGCTGGTCCAGCCGCACCGCTCGTCCTGGGGTTCCAGAGGCTGCTCCAGCTCGGCCCACCCTGGCCCGGCCCCCAGCACCTGCCGGCTCACCAGCGCCTGCCCCTCCACGGGGTCACGGCGCCCACACTTCCCAGCCTCGCCTGCAGCTCGGCGTGGCCGCGGGACCCGAGTCCGGCCAGTGAAGCGTGAGCAGGGGGACCCACGTGCCCCCAGGCCCAGGCGACAGCCCCCCCCAACCCCCGCCCGCTGTGCTCCGGGCCCATCCTGGGCTGGTGGGGGACTCGAGGGCCGGGGCGGGGGAAAGAGCTGGGCCCCTGAGTCACTGCCCGGAGGACAGAGGCCCAGAGAGGGGGGGACGGACACCGCCGAGGGGACTGCTGCGAGGACAAGTCAGGTCCCTGAGACGTGGGGCTGTCCGTTCAGCAGGGAGTCTGTCTGCCCGTCCCCTGTGGCGTCCTGAGGCCCGAAGTCTCAGCACCCGGGATCCGCACCAACAGGCGTGTGCGGTGGGGTGAGGGCGCTGGGCACCGCGGCCTCCGGGGAAGAACGCGCTGCAGGGAGCGGCGGCGTCCCAGGGGTCGTGGAGAAAGGCTGAAGTGAGGTCCCGGGGGGCAGTTCCGGCCTCCCCCACCGCGCTCCGTCCTCCCCAGGGACGGCAGTCCCGGGGCCCGGGGCAGGCGGCACCGCTCCGGGCTTCGCCTTCCTCCTCTGTGTGGTGGGACGATGGCAGCCACTTGCTAGGGTGATGGGTGAAACGAGCCCCCGGGAGGGCCCCGGTGCAGGGGAGACCCCCTGTGCACCGCTCGGTGACGCTGGTGGGTTCCGCTCTGAGCGTGGACCTTGGCTCTGGCCCCCCCCTCACAGCCTTTGTCCACTGAAGTGGAAATTCTGAGATTGGCTGAACAAGGGCCACGAGAAGCTCCTGCCCCGCCGCGGGGCCAGGACCGGTGCCCACGCGCCCCATCCTCGCACACAGGCTCCAGCAGGAGGCTGTCTGTCCCCTGTCCTGGAAGCCCTGTTTACAGGACACTTTAGCAGGGATTGGCAAACGGCGGCCCTCGGGCCTGGTCTCGTAAAGTTTTACAAACCGTGGGCGCTCGGCCATGCCCATCATTTACATCCTGCTCGTGGCTGCTTCTGTGGCGCAGGGACAGCGCTGAGTGGTTGTCACCCAGAGAACGTGTGGCCCACAAAGCCTAAAACAGTCACTATCTGGCCCTTTAAGAAAACGTCTGCCAAGCTCTGCTCTAGAGGGAAAAATAGGGGTGACACAGAGAGCAGCCTAAGGAAGCAGGTGATTAGAACTGATGCCTCAAGGCCACTGCCCACACTGCCCATCTCTGATCACAGATACCGAAGTTCAAGGAGAGGCTACAGACTTGCCCAGTGTCATGCGACTGGCACACGGACCCACTGTGTAAATTTAAGGCTGTCTGACCCCCGCCCGCCCACCCACTGTGTGTGTGAGGGTGTGCACACGTGCGTGCCCACAGACACAACCTGGGTGGCCTCCTTCCAAAGAGGGCTCACAGAAGTTTAAAATTAAGGAATGGAGACCCTAAGCCTTTCATATAACAGTAAGAAGACAAGACCTGGCGAAATCAAGTGTTGGGGGCAGGGGCAACAGAAAGTTGTCACTTGAAGAGCAGGAAGCTGGTGCCTTTTTAAAAAGCTATGGTGATAAGACACTGTCACACATTCACTAGAAAGGGCAAAATTTACAAGACTGGCACCACCCGGTGTGGACGAGCGTGCAGAGCACGGGGTTCTCAGACACTGCCGGCAGGAGTATAAAGTGGATCAACCCACCTTGGAAAACGGTTTGCAGTTGCTTACGTAACTAAACATGTATCTCTCCTATAACGCCGCAATTCTACTCCTCGGTATTTACCCAAGAGAAATGAAAATGTGTCCATAAAAACTTGCACATCCAACAATATGTAAGAAGTACAAAGACTGTAATCAGCCGGGGTTTATACCAAGGATGCAAGGCTGCCTTAAAATGCGAAAACCAATCAGTGTAATTCACCGTATTTGCAGATTAAGAAAGAAAACACATACGATCATCTCAATAGATGCAGAAAAAGCATTGGACGAAATGTAACACCCTGATAAAACTTCTCAGAAAACTAGGAATAGAGGGGAACTTCCCCAACTTGATAAAGGGCATCTGTGAAATACCTACAGCTGACATCATACTTAATGGAGAAAGGCTGAATGCTTCCCCGCTAAGACGGGGAACTAGACAGGAATATCTGCTCTCTTCACTTCTATTCAACACTACCCTGGAGGGAACAGTGGATGTCTAGGGTTGGGGTGATGTGAAGAATGGGGAGTGATGGCTAAAGTGTATGGTATTTCTTTTTGGAATAATGAAAATGTTTTTAAATTGACTGTGGTGACAGTAGCCCAACTCTGTGAGTACACTAAAAAACACTGAATTGTCCACTTCAAATGGGTGAATTGTATGGTATATAAATTATATCTCAATAAAGCTATTAAAAAATTTAAAACAAACAAACATAAACACTACACAGGAGGTTCTGGTCAGTGCAGTGAGGCAATAAAAATAAATAAAAAGGGCTTCCCTGGTGGCTCAGTGGTTGAGAATCTGCCTGCTAATGCAGGGGACACGGGTTCGAGCCCCGGTCTGGGAAGATCCCACATGCCGCGGAGCAACTAGGCCCGTGAGCCACAACTACTGAGCCTGCAAGTCTGGAGCCTGTGCTCCGCAACAAGAGAGGCCACGACAGTGAGAGGCCCGCGCACCGCGATGAAGAGTGGCCCCCGCTTGCCGCAACTAGAGAAAGCCCTCGCACAGAAACGAAGACCCAATACAGCCAAAAATAAATAAATAAATAAATAACAATTTTAAAAAAAAAGAATATTTAAAAAATAAATAAATAAATAAAAAGCATCCAGATTGGAAAGGAAGAAGTAAAATGGCTCTTATGCATAGACAACATGCTTATCTATATAGAAAATCTGCTGGAGTCTACAAAAACACTACTAGAACTAACAAACAAGGTTGCAGGATACAATATAAATATACAAAAATTAGTCGTATTTCTATAAACCAGCAACAAGCAATCAGAAATTGGACATTTAAAAATACAATTACATTCTGGAGATGGTTGCACAACAATGTGAATGTTCTTAACACCACTGAACTATACCCTTAAAAGAGAGTAAAATGGAAATTTTTATGTTACGTATATTTTACCACAATTTAGTATTTTTGAATACCACTTACAATAGCATAAAAAAATATTAAATACTTAGGGGTAAATATGACCAGATATGCAAAACAGTATGCTGAAAACTACAAAATATTGCTGAAAAAATTAAAGACCCGAATATGTGGTGAGAGGTGCTATTCTCATGAGTTGGAACACTCTATATTGTTAAGATGTAAACTCTCTCAAATTAATCCATAGATTCAGTGCAATCCCAATCAGAATTCCAGCAGGATTTTTAGAGCAGAAATTAACAAGCTGATTCTAAAATCCGTAGGTT
The DNA here is from genome assembly GCF_965194805.1 of Balaenoptera borealis. Taxonomy (NCBI): domain Eukaryota; kingdom Metazoa; phylum Chordata; class Mammalia; order Artiodactyla; family Balaenopteridae; genus Balaenoptera; species Balaenoptera borealis. The sequence continues at coordinate 88,498,744 of NC_138872.1, read as the reverse complement.
AATGCACCAGACCTAGAAGAGCCAAACCAACTTTGAAAAAGAACAAAGATGAAGATTTTAGAATTTATTTTAGAATTTATTGCAAAGCCACAGTTATCAAGATGGTGTGGTATCAGCAAAAAAACAAATAGATCAACGGAACAGAATAGAGGGTCCAGAAATAGGCCACACATGTGTGGACAACCAATTACTGACAAAGGTGTACGGGCAGTTAAGTGGAGAAAGAATAATCTTTCAACAAATGGAGCTGAAACAGGTATCATCTGCAAATATTAGACTTCAATCCAAACCTCCCGCCATATACAAAAAGTAATTCAAAATGCATCAGAGCACCAAATATAAAACCTGAAACCATAAAGCTTCCAAAGGAAAACAGGAGAAAAATCTTTGTGACCTTGGGTTAGGCAAAGACTTTTTAGCTATAACACTAAAAGCAGACCCCTTTTTTTTTTTTTAATTTTTTTAAATTTTATTTATTTATTTTATTTTTGGCTGCGTTGGGTCTTCGTTTCTGTGCGAGGGCTTTCTCTAGTTGCGGCAAGCGGGGGCCACTCCTCATCGCGGTGCGCGGGCCTCTCACTATCGCGGCCTCTCTTGTTGCGGAGCACAGGCTCCAGACGCGCAGGCTCAGCAATTGTGGCTCACGGGCCCAGCTGTTCCGCGGCATGTGGGATCTTCCCAGACCAGGGCTCGAACCCGTGTCCCCTGCATTAGCAGGCAGATTCTCAACCACTGCGCCACCAGGGAAGCCCCAGACCCCATTTTTTTAAAAAAAGGTATATTGCTTTATCAGAATTTTTTTAAAATCTGCTCTTTGAAAGGCACTAGTCAAGGGAATGAAAAGGCGAGTCACACTGGGAGAAATTTTGCAAATCATGCACCTAATAAAAGGTTTGTGTCCAAAGTGTATAGAGAACTATTCAAACTCAGTAATAAAACAAACAGCCCAATTACAAAAACAGGCAAAAGATTGCAACAGGCACTTGACGGAAGACGGCACAAGGAGGTTACTCCCCCTCATACGTCACCGGGGAAGCAGGGCTGACCGCGCAGGACCCGCGGTGGCTTCTGGGGTGACGGCGGAGCCTTCCCCACACTCCAAAGGGGGCGTTTTATCCCCTGCAAGTCACACCTCCATAAAAGTGAAGTTCAGAAAGATGTTTGTGACTGCAGCCCCGGACCTGTCCCAACAGACTGGAGAAGCAGGAAGGTCAGGGCCTCCGCCCCCTGCGTCCTGCCCCGAAGGGCGGGCAGGCACCTGCTTCCTCTCGAGGGGTGCGCCCCCCAGAGTGATGTCCAGCTGGCGACCGGGAGCCACGTGGGCCGATCCAGAGGCCTGGCCTGTCCGGGGCCCCCTCCAGATCCTCACACCGGCCACGGTGTCCTCGGGAGTCAGCGCCTGCCGCCCGGCCTCCTGCCGGTCCCTTCAGCCGCTGTAACAGCTCTGTGGCCTGAGCACATTCACTGCGCAATGACTGACCACGCTACCTCGCCGCTCCTCACCGCTCCCTCTGAGGCTGTATCCTGTCGTTAGTCCAGTTCTACACAATAAGGCAAAAAAGGCCCAGAGAGGGTCAGATGGTGCCTGAGGTCACACAGTGGCAAAGCTGGGATCGGACGGCAGGCACGTGTCTCCCACCCTCCACCCCGGAACCACCTTCCCGGTTCAAAGAAGGTGGGTGCGAGGACGTGTACGGGTGGCCCACGGGAGCCCCAGCCCAGCATCCAGGCTGGTGAGGAAGCCTGCCCATCATCTCGGGAGGTGACACCCCCGCTGCCCCCTCCTGGGGCTCCCCCAGGGGCTGGCGGGAAAGGCAAGAAGATGGTTTGAAACAGGTTTGAAGCAGGAGGCGTCCTGACCCCAAGCCTAGCCTGTGCACTGCAGTTTGGGAAGCCCATGGTCCCGGCCTGGCGGAGTCCCCCCAACCCTGCCATCACACGTGGCACCACGGCAAGGCCACCGGGAGAGGAGAGGCCTGCCTCTGCTCGGGGGAGGCACCGGCTGCTCCCCCCCTCCCCAGCGCACAGTGGGCCTGCAGTGCCCCCGACGCACGGGTCACCCGTGGCTGGGCTGAGTGCTTGTCTGTCCTCTGCCCTGCAAATTGCTGCAGAAATCCTAAAGGCAGCGAGAGGGCACCAGTCCAGGGCCCGCGGCCCAGCACACAGGCCAGCCGCTGCTCTCAGGACTCACCGTCCCCGGAGGGCCGGTCAAGCAGCACACGCCGGGAACGGCACCCCTGGGCGCCGGGCCTTTGGGCCCCGGGAGGGCTTGCCAACCAAGAGCCCCTGTTTTAAGGAAGGATTCAGATCCTGGGAGGCGAGTTCTGGAGGTGACTCTGAGCAACAGTTTAAGGTCTCTGGGGTCAGGCAGAGTGACTGCCCCCAGCCCCCCCAAAGCCACCAAAGCAGTACGTGGAGACCAGTGGGGTGTGCGGGCCCCTCGCCGTGGCCCTACAGGCCAGGACAGTCTCCTGTGTGTCCATCTGGCTGATGAATGGATTAACTCTTCCTGCGCTGTGCCTGCACTTCAGCTAATCGGTAATTCACTTGACCCCAGCCCCTCCCTCCTCCCGACAAAAGCCTCTCAGCACAATCTCGGGCAGAAGGGCCGCCCTGGCCTGTCCACTGGGGATGTCGTCCCTGAGGCCGAGGACCTCCGGGATGGGCGCGTGTGCACGCGTGCAGCGGGGGCGATGAGGGGCTGGATAAGGATGAGGGGCTGGATAAGGATGAGGGGCTGGATAAGGGCTGGCAGGAGGTCCCCCAAGGGAGGGGGTGGGTGACCTTCAGCTTTCCTAGTGGACAGGCTGTTCCCGCAGGCTTCCCTCCTAAGCCGCTGGGGCGTGGCCAGGTCCACCCCATCTGCACAAGGCCCCCTCCCCCATCAGGGCCAGGAGACAGGCACAGGGCTGGGGTGTCCGTGTATATGCGAAAGCCCCACACTCCTGAGCTCAGAGCCCCTGGGGTGGAGGGGGACCCACGGCGGGAGGCGAGCTGGTCAGGGTACCCCAGCACCAGGACCCCCTTAGTCCCGGGCAGGAGGGCCTCACACCTGGTCCGGGCTCCACTCTGGCTGCACCCCGTCCCTGCGGGGCCAGGGGCTGCCGAGCCGTCCAGAGCCTGCCCTGCCCCTCTCTGTCCACTTCTGAGCACCCAGGACTCAGGGATTCCTTGCCCAATGGCCTGGGCCACGCGGTGGCCAAGGGCATGGGCTGGTGTGGGTGGAGCGCATGGGGCCCTGCAATAGGAGGGGGCGGGAGAGGGGCCAGGCCTGAGTCTCCACGTGCACTCCTGCCCCAGCCCCGCAAGTGTCAGGGCTGCTCTGTGCTTCTCCAGGCTCCTGCCGCACCCTCTCCGAATCGGGGTGACCGGACCTGCCGCCCAGCAGACCGCTCCAGGCTGCCAGCTTCCGCCCGGCTCCTCTCCCCCCAGCTCCGCACCCGTCCTCTGCCCTCCCTCTGCCCCTGCGCTGCCCGGCCTTCTCCTAGGGCACTCTGAGTGACTCAGCCCCCTGACTACTGCCGCCTCCGGGAGCCGGACCGAGGCCAGGTGAGACACGTCCTGGGGCTGAGCCAGCAAGAGCAGGTGTGTCCCTCGGCCAAGGCCCAGCAGGGCGAAGAGGGTGTGCAGTGGGACCTGTCAATGGAACGGTGGGTCTGGCCGAACCCCGTGGCCCGGCTCCAGGGACCTCGGCCCCCGCAAGGCAGAGGCCCAGCAGTGAGGAGGGCCGAGTCCTGCTGGGGACAGCCAGGCAACTGGCTCTGGGCAGAGGGCCCAGTGGCCGCCTAGGGGCCCACAGCCTGTGCCCACCGCCCACCACAGTTACTCACCTGCTGGGGCCGCCCCCTCCCCACACGCACAGCACCCGCCCTTCGCCTCAATCCGGGCCCCGCGCCCCGTTTCCACTGTTGGCGCTTCCCAACACACAGTGCAGCCTGGGCTGTGTTTATCCTGTCTCCCGCTGGAACCTAAGCTCCGGGAGGGCAGGCAATTGGCTCTGTGCCTGGTGGTTCCCATCACCAAAGACGGCACCCTGCATACAGCAGGCGCTCAGTGAATACCTGTGGCTCACACCTTCTCCTCTCTCCCCGCCCCGGTGCCCAGTACACTGAGAGGCAAGCACAGGACCCAGCCTCACGCCGCCTCCCCTCCTGAGCCCTCCCCACCTGCCTGGCCTAGTTCCCTTTTCTCTCCCGCACCGTCCTTCCCCAGCTCTCCCATCACTCCGGCCAGCGCCACGCACACTGCCAAAGTCCCTCTCTTGGCCCCGAGGTGCCTTCCAGACGCCCCCCATCCCTCTCATCCCCGCCGCTCCACCACCCCCATCGCAGACCCCGTTGGCCTCCATGGCACTGACCCCCTCCTTCCTGGACCAGGCAGCATCTGGCCAGGCCGCCCGCCTCCCAGGGGTCCTCCTGCCTTCCAGGCCGCGTGCGTACCCCTCCCCGCCAGGCACCCTCCCGGCATCTCATCTGGTCTCTTGGCTGTGAAAACTGTACTTTGAGCTAGACGGAGGTGGTGGTCACGCAACCTGGGGATGTTCTGAATGCCACTGAACTGTTCACTTCTTTTAATGGTCAATTTTACGTTGTGTGAATTTCACCTCAATTAAGAAAAAGGAAGGGCTTCCCTGGTGGCGCAGTGGTGAAGAATCCGCCTGCGAATGCAGGGGACATGGGTTCGAGCCCTGGTCTGGGAAGATCCCACATGCCGCGGAGCAACTAAGCTCGTGCACCACAACTACCGAGCCTGCACTCTAGAGCCCATGAGCCACAACTACTGAGCCTGCGTGCCACAACTACTGAAGCCCATGCGCATAGAGCCTGTGCTCCGCAACAAGAGAAGCCACCGCAATGAGAAGCCCGCGCACCACAACGAAGAGTAGCCCCCGCTCGTCACAACTAGAGAAAGCCCATGCGCAGCAATGAAGACCCAACGCGGCCAAAAATAAAAATAAATTTAAAAATAAATAAATAAATAAATAAAAAGAAAAAGGAAAAGAAAAGGAAACAGTCATACCCCTTCAGCTATTTTCTGCCCAGTCTCTACCCCTGCCCTCTTTCCTCCAGAACTTCCCCGGCGCCAGGCTCGCGCCTCCACTCCAGGTCTGTCGCGGCCTCTAAACCAGCCCCTGGTCCCCAGCCCGCATCCCCAGGGCCGGCCGCACCCGGCGACGGCGTCTCACCCTTCCTTCAGCCTCGGCTAAAAGCCAGGGCGCCCTTGTCCCTCCCCGTCCTTCACCCCCACGCCCCATCTGCCAGCAAGTCCTGCTCCTCAAACTTCAAAATGTATCCAGGACTTGGTCATTTGTCACCACAGCACTGCCACCTCCGGCCTGGAGGATTCGGGAGCACCCTGTCTACCTGCTTCCACGTCGCTTCACCGCCTCCGACCCTCCCTCCCGCTGAGGCCGCGCGTGCGCCCCAGGTCACCTCTCAGCTCACGCCTCCTGCTCTGGACACACCGGCCTCTCAGCGTCTCCCTCCGTCAAGCAAGGCTCACGGCCGGCCCAGGGCCACGGCAGCTGGCGGGCCCACCCGCCTCCGGAGGAGCCACGCCCCCGGGTGACCCTGGTGCCCGTGGTTACCCACCTGTCCCCTCGTCACACCCCAGTAACACCCTCCTCCCAGTGACCCCCACCCAGACCCCAGCCGCACCCAGGGCCACACCCTCACCCTGTCACTGCAGAAGCCGCCCGCCCCCACCCAGGGGCCCTGTTCTGACCCACCTGCCCTGCACCTTGAGAGCACAGACCCCGCGTCTCCACTGCCCTCCCTCTGCTGCCCAACGCAGGCCACCTCTCCCCCACCAAGGTCTCGCCCGGGGGGGCCCCACGTGCAGGGAAGGGCCTGGCCACGTACAGGTGCGCAGGTTAACCCAGGGCCACGCATCACGGGGACATCCGAGGGCATCTGGCCAGGGCTCCCCTTCCCGGGGCTTCCCCCACCAGAGCCACTGCTTCACCCTCTCCTCCCCGCCCACCTCCCCCACCTCATGCCGGGGGACAGAGGCGCCCCCGCCGCCTCCTGTGTGGTCCTGGTCCCGCCTGTGTCCACGGAGGTCTCGGCTCCTTTCACACGGTGACTCCAGGTACTGCCGCCAGCTCCCACCATCCCGCCCCGCCAGCCAGCAACCCCTGAACTACCCCGCCAAGGGTCAGTTCAGTTTGCTCTCTTCTCTGATCCCCTCGCACGCAGGCGCCCCCTCCCCTTTGTTAACAGCTGTCTTCACGGGGGTCTCCACCCTCCCCGGTGGTCCCTCCCCATCTCCTCTGCCGGCTCTGCTTCTGCAGGGGGTGCTCAGTGCCCACACCTGTCCTCCATCTCCCCTCCCCCGGGACCCCAAAATGTGGGTCAGGAGCTCCCCACCAAACCCACCCCAAACCCGTCATTAGGCGAGGTGACCCTTGCACAAGGTGACCCCACGCGTCCCCTGTGGTCCCAGAGCCTCCCTGCATTCAACCCCCCGGCCTCCTGCTCCCTAAAGAGGCCAGGCCTGCACCCAGGCATCTGGGCAGCTGTTCCTACAGTCCAGAATGCTCCTCCTCCGGATTCCTGCAGGCCCAGCTCCTTTTCACAATTCAGGCCCCAGACGGCCCATCATCTTCCCTGACCGCTCTTGACGGGGCAGCCAGCAGTGGTCATCTCTGCACTAGCCCCCCTCCGCCTGTCCCGTCTCTGCATGGGGTCACTTGCTCATCATCCGCCTCCCCCACAGAATGCAGACGCGTGAGCAAACAGCCCGGGCGACGGCACAGGAAGGCGCTCCTACACACGCACGGGATGGAATAAGGGGGCACCCGCACTGGAGTCTGGCGTGGGCGGCCAACTGAAGGCTTGGCCCTCACAGGCCTCTGGGTCCGTGGGCAGAGCCGCGCAGCCACGAGCCACCTCTGCAAAGCGGCGGGATGCCGCGGCCCAGGGTCGGGGGCCAGGTGAGACTGGCTCACTGCTGTCCACCTCTGTGCCTGGACGGAGTGCCCATCCCAGAGAAGATTCTGGGAAGATGGCTGGGTAGGAAGCACCAGAAACCTCTCTCCCCACCTGGAAAACAACGGTACTGGCAGAATCTGACTGATGTAACAAGTTTTGAACTCCAGAGCCTGTTGAAGTCTTACAACTTCCAGGGGACAACTCGGACATAAATTGCAGTTAATTCTGCTCGATTTTAGCTCTGAGCGCAGCAGGCCGCTGGGCATGTGCCCTAGGTGCAGCTGGCACTCAGTTCACAGGAGCCAGGGTGAGGAAGGACCTTGTCCCTCAAATGTTCGGGATCTGTGCTCTGATTGCTGCTTCTGACCACAGACGTGCAGAAAAAGGGGGAGACAGCCCTTGCTGCAGACCCTCCCCCTGCAGCTCAAGACCGCCCAAAGACTTAAAGGGCCAGCACCAGCTTTCCCCCTTCATCTGTGCTTTTCCCCTTTTGGGAGCTACTCATTAAAGACTAGGACATTCAGAAACAACTGCATATATGAGTAAAACTAGAAAGTGACCACGCATGACCAGAGAAAGGCTTAGAAAAGACCTGAGAAGACATTAAATTCACTCCTCAGGCTGATCCACAGCACAGACACAGCCTATAACAGCCAGGGGGAAAAAACCAATTACAAAATAATAGCAAACCCTGCGGAAGGGGCAGAATCTGATTTCCAGAGGTACGTACCATATTATTAGATTCAAATACCCAGTGTTCAACAAAAAACACGAGGCACACAAAGAAACAGGAGAGTATGGCCTATCCAAAGGGAAAAATAATTAAACAGAATGTGTCCCTGAAAAAGACTTAATGACAAATATACTAGACAAAGATTTTATAGCACAGCCTTAACTATGCTCAAAGAACAACAGGAATATGCGGAGAAAGTCAAGAAAACAATGTATTAATATAAACAAAGTAGAAATATCAATAAAGAGAAAGTAAACTAAAAAGAAATAAACAAACAGACAAAAAACCTGGAGCTAAAAGTACAGCTGAAATGAAAAATTCACTAGAGAGATTCAAAGGCAGATACGAGCAGGCAGAAGAAAGAATCAGTGAACGTGAAGGTATGAGAATAGAAATTATTGAGGCTGGGGAGGAGAAAGAAAAAAGACTGAATAAGAGTGAGCAGTGCCTAAAGGACCTGTGGGACATGACAAAACAGACCAACATATGCATTATGGGAGTCCCAGAAGGAGAAGAGGCAGAGAAAGAAACATGCAGGAGAATATGTGAAGAAATACTCACTGAAAACATCACAAATTTGATGAAAGACATGAATATAAACATCCAAGAAGCTCAACAAACTACAAGGAAGATGAACTCAAAGAGGCCCAAACTGAGAAACATTATAATCAAACTTTCAAAACATAAAGAATCTTGAAAGCATCAAAAGAGAAGCAACTTGTCACATACAAGGGATCCTCGAATAGATTATGAACAGACTTCTCATCAGAAACGTTGGAGGCACAAGACAGCCAATATATTCAAAGTGCTCAAGGCAGGGGGGGATCTCTTAACAAAGAATCCTCAATCCAAGCAAAACTGTCCTTCAAAAGTAAGGGGGAGAGAATTCCCTGGTGGTTTGGAGGTTAGGACTCCGTGCTCTCACTGCCGAGGGCCCAGGTTCAATCCCTGGTTGGGGAACTAAGATCCCACAAGTCATGCAGTGCGGCCAAAAAAAAAAAAAAAAGTAAGGGGGAAATGAGGACATTCCCAGATAAACAAGAGCTGAGGGAGTTTTTGACCACCAGGCCCGCCTGCAAGAAATGCTCCGGGAGTCCTGCAGGTGAAATGAAGGAACACTAGATGGTACCTCAAAGCCATGTGGAGAAACAAAGAGCTCAATAAAGGTAAATACGTGGGCTATTATACAAGCCAGTATTGCTGTAACAATGGTTCGTAACTTTTTGTTATCTACATGATTTAAGAGACTAATACTTTTAAAGGAAAAAACATTAATGTAAAAGCTGGCATTACTGTAACTCTGGGTTGTGACTCCAAACCTTGTTTTTTACATACTTTAGGAGATACTGCATTTAAAATAGTTAGTAGTTTATGTTTTAGGGCACACAATGTATAAAGGTATCATTTTGTGATATCAACAACTGAAAGAGGTGGAGACGGAGCTATAAAGAAGCAGAGGTTTTGTATGTTATTAAAGTTAAGCTGCTATAAATTCAAATTAGAACGCTATAACTTGAGAATGTTAAATGTAATTCCCATGGTAACCACAAAGAAAATAGCTATAGAATATACACAAAAAGAAATTAAGAAAAAAATTAAATATTTCACTAAAAAAATAAACATAAACTATGACAGGAATGCAGGAAAGAAGGGACAAAATATCTACAGGGCATATAGAAAACAAATAGTACAATGACAGAAGTAAGTCCCTCCTTATCAGTAACTACTGTAAATGTAAATGTATTAAACTCCCAATCAAAGACAGAGATTGCCAGAATGGCTAAAAACACATCATCCAACTGTATCCTTTCTCCAGGAGACTCACTTGAGATCCAAAGTAACACACAGGTTGAAACTAAAAGGATAGAAAAAGATATTCCATGCAAACAGTAAACAAGTTAGAGGAAGAGTGGCTACACAAAACAGACTTTAAATCAAAAAAGGCTACAAGAGACAAAGAAAGACATTATATATTCATAAAGGTTCAATACAGCCAGAAGATGTAACAATTATGAATATTTACATAGCTAATGACACACCATCAAGATACATGAAGCAAAAACTAACAAATTGAAGGGGAATATAGGCAATTCTACAGTAATAGTTGAAGATTTCAATATTCTACTCTCAATAATGGACAGAAGAACCAGACAGAAGTAAGGGAACAGAGGACTTAACACAATAAGCCAACTAGACCTGACAGACACACAGAGAACTCTCCACCTGACAGCAGCACACACATTCTCACAAGTGCACATGGGACATTTGGCAGGACAGACCATACCTTAGGGCACAGATTAAGTCTCAATAGATTTTAAAAGATAGATATCATACAAAGTATCTTTTCTAACCACCACGGGATGAAGTTAGAAATCGATAACAAAGAAAACTGTAAAATTCATGATTTTGTGGAAATTTAACAACACGCTTTAAACAACCAATGGATCTAAGAAGAAATCACGATGGAAATTAGAAAATACTTAGAGATGAATGAAAACAAAAACACAACATATTAAAACTTATGAGATGCAGCAGAAGCGGTGCTAAGGGGGAAATTTATAGCTATAAATGAGGACATTAAAAAAAACAAGAAAGATCTCAAATCAGTAACCTAACTTTACAACATAAAGAACTAGGAAAAGGAGAACTAAACCCAAAGCTAGAGGAAAGAAGAAAGAAAGAAAGATTAGAGCAGAGATAAGTGAAATAGAGAACAGAAAAACAATAGAGAAAATAAGTGAAGCCAAAAGTTGGTTGTCCAAAAAGATCAACAAAATTGACAAAAATTCAACTAGATGGACTAAGAAAAGAGAGAAGATTCAAAATACTAAAATCAGAAATGAAAGTGGGATGGACCTAGATATTATCATACTAAGTGAAGTCAGAAAGAGAAAGACAAATACCATATGATATCACTTACATGTGGAATCTAAAATATGACACAAATGAACTTATCTACAAAACAGAAACAGACTCACAGACGTAGAGAACAGACTTGTGGTTGCCAAGGGGGAGGAGGTTGGGGGAAGGATGGCGTGGGAGTTTGGGATTAGCAGATGCAAACTATTACATATAGGATGGATAAACAACAAGGTCCTGCTGTACAGCACAGGGAACTATATTCAATATCCTGTGATAAACCATAATGGAAAAGAATATGAAAAAGAATATATATATACACACACACACGCACACACACACACATAAAACTGATTCACTCTGATGTACATTAGAAACAAACAGAACACTGTAAATCGACTATACTTCATATAAAAAAATAAACTTAAAAAAAGAAAGAAATGAAAGTGGGGCTATTATTACCAATTCTACAGACATAAAGATATTATAAGAAAGTACTGTGAACAACTGTACACCAACAAAGTGGATAACCTGGATGAAATAGACAAATTCCTAGAAACACAAAACCTACCAAGACTAAATCAGGAAGAAATACACAATCTGTACAGACCTATAACTAGGAAGGAGATTGAATCCACAATCAAATTCCCCAAACAAAGAAAAGAACTGGACCTCACGGCTTCAATGGCAAATTCTACCTCACATTTAAAGAAGAACTGACACCGGGGACTTCCCTGGTGGCACAGTGGTTAAGAGTCTGCCTGCCAATGAAGGGGACACAGGTTCGAGCCCTGGTCCAGGAAGATCCCTCATGCCGCGGAGCAACTAAGCCCGTGCGCCATAACTACTGAGCCTGTGCTCTAGAGCCCGCGAGCCACAACTACTGAAGCCCACGTGCTTAGAGCCCGTGCTCTGCAATAAGAGAAGCCACTGTAATGGGCAGCCCAGGCAGCACAACAAAGAGTAGCCCCCGCTCGCCACAATTAGAGAAAGCCCGCATGCAGCAACAAAGACCCAACGCAGCCAAAAATAAATAAATTTATTTAAAAAAAAAAGAAGAAGAATTGACACCAATTCCTCTCAAACTTTTTTTTAAAAAATTGAAAAACTGAAGACGAGGGAACACTTCCTAACTCATTCTATAAGACCAGCATAAACCTGATACCAAAGACACTATAAGAAAACCACAGACCAATGTACGTTATGAACATTGGTGCAAAAATCCTCAACAATGGGCTTCCCTGGTGGTGCAGTGGTTGGGGGTCCGCCTGCCAATGCAGGGGACACGGGATCAGGTCCTGGCCCGGGAGGATCCCACGTGCCGCGGAGCAGCTGAGCCCGTGTGTCACGGCTGCTGAAGCCCACGCTCTGGAGCCCACAGGCCACAACTACTGAGCCCGCACACCTGGTGCCCATGCTCTGCAACGGGAGAGGCCACCACAGTGAGGGGCCTGTGCACTGCAGCGAGGAGTGGCCCCCGCTCGCCGCAACTAGAGGGGGCCCGTGTGCAGCAACGAAGACCCAACGCAGCCAAAATAAATAAATAAATTAATTAAAATTTTAAAAAAGTCCTCAAAAAAATACTATCAAACTAAATAGAAACAGACTCAGAGACATACAGAACAGACTTGTGGGTGCCAAGGGGAGGGGGCCGGGGAGGGTTGGAGTGGGAGTTTGAGATTAGCAGATGCAAACTATTATATACAGGATGGATAAACAACAGGTCCTAATGTATAGCACAGGGAACTATATTCAGTATCCTGTAATAAACCATAATGGAAAAGAATATGGAAAAAAAAGAGTGAATGGTTAAACCTGGGTAATGGGTATATTTGTATATGTTTGAAATATCCATAATAAAAGGCTTTAAAAAGTTTAAAAAGGGCTTCCCTGGTGGTGCAGTGGTTAAGAATCCGCCTGCCAATGCAGGGGACACGGGTTCAAGCCCTGGTCCGGGAAGATCCCACATGCCGCGAAGCAACTAAGCCCGTGCGCCACAACTACTGAGCCCATGTGCCACAACTACTGAAGCCCACGTGCCTAGAGCCCGTGCTCCGCAACAAGAGAAGCCACCGCAATGAGAAGCTCGCACACCGCAACAAAGAGTAGCCCCTGCTCGCCACAACTAGAGAAAGCCCACATGCAGCAACGAAGACCCAACACAGCCAAAAATAAATAAATTAAAATAAATAAATTAAAAAAAAAAAGTTTAATAAAACACTATCAACCTGAATTTAGTACCATATTAAAAGGATTATATACCATGACCAAGTAGGAGTTATTCCTGGAATGAAAGAACAGTTCAACACATGAAAATCAATCAATGTAACACATCACTTAAACGGAATAAAGGGGGGAAAAAACCACATGATCATCTCAACTGGTGCAGGAAAAGCATTTGAAAAAAGTCAACACTTTTTATAAAAACAATCAACAAGAAAGAAATAGAAGTAAACTAACTCCACATAATAAAAGCCATATATGAAAAACCCACAGCAAACATAACAGTCAATGGTGAAAGACTGAAGGCTTTTTTTTTTTTAAACTGTTGCTTTTTTTTTTTTAATTAATTTATTTATTTATTTATTTATTTTTGGCTGTGTTGGGTCTTCGTTTCTGTGCGAGGGCTTTCTCTAGTTGTGGCAAGCGGGGGCCACCCCTCATCGCGGTGCGCGGGCCTCTCACTATCGCAGCCTCTCTTGTTGTGGAGCACAGGCTCCAGATGCGCAGGCTTAGTAGTTGTGGCTCACGGGCCTAGCCGCTCCGCGGCATGTGGGATCCTACCAGACCAGGGCTCGAACCCGTGTCCCCTGCATTGGCAGGCAGATTCTCAACCACTGCGCCACCAGGGAAGCCCAAGACTGAAGGCTTTTCCTCTAAGATCAGAAACAAGGCAAAGTTGCCCTCTGCACCACTTTTGTTGAACACAGTACTGGAACTTCTAGCCAGAGGAATTAGGCAAGAAAAAGAAATGAAAGTCATCCAAATTGGAAAGGAAGAAGTAAAATTATCTCATTTGCCAATGATATGATCTTATATGTAGAAATTCATAGTGACTCCACAAAAAAGCTGTTAGAACTAATAGACGAACTAAGCAAAGCAGCAGGATTCAAAGTTAACACACACACACAAAAAGTTGCATTTCTATATATACAGAACAATTTGAAAAGGAAATTACAAAAACAATGCCATTTACATTAGCATCAAAAAGAATAAAATACTTAGGAATTATCTTAACCAAGGAGGTGAAAGACTTGTACAATGAAAACTACAAACATTCCTGAAAGAAATTAAAGAGGACATAAATAAATGGAAACACATCCCATGTTCATGGGCTAGAAGATTTAATATTGTTAAAATGTCAACATTACCCAGAGTGATCTAAAAAGTCAATGCAATCCCTATCAAAATCCCAAAGACTTTTTTGGCAGAAATAGAAAAACCCATCCTAAAATTCATAGGCAATCTCAAGGGACCTCCAAAGCTACAGTAATCAAAACAGTGTGGTATTGGCATAAAAACAGACAAATAGACCAATGGAATAGAATACAGAGCCCAGAAATAAATCCTCACATATATGGTCAAATGATTTTTGACAAGGGTGTCAAGATCAATCAATGGGGAAAAACAGTCTGTTCAAGAAATGGTGCTGGAACACTGGATATCCACATGCAAAAAAGAATACAGGTGGACCCTTACCTAACACCATGTACAAAAATTAACTCAAAATAGATCAAGAACATAAATGTGAGACCTAAAACCATAAAACTCTGAGAAGAAAACATGGGACAAAAGCTTCATAACACTGGATTTGAAAATGCTTTCTTGGCTATGACACCAAAGGGCACAGGGAAGAAAAGAAAAAAATAAGCAAATTGGATTTCACGAAAATGAAAAAAAATTTTTTTTTTTTGGTTGCGCTGCACGGCTTTGTGGGATCTTAGTTCCCTGACTAGGGATTGAAACCAGGCCCTCAGCAGTGAGAGCACTGAGTCCTAACCACTGGACCACCAGGGAATTCCCTCATGAAAATATTTTAAATTTTGTGCATCAAAATATACTATCCATCAAGTAAAAAGGTGACCCACACAATGAGAGAAAATATTTGCAAATCATGTATCTGATAAGGGATTAATATCCAGAATACACAGAGAACTCTCAAAACTCAACAACAACAACAAAAACCAAACAACCCGGGGCTTCCCTGGTGGCACAGTGGTTGAGAATCCGCCTGCCAATGCAGGGAACACAGGTTCGAGCCCTGGTCTGGGAGGATCCCACATGCCGCGGAGCAACTGGGCCCATGAGCCGCAACTACTGAGCCTGCGCATCTGGAGCCTGTGCTCCGCAGCAAGACAGGCCACGATAGTGAGAGGCCCACGCACCGCGATGAAGAGTCGCCCCCACTTGCCGCAACTGGAGGAAGCCCTTGCACAGAAACAAAGACCCAACACAGCCAAAAATAAATAAATTAATAATAAAAAAAAAAAAACCCAATTTCTAATGGGTAAAGAATTTAAAAAGACATTTCTTGGGGCTTCCCTGGTGGCACAGTAGTTAAGAATCCGTCTGCCAATGCAGGGGACACGGGTTTGATCCCTGGTCTAGGAAGATCCCACATGCCGTGGAGCAACTAAGCCCGTGCGCCACAACTACTGAGCCTGTGCACCACAATTACTGAAGCCTGTGCACCTACAGCCCGTGTTCCACAAGAGAAGCCACCGCAATGAGAAGCCTGTGCATTGCAAGGAAGAGTAGCCCCTGCTCACCGCAACTAAAGGAAACCCGTGCACAGCAACGAAGGCCCAAGGCAGCCAAAAATAAATAAAATAAATTAAAAAAAAAAAAAGACATTTCTCCAAAGAAGATATACAAACGGTCGATCAGCACATGAAAAGATGCTCAGCGTGACTAATCATTAAGGAAATGCAAGTCAAGACCACAGTGAGAGACCACCTCACACCCATCAGGACGACTACTATCCAAGAGACAGAAAACAGCAAGTGCTGGTGAGGATGTGGAGAAATTCGAACCCATGTGAACTGTTGGTGGGTATATAAAATGGTACCGCCGCTTTGGAAAACAGTACAAGATTACTCAAAAACATAAAAATAGAATTACCAAGTGACCCAGTAATTCCACTTCTGGGTATATACCCAAAAGAACTGAAAGCAGAGTCTTGAGATGTTTGTACACCCATGTTCACAGCAGCATTATCCACAATAGTTAAAACGTGGAAGCAACCCAAGTGTCCATCTGTGGACGAATGGATAAGTAAAATGTAGTCCCTTCATACAATGGAATATTATTTGACCTTAAAAAGGAAGGAAATGGAAATCAAAAGAGAGCTAGGATAGCTATACTTAGAAAAAATACTCAGAAAAAATAGGCTTTAAGACAAGTACTGTAATAAGAGACAAAAAAGGTCATTACGTAATGATAAAGAGGTCAATCCAACAAGACGGTATAACATTTGTAAATATTTAGGTACCCAACATAGTAATACCTAAAGCTGTAAAGCAAATATTAACAGACCTAAAGGGAGAAATAGACAGAAATACAGTAATAGCAGGGGACTTTAAAACCCACTTTCACCAATGGTTAGATCATCCAGACAGAAAATCAACAAGGAAACACTGGCTTTAAACAACACATTAGACCATGGACTTAACAGACGTACATAGGAAATTCCATCCAGAAGCAACACAGAGTACACGTTCTTAAGTGCACATGGAACATTCTCCAAGACAAATCATTTGTTAGGCCACAAAACAAGTCTAATTTAAGACGTCTGAAATCACATCAAGCATCTTTTCTACCCACAATGGTATTAACCTAGAAGTAAAAAAACTGGACAACTTGGAAGAAATGGATAATTTCCTAGAAACATGAAACCTACCAAGACTGAATCATGAAGAAACAGAAAATCTGAACAGACCGATTACTAATAAGGAGATTGAATCGGTAATCAAAAACCTCCCAACAACCTAAAGTCCAGGACCAGAAGGCTTCGCTGGTGAATTCTACCAAACATTTAAAGGAGAATTAACACCAGTCCTTCTCAAACTCTTCCAAAAAACAGAAGGGAACACTTTGAAACTCATTTTACAAGGCCAGCATCACCCTGATACCAAAACCAGACAAACACACCACAAAAAAGGGAAGTTATAGGCCAATATCCCCGATGAACAGAGATGCAAAATCCACAACAAACTATTAGCAAACTAAATCTAACAATGCACTGAAAGGATCATATGATCAACTGAGATTTATTCCAGGGATGCAAGGATGGCTCAACATCCCCAAATCAGTCAACGTGACACACCGAATGAAGAATAAAAATCATACGTCAGGAACAAGACAAGGAAGCCCGTCTTGCCATTGTTATTCAACAAAGTATTGGAAGTCCTAACCAGAGCACACAGGCAAGAATAAGAAAGAAATGGCATCCAAATAAGAAAGGAAAAAGTAAAACTGTCACTGTGTGCCGATGACAAGATATAAAATATGGAAGACCCTAAGACTCCATCAAAATGTTAGAACTACTACACGAATTCAGTAAAGTTGCAGGATACATAATCAATATACAATAATTTGCTGTAATTTCCTTATACTAATAAAAAGAACTAGCAGAAAGAAAGAAAGCAATACATTCACGATGGCATCAAGAAGAATAAAATACCTAGGAATAAATTTAGCCAAGGAGGTGAAAAACGTGTACACTGAGAACTATAAGATACTGATGAAAGAAACTGAAGAAGACACAAATGAATGGAATTATGTTCTGGGCTCATGGATTGGAAGAATTAATACTGTTAAAATGTCCATACCCCCCAAAGTGATCTACAGATTCAGTGTAGATATCTACAGAAATCCCTATCAAAATTCCAATGGCATTTTTGACAAAAACAAACCATCCTAAAATTTGTATGGAACCTCAAAGAAGCCCAAATAGCCAAAGCAATCTTGAGAAAGAGGAACAAGCTGGAGGCATCATATTTCCTTATTTCAAACTGTATTAGAAAGCTATAGTAATCAAAACAGTATGAGAAAACAGTATGGCATTAGCATAAAAACAGACACACAGATCAGTGGAATAGAATAAACAGCTTAGAAATAAGCCCACACATATATAGTCAATTAATTTACAACAAAGGAGCCAAGACTATACAATGGATAAAGGACAATTTCTTCAATAAATCGTGCTGGGAAAACCAGACAGCCACATGCAGAAGAATGAACTGGGACCACTATCTTACACCATACACAAAAATTAACTTGAAATGGATTAAAGACTTGGATGTAAGACCTGGAACCATAAAACTCCTAGAAGAACATAGACAGTAAGCTCTTTGACGTCGGTCTTAGTGATGATTTTTTGGATTTGACACCAAAAGCAAAGGCAATGAAAGCAAAAATAAACAAGTCGGACTAAAAACCTTCTGCACAGCAAAGGAAACCATCAACAAAATAAAAAGGCAACCTATGGGAGAAAATATTTGCAGATCATATATCTAATAATGGGTCAATACCCAAAATACATAAAGAACTCATACAATAGCAACAAAACGAAACAAAACACTTCAATTAAAAAACGGGCAAGGCCTCTGAAGAGACATTTTTCCGAAGAAGATATGCAGATGGCATGGTATATGAAAAGATGCTCAAATCACTAATCAGAAGGGAAATGCAAATCAAACCCACAATGAGGTATCACCTCGCACCTGTTAGAATAGCCATCATCAAAAAAAGACAAGAAATAACAAGTGTTGACAAAGACGGGGATAAAAGGGGACCCTTGTACACTTGGGTGACAATGTAAATTGATGCAGCCACTATGGAAACAGTATGGACGTTCCTAAAAAATTAAAACTAGAGCTTCCATACAATCTAGTAATTTCACTTCTAGATATTTTACTGAAGGACATGAAAACAAATTCAATAAGATATCTGTATCCCCATGTTCATTACAGCCTTATTTACCATAGCTAAGATATGGATGATTGGATAAAGAAAATGTGATATATAATATATGAATATTATTCAACCATAAAAAAGAAGGGGGGCTTCCCTGGTGGCGCAGTGGTCGAGAGTCTGCCTACCAATTCGGGGGACACGGGTTTGAGCCCTGGTCTGGGAAGATCCCACGTGCCGCGGAGCAACTAGGCCCGTGAGCCACAATTGCTGAGCCTGCGCGTCTGGAGCCTGTGCTCCGCAACAAGAGAGGCCGCGATAGTGAGAGGCCCGCGCACCGCGATGAAGAGTGGCCCCTGCTCGCCGCAACTGGAGAAAGCCCTCGCACAGAAACGAAGACGCAACACAGCCATAAATAAATAAATAAAATTAAAAAAAAAAAAAAAAGGAAACCTGGCCATTTGTGACAACATGGATGGATCCTGCGGGCATTATGCTGAGTAAAATAAACCAGACAGAGAAAGACAAATACTGTATATGCAATCTAAAAAAAAAACCAAACCCCAAACCAAAAAAACCCCAAACTCACAGATACAGAGAACAGATTGGTGGTTGTCAGAGGTGGTGGGGGGGGGTTGGGTGAAATGGGTGAAGGGGGGTCCAAAGGTACAAACATCCAGTTACAAAATAAGTGAGTCCTGCGAATGTAACACACGGCACGGTGACTACCGTGAATAACACTGTGCTGTATATTTGAAAGTTCCTAAGACAGTAGATCTTAAAGGTTCTCATCACAAGGAAAAACTCTGCGTGATGAAGGATATTAACTAGACTTACTGTGGTGATCATTGCTCAACACGTACAAATACCGAATCACTATGCTGTACACCTGAAACTAATATGACGTGACAGCCAATTATAACTCAATTTTTTAAAGAAGGTAGGAAATTCTGACACCTGACACAACATGATAAACATTGGGGACATTATGTTCAGTGAAATAAGCCAGACACAAAAGGACAAATACTGTGTGATTCCACTTATGTGGGTCAAATTCATAGAGACAGAAAGTGGAAGGGTGGGGGCTGGGGAAGAAGAGGGAGTCAGTGTTTAATGGGGACAGAGTTTCCATTTTGCAAGATGGAAAGAGCTGTGAGATGGGTGGTGGTGATGGTTGTACGACAATGTGAATGTACTTAACACCACTGAGCTGCACACTGAAAAATAACTTTTTTGTATATTTTACCACAATGAAAAAACAATTTAACCCAAAACCCAAGTGGGCTGCTGCCCCAGGGAGCAGGGACTGTCTGCCCAGCCCACTCCTCAGCAGCCCACTGCCAACCACGCTCTCAGGGGACCCTCTCCCAAACTAAGCCAAATTCCCGAAATTCCTCCCTGCCCAGGTTTACAGCAATGTCTGAAAATTCACCTCTGCCTTGAAGCCTTCCAGGGTTGAGTGAGGACCTCCCGCTCTGAGTTCAGCCCCTTGGTTTTGCAGGCAGTTGCTCCAGTCCTGGCAGAGCTGTGAGGACGGGCCCCCAGGGCCACTCATACCCAAACACCCCCGGTCCAGGAGCAGCAAGGTCTCCACACCGCCGTCCCAAACCATCCGTCTTCTCAGAAAGCTCTCCTTAACGAGCCCAGACCTCACCGCCAATCAGAAGGCCCACGTGCGCTCAGAGGTGGTTTTGCCTGGCGCTCTAGGCAATCCCAAGGTCCAGGTGACATGCATCAAAGCCCCACAAAACGATCACCCACACCTTAGCCCAATGAAAGAGCTGAGAGGCCATGTCCTTCTTGGGCATCAGACCTGAGCTTCAAAGGTGACACTGTCATTTGTCCCAACTAGGCAGGTGACTCAGAGGAAGTAAGAGGCACAGCCCCCTACCCACACCCCCCAAGGTTGAGGACCCCCCACACTCCGCCAGGCCTGCAATGAGAGCAGCCTCTCTGGAAGCTGTTAGACAAGGCCCTGTGTTCAAGGGCAGGGGGCTCGCTCTTGGAGCAGACAATGGGAGGGTCTGGGAGCAGTTCCCATGGGGGCTGCAGCCAACCCCAGACTGCGTTCCTCGCAGCAGCCCTTGCATGGCCAGCTGTGAGGTCTGCCCAGATCTGCTCCCCAAACCCTGTGCCTGGTGGTTAGGGGGGCCGGGGACCACCCCGTGTCCTGTGGTGCAGAGTGCAGGCCGTGGGGACCCTCACCCTTGAGGCGCCCAGCTCCTGGTGGGCTGCAGTTGAGAACAGCAGCCATGAACCAGTCCATGTGACAGTGTTCTGTCCCCCCTCCAGCCCCCATCAATGCCAGAGTGGGCCCGAGTTGCCTATCTGGGCCACAGCAGGGATGGGAGGTCCCAGTGACACCCCACAGTGGCACAGAATATGGACGGACCAGCGGGGCTCCAGCAGAGACCATGGGCGGGCATCACATGAGGGTCACGGGAGGTCAGGGCAGCAGGAGAGCCGGTCTGCCTTTGAGGCCCCATGTCCCCTAAGACAGCTCAAGTTCTCAAGGCCTCAGTTTCCCCAGCTGTAAAATGGGGGCAACAGCCCGTATCTTGTCTGCTCCTCAGGCTGCCAGACAAGTTGAGGCAAGATGCTGAGGTCATGGACCAAGTCCGAAAAGCAGAGACGGGCCCGAAGCCAGGGAGAGCCGGCCGCTCCCGATCCCCTGTACCTGCTGGAGGGCCACGCCCCTGGACCGAGTGGGTGGGTGGGCACGGCAGCTGCAGGGCCCACCACGCCAAGGAAGCTCACTGTCCCTCCTGCCAGGTAGGCTCTGGGTCCAAAGAAGCCCCCGCTGGGCAGGGTGGCCAGGAAGGAGAGGGCCGGGGCCAGCTCCCCGCTGCCCGGGCCCCCCAGGCCAAGCCTGAGAGCAGACCGTGCTGACCGCCCTTCCTCACCAGGCTGCTCCCTGGCACGGCCGCTCTCCTGACAAGTGGAAATACAGGTCTGGGAGAGGGAGGTGGGGACGGCGGAACGGGCGGGAGCAGGCGCGGAGGGGACGGCACTCCCGCCTCACTGCACGGCCGAGGCGCGGCGGGCCCTCAGGGCGGCGGGGAAAGGCCCTCAGCCTGCCGCCCCTCTGGGACACTCCAGCTCTGGCGTGGCCTCTCGAAGCCACACTGCAGCTGCCCAGCAGATGCCCAGCACTCGGCGGGGGCGGGGGCTGCGCCGGAGACCCCTCCCAGCCCAGCGGGCGAGCAGCAGAGGAGAGCTGGGGGGGGTGTCCTACTTGCGGGGTGTCCAGAGACTGTGTGTCTCAAACAGGAGTCTCAGAACAAATGCAGAGTCTTCCCACCTTCCCCCCCGGGGGCTCGGCCACTCCCCGCTGTGCTGGGCTTGTTCTGAGGGGCTCAGGCTAGGAGCCCCCAGTGGAGCGCCCCGTGTGTCCCCGCAGAGCCTGGGGACAGCCCCTGAGCTGAGCCGCCCTCCCTGCTGGGGGCCTGAGCAGGTGAGCCTCTAGGGGCTGTTCCAGCCCCCACCGCAGCGAAGCCGCGCCAGGGGCCGCCAGCCCAGAAGCAGGGTGCCGCCGGTCCGAAAGCAAAGCCTTTTCTCCTCCTGCCAATCCCAGCACACGTAGCCCCAGGGCTCTGGCGCCTTGGAAATCACCCCAGAGCGGGCACCACCCAGGAGCAAAGTCTAGGAGATGCCTTCTGGGAGGATGGGATGCAGGTAGCCTAGCGCTTGTTCCGAGCTGCACCTGCCCCCCTGCCCCACCTGAACTGGCCACCTGCCCCAGCGCAGTGAGGCCGGGTGGGGGAGGGGCGCCCGTTCCCACGGAGTCCACGTGGAGGCGGCAGGTGCTTCCTCCCCCTGCCGCCGGGTGCAGGGCTAGAGGGGGGCTCCAGGCGGGGGCCCATGACGTCACCCGCAGGTGGGGGGGAGGGCCAGGTGGACCCCCACACCCACGCACAGAGGCCCGTGGCCCGTTTGTCCGTCCCCTCCCTGCAGCCGGTCGCCCGCCGCGATTTCCTCTTTCTTTGCGGAGCCCCAGGTTTCGCAAGGCGGCGGCGGTCCGCGGGTGACAGCGAGACACGCAGCCTGGGGGAGGGGAGGCGGCAACACAGCCGCAGGCCAGGGGCCGTGGGCGGGCAGGCGATGTCCGGGTCCCGGCAGGTGCCCTCGGGCCCGCGCCCCACCCGAGCGGGGACCAGGCTGCGCTGCCCGCGCCCCCCACCGCCAAGCAGGCGCCGCAGCACCCCTCCCCGGCCCCGGGGCTGGCATCCAGGCCGGCACCCACCCCGGGCTGCATCCACTCGGGCCCTCCCCCACGCGGGCCGGCCACTACCCCGCCCGCACCCACCCAGGCCCCCAGCTACCCCGGGCGCAGCCAGCGGGCCCGCACCTACCCGGGGCGCCGCAGTCCGCGCAGCGCGCGTTCGCCGGCCGCTGCAGCAGCTCCAGCACGGCCTTCCGCCGCTCCTTGGCCATGGCCGCGTTGCCGCCCCCCGCGACGCCGGGTGGGGAGCGTCCGCCCCGCCGCGCTACGGCCCCGCGCAGGCCGCCCGCCGCCGCCGCCCCTGCGCCATCCTGAGCAGCTCAGCCCGCGCGCCGGTTCCGCATTCCTGCCGCCCGGCCCGGCTCCACCGCCGCCGCTCTCGTCGCCGCCGCGGCAGCCGAGCGTGTGCCGGCGCGGGGCCCGGGGCGCACGGCGCGCTCTGGCCGGCGCGGCCCGCGGGCGGCCCCCAGCGGCGCGGGCGGGCGGGCAGCCTCCTCCCGCGCCGGCCAGGCGTCCCAGCCCGCGCGCCCGGCGTCCCAGCCCGCGCGCCCGGGAACCCGCCCGCGCGCCCGGGGACCCGCCCGGGGAGGTCTGCCCGCCGCCGCCGCTGCCTCCGCCCACCCTATCCCAGCGCAGCGGCCCACCTGCCCGAGCGAGAGGCCACCAGCCACAGTGGTGGGGGGCTTGAGGGAACCGAATAACCACAGGCCTCGGTGGGATCATCCTTCGGTCATTTGGGCCCCAAAAGCGCCTGGACACCTACTGTGCGCCCAGGGGGTCAGCGCACCAGGTCCAGTGGGCACGCTGGGAATGCCTGTTGGAGGGAGTGGTGCGTGCCCAGTGCTGGGGGCCGGGGCTCACACCATCCCTGCCCTGGGAGGAGACGGCCGGCAGGTGACAAGGCCCCGTGAGTGTGGTGGGTGCTCAGGCCGGAGAAGGGCCCCCGCCGTCCACCCAACAGGGACAGGACAAGGGGTGGGCCGCGGTGCTCCCAGTAAAGCCCGTTTTGAGTCAGGAGGCCAGGACCCAGACATGAGGGTAACGTGGGGAGGGAGGGAGGTGATGTGCCCCTGCATTTTTTCAAATTCTTTTCATTTTCTTCTTAAATTATGAATGCAACGATGCATCTTGTTAAAAACAAATTGAAACAGTACCAGACTGAAAAATGACAGCATCTCCCCACCTCCACCCCCGCCCTGGCAACTGTGAGCCAACCATTGTTAACAACCATTAGCATCCTTCCAGAATGGTCCTCGGCCTGTTAGAACACCAAGGGCGTCCCTATTCCTCTGGTCTGCTGCTGGGGGTTTTGGGTTGGTTTATTTTCACTGAGTAAACCGTATATACCCCTTTCGAGTCCATACATACAGATCTACCCCTTTCTTTTCCAATGGCTGCGTTCTACTCAGAGCTGGACCATGACTTGTTCCCCAGTGCCTGGCTGAGGGGCGGGCATTTTCCATCTGCTGGGATCACAGTCGGACGCTCTGCAAGCGTCCCGGGTGGGTCCACAGCCGGCAGTGGCACCTCCGGGACAAAGGGAAGAGCATCCCAACTGGTGACGGGCCTGCCACCTCGCCCTCCGTGGAGGCTGGGCTGGCGCCACTCCACCAAGGCCTGGCCCCTGCCCGGCCCCCAGCCGCCCACCCTGCCCAACAGCAGGGATGCGGCCCTTCTAGGGCCTTGTGGGAGGGATGGGTGGCATTTTCATCTCTGGGTCCCTGTGCCAGGGTCGGAATCTGCCACACAGCAGAGTGGAGCACGTCGCTTAATGAAGACAGGCTGACGTCAATCACAACAGCTACTCCACCAACGGCACCAGGCATTAGGTCAGACCCCTCACATGTGTTTTCTTATTTAATCCCCATTTACAGATGGGGAAACTGAGGCACAGAGCAGTTCAATCACACCCAAGGCCGCACGTGGCTTCTAGGTGGAAGTACTGGGATGAACGCACAGCTCGGAAACAAAGAGACACCCCACCCCTCAAGCAGGGCAGGGTTGCTGAGGGGCCAAGAGGGACAGGGAAGGACAGGGAGGGGCAGGGAAGCTAGAGGGGCCTCGGAGGAAGGGCAGGTGCGGGGCAGGCAGGGCTGAGCACACAGCCACGCCCTGTTTGGTGGTGGGTTGTTCACCTTCTCTGTCTTTTCATCCAGCTAAGGAGGTGATGACACTGTCCAGGTAGGCAGGAGGAAGTGAGAATTCAAGAAGAGGCGTCAGGTCATGAAACAGACTCTTAAAAGAGGAGACAGGCAGGTCCAAGATCTGCAGCCCCCCGCCCCGGCGCCCAGGCTAGAGTGAAGGCACGGGGTGCAGTGGGGCTGGGGTGCGGGGCTCAGGACTCACAAAATTCAGAAGGTGACAGGCAGCCCAGGGTGGGCCACACCCAGACAGGGGCTGGCCCAGGGTCCTGGGGCTGCTGGGAGGTGCTGGGGGCCAGACCCCGGGGTCCCCGCATGGCCCTGGGGGTCCAGCTCCTGTCCTGAGGGGGATGGGGATGAAGGAGAGTGACCACTCTGTCTGCTTTTGGGGGGGGCACACGAGGGTGAGTGGGGAGACAGCTGTGCTTGCCTGGGTGTAGGGGACGAGAGATGCCCAGGACTCAGGGCCTCGTGGCCCAAGGAAGGTGTTGGGGACGGTGGGGCCACCAAAGCCCACAGAAGATCCAGGGAGGGGTCCACTCCAGGGCTGGGGACAGAGTCCAGGGCAGTCGATGGCGGGGCGGCTGCAGCGGGTGGGCCACCCAGGAGGGGGCCGGGCAGGGGAGAGGGGCCGGGGCCCGCTGGGCACCAGCACCAACGGCCTGGGCAGAGGAGGGCCGTGCGGGAGGTGGGGAGATGGCCACGAAGACGGGCGGTGGGGGAGGGAAGGGGAGGGCCCAGACGGCGAGGTTGGAGGGCCGAGGGGGGCTGCAAGGCGACGGGGGTGCTGGCACGCAGAGGACAGGCACTGGGAGGGGGAGGGGGCCCCGGGGCTGGGGTGCAGCAGGCGTCCGCATCCCCACAGAGGGCAGTGCGGCCCCCAGCCAGCGGCAGCTGTCCCCAGACTCCTGAGGAGCTTCTGTAAAGCAGGTGGGTTGGCGCTCCTGCCTGGACGGGGAGGGGAGGGGACACACCGAGCGCAGAGGTGGCCAGCAGCAGGGGCGCAGCAATGCTCGGAGCTCCTGGCTGACGCGTGTGCTGGCCTTCTGGGCAGCTGGGCCCCTCCTTCCACGGGCCCCTCCCCTCGGCAGCATTCTCGCAGCGCCCGCGGTGTGCAGAGCCCTTAGCAGCTTGACCCGTCTAACTAGGGGAGAAGACGGGGAGCCCCAGGCTGTGCCAGCACCCCTGGCCTGAGACCCGGGTTTAGGCTGAATTAGCCCCAAGCCCAGCACGGGGGTGGGGAGAGCGGGCGCCGCCTTCCAGCCCCTCCCTGGATGTGCTGTGGCTCTGGGGCTGAGCCACCGCAAGGTTCCGGGGTGGTGCCGGGCAAGAAGGGAGCAGGGCAGGAACCCGGCCAGAGCCCTCCGGGGGCCTCGGGCAGGGCTGCCGCGGCACCCCCCGCCTGCGCCCACCCTCCTCCCCGGGCCTGCTGGGCCAGACCCTGGAGGTGACCCCTGTGGGTCTTCCCAGGAGCGGGGCAGCTGGGGATTTGCGGTCAGCCCTCCACCGGGGGCCGGGGCTCATGGGGGCGGAGGAAGCAAGCACCTCCCAGAAGGGTGGAGATGGCAGGAAGATGGTGGCTAAAATGCGCGACAGGGACGCGCCTGGCCACGAGGACCAGCTTCCTGGTGTGGCTCGGGACGGTTCCTGTTTTAAAGCCCTCACCCAGTGCAACTCCTGAACCTCTGCCCTCAGCCTCCGGCCCCACCCCCAACAAAAAGGATCTCTTTTTTTTTTTCTTTTCTCACCAAGAGAAACACAGAAAAACCCAAAAGAAAGGTGACCCTGGGTACAGCAGGGCCACTCAGGAGCTTTGCGTGTGCTTAACAGACGACACAGATATGGAGGCCCCTCCCCACCCCAAAGCCAGGGGGCAGCAGGGACAGGCCCCTGGGACCAGGACAGTTTCTCCACCTGAGAGTGGCGCTGGCCCTGGAGACCCCCTGGGAAGGCGGGGTCTCAGGGCTGTCCCCAGAGGTGACATGTGGGGTGGGGTCTCTGTGGGGGCAGGGCGCTATGGGTTGTTTAGTGGGTCTGGGGACATTTAAAAATATTTTTTGCTTGGTGTCCCTAAGAGAACCAGCACCTGGCAGGAGGAGGAGGGTGGAGCATCTCTCGGGCTTGGAGCGAGGCTGCCAGGACGTGGCTTCCCCAAGGCAGTGAGCACGGGCGGCCTGGCCGGGGCCGGAGCGGGAGCCCGCGGCAGCAGCAACATCCAGCCGTGGGTCTGCAGTTCACACGCAAATCAGCGCCACTCAAACTCACTTATAGGGGCTCCCCTGCTGGCACAGTGGTTAAGAATCCGCCCGCCAATGCAGGGGACACGGGCTCGAGCCCTGGTCCGGGAAGATCCCACATGCCGCGGAGCAGCTAAGCCCGTGTGCCACAACTACTGAGCCTGCGCTCTAGAGCCCACGAGCCACAACTACTGAGCCCATGAGCCACAACTACTGAAGCCCCTGCACTTAGAGCCCATGAGTCACAACTACTGAGCCCGTGTGCCACAACTACTGAGCCTGCGCTCTAGAGCCCACGAGCCACAACTACTGAGCCCATGGGCCACAGCTACTGAAGCCCGCGCGCCTAGAGCCTGTGCTCCGCAACAAGAGAAGCCACCGTAGTGAGAAGCCCGTGTACCGCAACGAAGAGTGGCCCCCGCTCGCCACAACTAGAGAAAGCCCGCACACAGCAACGAAGACCCAACGCAGCCAAAAGTAAAATAAATAAATAAAATTTAAAAACTCACTTGTAAAGAACTCTTAACGGGAAGAGGATCTGAACGGCGCTTTCTCCGAGGAAGACGCACAGATGGCCAGCGTGCACGTGGCGACGCTCAGCACCACGCGTACTCCGGGAGACGAGACACGGCCGCACACACGCTGGGACGGCTGCCATTCAGCCACAGAGACTCACCAGCGCTGACGCTTAAACACACTCACCGTGTGACCCGGCAGTTCCACTCCTAGGTACACACCCAAGATGGAAAACACACGTTCACTCAGAAACACGTACGTGCAGCGTTACTCCCAGGAGCCAAAGGGGAACAACCCGTGTCCATCGGCAGGTGAATGGATACACAACGCGGTCCCTCCCTGCAGTGGAACAGGACTCGGCCACGGAAGGGAAGGAAGTGCTGACAAGCTAGAACCTGGACGGACCTTGAACATGCGATGCTCGGTGAGAGAACGCGGTCACGGAAGGGCAGATTGCGTGTCTCCTCATGTGAGTCCTCGGATCTGAAGAGTATTTCCACGTGTCAGTCCCAGCCCCTGTGCTGAGCCTACCGCGTCCACTGAACGGAGGGGTCCTTCGTTCCGCCCCTCAGCAGCCCTTAGCGATGGGGAGGCCCTGGGCCACCTGCCTCCTGAGGCTTGTCTCCAGGATCGGACCACAGGCCTGAGGACTGAGCACGACGGACCCCCCCCACCCCCAGAGGGAGGCGGCAGGGAAGCCCGCAGCCCCTGTGGAAGCGTCTCACAGCTCACCAGGCTCTGCAGACTGCAAACAGAGCCGGCCCGGGCTCTGACCCGACCTGTCAGGACAGGCCTCGGACAGGGGGATGGGGCGGGGCGTGAGGGGTCTTGGATTTCCCAGAGAGGGGCCCTCTGTGCCCCACCTTGTCCATCCATCATCCATCCATCTCCCCTCCCCCAGGATCTTCCACAACGTCACTGACGTTCCCCCCCCCCCCACTGAGAGGTGGACTCTACCTGCTCCCCCCACCTGGGGCGGGAGCCAGGGGCACTCCAACCCGGGGAGGACGCGGCTTCCGAGGCTGCCGCGAAAGGGTGCGGCTCCCGCCTGGCGCGCTGTCTCTCCCTCCCTGTGCGTCTCTCCCTCCCTGTGCGTCTCTCCCTCCCTGTGCGTCTCTCCCTGTGTGTCTCTCCCTCCCTGTGCGTCTCTCCCTCCCTGTGCGTCTCTCCCTCCCTGTGTGTCTCTCCCTCTGTGTGTCTCTCCTCTCTGTGTCTCTCCCTCCCCGTGTATCTCTCCCTCTCTCTGTGTCTCTCCCTCTGTGTGTCTCTCCCTCTCTCTGTGTCTCTCCCTCCCTGTGTGTCTCTCCCTCCCTGTGTGTCTCTCCCTCTCTGTGTCTCTCCCTCCCTGTGTGTCTCTCCCTCTCTGTGTGTCTCTCCCTCCCTGTGTGTCTCTCCCTCCCTGTGTCTCTCTCTGTGTGTCTCTCCCTCTTTGTGTGTCTCTCCTTCTCTGTGTCTCTCCCCCTCTGTGTGTCTCTCCCTCCCTGTGCGTCTCTCCCTCCCTGTGTGTCTCTCCCTCCCTGTGTGTCTCTCCCTGTGTGTCTCTCCCTCCCTGTGTGTCTCTCCCTCCCTGTGTGTCTCTCCCTGTGTCTCCCTCCCTGTGCGTCTCTCCCTCCCTGTGTGTCCTCTCCCTGTGTGTCTCTCCCTCCCTGTGTGTCCTCTCCCTGTGTCTCTCCCTCCCTGTGTGTCCTCTCCCTGTGTGTCTCTCCCTCCCTGTGTGTCCCTCCCTGTGTGTCTCTCCCTGTGTCTCCCTCCCTGTGCGTCTCTCCCTCCCTGTGTGTCTCTCCCTCTGTGTGTCTCTCCTTCTCTCTCTGTGTGTCTCTCCCTCTCTGTGTCTCTCTCTCTCTCTGTGTCTCCCCTTCTCTCTCTGTGTCTCTCCCTCTCTGTGTGTCTCTCCTTCTCTCTCTGTGTCTCTCCCTCTGTGTGTCTCTCCTTCTCTCTCTGTGTCTCTCCCTCTAGCTCTCCGTCTCGGTCTCTGTCTTGCTCTCCTGAGCCGCCACCCTGCCGAGGCCCCGTGGAGGCCAGTCTGCCTGAGTCCCCTCAGCTCAGGTGCCGGCCACGCGGGAACAGCCTCGGGGAGCCTCAGCCGCCACCTGGTGAGAACCCCCGGCTGACCGCAGCCCATCCCAGGGCCGTGAGGGTGGTAACCATCAAATGGTGGGGTCAGAAGCCAAGTCTGGGGCGCTGCCACCCAGCGAGGGCACAGGGGTCTGTGGAAAGCCCGCCCCACAGTCACCATGCCCAGGACGCTCTGTTCAGAGAGAGGCCGGGAAGGGAGGCCTGGCGCGAGCCCTCCTCCAGCTCCCCCTGCCCCAGGGTGGTCTCCTCTGGACGGGGCTCCGCCGCCCTCTGGCACACAGCCCGCGGGCGTGGACGGCGAGCCGCCTGCCGCCGTCACTGAGCCCGTGCTGAGCAGGGCGCTGGCCCGGGCGCTGGGGGGCAGGGGGAGTTGTTGAGCCTCAGCTGGGGCCCCCACTGTGCTCAGGGCCCCCCAGCCCCCAGCTGGGCCGTCGTGTCAGCAGGACCTGGGGCCTCAGGGGTGCACAGCCCTGGTCCAATCTTTAGGTCCTGGAGCGTGGAGGCCACTGCACATAACACTGTCCCCTGGGGGCCCCAGGGGACAGCCCTCCCACAGGTGACTCTCAGGCGCTGCAGTGCCGCCACCGTCCAGCAGGGGCCGCCACGCCACCACATTCTGTCCCCGAGGCACCAGGACCGCAGTCGCCAGAAGCGGAAGGCCCCCAGGCTTCTGTCCTTCGGTGGCAAGGCCGGCCCACCCCTGGCCTAACCAACCCTAACTGCCCCCTCCCCCGCCCCGACGTGGTAAGGCGGCTCAGCGTCCTCAGAAAGCTCTGTCCCCCCAGCGCCGAGGTGCCGGAGACCCTCCCCGGCCAGGACTGCCTGTCCCCCCAACACAGTCTGCAGCCCCCAGCGTCCATCATGCGGCCTCGCTCTGTCCCCAGTGCCCAAGAGATCTGCTTCCCTTCACACTCAGAAAGCGGCCATCAGAGACACCGCTGGGCCCCCAGAAGCTGAGTCCTCATCTGTCAGCGCACGTAGCTCTGTAAATCCCACGCGAGGGCCGCCGGCAGAATCCCGCAGATGGAGGCTCCCGGAAGGTGCTGGAAGTCGTGGGTTTATTGCCGGGCCCTGCAGGGAACATGGCGGAAAGCCAAACCTCGCTTCCCCCCGGGGCTCTGCAAGAGCACCCTCGGCCCTGTTCCCGGGGTGAGGGACGCCCCACTCCACAAACACAGCTGAGACTTGATTCCATCCCTCCAGGAGAGACTTTATTCACAGTGTTAAGACAAGGTCACTTGCTCCACGGGTTAACAGAAAGTTCCTTATGCCTCTTGCAACAATAAAACCCTCATTTTCTCGTCCAGAAATACCTAATTTCACTAAAAGACTGACCTCAAGCACCAGGCAGGTAGAATGACAGACACGAGAGACAGGAGCCCTTTCTTCCCCAGTAAAGGCTGGGGAAGCGGCACCGCGGCCGGGAAGACACGCTCGTGGGGGCCAGCCTGTCCCCCGCCCCAGGGTCACTGCCGGAGCTCCCACTTCCCATGGGGAACCGACGCGGCCCCTCCCGTAAGAGCCGACAGGGTCCACAGCCTGGTGGCGGCAAGCCTGCCCTCAACCAGCAAGGCCACACGGCCCCTGACACACAAGCCAGCACAGTCTCTGCTCATGGGCCGCAGCAAGTTCCAACCACAGGCACGCAACTTGCCGAGGACATAAAATACAACTAAACACAATGAGCTTTTTTAAACTAATGATTTTATTGTTTCTATAAAAATGATACGTGCATGTTATAAAATACAGCCATGAAGAAAGTTCACCGCTACTCAGCCGGAGGTGGCGGACTGGTCCGAAGGCGTGCAGGTGCCCTCTGTGCCTGTTCAGCAGTTCCCCACTGAAGACGGGTCTGCAGCTCCCACGGCTCAGGCCACTGAGAGGGTAGGAACCACCACCGAGTGGCCTGAAGCTGTTCTTCCACAAACTCTTAAAATGGAAATAGGTTGACGGAAAATAGTTTCTCAAAAAAAAAGTAAGAAAAATACCAGGAAACCACCCAGACTGGCAGGCATCCTGAACATCTGCTGTTCAGGGTTCCAAACCCGCTCACACCTGCAGAGAATCAGGAGACGTCCAGACAGACACCTGACAAGAAGGGGGACCCCGTCCCACACGCCACGCTGGCAGTGACTTTCTGATCCCGGTTATTAAGTACATACCCATTCTCTGTCTGCCAGCAACAAGCAGCAGCAAAGCCAGTACCAAAGAGTCCGAAAAAAACAGGGATTTAAACTCAGCCCTGAGAAAATTCGACCCACAACTGGGTTGCTGTGGATCACGAGGACAAGCGCTCAGCCGTCCTGGGGCCCGAGCGAGCCACCCGCCACCCGGCCGCTCAGGGACCCCGTGCCGTGCTCCAGCGTCCTCCCAAACCGCCGGCAGGTGGTGCTGTCGGCTGAGGACCGGCCTGAAGTGCACACGTCCTGGTCCCGGAACCCGTGATTCTGCGGCCCCACATGGCAAAGCGGACTGTGCAGGTGTGGTCAGGGGTCTTGAGAAGGGAGGCGGGATTATGCCGGGGGGGGGGGGCAATGTCATCACGAGGGCCCTAACAGGAAGGAGGTGGGAGGGCCAGGGCCAGAGAGAGGTGTGGGGAGGAGGCTGAGTCGGGGAGGAGAGAAGCCACCGGCTCAGATGGAGGACGGGCCACGGGCCACGGGCCACGGAGCGCGGCGCCTCTAGGAGCTGGAAGAGGAGGAGACGGACCCTCCCCAGAACCCTGGGCAGGAAGCGGCTCACAGGAGCCTCTGGACTTGTGGCCTCCAGGCTGGAGCATAAATGTGCTGTTTAAGCCACCCAGTCTGTGCTGACCTGTTAGTGGGGAAGAAACCTGACTTGCATTTTTAAAAAAATAAAAACACTGCCTTCCTAAACAGTAAACATATTCCAGCCACCCTGTGTGCTGCTTGAGGTTTTCACAGAGTTGCTAAAAGGACCTGGGGCCCAGCCAGCAGAGTGGAGGCCTGCGCGAGGCTGCAGACGGAGGGTGGCCTGGCCCTGCGCCCCGAGCTTCCGCCCCAGGGGCTGGAGTGAGAGCCGGGTCAAGGGGCTCCGTTGGCCTCACCTGTCGGGAAGGCAGCTGTGGGCCCAGGTCTGACCTGATTGCTCCGGCTTACCTCCTGCCTAAGGAGGACACTTGGAAAACATTCTGGAAATTGTCTTCTAATAATGTCACTGGCTCATTGTGACGAGTATATACGAGAAACAAAAGGCATTCTTTACATGACAAATGATGGGCAACCAAAAATATCTCACAGGAGCTTTGGCAGGACCAGACAGGACGTCTGGACCCCTGAGCCTGGCATTTTTAGCAACTGAGACCCAGGAGACAGCAGGCAGTGCGGGAAGCTGCTGCCCTTTGTCAAGAGCCCGACTGCCCTCTCCCAACGCAGAAACCACTACGTCTGCATTCTATCTGAGATTCATGAATGTGTTTCAAAATGAGTATTTACCCAATCACGTATATAGAAAGTTCAACTACAAAGAGCTTAGCACAAAACATTTTTTTAAACGATTCTGAAGTAATTTCAGACTTCCAGAAAGCTGCAGAAACAGGCCACAGTTCTGTCTGCCCACTTCTCCCGACGACACCCTCTGCGGCACAGGACAGGAAGTGCCGTGGCTGACCTGGTGGCCCTCGCCTCCCTGGACCCTTGGCCCGGGGCAGCCCCTCCGTCTGTCCTCCAGGACGCGGCCCTTCTGGGGAGCGCTCTTCTTCACTCTGCAGCCCGTCCCTCACGTCAGGTGTGTCTGCGTGTGCTCGTCAGACTGAGGTGAGGCGCTCCTGGCAAGACAACGGCAGGAGCAACGCCGCCTTCTCAGGGCATCGGTCGGGGCAGGCGCCGTGGGGCCCAGGCGGTCAGGCAACCACGCTGAGAAGCCTCAGCTGTTTGCCAAGTGCCTGGCAGGGCGCCCTCCAGACCAGGCAAACCTGTTCCACACCACGCTGCCCGCCCACCTCAGGGCCACCGACGCCCCTTCCTTCCATGCGGGTTGGGATCCGGAGGAGGGGCCGTCCCTTCCTGCACTGATACGTTTACTCCATGCATTATTTCCATCAACGGGGACTCCTGGGTAGGAGCTGATTCTGCAGCCAAAGCCCATTACAGTCCTTCCTGCTGCTGCCCCACTGGTCCCCGATCGGGCCACTGGGAACTCCATCGCATGTCCTCTCGACAAGCCCATCATGGTTCCAGCAGTGCCTTACTTCTGACACAAGAGGATCCAGGCTCATCTGGACTTTCCTGCCCCTGGGTCCTCCTGCTGGAGAGAGGCTCAGATCCGTGCTGCCAGGGGTCACTGCCCCTGGTCCCTTGGTGCCCAGAGCGAGGGGACGTCCGTACGAACACATGCACGCACGCATACACACTTGTACGTCTGCTTCTCTACCCACTGCCCTTGCAGATGTCGGAGAACCAGGATCCCACAGCCCCAGCTCTCATCACCCACAACACAGCTCCAGCTTTTTCCACCTTAAAGCTCACAGCCTCAGAACCATTGTCGACGTGAAGAACCAACATACTAACCAGGGTACAAATCTTGTCTTTTTGCCTCTAGCTTTAGTCAAAACACTATTTTCCAAAGCTACCTGGGCAAGTCCCGCCCCGCCGGCCCCTCCGCTGTGGGCAGAGTCAGCGTTTGCGACACGGCTGGGCTCGGGGTCGCTGCCGCTGTCCCACGGTGACCCCCCAAGTCCCGGTTTATCTTTTGAGCACGTAAAACAAGAACATGGCTCCGAGTCAGAAGCGCTCAGAGAGCTGCCCCCCACCCCCCACCTCCCCACCTGCCGGCAACCATCCGCACTGGTTTCCAGTTTGCCTTCCGGAGTTTCTTGTTGCTCAAGCACGCGGGTGTGGCGCTGGTTCCTTCTCTCTCTCACCGCGACATTCTCTGGGCCCTGCGTTCCCTCGCGGAGCCCGCTCACCGTGTGCCACCCCTGGGGCCGCGCGGGGCGCTCCGTTCTCTCCCCCAGTCCTTCCTGCAGCCGCCCAGGGCCCCGTCTCTAAATGCTTTCCAATTGCAGACAACGCTGCGATAAACAACCTTGTGCGTGTGCGACGCTGCACTGTTGGAAAACACAAAATATTTTCGTGGCTCACTGGTGATAGAAACCATGGCTTTTCATAAACTAGCTAAAAATATGGAAACAACCTGCAGCACAATTAGAAGCACAGAGAGCCGACGCGGAACAGTGACAAACCGCAGATGAAGCGCTTGGTGCTGGACCACCACCGTGGCCAGCGGCGCTGGGGAGCCCCGTGGAGATGGGCCCAGCCTCAGAGGGACCGTCAGGGAGGGCCTGACCGAGTACGGCCACCACCGTAGGACCGAGGCAGAGGGACGTCAACACAGAGAACTGGACACGGCCGAGGAGCAGAGCACGAGGGTTTCCCAGAGCCCGGCCTGGGTCACCAGGGGGGATCAGGGCCAGCTGTGCCCACCAGCGGGGACACGCCTGGATCCTCCCAGCACTGGCCACACTGGGACAAAAGCCAGCTGCCTGGGGGCCAGGGAAGGCAGCCCACAGGGCAGGTCCGGGGGCTCTGCTGTAGTTCTGAGCCCACACGACAAGGCGCCCCAGAAACGCCACCGCAGGGCCTGCACCCCCAGGAGGTCTGTCCTGACAGCGCCCTGGGCAGCTCTCAGTGGGAATGCGCTGCCCCGACCACGCCTGGCCGGGAAGCAGGGCTGGCTGCGGTCCCGGGTGCTTCCTCGGAGTAAAAGCACTGGAGGCCACGGTGCACATCGATCGACAGGGGGGATGATCTGTTTCTCAGTTACAGCAGATAGTTCTTAAAATTACACCATCTAGTTTTACAAATATCGTCTGATCCAAATCAGAAAATGCCCTGGACTAGAAGGATACCTGGTGTTTGTGCATCACCAGAAAAAAAATCAAGAAGTCAGGTACATCAAAAGCCAGACTGCTTCCCACTTCCAAGTTTATCCTCTACTTTTGTTTAAAAAAAAGAAAGAAAGAAAGAAAAGACACATATATTTATGAGTACAAAGAGAAAATCATTTGCTAGGAAACGTTTTCCTGACAATCTCTGTCTACATAACAGACCACAATTCGTGAACATTTATCACTTTTGCACCGAAAAGACGCACAGAACCCATGATGTGAGTCCAGCATCTCACAGGGACCCGCGGCGCTCACTCACTAGGCGGACGTCATCCGGCACCTCACCTCCCGGGAGCCCCATCACACACCTGAACTTAAAGATAAAACCTAACGCTCCTGGGGGAAAATGGGATCTAAAAGGGACAGTGGTTTTCCAGAATCCTTTTGGAAGCTTCAGAAGACGAGCCATCTCCCAGCCACGAGGCGCATCCATCAGGGAGGGTGTCTGTCTTGATTTCAAGCGGCACCTCGCGGCATCACCAAAGCCCCTTCCTGAGCCACGGTACCTACAAGCAAGCTGCTGGGGCGGCAGGTCGTCGGACAACCCCACACAGCCCTGCGGGCTTCTTCCCATCACGGTTCCGTCTTTATCTCTGACTTTCCATCTATCAAATCTCCAAATCCCAGTTTTTCCAGGGGTTCTCGTGCCATCAGTTGCCTGAAAGGAGAAGTGAGAGCTGTCAGGGTGGCCGGGAGAAGGACGAGGTAGGCCCTGGGCACCCGCCACCATCTCAGCCCCAACCACTCTGCCCTGGGAACAGACCCCGAGCGGTACCCTTAGACCTGCACCCCCGAGGGCGGGACAGAGGAGCCCCGCTGTGCTCCTGGCCACACCTCCCTCGTCACGTGGCTCCGGAACTCGCGGGGCCGGCCGCCTAGACAGCCAGCAGGAGACCAGAGGCGGAGCGGGTCGAGGTGCAGGGGTGAAGGAGAGCCTGGCGGCTCCGGGGTGCAGTCCCTCCACCCCCGCCCCCTCTACCCGCCCCCGACTGCCACGCCCACGAAACCCAGCGGCCCAGCAACAGTCCTTAAGACGATGTCCCCCGAATCGCAAACCCCAGGCGGCACAATCTAACCCGGCAGCAGATTAAACCAACTGCACAGTGATGGGATGCACAAGACACTCCCTAAACCCAAAACAGGCAAACAACGATAAACCTTCGCGCGTCTTTGCCAAAAGAGTACGACTGGCCGACAGCTCTTCAAACTGACTCCTCAGACTTCACTGCGGTCGGCAGGACCACGACCCCCAGATGACACCCTAATCCCTACAGCCTGTGAGTGTGACCTTACACGGGAGGGGAGTTAAGGCTGAAGATGAAAATAACGTTGTCAATCAGCCGGTTTGGAGATGAGACCACCGTGGATTATCCAGGTGGACCCAACCTAATCCCATGAATCCTTAAAATTAGAGAACCTTTACTGGCTCTTGTCAGAGAGAAAAAATGTAAAGAGGAGAGAGGATGGGACAGATGCAGCACTGTGGACCGTGAGGGTGGAGAAAGGGGTCTCGGGCCGAGGACATGGCATTGTTGGGAGCTGGAAAAGGCCAGGAGACAGCGCCTCCAGAGGGAACCTGCCCGCACCTGATGACAGTAACCAGTGTTCACTGGCCGCACCCTGGGTCGGGCAGAGGGCTTTCCCGGGACCGTCTGCTCTACCCTCTGGCACCCGGTCAGGAGGCCCGGCCTCAGGCGGGAACCGGACCTGAGGTCGTGGATCAGACGTGTGTTTGCTGGGTCTCTGCCAACAGTGCAACCCCCATTTTAACAGTTGCTGCCGTGAGAAAGCGTGCCCCCACCTAAGTCGCAGACACGTCCACTTCAGACTGACAGGGCCCGAGTCCTCGTGAGGCGACTTGCAAACTCTACTGCGGTCTGGTTTTTAAAAAGACACACGTGAGGTAAGTAGGGGCAAAATAAGGTCTGGGATGTCAGCAGAAAGGAAAAAAGAGGAGGAGAAAAGAGGCTTTTAAAAAGGGTGATGAGTAAGGGCAAAATGGGAAAAATCTTGACCCTGAATCTGGGTGATGGTTATGGAGATCCAGACGATCCTCTGCTTTTGTATGTTTGAGGATTTTCACTGAAAACAAACTGAAAATCTCCAGTCAAAATAACTGGCCAAGTCAGAGACACGTACATCCCCGTACATGCGTCCCAACGTCGCCTGACCAACCAGGGAAGCCACTTGAATCGTGGGACCCCCAGCACGGCCGGCCGCGTCCCTGCCCCCCACGCCCTCAGCGGCCCAGGGAGGCTGGTGCCCAAAAGCTGCGCTGGGCGAGGGACCACCACATGGAGACGCGGGCAGCTCCCTCCCAGGGACAAATGGGGAAAAGAGGGCCCTGTGCTGGCCCTGCCTGGAAGCCCTGCTCTGGGGCCGAACCAGCCGAACCCTCCGGGCAGCCTCACGCAGGAGCTGCTCTGGGGCCCAACCAGCCGAACCCTCCGGGCAGCCTCACGCAGGAGCTGCTCTGGGACCCAACCAGCCGAACCCTCCGGGCAGCCTCACGCAGGAGCTGCTCTGGGACCCAACCAGCCGAACCCTCCGGGCAGCCTCACGCAGGAGCTGCTCTGGGGCCCAACCAGCCGAACCCTCCGAGCAGCCTCACGCAGGAGCTGCTCTGGGACCCAACCAGCCGAACCCTCCGGGCAGCCTCACGCAGGAGCTGCTCTGGGACCCAACCAGCCGAACCCTCCGGGCAGCCTCACGCAGGAGCTGCTCTGGGACCCAACCAGCCGAACCCTCCGGGCAGCCTCACGCAGGAGCTGCTCTGGGACCCAACCAGCCGAACCCTCTGGGCAGCCTCACGCAGGAGCTGCTCTGGGACCCAACCAGCCGAACCCTCCGGGCAGCCTCACGCAGGAGCTGCTCTGGGACCCAACCAGCCGAACCCTCCGGGCAGCCTCACGCAGGAGCTGCTCTGGGACCCAACCAGCCGAACCCTCCGAGCAGCCTCACGCAGGAGCTGCTGGGCCCCGTGCTGGCCCAGGGACGACTGACCCAGGGACGGTGACCCGAGCTTCGGGGAGGCGGGCGACCTGCTCACACCCTCACACGGGGCGGAGACCAGCTCCAAACTCGGTCTCGGAGGCGTGGCCACACCAAGAAGGAACTCACGGAGTTCAGGTGTTTTGAAGATGCATCAGTTTGAAAGAGAGTGACTGGAACGGGCAGATCCGACCGATGCGCCGCTCGGGGCTCGGGGACGGCAGAGCTGCTTCGGGCCGGCCCGCAGCCAGACGCCAGCTCCGCGAGCCTGCGCGACGCAGGAGGCCACGTGAGGGCCCGTCCCCCTCAACGTCCCCAGTGTCCCCGACAGCCCTCAACACACCGGGGCCTGAGAAGCACAGCAGATCTTGCCTGGAGGCGAGTGTCTGAGTTTGTTACGGGAAAACGAAAATAGGGCTCAGAGTGCATTGATTTCTGTCAACCTGTCTTCAGACAAGGCCTCTGATGACTCGAGTCCTTAGTGAACTAACGAAGGGCTCAAAAGGCAGAAATGAAAGTTCCCACCCAAGGATGTAATTACACGTTACACACTATCCCCGTGAAGGTTTACAACAGTACTTGTTTTAAGGAAAATCTCAACAGATCAGTTAGGAGCGTTCTTGTTTTCTTTAAAGGTGACGTCCGGTAAATTCTGATTAAGACAGGAAGAATCACTCGTCGTTCATCGTTCCTCACAGGGCCCACTGTCTCGCCTGTCACACTGCAAACAGCTCTGAGCCGACGTGGAACAAAACAACAGAGCACATACTTCTATGTTCCAAGAAAAATATTTAAAGGAATAAGCTGCGTACCCACAAATCTTCAAATCTTTTGACTCAGTCAGCATTTTTATGATGTGCGATTCTGAAAGCTGAATGACATGTCAGTAGCACCCAAATTTGGAAAGAAAATCCTCGGAGGAAGGCAATCATGTCCAATGCTATCACTGGAGAAAAGGTTCCCATGATTGCTAAACAACTTGGAGTACAACTGAATCTCTGAAAAGCCTCAACCTCACGGGCAAGCAGCCCTACAGCTCCGAAACACAAGCTGAACTGAGGCCTGAGTGAGGCCCCCAGTTAACGACCTCTTGGAATAAACATTTTAGCCAGAGACGCGGGAGGGGGGAGAAGTCATAAATAACTGTTGGCGGGTACTTGCCTCTCCATCCTGCACTCTAAATATTCTTTTGACTCATTTCTGCACAAAGCATTTTCAAAATTATTGTCCCGGAGACACTTCATGAATTTCTCTTTAAAGCTTTTACATTCACCTGGAACGAAACAGAAAAGTGTTTCCTTTTTAAGGTGAAAACATGACAGGCCCGCCCGGCAGCCTTACTGGCAACCCCCCTCTCCTCCCCCTTTGAAAACTGGTTTCCTCCCGAAACACGCTGGAAACAGACTGGAAAAAGCAAACGTACGAAGTGGGAAAGCAAGTACAGGAGAAAGAGGGCATCCAGGCGGCGGCGCCAGGGAGCTCACGCAGGGTTCTCCCGACGTTGCCGCGTGGGTCTAATATGTCCCAGTAAAGTGCTGGCACACAAAAAATCCATCCATAAACCTATCTCCGAAGCCTTGCTTTCCACGCAGTCTGCGGCGATCAGGAGCGTCCTTCGCTCTCGCGCGAGACACCCGTTTAACCCCGCGGGCCTCACACCCGCGAAGGACTCTGTCGACGCAACGTCGGCCCCAGACTGGAGGCCGGGACTCCGCGTCCCCTCCCCGGTTCCGAGGGCCCACCCCGTCCGGCTCCCACCCTCGGGCCGCGACGGGAGGCCCTGAGCCGGGACCGGACCCGGCCGGGCCGAACCCAGCCTCAGCGGCCCCGCCCGCACCGCGAGCAGACGCAGTGCCGCCCCGGCCGCGCGGCTCCAACGAGCCGGCCCAGGGCTGCGCCGGTCCGGCCGGGGAGCCCCGACCGCCCCCGCTCACCGAAGTGATCCAGCGGGAAGCTGCCCTTGTCCGGGGGCCGCGGCTGGAAGCTCTTGGACCCGAAGTTCATGGCCGTCGACATGATGGCGGCGCCCGGAGTCTCCAAGAGCGACGCGCGCCGTACGCAGGACGGCCGGCCGAGCGCCGAGCAGGCCCCCGCGGGAGCGCCGATCACGTCGAGCGGCGAGCAGCCCCTGGTCGCTTGGCCCCGCCCCTCGCCCTATAGGGCCCGCCCTCACCACCAGGGCCCCACCCCCGGGCTCTAAAAGGCCCGGATCCTCCGCCAATTGCTCTGCTGGACCTTACGAACCTAAGGGGAACCCAGCGGCAGAGGGTCCAGCCATCATCTCCTCACGATGAGGAAATGGAAGTTACGAGAGGTTCAGCAACTTGCCCAAGGACACACAGCAGACTTGCACCGTCCTGCAGGCTGTGCCTGTGGGTCTCTGTATCCCCGACAGTCTGCAGGGGCTTCTCCCTCTGGGCACCAGGGCCTAATCCTGGCGCTTGCCTGGTGAGAAGGAAGGAGCGTTAGCTTCCTGCGGCTGCCATAACAAAGTGCACACTCTGGGTGGCTTAGAACAACAGAAATTCTCTCACAGTTCTGGGGGCCAGTCGTCTGAGATTGGGGCGTCCGTTCCTGGCCTCTCCCATCCCTGCTGGTGGGTTGCTGGCTTGTGGACGCATCACCCTATCTCTGCCTCATCACGTGGCCTCTCCCTGTGTGTCAGTGTCCAAATCTCCTGCTTTTATGAGGACGCACTTGTATTGGATTAGGGCCCACCCCGATGACCTCACCTTAACTAATTACATCGGCAAGGACCCTGTTCCCGAAAAGGTCACATTCTAAGATAGGGGGAGCTAGGACTTCAACATATGAATTTGGGGACACAATTAAACAGATAAAAGAGTAAAAATGCATCATAAACAGGAAAGCCCCTGGTGGTCATTTATTATTGTTGTTATGGCAACAGTAACAACAGGGAAAGGGCTGAGTGGGGACCCCAGCTCTCCCCAGCAGAGCTCCTCCCAGCCCTGCACCCTGGGCA
The DNA here is from genome assembly GCF_965194805.1 of Balaenoptera borealis. NCBI lineage: Eukaryota > Metazoa > Chordata > Mammalia > Artiodactyla > Balaenopteridae > Balaenoptera > Balaenoptera borealis. Next base: position 88,457,232 of record NC_138872.1, on the reverse strand, counting down.
GAGCCTCTGGTTTTCATCTGGGTGACGGGGAAAGTGGGCAGCTGCCCGCCCAGCACACCCTGTTGTCTGTGATTCTGCCCTGAGCTCAATCCCCACCCACCCGCTTAACAGTCACTGGCACCCGCCATGTGCCAGGCCCCGGACGTAAGCACAGAGGGGCCTTAGCATCACAGAGTCACCACTGGCCCCTCTGGACAAGCTTTCTTCCCCCCAGGCCCTGCCCCTTGTAATGTCAGGAGCTTGCCAACCAGTCCCAGCAGCCCCTCCCGCACAGGCCTGCCCCCTTCCAGGGCTGACTCGGGTGCCCCCTCCTCCAGAAGGCATCCACTTGCCTCCACCCACTTGAAGGCCCCCCCACCCCACCCCGCCTGTGGTGCACACCACCGGATCTCTGTGCCTGAGGCTGGATTCTCTGTTTGTCCAAAGCCAGCACAGAGCTCCACCAAACGTTTGTGGGCTGACAGCAGGGGTCTGCAGGGAGAGCCCATCCCGTTGTCTGGGCCTTGGTTGACCTGGGGCTCTGGGCCCACTTAAAACTACAAAAGGAAGATTGTACCTGTTCCTGCCGTACTAACAACCGTTCACACTGCTGGGGCCAGGGGCCGCACACTGGGTTATTCATTAATATGTTTCCAGGGCTGGTGAACAATGGAAGCTTTTATTACCCAGCAAGTAGCACTTTTCCACTTGACTAGATCGCACCACTCAGCAGTAAAAGGGACAGCCCATCCCCACCAGGGCTGCCCGCACCTCTCCGTCTGGCGGCCCTGAGGGACCAGTGAAGCACCAGAGGCCCAGGGACCTGGAGGTGATGGCCAGCTTTTAACTGACATGTCTGTACCTGACAAGCGGTTATTGCTTTGCAGGAGATGTTTAGCAGTGCACAGATTTGAAAATCGGGGAAGGAGCTAATGTTTTTGGAACCCCTCTTACGCGCCGGGCTGTTTCATGTGGGGTCACAGGGCCGGGAACAGTGCCCAGAACACAGTAGGTGTTCTGTTAATATTTTTTGAAGATGGAATTCCCTGGCGGTCCAGTGGTTAAGACTCCGCGCTTCCACTGCAGGGGGCGCAGTTTCGATCCCCGGTAGGGAAACTAAGATCCCACAGGCTATGTGGTGCGGCCAATCAATCAATCTATAAAAATAAAAAAATATTTTTGTAGAATGAACATAGTTGGGCAGGTATTATTATCCTCATGTCACACGTAGAGACACAGAGAGGTCAAGTCCCTTGGCTTGAGGTCAAGAGATGCCACCGAAATGAGAAGCCCGTGCACCGCAACGAAGAGTAGCCCCCGCTCGCCGCAACTAGAGAAAGCCCGTGCGCAGCAACAAAGACCCAACGCAGCCAAAAATAAATAAATAAATAAATAAAATTAATTTATTTTTTTAAAAGAAGTCACATAGCATTGCCTCCGCCGTGGTCACAAGCTCCCACTCAAATTCAAGGGCAGGGCCCCTGCTCTCCACGGGCGGAGGACAAATTATACAAAGAGCTTACGGGCTGGGCGCTGTCATTGCAACATGCCGTCTGCCTCAGCTAACAAGTGGATGGAGGGGCTGAGTGTGGAGCCAGGTGTGTGCAACTCCAGACCCCTCTAGGGAACATCCTGCACCTCGGGTGTCAAGGCCAGGTGTGACCTGAGCCGCAGTCGGAGCCTGGCGACCCCTGGCCAGCGGGGCCTGGCCAATCCGGTCGGACCAGAACAATCCCCAGGCTCCTGCCTGAGCACCAGGACAGAGCTGGTGGAACTGTGCACTGGACTGCGGCTAGGGGACGCGAGCCTGGGCGGCCGGCTGTCGTCTGGCCACCGTTACCTGCCCCAGAGCGCAGCCAGCAGACCCAAGAGCAAGGAGAATTCATCCAAATCCTAACAACATCATCTGGTCCCTGGATCAACCCTTGCCTGAAACTAAGAGATAGCTGATCTTTCCACTCTAACAAATTCTGCTGTCAAAGTGTAATTTTCAAAAGGCTTTCAGCCAAATATATACTGAGCACATGTCAGAATTTTATCTCACCCGTTAACAAGGGAACGAGTCTAGATGGCAAGGCTGGTTCAAAGAAGAATGTCAAACCCTGACGGGTCCACGTGCAGTCAGAGGAGAAGGAGCTCGGGAACGAGACTGCTGAGCTGGGCTTAGGAGTTAATGTCTGACATTGATGTCAGGTTAATGTCTTAACAGGACAATAAAGCCACAACCTTGGTTATCGTCTCCGCCAGACAGAAGTCATCTGCATGTTTATGGGGGAAAGTTACCCGCACTTTTCCTATTTTCCGCAAGGTAACCTCCAGCTTCGCGGCACCTGGGCCTGGTCAATAATAAACGGCAAGTCAGAGAAAGCAACCCTCCCGGGCCGAGCGACACCCGGCAGGCTGGTTAGACAGTGACCCCATGAAGGGACACACGTCACCCATTTGCCTCGTTTCTGCGAGTGGGGTAATTTTCTGAACTCTGCTTCCACGGTGTCCTGGGGCTGCCCTAACGGGACCACAGCCTAGGGGGCTGAAAACACCGCCAACTCACACCCTGTCAGCTCCAGAGGCTGGTGTCGCAGGGCCATCTCCCAACGGCGCTCCGGCGGAGGGGGGTCCTTCCTGCCCCTTCAGCTTCTGGGGCTCCCACGTGCCTTGGCTTGTGGCTGTGGCCTGCACCTCTGCCTCCGTCACTGCGCGAGGGGCAGGATGACCTCTCTAAAGACCCTCCCTCCAAACAAGGTCCTATTCTGAGGTTCTGGGTGGATGTGAATGTTGGGGGGACGCCCTTCGACCCAGTGCCCTGCTCCAGCCAGTTTGCGGTTTTTTCCCTATGAAGAGTCCCACCGGGCACAGAACCCTTGGGTTCAGGTGCATGCGATGCAGAGGCAGGCCCCACACAGGGGGCTGGGGGGCCCTTCTGGACCCCAGGGTGTGGGCGCCACCTCAAAGTTCAGGGGTCACGAGCTTGAAAAATCATTCTTGTTGCCGAGAAAAGGGACCGGCTGGCCTGGAGCAGCGCTCAGGAGACCCCCCAGCATTTGGTGTCAGATATCGGGGGGCAGGAAATGAAGGCGCGGCGGAGACCAGGGACACCCGGAGGTGGCGGCTCCTCCTGGTGCCCTGCAGACGCGGGGGCAGGAGGGGCCTCGCCTGGGGTGTGGGGCGCCTGGGGTGCAGCCACTTCCCCGGGCGGGAACGTGGCCAGATCTGACGAGGAGCAACCCCTTGGCTCGGGGCGCGCTGCCAGGAAGTCATCTTACAGCGACCGTGCAGCTGTGCACAGGGACGGGCACACAGGCCTTTTTATTTTATTTCTTATAAATTTATTTATTTATTTACTTTTGGGCTGTGTTGGGTCTTCGTTGCTGTGCGCGGGCTTTCTCTAGTCACGGCGAGCGGGGGCTACTCTTCGTTGGGGTGCACGGGCTTCTCATTGTGGTGGCTTCTCCTGTTGCAGCGCATGGGCTCTAGGCGCGCGGGCTTCAGTAGTTGTGGCTTGTGGGCTCAGTAGTTGTGGCTCGCGGGCTTTAGAGCGCAGGCTCAGTAGCTGTGGCGCATGGGCTTAGTTGCTCCTCAGCATGTGGGATCTTCACGGCCCAGGGCTCGAACCCGTGTCCCCTGCGTTGGCAGGTAGATTCGTAACCACTGCGCCACCAGGGAAGTCCCACACAGGCATTTTTAGCAGGAGTTTCGTAAGGGCCTGAGACGGACCGACGGACAGGCAGGCCCAACCCAGCAACGAGGCAGCAGTTACGCAGTGGGAAGGAGGCCCCTGCTTGGTCCTGGCCACATCGTTACCATAAAAATAAAATGCAGAGACTTTGGTTGATGGAGACGTTCACTGTCCTGAACGTGGCAAAGGTTCCCTGGGTGTCTACGCATCTCAGCTCATCCAACTGTACGCTTTTACATGCGCCGTTTACCGTACGTGAATAAACTTGTTAAAAAAAAAAAAAAAAGCGTGTACACAACAGGGTGCATCTCTGAAGGATGCACAAGGAAGTGGTACGTCGGGGAGGTGCTCACCTTGCTGAGGGACTTGGTGGACTTCCGGACTCTTTGCTGGTGTGTCTCTCGCCTACTGGAATGGACAAATATCCAAACTAATACCTACATTCATCAAAGAGTCTGTGTGGGATGTTGTAGTGGCTTCACTGGTGGCCCCACAAGAGACGTACCCGCCTGGCCTTGGCAGGTGTCACAAAGGGAAGGGTCTCCAGACGAGGCCATCCTGGATGAGGGCCGGCCTAGGGGTGCCAGCAGCCCTCTGGAGCTGGGAGACGAGGACCCCGCCCCGCCCCGAGCCTGCAAGGAGCCAGCCCTGCCCACACCCACCGCGCAGCTGAGGACACGTTCCTGCTGTCTGAACGCCCAGTCGGCTGCGGCCCCGGGACCTCACGCAGGCGCAGCCTGTGACACAGGCCGCTGGGAGGCTGGCAGGACCCTTTCCGGGGGCCGGGGCGGGGGCGAGGGGGGCCGGTGGGTGCAGCAGCTCTTTCTAGGAGTTTGTCTGCGAAAGGAGTGGAGCGTGAGGGAGGGATTTTATTATTGTCGTTGCTGTTATTTCAGGGTGCGGGGCGGGGGGAAGGCGCTAGGTGAGCTGAGGAAAGGCAGCAGGGGGCTAGTGGTGCCGGGAGAGATGCCCGCAGGCCCTGCCGGCGCCGCCTGTGGCGACTGCTGGGCTCGGGGCCCGGGGACGCTACAGACAGAGCAGCGCGGGCCCCCCAGGGGACGGGCCCCGGAAAGCTCGGACGGGACCCTTTGAGAGCCATCCACCTCCCCTGTCCCAGACTCTTCTAGAACCTTGCCCCTCCCCCATCCATTCCCCCTTACCTTGGCTCCCCTCCTCCAAGGCTAGGTCACAGGTCATAGATCATCGGCTGTGGCCTCTGTCTCTCGAATACTCACTCTTGAAGCCTAAAAACACAAGTCCCCACCCAGCCCCCCGCCGGGTTCCAGAGGCCAGAGGCCCGAGCCAGCTCCCCGGCCCCGCCGGCCTCCGTCCTCCCCGGGGGCCCTGTGGTTCCCCCAGGATAATCTCCTGCCCTGTGGTCGGAGGGCGATGGCCAGCAGCCCCAGGCCATCTTCTACCGAATCCCTTCGCTGGGACCCGACACACTCGCGTCCTGGGGCCTCACTGCCGACCTCCCTGCTCCGCCCCGCCCGTGACCTTCCCCCGCTGCGCACCCCGCGCTGGACGGGACGCCTCCCAGCTGAGCCTGCTTCGGGGTGACCCCGCCAGGCTGTCGGGGGCTGGAGCCGTGCAGGACAGACGCCGCTCTGCCGGGACCGGTCCCGACACGTCCTCCCCAGCGGCACCGTCCGACTGCGGGGGCCGCCAGCTCCCCGGGGCCCGACCTCGCCGACCTGGAGGGGGAGGCCCCCCACAGGGACCCTGCGTCCGTCCCCAGCGCCTCGGCCACACTGCCCTCCCACCACGAGTGTCCTTCCCGCTCGGCCGCCCGGGCGGGGCTCCCGTGGCCATGACCCGGGCCTTCCCAGCGCCCCTTCCGGCTCAGACCTCCAGGCTCTGCACAGGCTGTTCCCTCACGAGAAGGCCCTTCCTCCTGTGACCCACCTCTCCAGCTCCGACACCCAAGGCACTTCCCGTGGCAAAGTCGCTGCCACACGGGGAGGGCCCTTTTAGGATCCCCGTGTCACCAGTTTCTGTAGCCCTAGCTCCTGGCCGAGCCTGGTGCACGCAGGCACTCAGTAACTGCACACTGGACTAATTAAGTGAACTGTCCTGGGCGTACAGGAGCCCCAGCCTATGCACCCAGTTGGGGCCTTGGTACCGGCCGCTCAGCCCGAATGATCCGGAGACCTAGCAGTCAGAGAGGGGTCCTCCCTCACTGCAGCCCCACGGCTGTGTATCTGGACGGTGTGCCTGTGAGGTAGTGAGCACCCGGTCACGGGAGGTGTGCAAATCGGGGCTCAGAGCGGGTAAGGGCCCTCAGGCTGCCTTGGCTCTGGGGTTTGCGTAGGGGTATGCATGGTGCCCCAGGAGACAGGCCCCGGGGCGAGGGGCCCAGGGGTGCGGATGGGGTCCCCGCAGCCTCGTGTTGGGAGGAGGCCCAGAGCAGGCCCAGCCACTCCTGGCGCCAGCAGCCCTCCCACCCCTCAGAGCTCGTTTCCCAAACAGCACCGCCTCCCCTCCCAGCTGGGCCGCCAGGGTTTAGCAGGCCACAGTGCAGCCCAGACGGGCGGGGGCTCGTGAGCCCGGCCGCCGGTCGCCCAGCCCGGCCCTGCCTGCGGGGTGGGCCCCTCTGAGCAACCCACCGCCTCCCCGAACTCCTGCCTCGTCCCGGCGCAGCCAGGGCCTCCTGCCTGGGTGACAGGGCTCGAAAAGCCACCAAGGAGCAGACCGCCGCTCGGGCGAGCTCTCTTCCGGGGCCTCTGAAGTCCCAGGATTTGAGGCGTTTGCGGTGCAGACCTCGTGAGCCGCTCCACGCCTGGTGTCCCCCCCTGGCCCCAGGCAGAGAGGAGCTGGGCGGACACAGGTGGTAGTGGGTTTGGAAGAGGCCAAGGGGTCCTTCAGAGGGAGGCTCAGAGCCTGGAGAGGACGGGGCCCAGGGCCCCTGAGCCCCGGTTCTGACGCGGAGACCGGGCAGAGGCCGAGACATGTGGGGAGCACACTGGCCGCCATGCTGTGCGCTGCCCAGCGAGGCGAAGCCCCCAGCCGGCCCCCGGCCCCACCAGCCCCCTGCCACAGACTCGACCTCACAGACCACGCACGCCTGTGGCTTTAAGCCGCCTGGCTGTCCCCTGCGAACTGCTCATTCCACATTCTTGGGGTGGTGGGGTGGGTGGAGTGCGGCACGCCCTCCCGGGAGGCCTGTAAGGTGCAGGGCGGGCGGCGCCCCGGGAGGGGAGCTGGGGCCTCGCCACCCGCCGTCCGCACGGCCCTGCTGCTGCTGGGGCTCTGGGGGCTCCTCCGCACCTGCACCCACACCCCCTCCCCGGCCCCCCGCTGCCCCTCATCGGGAACCTACATTTGCTGCGTGTGTCACAGCAGGACCAGCCAGCCGCTGAGGGAGGTAGGTCAGGGCAGGCACGTCCTCAGCTGGGCTCTGCGCCTGGGCCCGGGGCCTGGCCCCTGCCAGCCCTGAAGGCACCCCAGCCCCATCTCGGGAAAGCTGAGCCCCCCAATTTCCAGGATCCCTGTGGGGTGGGAGGTTTGTGCCCAGCCTGATGCTGGGCCGACAGGGGACATAGGAGGCCCAAGTGCCCGCGTCGCCTCGGGGAAGAGAAACATATTCCACCCCACAGGGAAATGGATGGGCGGACCAAGGAGCAGGGGGCCAAGAGTGGCAGGCCCGGAGGGCTCACTGGAGAAGGCAGCCTTTGATGAGTCCCTGCAGGAGGGCCAGGGTCGGGGGCGGCAGAGGTCTGGCGATGGAAAGGACCAGGACCAGCACAAAGATGTGCCCGTGGGCCAGGTGGGACGCCTGCTGGGTGCGGCTCCTCCCACCTGGGCTGGAGGCTGAACACCCTCGCCCACCTTGAGCCGGTGAAGCAGAGGTACAGGCCCGGCCCCGCCCTCGAGGGCCATCCAGCCAACCCCACCCCCGCCCCCCACTGAGCTCCAGCTCCCATGATCACTTGGCTGAGGTGCTTCCAGGACCCACCCATGAGGCTGCCTCGTGGCCCCCAGGCCCTGCAGGTGGGTGGGAAGCCGTGATGACCCGCGAAGTCAGGCTGCAGGCACCAGGGTTCTCAGGCCCTGTGCCCAGTGCCGGGCCCTGGAGGCCACCGTCTGCACGCTGGTGGCAGAGCGGGCAGTGGACAGGAGTGGCAGGCCCTGCTCCACCCGTGTGATCCACGGCAACTCACTTCCCGCCCCCAGGCCTCAGTTTCCCCATCTGTAAAGTGGGGAGACAACAGCTCTCCCGTCTCAGGCAGGGGCGCTGGGAGGACAGAAGGGAGGGGGCACACACAGAGGCCCAGGGGCCTCCCTAAGTCCTCCGCATATGGGCGGGCGGGGCCTGAGGGGCTCCCAGGGGACCTGGGGGTGGGGCAGCAGGCTGATCCCTGCCCGTCCCGGCAGCTCGCGCAACAGTACGGGCCGGCGTTCACTGTCCATCTGGGGCGCCAGAAGACGGTGGTGCTGACCGGCTACGAGGCGGTGAGGGAGGCCCTGCTGGGCACCGGACAGGAGCTGGCCGGCCGGCCCCCCATCGTCATCTTCCAGCTCATCCAGGGAGGCGGGGATAGGTGTGCGGCGGGGTGAGGGGGCTTCCGCCAGGCGGAGAGGGGCCAAGGAGAAGGGTCAGTCCCCTTACCTCCGGCAGCTGGGGGAGTGCTCCCAGTGTGGCCCAGGGGGAGCGCCAGGGTGTCCACGTGGCAGGCTGGGCGCACCAGGGACCAGGGCACACCAGAAAGGGCAGGGCCAGCCGAGGCCAGCTCCAGGGGCCAGGCTTGGGGGAGGGAGTGAGGCCCCAGCCAGGCCCCCGCCCCGTCGGTCAGCCCCCCGTTGCTCCCTCCTGCATCACCCGGGCTGCTCACGGGGGTGTCCGGCCCGCAGGCATCTTCTTCTCCTCCGGGGCGCGCTGGAGGGCCGCCCGCCGGCTCACCACACGCACCCTCCACGGCCTGGGCGTGGGGAGGGCGCCCGTGGCCGACAAGGTCCTGCAGGAGCCGAGGTGCCTCACGGCACAGCTGCACAGCGACGGAGGTGAGTGGGGGCCCGTCAGCTCTGAGGCCTCTCCCCACCCGCAGGCCGGCCCTTCCCGCTGGCCCTGCTCGGCTGGGCTCCCTCCAGCATCACCTTCATGCCCCTCTTCGGCCAGCGGTTCGACTACCGGGATCCCGTGCTCGTGTCCCTGCTGGGCCTCATCGACGAGGTCAGGGTCCTCTTGGGGACGCCCAGCCTGCAGGTGAGAGGTCGCTGCTCCCAGCTTGGTGGGTGGGGGCAGGGAGAGCTGGCTGCCGCCTCGGGGGAGCAGCACGGCCGGCCCCAGGCGCGCGCTTCCGCCGGCCACGTGACCCCAGGCCGGCCCCCTGTGCTCCTGGGAAACGAGGGGCTGGGTCCTCGCCTCCGCCTCCACACCTTCCATCAGTAATAGAGGCATCTGCTCAGAGGTGCGGGTGGGACCCGGGCATCTCTTCCCCGGATATGGGGCTCGATGCCCCGCAGGCCCCCAGCCCTTGCACCCGGGGTCCTCCTGCAGGGTCAGGAATCACGGGGATCAGTCCTGATTCTCAGAACCCCCAGGGCTGTGTGCATTTCATTCTTTTCCAGAATGTAAACTGTTCTCATTTGTAGCCACCATTACCAGTTTTAACCATAACGTGCTTAGGCACGCACGTTGAGGTGGGGTACGCACATATGCTGGCACGTGGCTCACGTGTACTTTTCAGGCCCATCTCTCCAGGACCCGAGCCCGTGGGCGTGGGGCGGGCACTCATGGCTTGGGTCCTGATTCTAAGTCATCCCTCGCGGCTGGAGGAGGCTCGGACGGGCAGGAAGATTTGGCCTCCGCCTGAGAGCAGCCTGGCCGAGTCCGGCCAGGGAGCCCCAGGAGGACGGAGGCCAGAGGGTCAGGGGCTCCAGGGAGACAGAATGTTCCACGGCCTTCCGTGCCTGTGCCCCGTGTGACGGCTCACATTCTGGGGGACACGGTGGTGCGAGTGTAGCCAGAGGGCGGCTGACAGCCGTGTCAGGCTGTGCCGTGAGCCCCGTTTCAGTCACCTCCCGGGACATCCCGCTGGGCCCAGGTGCAGGACCCAGAAAGTAAGGCGCGCTTATTTTCTAACTTATAAGAATAGGTGTCAAAATGAACCACTTTCAAAGGTGATGTTTAAGTTTTCTCAAAAGAACCTGATTGGTTGGTTGACGTTTTATGGCGGTTATTTTAAAAAGCCATCCTGCTGGGTTGGAAGGGGTAGATCCTGGCAGAAAAGGTTTTAAAAATGTGCTGCTCAGACTTCCCTGGTGGCGCAGTGGTTAAGAGTCTGCCTGCCAATGCAGGGGACACGGGTTCGAGCCCCGGTCCGGGAAGATCCCACATGCCGCAGAGCAGCTAGGCCCGTGAGCCACAACTACTGAGCCCACGTGCCACAACTACTGAGCCCGCGTGCCTAGAGCCCGTGCTCCGCAACAAGAGAAGCCACTGCAATGAGAAGCCCGCGCACCGCAATGAAGAGTAGCCCCCGCTCGCCACAACTAGAGAAAGCCCGCACGCAGTAACGAAGACCCCACACAGCCAAAAATAAATAAATAAAATAAACAAATTTTTTAAAAATAATAAATAAATAAAAACACAAATGCGCTGCTGCTCTGGGCAGCCCGGCCCCACAGGTGGCCTTGGTGGCTTGAACGCAGCGGAGGGGGCAGGGGCGCCGGCGGGCAGAGACACAGCTGGGAACAACGGTGACCCCGGGGTGTCCTTGCATAGCGGAGGGAGTTGGGGAACCCTGTTTCTGGGCCGAGGCTCTGGCGGGGATGGGTCTTCATTGGGGGGACGCGCCTGGGACGTCAGGCGGGGGCTCTACCCCGTGACCTCCAAGCCGGTGGCCCATCGTGCGGGCCTGGGCTTCCCGGGCCGGCGCCCAGGCACCCAGATCACTGCAGCTTGGCGCCCTCAGGCGGTGGGCTGCTCGTCACCTGCCCCAGAGCACCTCCGCCTCCCACCCCAGGGGGCGGTCACCCCGAGTCCAGATGCACATCTGAGGGGGACTGGGCAGAGGGCTGGTGTGAGCGAGACCCTCGTCCCCCCTAGTCCAGGGCTTGGGCCGCACACTCTCGGCAGGGGACCCAGGTCTCCATTCTCAGGCTCCCCTTGCCCCCGCCTTGAAATGGCCAGAGCCGGACCAGCTGGCCGGGGCCCAGGAGAGCCGAGGCCACCTAGCCTCTGGGGACACCGATCCCTTCCCCTGCTTTATGTTGACACGAACGCAGCACGTTTTGCCAAGTTTGACGTCTGTCGTCTGAGACACGAAACCACCCTCTGGACCCACCTGCCGGACTCAGACAGCCTGAAAGCTCCTTCAGCTCCCCAGCGAGGGATGTGGGACCAGGAACGGGACGGTGGACATCTGCCCGGCCCCTGGGGCTGCCCCCCGACCCTGCCTAAAGGCAGAAGCCCTCCCCGCTACCCAGTGTGCAGATCGACCCCTGGGTGGGAGCTGACGGGTCAGTCATCTCACATTCTAGTTGGTTTTGTTTCATTTTTTAAGATATTCTTCTTACTGTGGTAAAACATACAGAACATAAAACTTATCGTCCTACCCACTTCTCAGTGTCTAGTTCAGGAACATCGAGATCATTCACACTGTTGAGCAACCATCAACACCATCCGTCCACAGAACTTTCTCGTCTTCCCAAACTGAGACTCTGTCCCCATTAAACACCGACTCCCCGTCCCCTCCCCCAGCCCTGGGCCCCCACCCCCTACTTTCTGTCTCTGTGACCTTGACTCCTCCAGGGGCCTCGCAGAAGTGGAATCACACAGTATTTGTCCTTCTGTAACGGTCTATTTCACTGAGCATCATGTCCTCAAGGTCCACCACGATGTGCCAGAGTTTCCTCCCTTCTAAAGGCTGAGTCATAGCCCGTCGTACAGATGAAGCACCTTTGAACTGCTCACCCTTTGTCGGACACTCCAAGCTTTAGATCCTGTTTCTTGCTGGCTGTGCGGCTTTTGGGAGAAGCCCCCGCGGGCAGACGTCCGTCAAGGGCCCCCTGGCATGGTGGGTCAGGAGGGGGCAGCTGGGCTGGACGTGAGGACTGGGTGCACGTGGGTAGGTCAGTCCCTGGACAGTCTGCTCCCACGGCTGCAGTGCCCCGGCCTCTCGGTCTTGAGGGGGACCTTTGGGGGCCGGCGGGTGGCCCTTGGTCCAGACCTGCCTTTGGTTCCAGGGCTGGCCCCTGGCCACACCGCATCAGCCCCTAACCACAAGCGAACTCTCCAGAACAGACATACAGGCTGCGGTCCCAGCTCCTGGGTCTGCAGGGACTTGGACTGGAGACGTTCTTCCGTGAGTCCAGAACCCAACGGTGTTGCGCGGCCGCCGCCCACCTCGCAGGGCAAACCCGTGGTGGCGGAGAGCACACTGGGGGCAGGGGTCCCGGCTCGGGCGTCCAACTTCCCGAGGCCCCTCTGTCTCAGCTTCCTTCCCGCCGCGCGGGGGCGGCACATCAGGGACACTCTGGCTGGTCACCGCATCCTTACAGGACCGACGGGACACGCTCAACACCAGTTTACCCAAAGTGGACGCGAACCTCCTGGGGGCGCAGAAGCAGCTGAGTCCCCACATCCCACAGGCGAGGCCAACAGGAAACACCTGCTTCTCGGCCATAAACATCACAGCTACTGGCTCCATGGCGGTGGCTTCCTCGGAGGCCCGGGTGCCGGGGGCTGAGGCTTCGACAGGCCAGGGAGCTTGACCGCACCCCAGAAAGCCCCGCCAGCCCCCGCCAGCCCCATCCTGATCCCTCGCGGTGCCGTGACCGCTGGCCTGATGGACGCCCGGGACGTCAACAACAGGTGGGGGAGCTCCACCCGCCCCCTCAGGGAGGTGCCCCTCAGCCCACGGCCGGACGCCGCGCCGGCGAGCCTCGTACCCGCGTGCGGCCACCAGGCTCAGACCCTCCCCACCAACTGGCCCCTGGGGCCATCAGAGTGCCGCCTCTGACCGCACAGGGACCCCAGGAACCGCCCGGATCCTGAGCTTGCTCCCGCACCACGTGACGCATTGCCTCCCCTGCGCCTTCCGCAGGGGACGCCGCAGAGGACCGCACTGCACGCCCTACGGGAGCCCCCCAGTCGGCGTCCGAGGGCCTCTGTGCACGAGTGAGGGGAGCGCCTGGCTCTCCTGGGCCGCTTCCCATTAACAGGAAACGAGGACCCGGTACCCACCACGTTTCCCTTTTTGATTTGGCTGCCAGGAAACCCAGAGCTATGTTCTTGATCAGTCAACCCGGATTCCTTAAAGAGAACATGCCGCTTCCCTGTGCCCTGTGGACCTTCTTTTATTGCACGTCTATTTCTCAGTGTTTTTAAAATGCCCCAAAGCTGAGGGACAGTCACGTTGGCACCGGGCGGCTGCATCACCCACAGATTATCTGCAGAACCGCGATGACTCGTCGTCACAGGGTGCTTTCCCGTCGGGGACCTCACCTCACCTGAGGGCCTCCAGGAGGGCTGGGCCTCCTCGCTCTGTCTCCAAGGGCTGCAAGGCCGAAGGAGGTGCCTGGCCAGTGGCTCCCACCCGGAACTAGACGTGTGTGCGTGTGTGCCCAGTGGGCGGGGGGCACGCCAGATGCCCCTCAGGGAGCAGCACAGCAGCCCCTTTCATGGGGGGGAGCAGACGAGACCTCGGCGTGGACAAGACTCGCCACATGGGGTGGCGTGACCCTGAGTCTGGGGTCGGGGTCACAGGTGAGAAGAGGGAAAGGCCCCAAGTGGTCAGCGAGGGACCTGCCCGGGCCCTCGAGACGTGTGGCCCTCCTGGGCTCGGGTCACCCCTCCTCGGGCCACCACCCCCACCTCCGCCATTCAGACACTGAATGGAACTGAACTGAACTGGGGACGCTCCTCTGAGGCGAGATCCCCGAGGGCCACGGTCAGGGCCCAGCCGAGCCAGGAGTGGCCACAGGAAGGCCCGGGGCCTCATTCTGGAATAAAGGGCCCCCGTTACTCACGGGCGGTCAGCACGGAACTCACGACAGAGCTGCCCACGTGACGCAATCTCTCGGACTCTGCTTTCCTACTGCCCCCTGGTTACGTGGCTCACAAACCTGCAACGGGAGCAGGACTCCGGGCTCGGCCCTGCTCTGCTTCACTCGGGGCACCTGGGGCGGCTCCTCCCCCATCACGGCGGCCTCGAAGCCACGCGGGGCCCGTGCGTCTCCCAGGCGGGAAGCCGACCACGCCCGAGGGGCAGAGCATCACAGGCTCGGTGGAGTTTCAAAACTGCACAATCACCCGCCACCACGTCTGACTGTCTGTGGAGACGGCCTGGCCGCACGCGCTCCTCCGGGGACGGGGGACAGAGCAGGTGCCTCCCGGCTGGGCAGGTGCGGGAGGGCAGCGCGTGGCCCCTGCTGACACCTGGAAACATGGCCTGAAGAGCAGGAGTCAGCCTGCAGCCAGAAGACTAGACGAGGGGCTCGCCTGGACGCCGTCCCGGGAGGCCACGGAGCCCACGCCCCACAGGCAGGGAATGAGTCACACGACAAGAGCCACGGCCTCCAGAGGCCAGTTTTTATTGGAAATGCACCCCGGTTTTCCCTGTAAGTGGCCAGCGGAGCCGTGGCCTGCCTGAGGAGGGAGGCGAGATGGATAAGCCACAGCCCAGGCCCCTAGGTGAACGCAGGCAGGTGCCAGGCGGCCGGCACCGAGGGACCGCCAGAGCCATGGGGGGGCCCAAGCCCCCACACGGATGGACCACAGCTGGCGGGGAGGGCCAGCTCTGGTGACCTCTAAGACACCCCTGGGACAAAAACAGGCATTTCCCTCAATAAGCAACTTCCTTGGGGGCCTGAGGGCCACTGGAAGGCCAGCTTATTTCAGAGTGACTGCGTTCTGCTGTGAAGGGGTTAAAACTGTCATCCCCTATAAACAATTTCTGGCCAAGGAATCAGGAGAGAGAAGTGGTCCCTCCCAGGGTCAGGGGCCAGGAGGACAAGGGACCCCACCCCCCACCCCCAAGCCGCCTGCTAGGAGAGCAGCTGCAGCACCTGCCGGACGCGCTGGGTCCTCCCCGGCAGCGGGGCGTCGGCGCCAGCACCCGCTTCGTCCAGCTCCCGCATCAACACCTCCGCCTTCTGCACCGTCAGCTCGCGGGCCCGGCCCCTGAGCCCCTCCAGGTAGGCCAGCAGGGTGGAGAAGTGCTCGTCGGGGACCTGGACGGGGCAGAGAACAGTCGTCAGGGCTGGGCGGGTGGCGCGTGGAGACGCAGGATGTCCACGCAGGATGTCCGCACTGTGGGCCCCGGGCCTGCGAGGGGACCGTCCAGCCCTCAGCACCCTCAGGCCGGGCCCCGAGGAGTTGCTCCAGGACGACGGGCTGGGGGAGGTGGAAAGGGCGGCCAGCCCGCTGTCCTCTGCTGGCCCCCGTTCTTTTCCCCACAGACTCCGGCTTGCGTTCCAGAGGCAGACGTCAGTTTTCACGCCCTCCTGAAATGCCACTAAATCAACAGTAAGCAGATACGTTTTTAAAGAGATAAATCGGGCTTCCCTGGTGGCGCAGTGGTTAAGAATCCGCCTGCCAATGCAGGGGACATGGGTTCGAGCCCTGGTCCGGGAAGATCCCACATGCCGTGGAGCAAATAAGCCCGTGCGCCACAACTACTGAGCCTGCGCTCTAGAGCCCGTGAGCCACAACTCCTGAGCCCGTGAGCCACAACTCCTGAGCCCGTGTGCCATAACTACTGAGCCCGTGTGCCACAACTACTGAAGCCCACATGCCTAGAGCCTGTGCTCCACAACAAGAGAAGCCACTGTAATGAGAAGCCCTTGCACCGCAACGAAGAGTAGCCCCCGCTCGCCGCTACTAGCGAAAGCCCGTATGCAGCAACAAATACCCAATGCAACCAAAAATAAAAAAATATAAATTTATTAAAAATAATAATAATAAAAATAATAAAGAGATAAATCTCTTAGAACAAAGAGAGTAGAGGAAAAGATAAGAGTGACAACGTTTTGGGGCTGGAGATGAATGATGGTGACTCAGCAGATCTGATGAAGGCGAAGCTTAAGCTGAGAAACGCAAATCATGCTGCAGACCATCCCCGCCCCCAAGCCCGGGACTCCAGAACTGGCTGTGTGGGCACTTCTGGAAGTGAGAGTAAAGATGGGGCTAAAGACAGGGGCGACGGGAAGTCCACTTCAAAAGCAGCTAGTGACTCACACTGACTTCAAAACCTGAGGGCCACAGGGAAGAGGGGCAGGTGCCCTGAGCTGGCCCAGTGGGGAGTGGGCGTGGGGCTGTGCAGGAGTGCAGGGTGGTCCTGGGCAAGGAGGAGCGGGCAGCACCCCCCAGCCTGGGGCTCCGATTCCTGCAGCGTCGCTGGCTTGGCCCGGCCTAGGCTTTGCACCCCGCTGTCCCCGACCCGCCCAACAGCCACGGCCTGATTTCAGAACTCAGCTCACAGGTGCCTCCTCCACGGAGGGTCCCCCACCCCCCATCAAGTGCACGCAGGGCAGAGTCCGCCCTCAACTTCCCCGCCGGTGGAGCCACTTAACAATCGTAATGAAAGCTACACAATCGTCACAGATGGTGACGACGGCCCCAGATAAATGGATTACAACCCACTGAATAGAACAGGAGAGTCCACGCTGATGTGGGAAGTCACAGCCCACTGGAGCGGGGGGCAGCAAAGCTCTTCCTTATCGGAGACGGGATGAAGGAAACAGAAAAGCCCCAGACAGGGTCACCGAGGGCTAGTGAGAGTGACGAGAGATGGGGCAGCCCCCAAAGACTCGTGCCTGTGACTGAAAGAATCAGTAACTTTGTAGGAACAAACCCGACGGCCACCACCCGCGTCATGTGATCAACATCGACACCAAGCCACCACGGGCCAGCTACGAGGACGAACACATACATTTCCCCGAGTCCGGGTGGGGATCTAACCAACCACGCCGGCCACGCCCTGCCACACGACTGCCCTTGCAAGCACATCAGGGTCACGAGGGTCGGTAAGATGAGGCGTGTGCCGGACCGGACAAGACAGAGGGGCAGACACCGGGTGAGTGCGGTTCTCGACAGGCCCCGCCCAGGGATGCCACTGAGCACGTGGAGTTAGTAGTGACCACGTGACGTGGAGCCCCGACTCAGGCCGGGTCGTTGTCCCGTAGGACGCCCTGATGTGCAGCAGGCGCACACTGGAGTGTCTGGGGGTGATGGCATCTCCCAGCCCCGGCCTTATAGCTACACCCCACGAGGATCCACAGGGGGAGGGCGGAACTTCCAAGCACGCGGACGCTGGCCTTCCTGGAACGGCAGCCGCCTCCTGCAGCTGGGAGCCTGGAGCTCCACGGATGAGTCTGGCCGCTGGGCAAACCCGGCAGGGGTTCTGACTCCCCGACACCGAGCGGGTCCCTCCCCCTGAGCCCGGGTTTCATCTCTGGAAAACGAAGGGCTGGACGGGGTGCTCCCACAGGGCCTCCACGAGCGCCACGGTTTCTTCGTGATCATAACCCGGCCAGGCCACGGGAAGAACAGGCCTCAGGAAGGAGCTTCTTGGCCAGGGAAGGGGGGCGGGGATCGAGGGGGCTGTCCTTCCCACACCCCCCGCTGGAGGGGAGGCCGAGTACAGAGGGGCTTGGAGACCTCGGGCCAGTGTGGTCCGACCATGCCCTGCCAGCCGGTCCTTCCCACCCATCACTGGGAGATCTGACCCCATCCTCCCCAATGTGCACAGACCTCCCCCCCCCCGAGTGTGCACGGACCTCCCCCCCCCGAGTGTGCACGGACCCCACCCCCCCGACTGTGCATGGACCTCACCCCCCGAGTGTGCACGGACCCCACCCCCCCGATTGTGCACGGACCTCACCCCTCCCAATGTGCACGGACCTCACCCCTCCCACCCTGAGTGTGCACGGACCCCCCCCAAGTGTGCACGGACCTCCTCCCCCGAGTGTGCACGGACCTCACCCCTCCCACCCCGAGTGTGCACAGACCCCCCCGAGTGTGCACGGACCTCCCCCCCCACCCCGAGTGTGCACGGACCTCCTCCCACCCCGAGTGTGCACGGACCTCACCCCCCCCAAGTGTGCATGGACCTCCCCCCCACCCCGAGTGTGCATGAACCCCCCCGAGTGTGCACGGACCCCCCCCCCCCGAGTGTGCACCCACCTGGTCACGGTCATACATATGCAGCAGCAGCCAGGTCTGCCTCGTCTTCTGAAACCTCCAGTTCTTGTGCTGCTGGGCCCAGCTGGGGAGGCAAGGACACAACGTCTCAGGTTCTGCACAGGAGCCGGAAGGCCTGCACCCACTGGCCTGGGGGGTCTTTCCTTGGCTGGGGGAGGCGGGACATCTGCAGAGGACCCTCCCAGCGCAAGGGCGCGAGGGGGCTCTCAGGGGTCTGCGCCAGGAGGACCGTCACCTCCGCACGCCTGCCGGGGGCCCTCGGCCAGGACGGCAGGACCGGGGGACACAGGGCCACTTTCTTTCAGCTCTGCACGTCCATCGTTTCGCGACTCTAACGTGAACACTCTGAATTTCACAACCTCAGTCCTTCTTCCAGAAACGTTTACTGTGCAGGACGGCAGGACCGCCGACTGGAGCAGGCATGGCCTTCACGCCGTGAGCTGGGCGTCAGGGAGGAGCCAGGAGCCCTGACCCCGAGGGCCACGCAGGGGTCCCACTGGTCCAGCCTGCACGTCACCACCCAAGGGCCTTGGACGCACCGGGCCCCCAGGTGACGAGGACGCTGCGGCAAAGCGCGGCTGGTCCCGTAGAGCCCAGGCTAAAGGGGCCCGTGGAGGAGGAAGCAGGCCACGTCGGGAGCCAGTGCCCAGGGGAGACCCGAGCGCTGGGACGGACAGAGGTCTGTGTGTCTGGGACCCGGGCGCTGGCGGCCGTGGAGGGGGCAGAGCGCGGGCACCGGGGCTGCAGGACGGAGGGAGGGTCGGCCTCCCTAACCGCCCAGCCGGTTCATTCTCTCGGGACAAGCAGCCCCGCGGCCGGCGGCGCTAAGGCAGAAGCACACGCTTCACGCCTGTGGCGTTTCCCACGTGCCGTGACACGTGATGGCACAGCCACCCAGGCCCCACCCCATGTCTGCCCGGGGACCACGGGCACTTCGCGTGGCACCACCGAGCCGGACCTGGCCACAGCTCCTGCCCTCCTGGGGGACCAACACCCCGCCTGTGCCTGGAGTCCCGGCTCCAGCGCTGAGTGGGAGGCCGGGGTGACGTGTGTGCCCATGACAGGGCCCGGCTCAGGCTTCTGCACCTGCAGGGGCGCCCCACCCGGAGGAGGGGGAAGGGAGGGAGGTGGGCGACTCGAGGGAGGGGAGGAAGAAAGGGAGAGAGGAAGGGCCACCAGGCTGGGGAGTCAGCGGCCCCTGGCCGTCTGCTCAGGCTCCTCTGCTGGCCCGACTGGGAGGGGGCGGTCTGTGCGGGCCACCGCCGCCCACGGGACCTCTCCCTGATGCCAGTAATGACGTAACTGTCTCTCGGCTCCAAACCCACCGCTCATCCTCTGCCTGCGCAAGTGGAGATGGGCCCTTCAAGATGTTTCCTTCCCAGACGGAACAAAGTTACACAGAAGATGCTGGACACACGGGGTGGGGAGGAGGGGGCTTCCTTCCCAGCACGGGCAAGCAGCCCTCTCTGGTGCCCACGTCCACAGTGCCCCCCGTGGTTCTGCAGCGCACCGCTTCCCAGAAGTCTGCTGGCGCGTCTCCCGTGACCTCCCTGCTGCCCGTGTGCCCCTACGCTCCCTGGGCTCGGCCCGGCCCCTCACGTCTGCTCCTGTGCGGTCTCCAGAGGGCTCTCGCTCTCACTACGGTCAAGCAGTCTTTATAATAAAGAACACCGCCGCACTGGCCCCAGTTCGGTTACTGTGTCGTTCCACCCGCGTCGCGCCCTGGCCAACTCATCTGCCCTGGAAGACCTCGCTCCTCCCAGGGTCTCAAGGTCCCTCCTGAGCTGCCAGAGGGTTTGGGAGGGAAGGACCACCTCAGGCCTGGCTCCCTCACTGCTGCGTTGGTGACGTGGAGGAGCTGGGCATCGGCCCGAAGCGCCCCCTCCCCCGAGCCCAGGGCTCTGAGCAGGGTCAGCTCGACCCTGTGGTCCGCCGGGCCCCAGAAGCGGCTCGGGTGTCTGGAGCATCGGACTGGCTTCGGATGGGCTGCCCGGGCCCACGGGGGGCAAAGGGCACCCGGCTGGAGGCCTGGGGGGTGTGCGGCCCCACGGAAATCCACAACGGGCAGAGGAGGCTCCCAGACACACCAGGACCACGTGAATGACGACCGAGTGACCACGCGGGCCCCCGGCCCCTCCCAGAAACGCCTCCCCAGGAGGCAGGGACCCACAGATAGAGCACCTGCGTGATTTTGGCGAGCAGGGCAAGTGAGAGGTCAGAGGTCAGCGGGAGGGAGCGCAGGCCCCGGGGGCTGAGGGCCGGGCCCGACCCTCTCAAGGGGGTGCTGCACCACGGGCGGCTCCCATGAGCACGCGGCTCTCGGCGCCGTGAGGTCAGGGACGAAGGATGTTCCTACGACCCAGACGGGTGAGAGGCAGGTACAGGCGCTGGGCCCCGGGGAGCGCGGGGCGGGGCCGTCTGAGCTGCTGAGTGGGTCCGCTGCCCCCCCCAGGACCTCCGTCTTCAGAGCACTCCCCCGAGTGACAGCGGGGCCCGCAGGCGCCTCTCTTGGCTGCCTTGTACGGCCGTGTTCACCATGGAACATATCACCTCAGCTGCAGGTGGAAGGTGCCGGGACGGGACCAGGTGTCAACGAGGGGCCTGCTGGCCACCCCTGTACCCCCCACCCCCTGAACACAGCCCAGGGCCAGGCCCAGGGTCAGGGGAGGCCGCCGGGCAGCTCCCTCCGCCGGTGCGCAGGCTGGGCCTCCCCTCCCGCTGGGCTCCACGTGGCCCCCGCCGGCCAGCCAACGGTGGCCCCTGCAGGGCGAGGAAGGCAACCAGACTTCCCTGGGCGGGGAGGGAGGCACTGAATCGAAGGCGTGTTTCCTACAGGGAGGCGGGCAGACCTTAACAGGAGCAGGCCCCCACGAGGAAGGGACGGCGCACTCGCAGATCCCAGCAGAGCCGAAGGAGGGCTGCTCCTGGGGGCTCCGGCAGGCCCAGCACAAGGCCCGAGGCTCCCCAGGGCACCCGTTCTGGTTACAGCCTGTGCCCCGCTTTGTGCCAGAGCAGGCTCCGGCTGGGGCTGGGGGAATGGCAAGCCCCAGTCCATCCAGCAGGTGGGAGCCCTGCCCGGGCCCAGCGGGGCCCCAGGCTTGGGAGAGACGCGGGGTAGCGTCTGATGCTCTGCCACAGCCTTGTGGGCTTCAGAGACAGCAGGGGGAGCGGGAGGGGGGAGCGGGAGGGGGACGGGGGCAAGGAGGAGGGGGAGACCCGAACCCTGGGCTGCCTGTGCAGCTGACTCATCGGTGCTCAGCCCGGTCCAGGAATCTGGAAGATTCCGCTTCATACAGAGCCAGGGCAGCTGGGCAGCTCCTCCTTCCCGGAAGACAGGGCTCTGAAATGCCCCTCTGTCTCCACGGTGCCCCTCCCAGCCTATCGCTGGGTTCACACACGTCCTCAGGCCCCTCTGCCCTTCCAGAATCCTCTGCAGGGTCCCCAGAAACTCTGTTCCTGAACCGGCTCCAAGCCACCAACCCCAACCCTTGGCTGGATCTCGAGGATTCCACGAAAGAACACAGGTTCCTGGAGGGACATGTGGGGTGTGTGCGACGTGTGACGATAGCGATGGTGGTGACAGCAACAGTGCTGATGGTGGCAACGATGGTGGGGGGGTGACGTGGATGGTGATGTGGGGGGGGTGACGTGGTTGGTGGTGGTGGTGACGTGGATGGTGATGTGGGGGGGTGACGTGGTTGGTGGTGGGGGTGACGTGGATGGTGATGTGGGGTGGTGACGTGGATGGTGATGTGGGGGGGGTGACGTGGTTGGTGGTGGGGGTGACGTGGATGGTGATGTGGGGGGGGTGACGTGGTTGGTGGTGGTGACATGGATGGTGACGGTGGTGACGTCGGTGGGGGTGGTGACGTAGGTGGGGTGACGAGGTTGACAGTGGCGGTGAGATGCCATCTTCAGCACATGGCCCGTGAGTCTTTCATGGTGGCTCCAAGGCCATGATTTTGTCAGGCGGTCACAACACTACGAGGGACAGGTGAGTGAGACTCTTTACCTGCATTTTGTTGATCTGAGATGGAGGCTCAGGGGTAGCCTTGCCCAAACGCCCGCAAGTACTGACGTGTCACCGCTGACCCCGACGCTTGAAGCTGCGCTTCCGGGTGCCAGACGCCCAGGCGGGGAGCAGGCGGCTCCCCTGGCCCCACAGACACACCGCGGAGGCTGCGACCACCCGCCCCCCAGGGCCCTGAGCCCCCGGTCCGCGTCCGCCTGCCCGCATCCCTCCGGGGCCGCGCACCTGCACAGGTAGTCCAAGGCCAGCGCGGCCCCCGAGCGCCTGGCTGCCGGGCTCTGGGCCACGGGGACGCCCGCTTCCTGCAGCCGCCTCCGGGCCTCTTTCTTCCGCTCCTTCTTCAGCTTCCTCTCCAGGACCCGCTGCTCCTCCGGGGACGCAGCTCCCTGGAAGCAAGGGGACCGCCATCAGGGCTTCGGGAGCAGGTGCCACCGCGGCTCCCTGGACCCCGCGGCCCACGCTGGGCCCCTCGACCCGGGATCCCGGGGGAAGTTCTGTGGGGTGGGGCGGGTGCTGCACGCGCCCGCCGAGGACCCCCCCCAGGCTCCAGGGGCGGCAGGAGGTGCCTGGGAGAGTCTCTCTGGGGCTGAGCGGGAAGGAGGTGCTGGAACCTGTGATGCGATCCCCCACCCCCACCTCGCAAACCAAACAAGAGCGGAGTCCAAGGTCTCCTGAGCTCCCCAGAGTCCGGACCCAGCGAGTTCACTGTGATGCAGGCCGGGAGCCCTGGGGACCCGGCCACGGCCCCAGCACTTCCAGGGAGGCCTCTGGCGCTGGCCCCACACACCCAGCGTCCACAGCCCCCATCCCGGAGAGCAAGGCACAGCGGGACCCCCTCTCGTGCCCCGGCAGGCAGGCCGTCATAAATGCCAATCCCTGACAACCTCTGTGTTCCCACTCCACTCCCGCTCCTTCCGGAATCTTCTAAAACAAAAGAGCTGCTTTCCCCAGCTCCTCCTTCTCCTTAAACCATCTGGGATTTACCTGCCGTGGAGCTTCAGGGCTGTACCGGGTGACTCCTGGCAGCCCTGACATGGGACACACAGCCCACCTGCCCAGGAGGTGCCTCCGGATGGGGCTCAGGGCTCCTTTCTTGGGGAGGAGTGGTGACCTGCCGCCTTGCACAAGTGCTCTGTGCAGACCTGACCCACACTGCACCGTAGCCGGGCGGAGAGGCAGGGAGACAGTGAGGGGGAGAGGGAGGGGGAGGGGGAGGGGGAGAGGGAGGGGGATGGTGAGGGGGGAGGGGGAGAGGGAGAGGGAGGGGAGGGGGAGAGGGAGAGGAAGAGGGAGGGGGAGAGGCAGGGGGACGGTGAGAGGGAGAGGAAGAGGGAGGGGGAGAGGCAGGGGGATGGCGAGGGGGGAGAGGGAGAGGGAGAGGCGGGGGACGGTGAGGGGGACAGGCAGGAGGCTGGAACAGCCTGGAGGACGGGGCAGCAGGGGCTCTGACCACACAGCTGCCCGAGGGGTGTGTGTTTGCTGTAAAAATCACAACCATGCCTAAAACACCAACGCCAGTCACAGACTTCCGCTGACAGGGAATAAAATCAGATTTTTAAAATAGGGTATTCTTCACTGGAGTAACACTGGCTCATAACGTTATGTAAATTTCTACTTCTGCGGACCCGACAGCGTGCTCACGACCAAACCTTCAGTTTCCATCTGTCACCCTGGGGTTGAGCCTCTAACTTGCCCCGCCCTCCCCCGTCCCTCCTCTCTGGTAGCCATCACCCCGACCTCTGTATCTTCGGTTTGCCCGCTTGTGTCTTAGATTCCACGTGAGTGAAATCACACTGTCTGACTTATTCCAGCACTACTACACCCGCCAGGCCCTTCCACGTTGTCACAAATCCGAAGTGGGGTGCGCTGGGGTCTAGCAGACACACCCCCTGGCTCACAGAGAAGCTGGCACTAAAAGCGGCAGGCCAGCCCTGCCCCTCTGAGCCACGCAGGGGGGCATCGCACCGGCCACCAGGCCCTAAGTCCCGGGGAAGGGTCAGGGCTGGGGACTGGCCAACACTGACCCCCAAGGGAGGCCAGCAGGTTGGGCAGGTCTGGGAAGGGAATGGAAGGGTCAGAGGCATCTGCCCCCAGGGTGGACGCCCCTCGCCCCCCACCATGGCTCCCGCTGTCACTAGGACACGGTGGCGTCCTCCAAACCCAGGTCCGGGCCCCTGCCGCCCAACCCCCTCTGACCCTATGGGGCGCTGGCTGCCCCCCGAGGCTGGAGGAGCCCGGTCACGCAGGAGACGGGAGCCAGGTCCCGCTCCCTGAGGGCTCTTGGGTGCTCTGCGGGCCCACTGATGGCCCGAGGTGCCACTGTCCCCACAGAAGGGCACAGGAAGGAGGCTGGAGGGGGACATGGCCAGGGCTCTAGTGTGGGCCTGGGAGGGAGGGGACGTGGACCCCGGCAGTCCCATGGAGGGGGGCACCTGAAGGGTCCAACCGCCTCTCCTGGGGCTGCTGGAACGTCCAGCGTTAAGGACCTCGGTCTTGTATTAGGCACGGACTCTGGAAACTACAAAAAGGGCTTCTTTCAATCACTCTCGCTTTGGCCGGTGGCGCCCCTGACGTGGCAGCGGTGGGAACCCACACTCCGTGGCCCCCGAGCGGAGCTGTTCGGAGCCATGGGGCCCGGGGGCCGGGCCGGGGGCCGGGGGCCAGGCAGGACACGGGGGCGCGGCAGCCAGGGGAGCGGGGGGCCCGGGGCAAATGCTGAGCTAACTGCACTCTCAAGAGAAGCTGGAAACACATGTTTACAGGTGAATCTCCTAAACTTTAAATGCTGGCGATTCCAATTAAACAACATAGGCTACCGGGCCAAACCCTGGTGTGGACCGCGTGAGGAAGCCAGCACCTCTGACCCCCTGGGCTCTGCACACCTGCCCAAGCCCCAGGGACGGTCCCCCTGTGGGACCTGCATCCTTTTCCTAAACTCACTCAGGCCTGGGGGCCCCTGCCCCTCCCGCTGGTACTGCTGGCGGGGGGACAGCCCGCAAAAACACCAAGACCATCTGGAAGGAACGCAGGAGTCAACAACCGCAGCCTGGGCGGGCCCTTCCGGGGACCAAGTTTCAGGGGAAGGAGAAGCCTCACCCCCAGAAAGCCCTGCGGACCGTGGCCACCCCGGGACTCGCTGCAGGCCAGGCCCACTCCTGGGGAAGGCCTGGGGCCAGCAGGGTCAGTGCTGGAACACAGACCCCGTCTCCCCAGCTCCGCACGACCACGGGGAGCTGACCGCTGGGGTCTCCTCGGAAGCGCCACACCGCGCTGCCGCTCCAGACAAAACACAGGACCTCGCACGAAGTGAGGTGAAAACTTACATTTCAGCAATGTATCCCCCTCTCCAGTTAGAGCTCTTGAGGGTTATGTTTCAAAGGGCACAAAAACAAGTCAACCTGTGTGGCAGAGCTCTGGCAGGATGTGCACCCAAGCTGATCAGCCAAGGCCGCCCTGGAGGGCCCCGAAGGACCCCGGAGGTCCGCGGAAGGCCCTGGAGGGCCCTGGAGGACCGTGGTGGAGCCTGGAGGAGCCTGGACGGCCCTGGAGGTCCAGGCACGAATTGCGTCCATGCATGAAGGTCTGCGTGTACCGTGTTAAGTAACGTAGCAC
Source organism: Balaenoptera borealis (assembly GCF_965194805.1). NCBI lineage: Eukaryota > Metazoa > Chordata > Mammalia > Artiodactyla > Balaenopteridae > Balaenoptera > Balaenoptera borealis. The sequence continues at coordinate 88,431,789 of NC_138872.1, read as the reverse complement.
ACGGGTGATCAGAGATGCATTTAGCACTTAAATCCTTACCGGCTTCTGGGCAACGTAGGCACTGAGTACATCCAGGAAATGCACTAAATAAACAACAAAATAAAAGGAAACGTGCTGACTTCTTACGGGAACAGCGACACAGAGAAAACACAACTACACGAAGGAAACATCCAGCCCCGTGACTCTGGGCAAGAGACCGAGCAGAAACGGCATGACCTCGATTTGGAAAGGTTTCCACAGGCTCAGTTCAGGCAGAGAACCCTCTGATTTGAAGGAGGACAGGCTCGGGTCCTTCAGGCCAGGAGGCCCATCAGCCCTTGTCCACAAGCAGGGCGCCTGGACCCCTGGAGGGCCTCGTGCTCTGGCCACCGGCCCTGCCCTGACCCCGAGACAGGCGGTGTAACCGGTCACACCCCAGCCAGAACCAGAAAATGGAAACCCACAACGCTTCCCCCATAGGAGGACCCCGGGGAGCCCAGGGGGTCCTGCAACTTCAAGGCACTAGAAGCAGCAACAGAATGTGCAGGGGGACCCCCTCTCCCTCCGTGACCCCTTGGCCCCTTGAAGCGAGGCTGGCACCGACCGCCGGCACCACAGACGGGCCTTCAGTCCCCGGTTCCTTCGTTGAGGACTGGCCAGGAATGCAGATAAAAACGGGACACTCTGGAAGGACGGTCACCGTGGGACCGCTGCCACCACGGGAGGACCCCTTGCCTCGCACCTCCCCAGCCGCTTCCGTGATGGGGACAGGCCTGCCCTGCCCCTGCCGGTGACACTACAGGGGTGGGGGATTGGGGCCAAGACTCAGGGAGTAGCACCAGAGCCTCGGTTCCTGGCCTGCGGGCACGGGGCCATCAGGAGACACTGTCAGGGCAGGCGTCCCGCAACGCTCCATCGACGGGGCACAAGAGGCCCCCCCGTCCCCACTGCCTTGTGAGGGCGTCCCAGGTTCCAGACGGGCCTCTCTTCCAGCCACCTTTTTCCTTCCCTCCAGTCTCAAGGAGCAAAGTCTTCATCTATGAACCGAGGCTGACCCGGGAGGGTGGGGCAGGCCCAGCACAGACCCGGGAGGGCACAGAGGGGCCCGTCTGCTAGATAGGTCGGTTCTCCTTCTCTGGGGCTCCCAGGCACCCCAACCATGTGTCAGGCTTTCAGGTGAGGCTTTCTCGAGTTCTGTGTGCATTTGGAGACGGGCGGTCCTGGGGCCCCCTCTGTCCCAGTGTGGTTCCCCCCAGGGCCTCTCAGGCCCCACTCTGGGCAGGGCACCTAGACCACCACGACCTCCCCGACCTCCCCACCTCCCCGACTTCCCGCGTGGGCTCCCACTGGCCTGGCTCGGACCTTCTAGTCAGCTCCCGCCCAGGGCTCTGAACTGGATTTGCCCGGAGGCCCCAACGCACAGGAAGGGGTGGGGGGGGGTCTGGCTCTCCACGCTGGGGGTCACAGGTCTGGGGAGGAGCCAAGGAAGGAAGGGTCAGCTGGGGTGGCCTGAAACGGGCCGTGTTTGGGGGGCCCCTGCTGCCTCATGCTCACGGGTTACACCACACAGCTGCGGGGGACAGGGTAGCCCGGGCGGGGGTCTCCTGCCTGCAGACCCTCTGGTCTTCCCCCAGCTCAGGACTCAGGAGGGGCAGGAGCGCGTGGGGCCGGGCAATTCTGAGCCCCGTGCTGCCGGGCCTCCGAGCTCAGGCCCCGAGCCAGGTCCTGCTCAGCTGGGGGGCGTGGGGGGGAGAGGGAAGGGGACGACTGACTGCGGGCTCTCTCTAGAAGCTCTCAGGGGAGTGACCCTGACACCAGCAGAGGTGGGGGAGCGCCGGGGGCGTGGGCTCAGAGGGGCCAACCCGGTGGGGAGAGGGCAGTGACCGTCACCCACGTGCTCCTCAGAAGCCTACTTCAAAGAGCATCAAGCTCAGCGTCGGGGTCCAGCTTCCCTTCCATCACCCGCAAGTGCCATTGGGCAGCGGTGGCCGCGCAGGTGCTCTGATGACGAACCTGGGCTCGGCTGGAGCCAGCAGTGCAGGGACCACCCCCCGGGTGGAACTTCCAGGCCGGGGTCGGGGGTCGGGGGTCAGGGGGGGCTGCTCCTTGCTGACCACCGACACACGGGGACAGGGTCATCGGCCAGCCTGCTGACAGCAGAGGCCGGGGTGGGGCCCCTAAGCCACCCACTCTGTCCAGGCGAAACCCATCAACCACAGAATTAGGGGACTAGAAAGGTGTACGTTAAAAATCCTTGCCAATGAAACATGAGCCTGAACCAGGGATGAGCTGTAAGGCGTGACCTGACCCCAGGGTGAAGGCTGGGTTTAGGGTCAAAGTGACCCTGAGGTGGCGGGGGCAGGGGCCCGGGCAGCACGAGCAGTCCCGTCACTCGGCTCAGCTGTTTGTCCACAGGCCGGACAGCGTCCCCAAGGGCACGGCGACTCTCCCGAGGTGGTCAGAGCGCAGGTCCCGCCAGGCACCCCCCGCAGAGCGACCCCTAACCACAGGTCTCTGTCCAAACACCGCCGAGGCCAGGAGCACCGGCTTCTCTCCCGGAAGTCCCATGGAGCCGGCTGAACCTTGGAGCGACGGGAGCTCAGGGGTGGAAGGGAGGGCACCTAAGAGGAAGCTGGTCCCAGACTTGGCGCCTCCCCAGGCCACACAGCTCCCTCTTCCTTCCGCTTCTGAAGCCAGGCATCCGTGGGCAGGACGCCCAGTCCCCGCCTGCAGCTCCTTGGAGACACTGCTTCAGCTTGAAAACTAAACCTTAATCAGAAGCATTACTGCAATTATTAAAAGTCAAAAAGGAAACTCATGGTAGCCAATCAATTCCTTTTTCCTTTCCTGAAAATGATGAAGGACAAAAGAGGGAGTGTTTCCTACAATATTTTAATAAAACTTCGTGTTTTGAAATAACTAGACGGCAACTTGAAGGCAACACAGACGCCATGAGCCTTCCCCCGCCCCTCCTCCCCGCCCCAGCTTCCCTGCAGAACAAGAGCAGAAACACACAGGAGACACTAAGATTTCAGTTACAAATCGTTAAATTCTTTAAACGCTCATTCCCCCAACCTGTGAGTGATGCTGAGTTTCCTCTGCTAATTGAGAAATAGAAACAGTGATGTGTACCCTCTTTATTTGCAGTACTCTGATTAAAACTAGAACAATTCCAGGGAGTTCCCTGGTGGCCTAGCGGTTAAGACTCTGGGCTTTCATTGCTGCGGCCCTGGTTCAATCCCCGGTCAGGGAACTGAGATCCCACAAGCCTTGCAGCTTGGCCAAAAAAAACAACCCAATTCCAAACAACTTCAGAAAGCGTGCACACGACGCGGGAGGCTGCTCTGATCAACCCCGTGAGCAGCTGGGCCGGGGAAGCAGGGACGCTGCGAGCGCTGTGGGCCGTGGGTGGCGGGCCCGGTGCCCTGCAGAGCTGCCGCTGCCGGTGCCGGTGCTGAGGCAGACACGGGCTCTGGCCTCAAGGAGCGCACGGCCGGAGGTAAGTGAGCTCCTGGAGGACAGGGACGGCGGCTGCCCCGGGGCTGAGCGGCCGTTCAGAGCAGGGCACAGCTCCTCCATCCAGATGCTGCAGAGACCAGACGTTTTCAAATGCGTGAACCAGGATACACAAGCACAGGGGCCCACGCTGAAACAGATACCAGATCACAAAATACAGCCTCCGCGCTTCATTACCGCACCCAGGGTAGATCCACGTGAGGTGACACTGAGAGGTCCCCGTATACTACATGAAGCCTGGCCCCGCCCCCCACCCCCCACCCCCCCAGGGCCAGTGTCATCTGCTGTCAACACGCACAGCACAAGGAAACGCTCAACTCCACTGGGTCCCAGAATCAGTGAGACGGAGCCCTCACAAGAACCCTGCCCAGCGCCGCCCCGCCCGCAGCCCTGGGCTCTACCACCACACGGCACCTGGGAGGAAGGCCGTCCCTTCCCCAGCCCATCACCCCCGCATCCCCTTCCATGTGGGCCTTGGACGATATGACGGAACCGCCAGACCCTCTTGGCCAGAGACACGCGGATCCCGCCGGGGCCCAGCTCCTGGGTTACAGAGGAAGAGGTGAGGGTTTCGAGGGGTGGGGGGTCGCCACGGCCACGGCCATGGCCCAGGCGGGGGGCTGTGCCACCGAGGGACGGTGGCCCCTCGCAGACAGGCCAGGGCTCTGGGGAAGGTCTTCTGCATCAACCTTTTCAAACCCCGTGGCCTTGGCTGCCAGCAGGACCTGCCCCCAACCTGGGCTGGAGACACTGGCCCTTGTCAGAGACCAGCATCAGAACAAAAACTGAGCACGGCTGCACGCTCAGTGGACGCTGCACTTCTCAGCGACGAGAAGACTTAACTTTCATTCTGCTTCTCTTGTAACCCAAGGATTAAAATGAACGTTTGTTACGTGCCAACGTGCACTTGAAAAGCCAGAAGACACACGAAACACAGATCAGGGTGCCGAAGCCAGAGAGTAGATGACCAGCCTTATAAAACTCTCTCAAGGTCCCCCACAGTTTCAGCCTGGATGACGGCAGGACTCCTGGCTCTCCCAAGGCCATGCTGTGATCAGCTTCTCATCTCCTCTGGACTCGGGTCCTGGCCAGCAAGGACAGCCTCTCCGCAAGGCCCACACCTGCAAGATGGGGGGGGGGGGCGGACCCCCTCTGGCCTGTGGACAGCAGGAGGCGTGGTTTAACTGCCCTGAGACAGGAACTGTGTTTACAGAGATCAGATTCGTTTCTGGAAGCAGAAAGTCCTGAGATATTTACTCATTTTACCTTTTCACAGGCTGTCCATCCGTTCCTGCCCTTGGATGGACAATGGAGCAAAGCCAGGTTACAGCTTCGGGGGAGAGCTGGGACGGGGGAGATCCCTCGGCTCCCTTCAGAGGCTGCGGTCTAGGGAGGAGCCGGGGGGGAGAGCCCGCAGGGACACGTGGTCAAAGGAGAGCCAAAGCCAGCAGGTGCACGGGCAGGTCAGCACCAGCACGCGAGGCCCAGGGCCTGGACGCGGGAACCTGGTGCACCCAGCACCTCCCCCACCGGGCGCCGTGTCGACAAGCCCAGGCCTGGGGCCTCGGGGGACGCAGGCCTGCGGGGGCAGGGGGAGAAGCACCCGGCTCAGGTGTAACACGGGCACCCACAGGCTGGGGGCGGGGGCAGGCCCTCGTGCTCAGTGCTGCTGAGGTGCGGCACGGAGACCTCAGACCACGCGGCACAGGGGGCAGGACAGAGAAGAGGCAGCACATTCCATCAGGGAGAGCTCCAGCCCACCAGGAAGGAAGCTGCTAAGAGGGCCACACGATCTGCTCCTCTGGCAGCATTTGCATTTCCAGAGCAGCTACCCTGCTTCCCCGATGAGCCCCGGGGCGGGGGTGGGCTGAGAGGGTCCAGCGATTCTTCTTACCAGGCATTTATGGGGGCTGGCTCTCGTTGGCTGACTTTTAGCAGGAACCTGGCTCCTACACACCCAGTCTTTAAGGCCTCCTGAGGACAGGAAGAGGCTGCCACCCGCCCCCCCGCCACTGCCCACTGGAGACCTTCATTCACAGCCCCAAGGTCTCCCACCAGCAGGCCCAGGACAGTGGCCCGGGCCAGGACCCCACACCCCCTCCCAGCTGCAGAGGGGGCACAGGCCTTTCTGGCCCCCAGATCCCAAGGGCCGCCCGCTCTCACTGCTTCCCAGAATCTCGGCTAAGCTTTTGGGTTGATCTCGCCCATATCCAGGGAGCAAACAGGCCCTGGCTGGCTGGCCTCTGCAGGAGCTCTGATGTCCACGCGTAGGACCTGCCCGTGGGCCCTCCTTGGTTCTAGGCAGGAGGATGATTTACAACCCTCCCCATCGCTTTCGCTGCTGAGAGGCCAACACAGGCCTGGGGCCCAGCTGTGCTCTGCACGGTCAACAGCCTAACGTGGACTGTCCCGGTATCGGCAGGCAAAGGTCACGCAGGGTCTGCTCCGTGTATTCAGAGAAGCTGCCCCCGCTCTGCAGGCCCCGCCACGCCCACCTCCTCCCTACAAGAAGCTGCTTTTCTTTATCTTTGGAAATGCGTGACTGACCAGGAGTTCAGGCTGCATTTTGTGTTTAACCTGGAAATGCAGTTCCGGGAGATGGACAGCCAGCGTGGCCAGAGCTGAGTGGAACATCAAGCGTACGAACTGCGAGTCTAGATATAACGTTTAACACACAGAGAGCGTAACTTCCAACAACTTCTGAAAGATTAGCGGACAGTCGTTCCTAATTTGACGGTACTGATCTTGCCATTTTAATGAAAATCAGATTCTGAACGTATGAAAAACATACCACAAGACCACAAAGACCTCTCTCTCCCCCATACTCGAGGAGGGCCTGGGGCGCCAGGCTTCCCACAGCGTCCGACGCTGCTTCCCTCAAAGCAAAAACAATCCCACTTTTGCTCAAGATTTTCAATTACGTTTTCACCCCGTGTCAACCCAGCAGACTCTGGCCTGTCCTCTTCCCCAGCGGCTTCTGTGCCTTGCGTCCTCGGGAGGGAAAACTGGACGACCGGGCACAGAGCGGATACACCCGTTTGGGGCCGCGTCCTAACCCACCTCGACCGCGGGCCTTACAGGGGCCCAGCTGCCCTCCAGCCCCGCAGGCACCGGGCTGCAGGCTCTTCAGGCAACAAAACAAAACAAAACATGTTAGTGGCTCCAAAAGAAGGAAACAGGAAAATCCAAAGGCTCCGTTAAACGTGCACGTAGTACCTCACGATGTCAGCTCCATCCGCTGTTAAGTGTAATTTCCAAAATCATTTCATCACACTAGGAAACTACTGATGGGCTTCTTCCCCCCACACTTCGTAAGAATTCCTGAGTGTAACAATGAATTAAAAAACTAAACACTCACATCGCCAAGTAAAGAGTTACGCATACCCAGGTAATTAACAAGCAAAATGGTAGATGCCCTGGTGGGTTCCGCCCCCAAGTCCTGACACTCAATGCGCTCTGCGGCGGTGGACCTCGCAGGGCTAAGGCCTCCGGCTACAAAGGCCCCGAAGGCGGGTCGCCAACGGTGATGACAGCCCAGCCTGGGGGAGGCGGCAGCGACGTGGTCCAGACCACTCCCCGCTCCTACAGAGAGAAGGTGGGGCCGGCAGAGCCCAGGAGACTGGCGTGGGTCCCGGGACGCAAGAAGCAGCCCACGGTCGGCGGGCACCCGAGGCCTCGCCCGGGGAGAGGGAGGCGCGTCGCGTCGAGTCGCGTCTCAGAGCCCCGGCCCCACGCAGCCTGTCCGCGGTTCGGGACCCCGGGCCCGGAGGGCGGGGCGCTCCGGACCCTGTCGTCTGGAAGCGGGACTAGGCGGGCCGGGCCCCTCCTCCTCCTCCCCGCCCCTCCCCCGGTTTCGGGTCTCCAGGGCGCCGCCGAGCCCCCGCCCCGCCCTGCAGGACGGACCCCCGCGCCCCCCAGCCCCCACGGCCCGCTCCTGGCCCGGCGCACTGACCTCCACGTCCCAGGCCGCCAGGTGTGCCCGGGACCGCGGCACCTCCCGGCCGCCGCAGCACCCGCGCACTGCGCATGTCAGGCCGGCTAGGCTCGGCTGGAACCAGATCCAGCCGGCTGGGCGGTGACGCAAGCGCGCGGCTGGGCGTATGGGCGGGACTCCTGGCGGGGCGGGGTCAGGCGGTGGGCGGGGTCGGCCCTGCACGGGGGTTGGGGGGCGCGGACCACCCCTCCCCCCCAGGCCGTGTGGGCGGCGGCTGCCGCGAGGCCCCGGGCGGGGGAGGGGGAGGGGGAGGAGGAGGGGGAGGGACCTCCGGGCCAGGGGAAGGCCCAGCCCAGGGCTCCGAGCACTTCCCGGCCCACAGCTCGGCCGCCGAGTGGCAGACGCTGAGCCCCCGCCCAGGGGTCTGCCTGTGGCTCTCCTCACGGCGCAGTGGCCCGGGCTCCCTGGCAGGTCCCCACAGGGGAGGCAGGAAAACCACGCGGTGCAGTTAACACGGACGCGTCTGCCGACCACAGGCTCGGTCCCCACCCCCCATCTCCACCCCCTGCAGCCGGGGAACCTGGCCTGCTGGCTCCTCCCAGGGCGTCTGCGCATGCGCTCCCCCTGCCTGGAGCGCTCACTTCCGAGCGCCTGTCAACCCTCAGCTTCGGGGAAGCCCTCTCTGCCTCACCCGCTGAACACCCCCTAGCGCTCCACCCCCCAAACTGTGAGCTCCACAAGCATAAGGCCGGGTCTGCCCACCGGAGGCGCTGACATCACCCAGCAAAAAGCAGGTGATCAATAAAGGCTCACGGAGTAAATGAATGAAGGTGTCCTTACCCTAAGACAAAACTGCAAATCGATTTTTATAGTCGGAGGAAAACCACACTCCCGCAGCCGGAGCCTGCTGAGCCCGCCCAAGGCCTGCAGCAGGCTCTGGAGGCGGGGCTGGTTTCGGGGGGCTGCTCTGGCAGCCTGGCGTGAGGACACGCTGTCCCCCGGCTGCTGAGGCCCTGCGCTGGCTGGCGGGTGTGGGTGTCCCAGCTTCCCAGCCCGATAAGGATCTCCCAAGGTCCCAGAGCCAAGCCTGCATCTTTCTGTGCTTTTCCTCTTGGCCATTTCCCCAGCACCCAAGGCTGGTCCGCACACAGAGGCTCGCTCAGGAGTGCTGCTAGGGGCAGGGACAGGGACAGGGGCAGGCACGAGGCGGGGGCCAGAGCTGGGTGGGGGAGGAGAGTGGAGGGCAGGGCGGGGCGGGCCCACCACCACAGTCTCACCTCTGTGACCCCGTTTAAGCCCCGGGACGCTGGCGTCAGCATCCTCACTTTACAGATAAGGAAACCGAGACGCAGAAATGCTAACACCAACGGTTTCAAGATTCGAAGCCACAAGCCAGTTTCGTGGAATGGACTCCACTTGAGGTCTTCCGAGTCACAGAGGATCTGCGTGCTGATTTCCCAGTGCATTTCCTGTGGCAGCCCTGCAACCCAAGAACCCCCAATCTGGTTTCTTCACGTACTGTTCTGGTGACTCTAACGGGCCACCGTGGGAGACTGGACAAAGGAGAGAGCAGGAGGGGCAGAGCTGGCCTGGGGCAGGGTGAGGGTGGGACACCGCACGCGGGGACACGCAGCCCAGAGGGAGCTTCGTGCCCACTGCTCGTCTCACGCTCCCAGCCGCCCTGTTGCCTGCACCGTGCAGACGAGGTAAAGGGTGTGAAATGGGCCGGGATCCAGCTCCTTCCCAGGCCCTTCTCTGCCCAGGGACCCGCCTGCAGGATGCACTCTGTCCCCGCAAGGCCTCCCACGGAAGCAGGTGGAGCCCACCCCCAGAAGCTGCTGCTGGGCTGTGCTGCCCCCGGTTGTCTGTCCCGGGCCTGTGTCAGAGGGCAGCAGGCACGGGGCCACTCAGTGCACCCTGGGGCTCCCTGTAGGGACCGAGGAGAAAAGGCGCTTGGTCCAGCCCTGAGGGCCTCTGTGGCCAGAGTCCAGCTGGTGGAGTGGGACGGTGTGGCCTGCTGCGTGACCCCGGCAGCAGCACTGGGTCTACCCTGAGGGGCCACAGAGGCCCTCGAACCCCAGGCAACTTGGCTCAGCAGCTCCCGGTCAGGAAGAGCGGGTACATGACAGACCTGGATGCATTCCACATACATTTGTTAAGCAACATCTTCACGTGAGATATTCTTCTAAGTGCTAAGCTTACCGTGGGGAACGCCTGCTACCACAAAGCATGTTCCAGTGCCCCCAGAACTCATGTATCATAATCCTACCGCCCACGCCGTGATGGCACTAGGAGGTGGGGCCTTTGGGAGGTAATTAGATCATGAGGATGGGGGCCCCGTGAAGGGGATCATTGCCTTCATAAGAGAGGGCACTGGCTGTCACTAAAGAGAGCTCCTCACCCCTCCACCATGTGAGGACACAGCAAGGAGAACCGGGAAGAGAACCCACCAGACACCAAAACTGCCAGTGCCTTGATCTTGGACTTGCAGCCTCCAGAACCATGAGAAATAAACGTGTTACCTATAAGCCACCCAGCCTATGGCATTTTGTGATAGCAGCCTGAACTAAGACCCCCTGCCATAGTTAGACTGCCTTGAGAGGCTATAATACTAAGGAGGAAAATTAGGGACAACAGACAGAGAGTCGGTTGACTTAACGTTTTGTAATTTAAAATGGCTGGAGGAGGACGGAGGTCAAGGAAACAGCGTCAGGACAGTGACACCTGAGACCCAGAGGTGAGGGCACAGCCGTGGATATTTGGGAGAGAGGTGGTCCAGGCAAAGGGAGCAGGCACCCACATCCCGGGGAGGGGGCACAAAGGCCCACGTGAAGCAGAGGAGAAGCCAGGATGGCTGGGGGTGTGGGGGGCAGAGTAGAACAACTCTGCCGAGCTGGTGTTCTAGAAGAATGAAATTGCCACCAAACCCTCCCCCGAGGAAGTAAGAACAAGCTCTCAAAACCAGCACCCCAAGATCATGGGGATCATTCTGAGTCATTCAGCGAAGAATAAGTATGTCCGACGCAGACATTATTAGCCGGAACGTCTGGCTGATCAGCGTGCCCAGAGTTCCAGGGCACGCCACCTCCCGAGAACCAACCACTGGTGAAAGCACAGGAAGTGCTGCAGGGGGTGTGGAACACCCGCCTGGAGGCCGACGTCTGCTCGCAGCCCCCAGAGCTCCCGCACAAACCCCTTCCCTCACACGTGGCCCCGCCAGTGGGTCAGGCCCTGCTTGGAAGCATCTGGCGGGTGGAAACCGTGAGTGTGCGTGTGAGGAAGGGGGGAGCCCCAGCCCCAGGGGAGCAGGGTCTGCCGTCGGCCACAAGCAAGAGGAAGCAAAGTGCTGCTGAAGGCCTTGGTGCAGCCGGCCCGCCAGCCCCTCCAGAGACGGCCATCGCAGGGCCTGGCTGTCACTAAAGCGACGGCAGGCCTGACTCCAGAACCTTATGTCCAAGCCCAGATGGTTTCGCTGGAATTCTATTCAACACTTAAAGAGGAATTAACACCAATTTTATATGAGCTCTTCCAGAAACTGGAAGCAAAGGAACCATTTCCCAGTTTGCTCTATGAGGCCAGTGTTACCTTGTTACCAAAGCCAGACAAAAATAGTACGAAAGGAAAAAGAATGAAAGGAAAAGAAAAATATAGACCAAAATCTCTCATAAATATAAATGCAAAAATCCTACTCAGCAACGTATAAAAAAAATTATACACCATGACCAAGTAGAGTTTATTCCACAGACGCAAGCCTGGTTCAGTATTCAAGAATCAATCTAATAAACCCGTCATATCAACAGGCTAAAGAAGAAGTATCACATGACCATATCAACTGATGCAGAAAAAGCGTGTGACAAAATTCAAAACTCATTCATGATATACATTCTCAGAAAACTAGTAATAGAGGAGAGCTTCCTCAACTTGGTACGTAACATGTAAAACTGCCCCCTCCCCCCACCAGATTGGGAACAAGGTGAGGCGATCCACCCTCACCACTGCTATTCAACACAGCACTAGATGTTCCAGCCAGGGCAAGAAAGCAAGAAAGTGCAATCGAAGGCACTCGGATTGGAAAGGAAGAAATACAACTGTCTATATTTACAGATGGCATGATGGTCAACATAGAAGAGCCCAAGGAATTGACACACTTTTTCCCTGTGTATGTCTTATTACTGCAGCACCGTTTGTTGAAAAGACTCTCCACTGAATTACATTTACACCTCTGCCGAAAATCAAGTTGCTGATGTGGGACAGTTTCTGGGGTCTCTATTCAGATCTGTGTCTCTCCCTCCATTAACACCACACTGTTGTTTGTTTTTGCTTACCACTAATAAACAGAGATTTATTTGGAAATTTCTAAACCTGCCATAAGTGGCGCTTGCCAAGCCCTAGGCCCACCCTCCTTACCAAACTCCAAGGAGCAACGACAGTCCTCCCACCTCTCCCCCTTCACCTCCCCCCGCCTTCCACCAAGCATGCCCACCCACACCTCAGGCCACGCCAGAGAACTAGAGTGCAGTCTCCCTCTAGGAGGCATTACCCCTGGGCCCAAGAGCCTGGGTGGCAGCCCTCCGGCATCGCAGGAGATGATGGCGGCCAGAGGTGCTTGCATAGGGTTAGGAAAGAGAATAAGGAAGGAGGCACCTGAAAAACCCCAACTTACCCCTGAACAAAAAAAGTGGCTCCTGCATGGAAAAACCTGCTCCATGAAGAGTGCAAATGCCCAAAGGATAGGGAAAACCAGCAGCAAGGCTGGGCTGGTAGGAATGGCACCACACTGCCATGTTAAATTTCAGTTTCAGCGTTCACGGCTAACGCACAGAAATACAGTTGACTTTTGTATGTTGATCTCGCGTCCTGAAATCTGCTGCACACCTCAGTGATGGCCATCCGTCCGAGGCAGAGGGAGCAAGGCCACGGGTGGGGGACCAGCCTGCACGAATGTCCGGCATCTATAGCCTCGGCCCTGGGCCCGCGCTTTTCTGTGCAGGGGAACCTGCCAGACCCACCCCCCATCATTTCCACAGGTCACGTGGGGTAAAAATCCACACCCCCACCCACCCTCCTCTGAGTCCTCGGGCAGGATCCTGGCATGGGGCAGACTGCCTTCCCCATATGGCTCGGCCAGACCTGGGCCTGGGACCCTTCACTGTAGTGGGGACGGTGCCCTGGCTTCTGGGGCCACGCCTGACTGGCAGGTGGCCAGCAGACTCCGGGATGCCCCCAGCGCGCGCTGCTGAGAGGAAACCCCGGGCCATGCGCCCCTCCGGGGACCCCGCTCCTGCTCTCCAGGAAGCACTGTGTCACGTGCACTATTTTTTTAAATTAAGTAATTAGTTTAACTAATTTATTTTTGGCTGTGTTGGGTCTTCATTGCTGCATGAAGGCTTTCTCTAGTTGCAGCGATCAGGGGCTACTCTTCGTTGCGGCGCGCGTGCTTCTCATTGCGGTGGCTTCTCTTGTTGCGGAGCACGGGCTCTAGGTGCGCGTGCTTCAGTAGTTGTGGCGCCCGGGCTTAGCTGCTCCACGGCATGTGGGATCTTCCCGGACCAGGGCTCGAACCCAAGTTCCCCGCATTAGCAGGCGGATTCTTAACCACTGCGCCACCAGGGAAGCCCCACGTGCACTATTTTTAACGTCGATTAAAGGTTTGGGAAGAGAAAAAATAAACTCCCGGAATAAGAACTCTGGTTCTTTCCCCTCCTAACCCCAGCTTCGAGGTGCCTGCACGCGAGGTCCTAACCGGCAGCAGCAGCACTCAATCTGGCAGCGACTGATGGGCTCCCTCAAGGGACAGGGCGTGACAGAGGCTCCCCACTAACCGTCAGCAAGACAGCGAGTCCGGCTTTGTGAACCCCCTTCTGCAGGAGGAGTGGAGGGGTGAGCGCATATGGGGTAGGACGCAGGTCCCAGCAGGCGGCCCCGGGACGTGCTCAGGCCCACCGCCCTCCCTCTTTTCTCCTCTTTCTGTTATTAAGGGAAGTGTGGTGAACCCCTGTGTCCAATGGTGTGGCCCATCTCCCCCTCCTCCCCTCACCCCCAGACATCTCATCATTTCTTCACACGCACCTGGAACACTTCAGCGTATGGCTCTGAAGTGATCCGTATGTTTTATACCACACACACACGCAGTACACACAAATAAAAGCACACATGACTACAGCGGAACAGCTTTTTCTAAGTAACGGAATATTGTCATTGATTGCGTTATTTGGAAGCCGGACCGTGAGCTCTTCTTGGCTAAAAGTGTGGCCGAAAAGTTTCATCAGCAGAGTTGGGTGACGTGCCACGGTCTCCCCTGACTCTGGGGAGCGCTGACTTGACTCCTTGGGAAGGAGCCTCTGAGGCTGCACCGCGGAGGCCGGCCTCCCGAAGTCAGACGACGACTCGGCATCTCACGGGCTCCCACCGTCAACTGCCTCCACATCCTCGGCTCTGAGGGAAGATCCAGCTTCGAGAAAACCACCGAGCGGACGTGGCCCTGTAGCCACGCTGGCTCTACCCCTCCAGGACCGCTCAGACGGCCACGGGGAAACCCGCCCTATCCGAGCGGGGGAGCACCCTGGGGCCCACGGGCAGGGCTGCACAAAGGCTGAGGCGCTGTGCCCACCGCAGAGGATGGACTGATCCCTGCTCCTCAGAACAGGGAGCATGAGGGGCCACCAAAGCCCACCGACCTGGTACTGACCTGGGCTCCAGCCCATGACCGTGGCAGGACCCTGTGTAGGTCAGTTCCTCGCGGGGCCTTGGTCTCCCCACCTGCAAAGCGGAGCTGCCAAAGCGTCCCCGGGAGCTGGGAGGCGCCCTGATGAGGCTGCCGGGCCGCACGGAGCCCCAGCTGTCTGCTCTGGTCGGGGGTCTGTTATCCCCTGGAGCCCGGCCTCTCTAAACCGGGCCTGGTGGCCACTGGGAATCCCACTCAAGTGCAGGAAATCACTCCGTAAAGACTGTGGCACAAGGCCAGCGATCGGGGCCCCTTCCCAGGTCCCACGGGCACCATGGCACCGTGGGCGACCTTGCCCACGACCACCCGACTCGCCCTGCACCCTCGTGCGGTGCGGAGAATAAGCAGGCTCAGCGCCGGTTTCTCTCGGACACCAGAGCCGACGTGGCTGAACAGCCGGGGCCGCGACGAACCTCCATTAAGCACATGGCGGGTTAACCTACAATCCCCGAGACGATCCGCGCTGCTGCTGCTGGGTGAGGGGCGCCCAGGCGCGAAGCCCCCGCGTGCCCGGGCACCCCCGTACGCGTGCCCCGTAGCGGGGATGGGGGCCTGCCCTCGTCTCCCGACCCGCGGCTGGAGCGGCCGTGCGAGAGCCGGGGCAGCCGGGCTGGCGAGGCGTGTGGAGAAGGAGCAGGGCGAGGCGGCGCGGTGCCGGAACCGCAGTGGACAGCGGGGCCCTCCGCGCAGGGTGCGTCCACAGGGCCGTGTCCTCGCCGCTGCCGCCGGCTCGGACGCGGAGGAGACACAGCCCGGCTCGTGGCCCACCCGCTGGGGTCGGTGGTCCTTCGCACACGGAGACCAGGATGAGAAGACGGCCACGGGGCAGGGGAGGGCAGGCCGCTGCCGGGCGAGCGTCGGGACACCTGAGAGCCGGAGGGGCCTCCCGCACCCCCCAGCCGGCTGCCATCAGCCGGCCGCCCAGGGCTCTCGGGAGGGGCCGCATTTTCCAGACGTAAGAAGCACCACGAAGGCTGCGCCGGGGCCGCTAGGCTGCGGGGCGCTCGTCGGCCTCAGGCTAGACAGAGGCCCGGGACCAGGTCTCCGAGCGTGGCTGAGGCCGTGGCTTGGGCCTCGGTGGCCCTCCTCCAGGCTGGCCCAGCTGCACCCCTGCCGACTCCCGGCGTCCCTGGTGCTCCCCGTCGGGGACCAGAGCCCCGGCTCACAGCCTGCCTCGCGCCGGCCTGGGGCTCCTGGAGGGCGGGCCCCGTCAGCGTGCTGACCTCTCAGAGCCACTGGTCTCCCCCAGGCCAGGAAAGGCGCATCTCGGGCAGGGCTGACACCGGGTGCCGCTCCACTGCCCTCCTGGAGTCTGGGTGGCCCCCGCTCCAGGCCCTGCACGCCGAGGGCAGGGACCTGTCACACACCCACCCCGGGCGCTTCTCACGTTAATAATGGGGAGGATCTGCTTCCACGGAGGACAGAAGGGGTGCCGGCAGAGGCCGAGTAGGATGGGATTTAGAAAGGGGGGGGGGGCAGTGAGGCAACTGCACTGACAAGGGTGACGACCCAGGATGACCACACAGAAACCACGGGCCCAGCTGTCAACTGACGTCCACCCCCGGCCCCTCCAGGGTGGGACTCGTGTTCTCACCAGGCCCTCATGCTTCCTTATCAAAATCAACTACCGGTACCTGAGCAACACAACTTACAGTAACAGAACCACAGAGACATCAAAACACATAACCTCACTACAAGCCACACTCACAAGAACTAACAAGGGAACTTTAAACGTTCCTTGCCCTTGACCCACGTTTCACATAGAATCACATTTCTTCGTAGGTGTGAAACTCCTAAAAAGGTGCATCTCCTAAAGGTGCATAACTCCTAAAAAGAAAAACCCACCTGCCTTGTCAGTGAGGGCAGCCGTCACCCTCGCCGCCCCCGAGGGAAGGACCAAGTGCGGCCCCCGCAGCAGGTGACCCTCGAGTCCCTGACCAGCAGTCCAGCGCCCCCGGCGTGGGATTGACTGCCGCTCGAGGACAACCAGGAAGACTGGCCGAGTCTCAAGACTGGTGAGCAGTCTACATCCACGGAGAGGCGTGTCCATGAGCCCAGCAGAGCACCGGCCGGAGTCTCTGCTCCACAGAGTGTGGCACAGTTAGGGCACCAGCCTTGTGAACACGGTGTGTGCAGCTACAAAGGTAGAGGCCTGGGGCCCAGCAGCACTTGACCGCTCCTTGGGGGCCTTCACCAGAAACAGCAGGGGAGGCCGACTCCACGCGGTTTTCAAAAGTCAACACTAGACGATGCAGTTGGAAACCCAGGAACCAGGACCAGCTTCCCACTCCTCCCGCCCCCAGGACGGTACAGCTGTCCCTGCAGACACCTGGGTCTTGCACAGGAGTTGGCCTGAGCTCTGGGAGCAGCTAGCAGCAGGCCACAGAGCTGGGGCCCCGCAGAGCGTGTTTACATTCCCCAGCTAGAGAACGCTGATCTGGGCTCAGCTGGAGGGTGGGTCCACTTTGAAGATCCCCCGACACACACAGACTCTGCCATTCTCCCTGGCCCGGGCCTGCTTGGTGGAGGAAGTTTTTCTCTGCAGATAAAGCAGTGGGGTGACCCGAGGGCTAAGGGGCCGGGACGGAGCCGAACGCCTGCTTTTTCCCAGTTACGACCAGCAGCTGACCAGGCGGGGAGCACCCCGTGGGCAGAGCCCACGTTCCAGGGCCACGTTCCAGAGGATGAGCCTTGCCGAGCCTGGCGTTCCAGGGACTCTGACCAGGAATCCTGGGGTCCTGGGCCTTTCAAACAAGTAGACAACAACACGTCTTAGGCAGATCGCTAGGACGACCCAAAGTCCCAAGCCCTAGATCTAGAAAGCAGAGACCACCTGAGTGCAAATTCTGGCTCCACCCTGCTGCATGACCCCGGGCACGCTGCTTAAGTTTTCTGAGCCTCAGTACAATTTAAAATGAGCAGGGCGCCGTACTCCACTGATGGTAAGGCATATTTCCTCACTTTGACGACTCTAAGATCAGCACGCTTCTTACGAGAGACAGCGACACACTCTTTTCTTGTAGCGGTCCATAACGTTTTGACGCGTGCAGCGCTGACGGAGTCTCCGACTTGATGAAACATGGAGCATATACCTTGAAAGGCTGCTCTGAGGGCCCAGAACAGAACCTGGCACACAGCCCGTCCTCCTTCGCTGCTGGATGTCAGTGCCAGCTGACAGGATTACCCTTTCCACGACTGGATGCCTGCCTGCTGCCACAAAGACCTGGTGTTGGGATGAGGAGCAACTTACGGTAATGACAACAGGGCCAAGGGGAGGGTGGGGGC
The DNA here is from genome assembly GCF_965194805.1 of Balaenoptera borealis. Lineage (NCBI taxonomy): Eukaryota > Metazoa > Chordata > Mammalia > Artiodactyla > Balaenopteridae > Balaenoptera > Balaenoptera borealis. The sequence goes on along the minus strand of NC_138872.1, from coordinate 88,414,351 downwards.
CCCAGGGGTCTGTACATGACCTTGACAGAGAGGCAGAGGCAGTCTGGTCCCCCAGCTGACCCCCAACTTCCCTCTCGGATCCCTTGGTCAGGAAGCTGTCCTGTCAAGCAGGATGGCCCAAGGTGGAGCCCTGAGCCCAGCCAGCAGGACCATGACACCCAGGGCCAGCCTTGGTTACTATTCTCATCATTCCTGTTCCATCAACCCCTGGTCACACAGCACACTTGGATTTTCAGAAACGTTCTTAGCTCTGGAGCCAGATCGCGTTGCCAGGAGCACTATTACAGCACAAGCCTTAGAGCAGAGAAAACGACCTTGTTCTGTAACTTTCCCAACACCCAATTAGAACAGCAGCTACGGAATTAATGAGACTGCAAACAGCGCACTGTCTCTTTAAACGGTTTTCCTGCGGCCAGTTGTTTACAAAGAAATTCCTCAGGCCAGGAAGTTAAGGGGTGAACCTGGAGCCAACAAGCACTCTTGGGGAAGAGGAGCAGGTGCGCCTGGCAGGCCCCGATTACAACCTCCGAGGGCGGGGTGTCCGTCCCCTGCGGATTAGAGCGCGTTCTGACTCAGCAATCTGGCCCGCCCAAGCCCTCGGCCGAACGAGCGCCGGCCAGCGGCGCGCCCCCGGGGGCGGGGCGGACTCCCGGGCGGGGCGGGAGCGGCGCGGTCACGTGTGTACACAGGCCCGCGCGGCGTGCGCGCCGTCAGCCCCGCCGCCTCTCTCGGAGCCCCGAGCTGCCCCCCTCGCGGCGACTGCGCGGTCCGCGGCCCAGCGAGCCGGTGAGTGGGCGCCGGACGCGGGGTGGGGGCGGACGGGCACACTCGGGGTCTCGCCCGCGCGGGAGCAGCTCGGGACGCAGCGGCCGGGGCCGGTGCTCCGCTCTGACCCTCGGGTCCCCTCGGCCCCGCCCGGCGCTGTCCCCCGGCGGGTGGGAGCGCTGTCCCCGCCCGTGGCTGCCCTCCAGCCGTGCGGAGCCCAGCCGGCCAGGGCCGCTGCCCTGCGGTCATTCACCTGTCCGGGCAGCTGAGAGCTGCTGGCCGCGTAGGAGGCTCAGCAGCGCCGCCGGTTCCTCACATGTCCTGCCGGGGACTGACCGCCCGCTCCTGGGTCACCGTGGTTGTAACTTTCGCCCCCTTTTATGATTACAACATCTTAGGAACTTCTGGAACGACGTCTAAATGGAAATATCAAGTGTCGTTAATGGTCTAGGACACTTGATAAAAAGATAAAAACCCCTGGGCATGAGGCTCCTTCAAAACTTGAGAAGAAGGCAGTGCCCCCGCCTCTGAGCACCCACGTACCAGCACAGGAAACCCAACACCAAGTTAGTGACATGAACACGGTAGCCGGGTTCATGGTCTCGGTGGGGCCCTGGTCTCAGTGTCGCAGTCTGTCTGGGCTTTGGGGAGACAGAGGGTGAGCCTGGACCTGACAGACTGGCCCCCCATCGCTGGATGTGCACTCACTTGGCAGCTCCAGGCCGCCTGCCGACAGCCAGCTCCGTGCCTCGGCCGAGCAGCGGGCCCCCTCCTCCCCACTCGCTGTCTGCAGCATCTAGCGGGCTGGCCTTCAGTCACCCAGGGGTGAGCAGCCTGCTTTCCGGGCCTCTGCAGACACGAGAGTGTGAGCACGGTGTCTCTGACCGTGCTCCAGGCTGCTCACGCATGACGGGGGGGCCAGACACACTACCGTCCCATCTGGGTCCTCACCAGGGCGCTGCTGAGAGGGAAAGAGGCCCTACTGATAATTACGCTGAGGGGACGGCCACACACTCCACGACCCGCTGCAGGGTCCAGCTCTCCACACCGGAACCTCCAGCATCTTCCTAAATGGAGAAGTCCTCTCTAAGATAATAGACTTTGAAAAACCATAGCTTCCATCTGGTGAGTGCGTACTGTGCCGAGTCACGGACAGGAAGCTGGGGGGGTGGGCCCTGCCCTTGACTGCTGCTGTCCTACTTCCCTGGGGGGTATGGAAACACCCTGAGGAGAGACGAGCACAGCATTTGTTCTGCACTGACTCGGGGTCCCTGGAACACAGAAGCCCCTGGCAGGCGGGTGACGGGAGAAAAGCACATATATCCAGTGCATGTGGGTGTGGGGTGTTTTAGGTTAGAACGGAGAACTGCTTATACCTATTATATAACTAAGAAGTGACATGCCTGCAAAGATCCCTGCCAGGGGGTATGCGTGCGTGATTACAGGTGGGAAGAGGGACCGGCCGCTTTCCGGGGCCGGGAGAGGAAGGTGCTCCCTGGGGAAGCTGCATCCATCCTCCAGGCCCTAGGATGTCATCTGGACCCTGAGAGTACAACCTGCCACCCGGCCTTTCACGCCCCAGTTGCACACCAGGGCTGCGTCTGGGGTCAGGGCTGCTGGGTTCTGCACGCGACAGAAGCAGGCTGTTTCCTCCTTCAGCAGAGTGTCCAGCTACCTCCCCTTGCTCGCCGCCGGCTCCTCAGCTCTCTACAGCTGGAGCCTCTTGCACGGCTGGGCCGCACCAGGCTGCGTCTGTCCACAGGGTCTCACAGGCCCAGGAACCCAAAATACCAGCCAGGCATCAAAGAGCAGAGGGCACTCAGTCTAGGGAGTAAAAGTGAACTTTCTAATTTGAGAAGCTAAAACGATGCTGCCAAGGGGCCGAGTTTGGCCCCCGAGACCTGCCAACAGAGCACCCCTTGAGTAGCGGAGGGACAGGGTGACATGGGCCGCCTGTCCCGTGTGTCCCCCCGGGGTCCCCTGCCTCCCACACACGCGGTGGGAGGGCGGAGCGCACCTAGGAGTTTCCCAGTTTTAATGAGAACCAAGGAAGCAACTGTCGCCATTATACCAAGTGTAATGGGCAAAAATAACTGCCGGCGTTCCTCCCTTGGAAAGAACCACGGGCAGCGATAAGATCTGTGGCTCCGAGCACCCCCCAGGTAAGAGCACACCAGGGAAAGGCAGGGCGGGGTGGGGAGCCCAACAGGGTGCCAGTCTGCCCGAGCCTGAGTGGAGGCCCGGTCTGTTCTCAGTGTGGCCGTTGACTTTCTGAGCGAGTCTTCCTGGTTCTGTTTTCCCCTGGTTGAGATTACCTGGAAGGAGCATTAGCCTCAAACCAAGGTAGTCGGGGGACAAGAAAAAGGCAAGGAACTAGTGCTCCACAAACAAAGGAACACGTGTCCCATATTCTTCCAGGGTGAGGAGCCGGGCGGGTGTCCCGGGCTGTTGGTCCCCGTTCCTGCAGCCCTTCCCGAGCGGCGGACGTGCCGTTCTGTCCCCCGGAGAGCCAGAGGCAGCTCAGTTTATGCCTGAGGCAGGCTACGTGGTTCACACTCACCACTCTTCGGTTCAGAACCTTAAAAAGCAACAGGCTACAAAAATCAGAACACCCCATCTACGTAATGGACCGTTTCTTACCACAGCCAGGAAGGCGCAGCGTCTGTGATAGGAATCAGTAGCGTAAGCTCTCTACATTGAAAACCTATGAAAACATCAGCCTTTCCGGAGCGTCTGGCTCCTACCAGCTGCATGTTAATTGTAGCTAGAGCCTCTGCCTGTTATTACAAAAGGAAATAAACATTCAGGAGTCATTTCCAGCGCATTTTGATGGCTCCAGAGCATTCAGCTGAAGTCCAGGTGTGGTGCGCGGCGGGTCTCCAGGACGTCAGCCAGGCCGAGCTGCACTGCCCAGGCACTCTGGGGAAAAGCCTGTGACACCATCTCGGGCCTCCTCTTCCCCGGACACAGCCAGCCAGGCAGCAGGGCACCGATCAAGGAATGCTCCCGCTTCAGGGAGCTCTCGGCAGGTGGGAACAGACGGGTGCAGCGGGCCGAGTTCAGCGACCTCGGACGGGAGTTAGCCGGTTCTTCGTTCTGCGGGCTGTGTGCGTGCACACGCTCACGCTCGTGCACGCGCACACGCTCACTCAGGACCCCCTGCCCGCCACGGCCGCCCGCTCCCCGCCCCCCGCCCCCCCGCCAGGCTGCTGCTCTGATGTGCTCCTGGCATCCTCCAACTTGCACAGAGATCACCGTGCACTGTAGCCCTGAACTTGAGCAAGGTTTTTAGTTACCTGTGGACATTCACTTTGGAAGGGTTGGTTTATACCGTTCTGGGCTCTTTTTAAAAAAAAAAAATCAAGGAAGAAAGACGCTGACATCTGGCCTCAAAACACTTCCAGCAGCTAGCCCAACTGACGTGCGGTCCTTGCCAGCAGAGAATGAAAGAAGGGACCGCGGAGCATCTGTAACCAGGGGCGCCGTCGGGGAGGAGACCCCAGCTCAGCGAGTGCAGCCCCAGAGCCTCGCTGCCTGTGTTGTCACCGAGGCCCTGGTGGGGTCCCGGGGACTCAGCTGTGATGTGGGGTCTGATGGGGCCCGCAGCCTCTCCCCGTGAGCACTCACACTGGGCCTGTGACCACGCTCAAGCCCTCTGTCCCCTCTCCCCCAGCTTCCTCTCCCCACGTGTGAGCTGGCAGAGAGTCTGAGCGAGAGTTCACGCAGCAGCTTCCTCTGCAGTAACGGAATGTGGAGGAGGGGGAGGAGCTGCGGCCCCACTGCCCACGCCGGGACGGGCCAGGCTCCTCCGCCGACCGCACTCGCCCCACCCTCCCGACAACCTCCTGACCCAGGGACCAAAGCCAGGCCGCTGTGAGCAGGGTGCCCAGGGAGCCCGGTCGTCAACCACGGGGAGTCCTGGTCTCGGCCCCTCGGCCCAGCTCACAGGCCACTGCTTGGTTCCCTCCGCAGCCCTCGGGCAAGAGCTCTCAGCAGGCAGCGTGGGTCCCTCCCGAGGGGAGGACTGAGTCAGGCCAGGGGGCGCATCCGAGCTGCTTTCTCAAAGTATAAAAGCAGGGCCCTTGGTGCAGCAGGGCTTGGACATGCGCCCTGGGGCCCCGAGGTCCCCAGGTGGGCACCGCTTCACACCTGGCCCCGGCTGTTCCGCTCCATTGGCCAGGCCTGTGGCCAGTCCCCCGCCAGGGCCCCCCAGTCACCAATCATTGGGGGGGAGCTGCTGCCTCACTGCGCTGCCCCCGCAGCCCCGGACACCACGGCCCCTCCTGGGCTTCAGGGCTCCCTAGGCCGCTGAGCAGAGGCGTGGCCTGTCAGCTCACCTTTCCTGAGGCCCAGCCACGCCACCTAGAGGGGGCCTCCACACTAAGCCCGTGTCCCGCAAGACCCTCTCTGCCCACATGTGACTCCAGTCAGCACGGCCCGGCACCCACCCAGGCCACGGGGCCATCCCACAGGGCCTCGTGGCTGCCAGAGAGAGCCGGCAGACGTCCTGGAAGTGCCCGCTCAGGGCCCAGAGCAGAGCCGGGGACCATCTTCTCCGGAATTCCAGACAGCAGGAGAGCTGCCCTGGGGCGCTCGGGCCAGCGCCGCACACTCTGCACGCACGTCGGCGTCCGCCTTGGAGCCGGGCGGCCGTGGGTTTCCCTCTCGTGGTGTCTCCGCTCCTCCCCGCCCAAGTCTGGAGCAGACAGCTCTTCAGTGCCACGCGGCGAGCCTCCCACCCTGCACAGCCGGGGGAGCTCCCACCCGAGGGGCACACAGCGTGACCACGGGCTGGCTGAGCCTTCCCAGGGCTGGAAGTTGGCGAGTCTGGGAGAACGTCTTCTTGAAAGATAATCATTGGAACCCAGAGAGGGTCTTGGAAGAAAACTATCAGTACTTCTATGCAGAGGAACATCTGTGATGAATGACAGTCAAGGAAGAGAGGGGGCTCTAGAGACAGCTGAGTCCTCAGAAACGGGTGCGGGTGGGACAGAGCCCCGAAACGGCTCCGTGCCCTGGGCCTCCCGTGGAGACAAAACCACTACTTCCACATCCAGCAGCCCCGAGCAGGGCTCGCCCCGCCTGCCCCATTGGAGGTGGCCGCCCTATCACCATGCCCTTCTGACGGGCTAGCTTGAGGTCAGTGGCAGTGCCGCTGCCCAAGTACCCCAGGTGGACGCCACCTTGTCTGACCATGAACCTCTGGCCTTGGGGCCTCACCCTGGTTCCCTCCAGAGGGCAAGGCCACTGGGGTCCGACAGGGGACCCTCTGTGCTGCAGAAGTGGTGAGCTCGGCTTTGTTCCCTTAAAGGCTTCCCTCAGCCCCCGGTGCCCCACATGCAGCGGGTGGGCAGGGAGGCCTGAGAGCTCCCCATCACACTCACAAAGCAGCAGCCCCAGCGGGCCACGCGCAGCCCAGCTCGTTCATCGGGCCCAACGCTGCCCGACTTCCCGGTCCTCTCAGCGTCTCTGAAAGAAGCATGATTTTTGAGCTCCAGCCTCTCCCAGGGCTACCCTCCGGTGCCGTGCATGCAGCCAAGGCTGCAGAGAAAGACCCTGAGCAGGGGCTTCAGTGTCAGGGGCAACGTTCTGAGCCAGCTGAGCCCTCCGCCCCGGCCCAGGGAGACGACCTCCACCCCGGAGTCTAAGGCCGGCGGTGCCCTCCCGCGGGCGAGGTGCTCTCTGCTCTGCCAGGCTGGCCGCCCTCCTCTCTCCTCTCCACTGCTGGCCCCAAGCCTGGAACCACCCTGGCCCGAAGCTAAAGACCTCTCCATCCCCTCGAGCGAGACTGGCCAGACGCCCGCTCTATTGCAGCCACGCCGGGACCAGGCAGGGGAGCGGACGCTGGGAAGGCGCCGTGCTTGCAGCGCCAAGGCTGCTGCTTCAGGAGCGTCATCAGGAACCAGACAGACAAAACCCCCCCACGGCGGGGATGCAAGTCACCTTTAGCTCAGTAATCAACCCCCTGATAGGAGGAACAGGATAAAGCTGTCACTGGACCACCGCGGACAGCCCGAGGCACGTGCCAGTGCCAGTGCCGGCCTGTGGAGCTGCTTCCCGCTTCTCTGCCGGGCCAGGACACAGGTGCCGACCAGCCCGCTCCCCCGGCCCAGGGCCACACGCCGGCCGAGCAGATGATCAGGGCTCGGCGGTCCTGCCGCCGGCATCGCTGTGATCCCCGAGGCAACGCGCCTGCACGCATCAGCGCGCCCCTGCTCCGTGGACCGAGGCTGGTTGCAGCCCTGGCTTGGCACACCTGCCGCAGAAGAGAGGCGACCGCAGGCCGGGATCCGAGAGCAACTGGGTCGTCTCTGGGTGGACGTGCACACACCTGTATGTTCCCTGGGCCTAGCGGAGGGAGGTCAGGCAGGGGACCTGGGAGGAGGCTAGGACCCCGACCAGGCAGGAGAGAGAGGTTCGGGCACGGAACCAGGACCCAGCCGGGCTGGGGGACTGGGGGTCCTCGGAGGGCCCCTGGGTGCAGTCCTGTGGGAGGACAGGAGGTTGGGGCCACTCCTCGTGTCTCATCTGATGAAGGGGCCGTGGACGAGGCCTGGTGCGGGCGCTGCAACTGGCTGCTGGTGCCGGAGGAGGCGTGGGGGAGGCTTGGAGAGTGGAGATGCAGCGAAAGCACGAGAGGAAGGCGGCCGCCCCGGCCAGCGAGTCTGGAGGCGGGCCCGGAGGAGGTGAGGCAGGAGGGCAGCCGGACGGGACAGAGCCGGGAGGACAGGACAGCGGATGGGACAGAGCAGCAGCAGGGGAGCCAGCAGGGTGGGAGGGGAGGAGAGGGGGGAGGGAGTGAGGGTGCAGAAGAGGGCAGGCCCGGGAGCCTCGAGGGGCCCAGCGGGCAGCAGCGTGGGCAGCTCTGACCAGGAGGTGTCAGGAAGGCCCCAAGGACAGGGCGACAGGATCAGCCTGTTCCTAAGGCCAGCCTGGACGAGAGGCCACTGGGGTCCTTGCTCGTCCTGACCCCTGGAGCTGAGAGGGCTGCAGCAGGTGACGGGGTCATCAGAAGTTGGATTATTAATCCTGCCACTTGGGGAGAATGTGGCAGCTTTCAGAATGAAAACCGCCAAGCGCTCCACATTCGGCACCACCAAGGACGGCCCACCGAGGCACCGGAGAGAAGGAGCCCGGCCACTCAGGGCCTACCTGGCCTCTTCTCTCCTGCCTCTGGGAGGGACAGGACCGCAGAGAGGGCCCTTCCTGGAATCCTGGTCTCTGCGCTGGCAGCCGTTCCAGTTCCTCTTTCTCGGGAAGGAAGTGAACAGAGCTGGTAACTGGAAAGACAGCCCAGCCCAGCCCGAGCCTGTGTGAAGGGTGGGAGCCAAGCCATTGTTCTCAGGCCCCCTCCTCACATGGCCTGGGGTGGGGGGAGGAGAGTCTTGTTTCCAGATTCCTGCACTTGCAAAACCAGAGCACAAAGGGAAGTGGGGGGACCGCAGGCGGCGGGGGAGGGGCAGGGCATCCTGCAGGAGCAGCACCGGGACCTGGGCAGGGCAGGACGGCCGCCCCCACCGACGTCCTCGGGATACCCGGCTGGGCTTCGAGCAGGTCTGACCGGCTGCCCTGCCGCCGGGGCAGGCAGTCACCTGCTGAGCGTCCCCAAATGAGATCCCCCAGCTCCCCTGCAAGCCCACAGGCGCCGCCCGCGCAGTCTTGAGCCAGGTGGCCACCCACCCCCGGCCTGCAAGTGTCCTGGTTACACGTCCCCTCGGTGCCAGCGGTGTCACCCGTCTGCTTCCTTCCCTTCTTCTCACCCCGCGTGCCCACGCAGGTGAGGATGGGCCTCCCCACTTCAGAAAACGCCAGGCACCTTCATCTGTGCATGAGGCGGCTCCCCCAACAGGTGTCCCTGCCCTGGGCCCGCTGAATGACACCTGGAGACGAGGGGCCTCCAGGAAGAACGTAGGGCCAAAAAGCAAAGACGGACTGAAAGCAAGTGAAAACTGGTACTTTTAGCTCGTGATCTGCATCTGAAATCGGAAGTGTCCTCACAGTTGATAACTAAGAGGACACACACAGAGCTGCCTGTAGCTCACGGGGCACAGTTTCTAAGTTCTGTGTTTATGAGCTGCCGGAAAACAAACTCGGGCAGGTTTTTAATCTAAAACCCGGCACTGACTCTCGAGACACTCACAGCCTGTCTCGGGCCGAGCGAGCCGGCCGTACGAGCACGTGAGTCTGTGAAGGAAATTCTCAGTAGGTTTACACCATGTGACCACCTCCCAAGAATTGAGCCATTCTTCGGCCAGGGCAGGGCCCCTGGCAGCAGCTCTGCTCCTCTGCCGACAGCAATCCCCCTGCCCTCGGCTGCGGCCCATGAGGCTGCAGGGCCCCCCTTCTGTCCTCGGTTTCTGAGAACCTCTGCTCAGTTGACTTCCCCTGGCTGAGCCCGCCCTCCATGTGGATGGGGATCCCCAGGAGGGGCGGGGGCACCAGGGGACCCGCCGTGGGGCCATGGGGGGAGCCAGCGGGCAGGGCCGCCCATCCCACGCGCTGGTCCTCCCAGACACAACCCTTGTGCCTCAAACTGGCTGTAAACAGAGAGGGAAGAGCCGCTGCACCTGCCCCGGGAGGAGGGGCGTCACGAGAACCCGCAGATGGGCGCCCACGCGCGCAGAGGTGCGGCCCAGGCACCAGGAGACGTGGGGCCCGGAGTGAGGCAGGGCAGGCGTGGCGGGAGAGTGAGAGTGCGTGGACGGCAGGAGGGTAGGGACTCAGGCCCGGGGGGGCCGCTGGACGCCCTGCGAGCCGTGTGAGGCCGGAGTGGAGGGGGACTGGGCCGCAGGCTGGTCACAGCACGCACAGGCCGCTCTGGTGGACCGGCTCCCCGGCCCCCGGCCACTTTCCAGGCCGTGGCTCAGCAGGCAGGAGCCTGCAGGCATTTGGGACGGAGATGGGAAAGAGGGAGCCAGCACTGAATCGGCAAGAAGAGGACGTAGAGGCTCCGAGGACCCCACGAGGGCGTGTCACCTGCCTGGAGCTCCCGCCGGCTCCCCTGACCCCAGGGCTCTGGAGGGAGGACCCGTGTCCCTGCGGCGGCCGTGCCCCTCCCAGAGGTGACGGAGCCGGCAGGCGGGCAGCAGCTCGGGACCTGCGTCGCCCCAACCCGGCACGCCTCGGCCCAGACGCAGGACGGAGGGGAGGGCGGAGCAGGGGGATCGCGGGATTCCGCGACTGATGCAGGAAACCAGGGATGCGCCGGCAGGGCTGCAGCTCCCACCGAGGGGGCCGCGGGGGCTGACGGGGCCGCGGGAGGCCAGGCCTCGGGTCCACCCCCTCCTCTACAGGCTTTTGTCGCCGTGGCCCACCCAGTCACCGCCCATCACCAAAAGGTGACGGCAGGCATGTTATGGTTCCAAGAGCTGTACGTTTCCCTGGCAAACAGGGCCAGGGAGGCTCCTGTGGCCGGTAGGGTCCTCACAGCTTGCAGCCGTGCCACCTCGGGGTCACAGAAAACACGCAGCGCCGTTTCTGGCCGTCCCAGCTGGTTCAGGGGGCAGGGAGGGCCCAGGTCTGGTCGAGGGGAGGACTCACACGCTGCTCTCCCCACAGCCCGCCATGTGGAGCTGCCCACTCAACGGCACGGGCGGCGAGGACCAGCTCCCCTGCCAGCACGTCCAGCGGGCCCTGTCCGCCCTCTCGCTGCTCTACCTGCTTGTCGGCGTCCCCCTCGGCCTCGGCTACAACGCCCTGCTGCTGCTGGCCAACCTGCACGACCCGGGCGGCATGACCATGCCCGACGTCTACTTCGCCAACATGGCCGCGGCCGGCCTGGTGCTCAGCGCCCTGGCGCCTGCGCACCTGCTGGGCCCCGGCGCTGCCGGCTGGGCCGTGTGGGACGTGGGCAGCGAGGTCCACGTCACGCTGCTGGTGCTGTTCAACGTGGCGGCGCTGGTGACCCTGTACTCCACGGCGCTGCTGGGCCTCGACTGCTACATCGAGCGGGCGCTGCCGCGCACCTACATGTCGAGCGTCTACAACACCAGGCACGTGTGCGGCTTCGTGTGGGGCGGCGCCCTGCTCACCGGCTTCTCCTCCCTGCTCTTCTACATCTGCAGCCACGTGGCTGCCAGGCTGGCCGAGTGCTCCCAGGTGCGGGACACGGAGGCGGCCGACGCCATCATGCTGCTCAGCGGGTACCTGGTGCCCGGCCTGGCCGTGCTGTACGCGCTCGTGCTCCTCACGCGGATCCGGAAGGAGGACACGCCGCTCGACCGGGACGCGGGCCAGCCGGACCCCTCGGCGCACAGGCTGCTGGTGGCCACCGTGTGTGCGCAGTTCGGGCTCTGGACGCCCCACTACCTGACGCTCCTGGGGCGCACGGTCCTGGCTGCGCGGGGGAGGCCAGTGGACGGGCACCACCTGGGGACGCTGCTCCTCGCCGAGGACCTGTCCAGGTTCCTGGCCTTCGCCAGCAGCGCTGTGGTGCCGCTTCTTTACCGCCACATCGACAGAAACTTCCCCGGCAAACTCCGGCGGCTGATAAAGAAGCTGCAACGTGGGCACCAGAGCTGCTCCTTGGACGAAGCGGGGGCACAGCCGGCGATGGCGTAGACGCTGCTCCTCGGGCCTCGGCCAACCGAGGGGCAGACGGCGCGTGGCAGAAGGCACAGCCCGCAGTGGCCGGGCCCCCCGCTCCCTCCCTCCCTCCCGGGTCTGGCATCCAGGAGACTCGCCGGCCCTGCATCACCTGCTCCCTCCCTCTCCCCAGGAGACCAGGCAGAACCAGGCGAGTCCCCTTGGAGCTTCCCGTGTCCTCCCACAAGAAGCCACCCTCAGGCCAAGGCCATGATGTCCGAGCAGCAGGTGCCAGGTGTGAGGATGGGCTGTGCCATCGGGGCACCTGGCTGCCCGCGGGGCGTGCGCTTGTCTCCTGTGGTGCCTTTCAGGTCCACGCCTGCAGCAGCCTGCTTCCCTCAGCCTCATGTCTGGCTTTCAAATGAGTGATGAAAATCTAACGCCACTATTTATACTTTGTATTGTTAAAATACTCCATCCCCCCTCCCTCTTGTTTTGTTGTTTATGAAGAGACGTTTGGTAGGAAAGTCAGAAGGTATTAAAATGAAGGAGACACACGGAAGCGCATTCGGGGGATGGGTGGGTGGTGGGCTCGCGGGGCCGGGGCTGCTGGCGACTTGGCGTCCACGTGGACGTGGTGGGAGAAGAGTCAGACGGGGCCTCTCCTGCCCCCAGGTGTGCCCCCGGGTCATGTCCGCTGTCGCTGGGCCAGCGTGGGTCTGTCCTAAACAAGTCCCCAAAGTGTGCACAAAAGTAAATAAACCGAAGGAAGAAAAGTGATGTTAGGATTTCTAACCTAACCCGAAAGCCGATGGGCCTGCCGACGGGAAAGAGGGATTTGGACGGGTGGGCGTCACCAGGGCCACAAGGGTGCTGCCCGCTCCCGGGACAGAAAGATGGACGGTGCAGACCAGACGACCTTACCAGACGGGGCGGGGCTCAGAGGAGCCTCCCTTCCCCCACCCCAAGTCTTCACGAAGAAATTACCGCCCCACAACCCTCTGACCCTCAGTTCTGAAACCCCCAAACTCCCTAGAAACAAAGATTCGTTTTTCAAGTTCGCAGCAAAGGTACGAGGGTACCTTTCTGAGGAAAGATGAATGTGATGGTGTGCGCTGCCCCAGCCCCTGGGCTTCTGCCACATAAATACACGCGTGTTCACTTCTGACCACCTAGCTGCCCCGAGGAGGAGGCTGGCTCTTTTCTGTGGCATCTACCGGGGAAATCGCCCCATTTGGTCCCAGTCTTTTGGGAAACTGAGCCCTGAGTGAGCTGCATTGCTTTTCTACGTGCAGACTGTTTCCCCTCCCGGCTGAAGAGCCTGTGCAGAATCACAGACACACACTGGATGCCGGGAATGGTCCCCGCCCCGCCCGATGTGGCCCTGGGGACGGTTCTGGGCACTAAACCTCAGGGATGGGGCGGGAGGGACTGAAGAGGTCTCTGGGTGGCTCCGGTCGCTGACAAGAGCACAGCCGCCTCCAGGGCCCCAGGCTGTGGTGGGATTTGTCTTCAAGTTCCCCATCCCCTCGGCTCCTCCAGCAGCTGCCCCAACCATCAATGATGAAGATGAAGATGACGATGACGATGTGCTGAGGGCGCCCCGCAGGGTCCCGGCAGGTACAGCAGCCCCTCCCCCCGCCTCCCTTTTAGCTCTTTGCTCCCAGGGCTCCTGGGAAAAGGTAAACCCCCAGCGCCCAGATCTCTGCCTGCAGTCCTGCACCGCTCAGCCCAGCTGGTCTTCCCCAAACAGCACGGGGGGCCTGAAATCACTTTATTTCTTATCAGTTTCTCAGTGGCTTTGGTTGCAAGCTGTCCAGTCTCGGGGTGCCTCCTGGGTGGGGAGGTGTCAGACAGCGGCAGCCGCGCGTTTCTGTCCCTCCCCCGTCCCGGCGTCCACCTCTACTGGTGACAGAGGGCCCCGAGACGTGACAGAGGGACATACTGGGGTCTCAGGTGCAGGCCCCTCTGCTGCTCCTGCCGCATCTTGGATCCCCCCTTAGGGCCCCCGCACCTCAAGGAACAAGCCCACCTTCGCCTCGGCCGCTGGTGCCACGACACAGAGCCTACTTTCTGTGGACATTTGCTTGACGATCTCACGCGGAATTCACCTCGGTCACTTCCTGCTGTCCCAGTATGTTTGGTTTGATTCCCAGTACTCCTGCCACATTGCCAGAAAATGCAGTGAATTTTTGAGCCGTTTTGATTTTTGGGTTCGGGGTGGTATGGCCATAGACTCGAGCCATTTAGAAGAGAAGGAGGAACTACTTGGAAAAAGCCAAGGTGAATGGTACACTCAATCCTTTTTTTTTTAATCTCTCTGTGTGTTTTAATTAATTTATTTATTTTGGCCACACGGCATGTGGGATCTTAGTGCCCTGACCAGGGATCGAACCCGTGCTCCCTGCAGTGGAAGCAGAATCCTAACCACTGGACCAGCAGGGAAGTCCCCTCAATCCTGTTTTCTTAACTGACCAATCCTATATTCTTCAAATGCATTTGCAAGATACCAGAAGTTTTCCAGTTTATGTTCTAAGGTCGTTAATTCTGCTACGGACACTTCTTGACTATGATTTTAAAGTTAACGATCTTATTTTTGTCAATAGACAAAAGCTCACCTACCTTGCCATGCTTCATTATTTAAGATCCCAAAAGGTGAGTTTAACCTTGAATTTATTTCATGAAGGTTATAAAATTTATTGTACGAAACTGGGTTTTCTGCTAATTGTGGCAGATATATCAAGATATCAAACATTTGTTCCTTTATAAAAAAAGCACTTGAGGGGCTTCCCTGGTGGCGCAGTGGTTAAGAATCCGCCTGCCAATGCAGGGGACATGGGTTTGAGCCCTGGTCCAGGAAGATCCCACATGCCGTGGAGCAACTAAGCCCATGCACCACAGCTACTGAGCCTGTGAGCCACAACTACTGAGCCCACGTGCCACAACTACTGAGCCTGCATGCCCTCAACTACTGAAGCCCACGCGCCTAGAGCCCGTGCTCTGCAACAAGAGAAGCCGGTGCGATGAGAAGCCCACGCACCGCAACGAAGAGCAGCCCCCAATTGCTGCAACTAGAGAAAGCCCGTGCACAGCAACAAAGACCCAACACAGCCAAAAATAAATAAATTAAAAAAAAAAAAGGCACTTGACAAAGGATAAACCAGGAATAAGTCATTAAGAAGTTAAACTACACATCAAGTTCTTGAATTTAAAATCAGTTGGGAAATTTGGGGGCTTTCTCATTTCTAACCTGTTACATCCACCCAGATGGCCTGAATTGCTGCATATGTGTCTGAGAAAGAGGAAACTGCTGAAGAAGACCCACAGGTTTGAAGATTAAAGTATTTGATCGTTATTAGCCAATTTCTGAATTCTTATGTGTGTATTCCCAGGGGTGTGTGACATGTCGGCAAACAGCAGAAAGTATCACAAAAACAGGTTTTTCCTGTCATGACTTGAACCCCAGCCTCTTCAGTTACTCCGGGGCTCCTCTGTCCTCTGCACAGCTGACCCTGCACCACGTGGGTCTGGACACCCGTGGCCACGGGGGCCCGTAAGCCCTACGTGGGTCAGCCGCCGAGCCGTCCGAGGGCCCATGGTGCGTCCACGGGGCCAGCGGCGGTCGGGTCCCACATGCCTGCGTCACTGCGGGGCCAGAGCCACGGTACAGACGGTGACAGAGCACCTCACTCCCGCTCTGCACGTCATGCACACAACGCTCCCAAGGGGACAGGCACCCACTGGCCTCGCTCAGGGCTCCTGCGAGGCCAGGGCTGCTCAGAGGGCTGCTTGCACGGCTGTGCCATCTGTCAACACCCCTCGCCCTGGACACCGAGAACCCAGCGCTTCCTTCACGCCTGTGGGTTTCTCAGCTGTTCCACGGGGAGAGGGGGCAAGGCCACTGCAAAACCGCCCGGCCTCACCAGCACGTGAGCCCACGAGGAAGGACGCCGATGGACTGACTGTGCTTTTAGGTTCTAAGCAGGATAACAGGCGGCTGGGTGACCGACCGCCAGCCTCCGAGCAGGCGTGTTCGCGGGGCGCCCTCCAGTGGCCGCCGCGGCCCTTCACTCTCCGCGCGGGCGGGCCTGCGGGACTGGCCCCGGGCAGCTCCTAACAGCGTGACGCGCTGACCCCCGAGGAGGAGGCCCCGTCCCGCGTCCCGAGTTTCCTTCAGAAGCCGGGCTGTGCGGATGCTCTAGCCCAGGAGCCTCGGGCTCTCAGAACTCACAGCAAATCCTGCTTTTACAAGACACGCCCTCACAGCAGAGGAGGTGAGTTCAGCCTATGCGGTGCCGCTCCGCAGGCACACGCACACGCGTGCACACGCACACGCACACACACAGCCCCTGGCGGCACCGAGCCCATGGGGCCCGGCTTTCACGGGGGCAGCCCGACACTGGACTTCATGCCCAATCTCTGACCTCCAGCAGTCGGGTCACTAACGCAGAGCACTGCACGCCGGGGCCGAGCCACAGCAGGAAGGTAAAGAGAAAGCAAAGCAGTCAGATAACGTGGACTTGTAAAAAATGCTGGGCTTTTTTAGAAAAACTTTTTATCAAGAAAGAGGCAACAGCAAGTGGTGGAACGGGAAGGGGCCTGCTCACGACGGCCAGCTGCCAGACCCGCGGGGACTGCCCGTCACCTGTGCACACAGGAAGTTTCCAAATCTACAGAGGGTCACTCGAAGGGTCAGGGTTCCTTAGAGACGTGGCCTCGGGCATCTCTCTTCACCAGAAAGCAAGACAGAGCTAGAAGATGAATGGGTCGTGTCAACAGGACCGGGAGCTGACTGCCAGGGGCTCCCCTCAGCCCCGCTTGGGACGATCGGAGCGTAAAAAAGACAGTGAGCGTGGCATTAAAAGTCTATGCAGACACTCAGAGGGAAGGAGGGAGGAGGGAGAAGCAGCAGGAAGTCGCCACCTTGTGAGCCAGGGCCCCCACGCCAGGCAGGGCCCGTGAGGGACCGGGGGTCCTCGTGCAGCGTCAGCCACGCTGCCGCACCCGGCCCCTCGGCCCCCGGTCTGCGTAGCACGGGGACTGGAGCGGACACGTACGCAGCCAGGAAGGCCCGAGAAGGCCGGGTCCTGCCGGTGGGCACGAGGCAGGGAGCGACTGGCCGAGTGGAAAGGGCTAGAGAGCCACGTGCCCCTCCCGCCCCCCCACCAGCAGGCTGACACGAAGGGTGTGGGGCGGTCACGTCTCATGTGCCTTCAGGGTTACAAGTCAGCGTGCTGCGGCCCTTCAGAAGACGCAACCCAAGACGACAGTTCCCAAGAGGTCAGCATCCGAGTCAGACGGGACCACAGGGCAGCGTGGTGACAAGCGCTCGCAGGAGAGCCTGGCAGAGGCCGTGCCCCGTCCAGGCAAGCCGAGGACGCACAGAACCACCGGGGCGGCCCTGACTGCACAGCTTCACACTCAGGACCCAAAAGCACCCACGACGGCAAAGATTCAGAAGCCAGTGTCCACAGAGGGGGTGGTTAGTAAACGACGGTCACCGCGCTACCGTAGCTACGTACCCCCCGAGACGTCTGCGGAACCGTGTAGGAGCACACAGAGCACCGAGGGGCTCGGCAGCGCTCCCGCCGGACGTGGGGCCCGCTCCGTGTAGACACAGGAGCACCCAAACCCCGCACGGACCCCCACCACTGGGACGGGCTCGTCTCCCCACCCTCTGACCCAGGCAATCCTGGTGGGCGAGGCCCGCTGCGTGGACCCTCTCAGGACTGTGTCGGGGGCGGCGGCCGAGAGCTGCCACGGAGGGCACGGCACCCTCCGGGCTCGGGCCGCGGGTGCTCCCGGGGACCCCGGGGCTGGACCTTGGTGACCCTTTTGCAAGGCTGAGGGAAGGGCCTCAGAAGCCCTGGCCCGTGGTCTGAAATTAGCACCAGAACAAACCGGGGGCCCGTCTTCCCGGGAAATTCCAAGCCTCACGTAAGAGCCTCCAAGGGAGGCTCCCGGCAGGAGGGCGGGTGGCTGGCCACGTGGGAGAATGCTGGCGGCGTCACGTGCCTCAGACGCTTCCCCTGCGAACCCACGAGCCCACCCTCAGGCGCTCAATGGGGAAAGGACACTTACGCTCAGGTGAAAACCCACCCACAAATTCTGATGGCAGCTCTGCTTGTAGAGCCCAAACCCAGAAACGACCCAGCGTCACTCCAAGCAGCCGTGGTCCGTCCACACGGCGAATCCTGCTCGGGCCGCATCGCGGGGCTGCCGAGAGCAGGCCTCACCTGGCCAGGCCAGACGCCGACCGCCGAGGACCGGCACCAGGATGCCAGGCACCTGGCGTGGGTTGCGCTCACAGGCCGGGCGCCCCCCGACGACAGACCTCACGTGGGCACGTCCTGACACACCCTCCGGCCCCCGGGTCCGGCAGTCCAGGCGCAGGGCTGGACGCCACCAGCGACCCCCGCGTCATCGCTCTGACTCACAGCTCAGCCGTAAGGCGGGATCACGCCTGCACCGCCTCGTGCGGACCACCGCCAGCTCGGAGCAAATCTATGCAGAAAGCGCTACCAGCGTGTCTGCCCGTGGTGGGCGCTCCTGAGAGCTCATCCACCCCTCTCTGTGCCCTGTCCCCGCTTCTCTTTGGGGATGAAGGGGAGGGGAGACCCTCAAGGCTACAGTGGATCCCAGGCTACAAGGGGGTGGGAATGGCTGGGTGGGAATGGCTGGGTGGGACGGAACCGTGGACAGTTTCCTGAGAAAACGTCTCCAGCGTTTCATGTTTTCTTCCCAAGTACACCCAGAAATGGAGCCGAGGACAGCTGGTCAGCCCGGCTGGCGAGGCGGCTGTCGCTCGGCCAGGTGTGTGTGTGCCGGGGCCCCGCTGGGAGGAGTGCTCGGAGCCCCTAGACCCACCGTGCTGCACCAGGCGGGCCCCCCAAGACCAGGGGCTCAGGGAGCCAGGTCCCAGGTCCCACCCGCCAGGACACCTCGCCCCCGGGCCGGATTCTGAAAGCGAAGGAAGGTGTGGGCATCCATCTGGGTCTGCACAGTACGTGAAGCCTCGAACTCTACCCTCTGCTCACGTGCCTGGGGAGGAGAGGGAACGGAGCCCTGCCCTGTGGGCCGGCCGGCCGGGGAAGCCAGCGCATCCAGCGCCCACCCCTGGCAAGGGGCTCTGCCTGGTCTTCCCGTCCGCGAAGCTTACCCAGCCTAGGAAGAGGCTCTTCAGGTGTCCGCCGTGCAGATGGGGAGGCCAGGGCCCGAGAGTCCAGGTGGCCCAGGCGCAACAAGCCGCGGCCACGCCAGGACACCAACTCCCATCTGCGGACCCCACGTCCACGGCCCCCCGCCAGAGAGCCCACGGCGTGGGGGAAGAAAGACGCGGTAAAGCTGGGGTTCGCTCTTCTTAAGTTAGTGGTGGAACGTGGAAGAGCTGCATCCTCCGAAGCGGTAAACCAGCACCTCTGTTTGTTTCTTTGCTTTGCCTTAGCTCCACCGCTCCAAACCCACCCACCAGGACTCTGAATCTGTCCACCCCGGGTGAAGCGAGACCTTCTGGCTGGGTCCCCCGGATTTGGGCCGACTTTGCACCTCCAAACAACCTTAGCATGATGTCTTATCTTAAGCAACCGCCTTACGCAGTCAATGGGCTGAGTCTGACCACTTCGGGCATGGACTTGCTGCACCCCTCGGTAGGCTACCCGGCCACCCCTCGGAAACAGCGGTGGGAGAGGACGACATTCACCCGGGCACAGCTAGATGTGCTGGAAGCGTTATTTGCTAAGACCCGATACCCAGATGTCTTCATGCGGGAGGAGACGGCGCTGAAAACCATCTTGCCCGAGTCCAGGGTACAGGTGCGGTTTAAGAATCGAAGAGCTAAGTGCCGCCAACAGCAGCAGCAAGAGCAGAATGGAGGTCAAAACAAAGTGAGACCTGCCAGAAAGAGGACGTCTCCTGCTCGGGAAGTGAGTTCAGAGAGTGGAACAAGTGGCCAATTCCCTCCCCGCTCTAGCACCTCAGGCCCAGCCGTTTCCAGCAGCAGTGCTCCTGTGTCTGTCTGGAGCCCAGCTTCCATCTCCCCACCGTCAGATCCCTTGTTCACCTCCTCTTCCTGCATGCAGAGGTCCTATCCCATGACCTATACTCAGGCTTCAGGTTATAGTCAAGGATATGCTGGCTCAACTTCCTACTTTGGGGGCGTGGACTGTGGATCTTATTTGACCCCTATGCATCACCAGCTTCCTGGACCAGGGACCACACTCAGTCCCATGGGTACCAATGCAGTCACCAGCCATCTCAATCAGTCCCCAGCTTCTCTTTCCACCCAGGGATGTGGAGCTTCAAGCTTGGGTTTTAACTCAACCACTGATAGCTTGGATTATAAGGACCAAACTGCCTCCTGGAAGCTTAACTTCAATGCTGACTGCTTGGATTATAAAGATCAGACATCTTCGTGGAAATTCCAGGTTTTGTGAGGACCTGCAGAACCTCTTTTTGTGGGTGATTTTTAAATATACTGAGCTGGACGTTCCAGTGTTAGCCAGGCCTTGGTTAAAAGTGTTAGATGGCATGACGCTCAGACTCATCTTCTGATCGACGTCGCAGGAGGCATAGAAGGAAAGATGAAAGGCCTTAGAGGGGCCTGCCAACCAGCTACCTGAAATGGACAAACCGTTTGATACTTAAGATCCTATCATAGTTTTAGATCATTGGTTTTACTGATTCGCAAAGTGATCGAAAGCATTCTAGCCACGTGCAACCAAATACCACCAAAAATAAACAAACAAAACTAAATTGTGAGGGAAAGGAGGGAAAGACATGGTCTTCTTAAGCAGAGGTGTTCCAACGTCTCAGCCAATCCTTGGTTGAATCTTAGGAATGGACAGTGTCTCAAGCTCACTCACGTTTCATGACCAACTGGTAGCTGGCACTGAAAAACTTTTCAGGGCTGTGTGAATTGTGCGACTGATTGTCCTAGACGCACTACTTTATTTCAAAAATAATGTTCATAAGGAGTCAATATGTAGTTTAAGAGACAATCAGTGTGTGTCTTATATAAATGGTACATCTGTGGTTTTTAATCTGTGCTAGACTTCAAAACTGTCATCTCCTGTTATTGTATGCAAACTTGAACTCCACCTCTGCAGGGGTTCTTCTGTGATTAAATGGGTTATAATTATAAGCAAATTCAGAGCAACTGAGTACTTATCTAAAAAGATTACCTGTGGCTGGAGGTGAGCTGCACTGAAACTTTACAACAAAATGTCTCTGGACAAGGAGTGAGAGAAGAGAAACAAAAGGACACTAATTCATCTGTAATTTGCTGTTGGTAAGCCTAGCAGTAAAGAGACATTGGTCAATTGCTCTGACCCTGATGAATTTATAAACTGAGATCATCGTTGTTTATGCTTGCAGATGTTAACTGGAAAAGTTATATATGCATAAACCTTTCTTCCTGGATTTGGCAGATATGTATAATTATATTAAAATGGTTCTAGCACACACACACACACACAAAACTGGGGTTCCCCTCACCCGAGGAAGGCCCCGGCCTTGGAGGGAAGCCCGGGAGGCACGCTGGGGCCAGGTTCGGACACACACCCTCCCCCTGCCCGGCCACCAGGCCAGGTGACAGCTGACGGCCACAGCTGCGTGGCCCTGACCCCACACCACCAGCAGGGACCAAGGCGCACGCCCGAAGGGGCCTGAAACGCCGGCCGCCGTGGAGATCGGACACCAGGACAGCCTGATGCCGTCTTCCGACCTGGGGTCGATGTTCACGAGATCTTTTTTCCAATTTGCCTTAATTAAAGAGACAGGCCAAATCATTTCCTCTCAGTCTGGTCACCAATCTTAATTTTGACGTCACCCAGCATCCTGGCAATCGCTCACGGCGTTAAGCACTGCCACATGGAAAACATCACTATTCACTGTGTCTCTCGGATGGAGGAAGCCAGACACATACCTGGGAACGAGCGGCTCCAGGGTCCAGACCCCCCTGCCTGCGCGTGGGGTGGCGAGCAGGGTGAGGACGCAGGCAGTGCTCTCTGCGGGTCGAAATAAAGGCACCACACCAAGCGGCGTTCAGGCAGGGCATCAGCGCTGCACACACGTGTACAGGCATGTGTGTGCAGGCACACGCGTGTGCTAGAGACAGCAAGGAGGAGGGCCACAGCGAACCCATGGATGCAGAGGCTGCCGTCGGGCAGCCAGCGTGCCTGAGAACGCCGTTGCAAACGCAGGGCCTGTGCCGAGTCACGCAGCACCTGCAGCCGGGCCGCGGCCCTTCCCGTGGTTGGAGCCGGCCCACCGCCAGCGTTCTGTGGAAACGGTTTCCAGCTCATCACCTTCAGTTTCCTCTGAACCACAGCAGCGCTCTCTCCCCGCCTCATCAATTTAGTTAAAGTTTGCGGAGGGGAAACATGTACGTGGAAACAAAATGATTTCCAGGCCGGGAAGGCTGAGCCCGCGGGCACTGTAACTTCAAGCCCTCCCTCCAGGACTCAGGCCTGAGCAGAGCCCCCTTCCCCAGGGAGAGGCCAGAACTGGTCAGAACTTCTCTGGGTCCAAAGGCGGCGACACCCTGCCTTCAAGCAACGTGGACTCTGGCTGTTCGTTCGCTCCACGAGGGCAGAGGCCCCGATGAAACCCGCAGGATGCACCGACCGGCTGGAAATGGAGAGCCTCGAACCCCATCCTGGAAACCTTGCACTGAACCCTTCTGCGGCGCACACGCTATAGTGGTTCTCAGAATGCGCTCCATCAGCACCGAGGGAGGGGGAGGGGAGTCCTGGGGGAGGGGGGGTCATGGGGGTTCTTGTACCCCACCCTGCTCCAGTGGGACCCAGCTTGAACCTGCCCGGGATCCACCAATTCCCATGGCCGCCCACCCTCCTCGGGAATCGGGGTGGGACCCAGAAAACTTTTCAATGAGGTCGCAGGGCATCCCTAACTTAGGGCAGCCCAGGTCCCCCCGGTGAGAGCTGGCTCCCATGACGCGTGTCCACAGCCAGCGAGGACGTCGTAGCCGCGCAAGGTGTCGCGTCCAGGTGTGCACTTGGCTACGCGGCTCTGTCCCCGTCGGCTCTTTAACCTGACCACCTTCCTGTGGGGCCTCGCCAGGCTGGGGGGCCCAGAAGACGGCCCGCTGGACCTCGCAGCCCCAGCCTGCTGGCGACGATGCTGTCACTCGCGGCCATCGGCCGGCCAGACTTCCTGGCC
The DNA here is from genome assembly GCF_965194805.1 of Balaenoptera borealis. Classification (NCBI taxonomy): domain Eukaryota; kingdom Metazoa; phylum Chordata; class Mammalia; order Artiodactyla; family Balaenopteridae; genus Balaenoptera; species Balaenoptera borealis. The sequence continues at coordinate 88,391,884 of NC_138872.1, read as the reverse complement.
ACGGCCGACCTGGGCTGTGCCGTCCTCTCCTTTCTGTCCAACACCTGCTACTTCAACACGCAGGACGTGCAGCTGGCGATGCCATTCGCGTTCCTGCCGTGGCGCCCTCTGTCCTGTCCGCAGGGGCTGGCCTGGCGGCCGTCGGGGGCAGTGGGCCTGCTGGGCACGTCTGGGGAGCTCTGCGAAACCACGCTGTGTCAGGCAGACCTGCTGACAGCCTGGCCTTCGTCCTGCAGCTGGCGTCCAGCGGGCCAGGCGGGCAGCTCCTACCCAGAGGGACGCGGCCTCCGCTCAGCTGGTGGCTTCCGGTCGCCCTGACCACCATCGCCCTCCACCTCCCCTACCACAAGGCTCTCCTCCAGCAGGCCAGGCTCGAGCTGCAGAGGGACGGAGGCTCCCCCAGGGACGAGCCGCTTGGGAACCTCGCGGAGCTGGCCCCCGGCCGCCCTCCTCCCCACAGCCGTGCGGCTGGGCCCTGCTGAGCGTCGGAGCATCTCTGGCAGGAGGTGCAGGCCGGGGAGGCCGGCAACAGCTTCCCCCTGAAGGGGCTCAAGTCGGAGCCCCTGCCCGTGGACATAAGCCACACAGGCCGGCGGGGGACTCTCCCGGCCCTGCAGAAACCCAGAGCGGCGTGCTGAGAGCCAACAGGGATGCCGGGCTGTCCAGAAGGTGCTTACTGAAAACGAGCTTTCTGGCTTTCAACTCAGTTTATGCAAAAGCATGACACCTTAGCTCAAATCAATACTCACACCTGAAGGCTGGTGTGGGGAGTGAGTGCGGGCTGACACCTGACCAGGTGGAAGGTTCTAGACTGTCTGCTGGCCGACATGTCTCCCCGACCCCAACCAAAGGGCAAGGAAGGAATCTTGAAGATAAAAACATTACTCAAATAACTTTATGGGCTTGTCATACCCTGGCCCTAAACGGTCGTGGCTGGTTGACCTCCAGCTCTGCCAGGAAGCGGGGCCGCACAGATCTCAGCAAGAACAAACGCTGGTTTTGTCTTTTTAATGTATCATCACTGGGGGTCTGAGGACATCACCCACAGGCACAGCTGTCCAGCACTAAGGCGACGGGTGTGAGCCCGTGGTGACCGTCGCACACCTGTCACGCTGTCCGTGACACGGCGGACAGAGGGGGCCCGTCACCAGGAGCGCTGGATAGACCGGCAAAAAGCTGTTTCAAAAGCCTCATGTGTTCTATTCGACAGTGTGTGCAGAAAGGCTAGTAACACGGGAAACATAAAAATCCAAGGGAGGGTAATTAGTCTTATTCCAAAGCTTACATCCATCGGTCTTACTGCATTTACATCACGGTTTTCTTGGTTGAGCAGAGAACAGGGACGTGCAAAGGAAAGGCATCTTTCTGGCTTTATGAAACCTCTACCTTTGACAGCTTCGTTTTTTTTTTTTTTTTTATTAAGACCTTGCTTTTTTAGTTTTTAGATTCACAACAAAAATGCGAAGAATTTTTAAATTTCGCATTTATCTCCTGCCCCCAAACAGGCACAGCCGTCCCTCTCCGGGTGTCACGACTGATGAACCTGCTGACACACCTCCACGGCCCCGGTACAGCCTCTACACTGGGGCGCACTGGGTGCTGCCCGCCGCGCAGCTGAGACAGGTGTATAACGACATCTACGACTTCTCTGTCACTTACATATTCATGAAACCTCTACCACGGACCCCGTGCAGCACGCCCACAGAGGACAGAGCTGGGGATCAGGGGTGAGCCGCCCCCCCACCCAGACCATCAGCAGGACACGCAGCGTCAGGGCCGACGTGGAAAGGCTGCTTCTTCGTGTGACACATTTACCACCAGATGCTGGACGTGAAATTTTCCTTGTTGAGTGTTTCAGTATCACCGTCGTCCTTACGGAGGGAGTACTGACTCTGTTTACCCGGGCGGGCGGGCTATGACCTGAGGACGGCTTCTCTGGAGAGCTGTGCTCAGGCTCTGTTAGTCGGGGTCCAGAGCAGCCTCAATACGCGGGTCCATCCTGGGGTCTCCGCGCACTGTCACGACTGCTCACAGACGGTGCGGGGCTAGAACAGGCCGCCTCTGGGGGCTGGGGGGGGCGGGGGTGGGTTCAGCCTGTGGCTCCAGGGACGCTCGTGCCCCGCAGGCAGATTCAGCCAGAGTCCAGGGGCTGCTACCCAGACCCGGCCCCTCCCCTCCAGGACCGTGCCCAGCCCTTGTGCCCCCAGCGCCCGGGAAGGGCCCCTCCTGGCCCAGGAGCAGGCACACGGCCTCCGCAGCCCACCTCCCTCCAGGCCCACCCGCTGCTCAGCCTGTGGTGCCAACACCTGAGAAGAGCCCTTTCCTAGAGGCCATCACGTTTTCTATGGTTTGTGGCAGGAGTGCAGGCCAGAAGGGAAAGGACCTCAATCGATCAATTCACAGTAACAGACGCCAACGGCTTGCCAGTCTTAGAACCAGACGAGGCGACAGCAAGTCCCCGAGTGCGCAGGGCTCCCTGAAGAAACGGCGGCCGAGCCTGGAGGACTTGCTCACACTGTGTTTCTAAGTATGTCGGCTAAAGGAACCATCTTAGGACCCGCCACAAGAATGTAAACTGGTGGCTCTCAAACTTTCTTTTCAGCAGCAGGAGCCTTTCTTTAAACAAAGCCCGAGACGGTCAAAGGGCTGCTCTGGCTGGAGGGGGGGCGGGGCCGACCGCTGGAAGGTTGAGGCCCCCAGCCCCCTGTCCCCGTCCCCGTCCCCGCGGCTCTGGTCCACTCAGCCCGCATCCTGCACCCCGTCAGGACACACAGAGCCAGAGAAAGAGCTCCAGAGCCAACCAAGAGCTAAGCAAACACACAGCTCTCTGGCGGCGGGGGGCACCTGACTCCAGGAGAGGGTGTGTGGGATAAAGCGGGACTGACGGGGTGGGAAGCCACCTCCTGGGGCTCCTCGCCCCTCCCAGGACACTGCTGGGGCCACTAACGTGCGGCTGGGACAAGGACCTGGGCCTGCAGCCTGGCCTTCTAGAGCATTCCACCCAGAACCCCCAGGGACGGGACAGCCCCTCCCAGGGCAGACCCCTGTTCCCATCGCCGCCGGCATGTCCTTCTCAAAGGCCAAAAGGAAACGTCCAGGAGGCTCCTGGCAACGGCACAGAGGAGCCAGCTGCCCGAGAGTCAACACCAGCCGAGCCCTGGGCCGCTGCCTCGAGTCGTAAATACCGTAAATACCGCGGGGCCATGCGAGCAATGGGCGCCTGCGCTGGGGCTGGGGAGCAGCAAACCCTTCCCACGACGGGGCTGCCCTCCGGGAAACGGCCGGGCCACGGATACGCCGGCAGCTGTCGGGCACACGCACTTGCGCACGCGCGGGACAGGGACTCAAGACACCAACAGGGGCACGACGGCTGTGTCGAGACGCGAGGAGCCCAGCGAGGGGAGCGCCAGACGCGGCTTCCGGCCCGCCCCGCCCCCCAGCCCCGCACAGAGCAGAGCGCTGGGTGAGGCGGGGTAGGGGCGGCCGAGGGGCACCACCCAGCTGCTGATCGGATCAGGTTCCCTCCGCTGACCCGGTTCGGGGGTGGACAGGACGATCCCGAGAACTGCACTTCCGCACCAAGAAGAGCGCGTGTCAGGCCGACGGTCAACGTGGGAAGCTCCCGGCGAGGAGAGGGGACCTCGGGCCCAGAGGCCCTCAGGCGGGCCGAGTCCCAGCTCCGAGGCCCTGGTGACATTCCTTCTGAGCTCGGTTTTCCCATCAATACAACGGGGATACCACCTCACCTCACGGGGAGCTCATGGAGGATTCCGAGACGGTGGGCGCCACGCTGCCCAGTGCGGAATAAGCGCTCTTTCAAGGCTGGATGTCAAAGTGTACAGACGGGCTTCACGCCTCACGAAAACGTCTACGAGGCCTCTTGGGCCCTGCCCATGTGAACATCAACTGGGGTTCAGTGGCCTGACACCCCCCAACACCGTGGCCTGGCCCTCACGCTGACCAGCTGCAGGAGGGTTGACAATTACTTACCCACCCGGGGCCACGAGAAAAGTGGGCCCGTGGCCTAGCAGCCCCAACTCGGCCCAGGACCATCGGCCCCAGGTGAGTTCGGGGACACACGGACGAGAGGCGGGGCTGCAGGCCGTGGCTCCCGCCAGGAGGGAGCGGCTGTGCTTCAGTGACGTGACTCGGCTATTTCAGGGTCTGAAGTTGTGTTTTAGTCGTTTATTTAACTCGAGGGGAAACTGTACTTTCTCATGACTCACTGCTCTCAAGATGGCGTCTCCAGCATTTCTAGTGCTGAAGCCATCTTGCGTGTGCAGCTGGCCAGAGACAGGTCTAAAATCAAATCAGCCCCACTTATGTGATCACGCCATTCTTTAAAAAGCGAACCTATTAGAAGCACAGCTGGAAAGAACCCTGAACGTTAGTATTTTTCCATAAAAAATTCAACACTGTCTTCTGTGGAAACGTGTCTGAAAGGATGTTAAGTCAGCATCGCTCAAAAAACACCTTCAAGCTCACGTGCACTCAGCTGGGAACAGAGGAGAAGGCAGCGGCACGCCGGCCCCGGGGCTCAGGGAGCCCGCCCTCGCCCCACACCCCCGTCCCACCAGGCGGGGGCTCCCACCGCAGCGGAGTTCAGTCTCACAGCTTCAAACACCAAAGAGGTGAAAAAAGGGACCCCCTGAGGAAGGTAGGAGATGGATTAAAATGCAGTGCTGATGAAAACCACGCAACTCTCGCCGGCGGCCAGGGCACGGAGGGCCTGCAGAGCTCTCGGCCCCGAGCTGAGCGTGTCCGGAGACGCCTGCGGCGGCTGTGCCAGCCTCTCCAGGCCGATGGTGACATCCATCCGCCGGCAGGCGGGGCGCACGGTCAGTCGGCCCTGGAAGTCGGGTCAGGCCGGCCCTGCCGGCACCAGGGCAGGCACACAGCGGGAGGGCGGGGGCCGTGGCGGGAAGAGGGGTCTTAGGCAACACCCGCAGGACGGGCACCTCCAGGGGCTTCGGGAGCAAAGGGAGGGGGAGCGGAGGCTACGCATCTACCCGACTCTGAGCTCACCTGCCGAAAATACCTGCTACTTGTTGGGTTTACATTTCTTCCCACAAGTGTCTTGTGAAACTCCTAGGTGAAATTCTCTATGTATATATAATTCACATACTACTCTCCGAACTTAAGAAATCTAGTTTTAGTTTTAAAGGCAGTCCATTGCTAAAACAAGCAAGAATATGTACGCTTCAACAAAGGATGATAGATTTTTATCTAAAAGATAAGACCCATTTACAATCCCTTCAAACTTAGAAAGAGGTTTGTATCAGTGGGTGAAAAAAAGCTGTTCAACTGGAAACTTCCCTGAAGACGCTTTGGTGGGACTGAGCTCAGTGCCAGAGGGGGAGAAAAAGGCCCAGCAAAAAAGGGGTTACATCCGGACCTGTGGGAGGTGCCCGCCCGCCAGCCGCGGGCCTATAAAGCCTGCCTGCGGCCGCCAGGGGCCAACAAACCGACAACCGACCGGGCTGCCTGCCCAAGGACAACGGGCTGGGCTCCGGAGCCTCCACGCTCCTCTCCAGCGTCCCGCGAAGGTCCCGATTCCACCCCCAAGTCCAGAGTCGCTGCCGCCCCCCAGCCGTGAGCACATCCCGGAGGCTGGCGGAGCTGCCCTCCCAGGGACGGGGGACGGGTCTGCTCAGAGGACACACGCGGGTGGCCAGCGGCAGCCGCGCAGGTAAGCGCGACCCAGGCTCTGGGTCTGTGTTCGGGTCAGCGCCGGGACGGGCCGGGCAGACGGGGCTGGACGTCCCGGCTGGGTGCAGCACAGACTGGGCACCTTCAGTGAGGGTGGCTCAGCAGGAAGGGTCTTCCCTGACGCTGGGTGAAAACAACGCTAGTTGCGCTCCGTCCTGGTTTGTTCAACAAGCATCTTTCTCACTCCAAGAAGATCGCCAGGGCTCTGACGGCGGCGCGTCACTCACTCCCTCAATGAGGACGCCCGCCAACCCGAGATTAATTTAATATGTAAAATATACCTCGTAGATCTGACAAAAATGTGGTTCATTTTTCTAGATCTGGACCAGCCGTGGCAATCTGAAACAAAATGATACCTGACTGTTTTATACTCCCCTTTCTATTTGTAAATTCGTGGCCAACTTTCATGAGGAAAGTGTGTCAGCAGTAAGGTTCATGCTTATCTTTTCATCAGACCACCATGAAAACAGCAGCATTGCTCAAGGATCAAAGACCCATTTACCCGGGAAAGAAGTGACGGCCAACACCTAACGAGCACAGGGGAGGGCAGGTGTGTCTCAAGGGCTCTGCTCGCCTTGGAGTTTCCTGAGAATCGGTCCAAAACTTTCCAAAATCCCTACGTTTAAAGAGCAAAACCAGTACTCTGAGCAGTTTTACAGAGAAATTTAAAAACAGAGGCTTTACACATCACAGATGGAATCTGAGAACAATGGCACTTATGTGGTTCAAATTGGGATTACCTACCAAAGATGAAGAACACAACACAACTAGTAAAATCCAGTTTATCAACCCCAGTGAAGCAGAGGTTATTGAACCCTTTTAAAATAACTGACGCCAAGGTCCCGATTCATCTCTTTCCTCCTTTTTTTTAGAAACTCTGTTTTCAAGCAATAGGTCAGTAAGCACCTGCTGCTCTGGCAACTTTGAAAACGATCCCTGGCCACCTCCCAGGTGAGGCAGAAACTCTCCAAGGCGGTCACTAAGGCTCCTCCGCCCCGGCCCTGCTGACGGGGCTGCCCCACAAAGCCGGGGCCACCTTGCCCCTCCCCAGCCGCGGTGCCCGAGACCGCAGACCCTGCCCAGGGTGCCCAGGTCAATGCCGCAGAGCCTCTGGGGAGCACGCTGAGCAGAGCCCGTGTCAGGCCGAGCGCGTGAGCGGCCACCGGGGAGAGACGGTCAGAAGCAGAGGTCTGGGAGGGTTGCTCTCCCCAGCCTCCAAGTCGCAGCGTTTCTAGGTTGCAAACAGCAGTAGAGAAATTCATTCGGTTTTACAATCATTTGGCAAAACAGTGAAAAAAATTCAAATCTTATTTCCTAAAACAATGACCACCTTTATTTCTCATGTTCTCTCATTCCATGCTCTGAAAACAGTTCCGTGTTCAGCACCCAAACTTAGGGTTAGCCAAAAATGCTAGATTTCTTTGATCTGTATTATTGTAAGAAAAAAGACTCTGCTCCACCTCTCACCAAGCGTGCTGGGCCCACTCCCTTCCAGAAAAGGCTGCTTTTCCCCTTCCCGTCTTAGTTCTCTTTCAGCAGCCGCCAAAATAAAACTATTTCGTCTCCTGACCACAACCCTCCTAAGGCTTCCACGCGAACATCCAGCCGTGCTCCCTCCCGAGCTGCGTCCGGCGGGCCTGAGCACGAGTCACCGTCGGCTCCACTCAGACCCAGTGGCCCTGGGAGCCCTCGGGAGAGAACACGGGGCGTGTTCTGCGCTTGACTCTCCTGCTCCAGCACAGGGCTGGCCGGCCCTCCAAGCGGAGGGGACACGTCCAGGCCCACCCCGCGCGCTCGTGTGCTGCACCCGTCCCGCGTCATCCGCAAGCCCTGGAGCTGCCGAGCTTGAATCCTCTGCTCTTGCTTCCCCAGGTGCCCGGGAGTGAGGGGCTCGGGTGTGGCGGGGACACAGCCGCAGACCCAGAGGCCAGGCAGAAGCGCAGGCCAGAGCGCAGGCGCCGACCTCCACCTCCGGTTGCACAAGTGCCCCTGGGACCTGCTCCGCTTTTACACATGCCTGGCTCACTTCCAAGGGCAGCACCTTTCCTTCTCAAGATGGATCTCCCGTTAAAAACCGGTTTCTGGGAGCCCTGCGGCAAAGCCTGAGAGCCCGGCTGTCCCTCCGGGCGCCCGGCCCCGGCATGGAGACGCCGCCGGGCGCCTGCAACGGCTGCTCCACCGGCCTCGAGCTACCCCGCACGCTGGCCAACGGCTCGGCCGCGCTCTCGGAGCAGCAGCAGTACGCCATCGGGCTCTTCCTCTCCTGCCTCTACACCATCTTCCTCTTCCCCATCGGCTTCGTGGGCAACCTCCTGATCCTGCTGGTGAATATCCGCTTCCGGGAGAAGATGACCGTCCCCGACCTGTACTTCATCAACCTGGCGGCCGCGGACCTCATCCTGGTGGCGGACTCGCTGATCGAGGTGTTCAACCTGGACGAGCAGTACTACGACATCACCGTGCTCTGCACCTTCATGTCGCTCTTCCTGCAGGTCAACATGTACAGCAGCGTCTTCTTCCTCACCTGGATGAGCTTCGACCGCTACCTGGCCCTGGCCAAGGCCATGCGCTGCGGCCCGTTCCGCACCAAGCCCCGGGCGCGGCTGAGCTGCGGCCTCATCTGGATGGCCTCCGTGTCCGCCACCCTGGTGCCCTTCACCGCCGTGCACCTGCGGCACAGTGAGGACGTCTGCTTCTGCTTCGCCGACGTCAGGGAGGTGCAGTGGCTGGAGGTCACGCTGGGCTTTGTGGTCCCCTTCGCCATCATTGGCCTCTGCTACTCGCTCATCGTCAGGGTCCTGGTGACGGCGCACCGGCACCGTGGCCTTCGCCCGCGGAGGCAGAAGGCGCTGCGCATGATCCTGGCCGTGGTCCTGGTCTTCTTCGTGTGCTGGCTGCCCGAGAACGTCTTCATCAGCGTGCACCTGCTGCAGCGTGCGCCGCCCGGGGCCGGGCCCTGCCAGCGGTCCCCCCGCCACGCGCACCCGCTGGCCGGCCACGTGGTCAACCTGGCCGCCTTCTCCAACAGCTGCCTCAACCCCCTGGTCTACAGCTTCCTCGGGGAGACCTTCCGAGACAAGCTGCGGCTCTACCTGGAGCAGAAAACCGGCCTGTCTGCCCTGAACCGCTTCTGCCACACGGCCCTGAAGGCGGTGGTCCCGGACAGCGCCGAGCAGGCCGAGGTGAAGTTCAGCAGCGCTGTGTAGGGGGCGGGGCGGGGCGGGGCGGGGCGGGGGGGCGGGAAGGGCCAGACGCCGTGCCTCGCGCCGCCCTAGGGCGCCCTCCCTCTGGTCACTCACACACAGAGCTGTCCATCCATCTGGGTCGTGAGCATGGGGCACGGACCCCGCACACGCTGGATCAGCGGCAGACGCTTCTGACACCCGCCAACGAGAGCGAGAAGGAGGGGGACACTGGGATGAAGTACCCTCGTTTCAAAGCAGACGTGCCAGAAATTTGCCATTTTAGAGGAACAGAACTCACGCAGCTGACGTGAACTGAAGGTGGTGGAACACTTTCCGCACCTGCGTGTGTGTGTGCGTGTGTGCGCGTGCATGTGTGCGCGTGCGTGCGCGTGGGTGTGCGTGCGTGTGCGCGTGTGTGCGTGCGTGTGTGTACCGGGCGCCACGGCTAAGCAGGAGGACGCCGGGCGCCCCGCACCTCCCGCCAGCCTGGGGAGGGACGCCTCGGGCACCTCCTGAAGGGCGGGGTGAACGCAGCGGTAACAACGGTGACAACGCAGACCCCTCTCGTCAAAACGTAAAACAGAAAACCTAATGAGTCTGGGAATGTCCAGTCTTTGTCAATAAAGCACAGCCATGCCGATTCTTCCGAATTCTCTACCTGAGCAGTTCCCTGAGGGGCCGGGGGGTGGGGCACTCAGAGCCTCAGCAGCAGAACCACCCCTTCCTCACCAAGAAAAAGCTCCCCAGCGTCTGGAGGCACCCTTGCCGCCCGGAGGACTCCGGGGGCTCTGGCCCAAGCCCCGGGATGGTGCCTGACACGGGTGCCACACGCTCTCTGTGCACCAGGATAATCTCTACTGCAAACACGCCACACAGCCTCGCTCTTCTAGGGGCTCTGCAGGGCTGGGCCCACCCGCCCCGCCCAGGGCCCCCTCCTCCCCAGAAGCACAACCAAGACGGGACGCGGCTGGCCTCGCCGGGAGGTCGGCGAACAATGTTTAAGTGACAGGAAGTGAGCCATTTTTAGTTTTAACAGTTCTCGATGAGTGCAAACCTCCGACAGAGAGTATCTGTCCCAAGGAAATACCTGCGTTCAACAAGCGCCGTCCCCAGTGGCTCCAGCCCCACCGAAGCCTCGCCTTCCACACAGACGCGCACCTTACGAGGCAAGAGCTGTTATTAAGTTCCCTTAGCCCGCAAGTCCCCATCGCAGGAGCCCCAGCACTGAGGCCTCCATCACGTGCACACTTGCTCTCGTCCCCGCCGGGAGGGTGGTGATGGCCGGGACACGGACAGACAGTGTGTTAGTGAACGGGGCCTGTCCCTGACCCTCCAGCAAACCCAGGAGGTGCACGCATGGCCCCAAGAGTCTGACTTGACCGCTGGAAACCTTAAACAGTAACGACACAGCCGGGAACCAGGCCCCTCCCTGTGTGCTCGGCTTACCCTGGTCTCCAACAGGTAGGAGCAAACCACGCGGAAGCCACGCAAAGCCACCCGGGGTCACAGCCCCGTCCTTCCCCAGAGGTGCCTGACATCAGGATATATGGGTGGGAACTGCGTCCGACCGAGGCCCCAAAGTGTTGATCAGGGACGGGGCAGCCCTCACTCCGTGGGCTGGCTGGGTGTTCACAGAACCGCCCCCCGCCGCTGGCTAATCAGAGGCAGCTTCCATCCCGCGGTCCCTGGTTCACCTGAGACCACAGAGCAAACCTGTCCTCCTCACACCTGACACACACCCCAGCAAGCACTGAGGCCTCGAGAGCTCTGTGGGCAGAGACACAAGTCAAACAGGCCCCCGCACAGCACCTGCCGCTCAGCTCTGGAAGCCCATTTCCTGATCTGCAAAACCAGCGGCACAACGGCTCCGAGGGCCCGTTGGGGGGAAGACGGGCTGTGGGATCACTGCAAGGCAGGTACAAGGCAGAGGCCCTGACTTAACCAAAAGGGGTTCTTACTGAACCAGTTCTTACTGAACCGGAGCCCCTTCTCACCCGAGACCCCAGAGCCCTGGCTCCGGGGGCAGAGCCACGATCAGCGCCCCCAGCGGGCTCCGAGCACGCACAGCCGCCCGCCGGCTCACACACGTCCTTCTCGGAGCGTTTATCTGAGAGCGGAGGCTGGTTTCATGATTTTCGCTGGAGCAGCACAAGATAAAGTCAAGGCGTTCGATGGCTTTGCTGTTTCCTGGTAACCCCGCTCTCCCGGGCAGTAACGCTCTCCGAACCCCGCCAAGAGCACAGAAGTGGAGAGCAGCCAGCACGGAAAGCACAGTGTCAGCACCGAACGCGACTTCCTAACGTCCTCTGTGCTTAATAACTCACTCCCCCGAGCCTGGGAGGCCCCGAGCCTGGAGGGCCCTGGCGGGAGGGCTGTGCACCCACCCCGTCGGAGGGAAGGCTGGGCCCTAACCTCCCTCTTGGCCGGGGTGTGGGGGCACCTCTGAGATGACCCTAAACCACCATGACCGAGCACATTAGCGAGGGCGCTGCCCTGACGGACGCGGAGACGGGAGGGGGAAGGGCAGGCGGCGAGCACCCGTGGGAGTGGGCGGGAACTGGAGTTCGGGCTTCAGCCCCAGTGTCTGTGGCAGGAACGTGCACGGGGGCGTGTGGTGTGCGTGTGCCTGCTGGGCGTGAGCACCTCGGACACGGACGGGGTGTGTGTGGACACGCTGCCACGGGCACCTGTACCTTCCCCAGCCCACCCTGCCCAGGCCTGGGCCTCCAGCACCCCTACCCTCACAGGAGGCAGGCGCCTCGGGGTCCTGCACGGGGTGTCCCGCCAGGAGGCGACAAGCATCAGGACGATGACAGGGTCACATCACCAGGACACAGGGACCCAGCTCAAGGGTTCCCACTGGACGACCTGGGCAGTTTGAGCATCGAGATCATTAGACGGGTAAGTAACCATCAACTACTGAAAAATGAGAATCCACGAGTCCATCCGATAACAAACATAAATATCACCTAAATAAACTGAGCAATGAAGTAAATACAAGAACCCACAGGAATGAAGGAAGGACTGAAGGGAGGAGTGAGTGACTATATGGGAAGGACCCTGCTCAGAGCAGAGGCCGGCTGACTGGTCCGGCGGAGGGTGCTGGGAGCTCGTCACCCACGACTGTCGCGCAGCCTGGGACAGGCGAGACCCCTGACGCGGCTAAAGCAGGGGCACTCGGTGGACCAGGAGCCGGACGCCCGACCGCTTTACCGCGGGGAACAGTGACCAACAGCACAGAGACTGGACGGCCCTCGACTCGGGGCTTCCGAGGAGCCCACCCGACGGGAGTCCAGACACGGACCCCAGGACAGGCAGGGCATCCCCACGTCCGAATCCGGGATCACAGCCAGAACCTAATGGGGGGGAAGCACCACCAAGTCCAAAACAGGGACAGGAGGCAGCCTCCACCCACAATGCCACGTCACGAGAGACAAAGGAGGCGGAGGGCTGCTCCCAGTTAAGGGACGGTCGGGACACGAGCAGCTAAACCAGAATGTGGTCCTGGGGAGGACAGCCCCAGGAAGAAAAAACGCTACAAGCGGGGGGGTCCGCTGGTGGAAGTGCACCCCCCAGGAGACTAAGGTATCACATGGACGCTCGACTCCCCGAGACCAAGGGCCGCGCTGCCACTGCGGGGACGTGAGGTGATGCCCTCACGCTAAGGGGACACACACAGAGGGAGCACGAGCTCTTTAGGCGGCAAAGCAATTGGGACAAGTGTGTGCAGTGCCAATTCCATGTCGGGGTACACACTCAAAGGGGTCGGAACAGATGCTCCAACAAGTACTTGTGCGCGAGTGTCCACGGCAGCTCCCGTCACAGTAGCTGGCGGTGGAAACAACCCAGGTGTTCACCGACAGGTGAATACAACTCGGTCCGTCCACACGGCCCCGGGGCCCCGGGAGGGCATGAAGCACTGACACCTGCTGCAACACGGGGGAGCCCGAACACACGGTGCTCCGTGAGAACCAGGCAGGAAAGGACCGCGCTGGGTGAGTCCGCTGGCGTGCAACGCCAGAGCTGGCAAGTCCGCAGACAGGAAGCAGGCAGTGGGTGCCCGGCGCCGGGGGACGGGTGCGGAGGGGCTGCAAACGGGGACAGGGTGAGGCACGCGTCTCTCGATAGCGACCCATGACGGCCATGCCGCCCTGTGAGCCGCTGAGAACCACTGTGGCTCCCAAGAGGAAAGGGTGCAGGGACAGTAGGTAAGCTGCATCTCAGTGAAGCGGCCCTGGAAAGAGCCGGGCGCAGCACTGGGTCCTCTCCCACGGCTGCCTGCCCTGTGGACGTGCAGCCCTGCAACACGACTCGATGCCACCGTCCGTTTCTGCCCACAAAGGGGAGACAGCCTGCACTGCCTGAAAATGTTAAGGTTTAAGCCGGCCGGAATCCGAGAAGCTTCCGCTAACGTGTACTGCAAGCGTTCTCAATAAAGTTCTCTCTTCTTCCTTACTGCCTAGTAATTCAAGTTTTCTTTTCTTTTCCACAGTGGGAAACTAATCATCGGGAGTGTCTTTTAATGTTTTTAAATCAAAAATAAAGGGAAAAAGACTTCAGTAAAAACTATAGCTGAATTTACTAGGTCATGCTCCGGCGCTTCATAAAGCCACGGAGGCCGGTTTTGTCCCTGTGACGACTCTCTGTGGGGCGCCCAGGGACCTGTGGGCTGGCAGTACGGCCAGCACCCGGGCGGGGCCGGGGGGGCATCCCTCACCCAGCGCCTCCCCAGGCACCCCCAGCTCTCTGTGGCACGAAGGAAGGGCGCGAGGGCAGAGGGGCGCGGACCGACCGCCACCTCGCCGGGGCGCTGGCACCGGGGCAGCCTGCTCAGAGCCCCGGGAAACAGGCACGTCCCAGCTACTCCTGTGCCGCTTCCCCACCAGCGACTTCCTGTCTGTGATAGAGCGCCTCCTGAGCCAGGGCGCAGCGGCCGCACAGAAGTGCCTCCTCTCCGGCCAGGTGAGGCGTCTGTCTGAACGTCTCCTGCATCAGTGGTTATCACGGAGACCTGCACGCCGAGCGCCCTTCTGGGGCGTCACCGAGGCCTGTCTGAAGAGGATGTTGGCACTTAGCCTCGCAGCTGGGGGGACTCCAGGGACAGTGGAAGGGGGGGAGGGGGGGGAGGAGGGAAGAGTCACCTGTGCCAACCCCGCTCCCCACTGAGTGCCCACCAGCCTTCTGGTCAAAGGTGTCTGAGCCTCTGAGCCCACCTTGCCCGCTGGCACATCCTGCAGGCCCCAGAAGGCCCGCTGCAGCCTGCATCAACCAGCAGGCTCTCAGGGAACGGCTGTGGGCCCGCAAGACAGGGGTCCCGAGGAAGTGGGGGCACCGGCCATCAGAGCAGGACCCGCCCAGGCTCCTCAACACCAGGCGCTGAGGCCGACACAGCACCACGAGGCCTGGAGAGCCCAGAAAAGGCTCCTGCGTCCCAGGACGATCCACGCGCCCCACGGGCACCTGCTGGAGCCTTTGCCTTCAACGCCCAGTTCAGTGTCGTCAGAAAAGGTCAGCTGCTCTGAGTTCATCTGATTTGTGCCATTGTCCGGTGGGTGGGCATCTCATCCGGGAACAAGGGTTTTAAAGGCCAAAGGAACAGAGAACAAAAGTGGACGAAAACCTGACTGTAATTCTAAGCCTTTGTAAGTGGGTGGAATCGATCTAAAACTTCTCACAAGAAATCAGCCGTAGGGAGTCCTGGAGGGTCCAGTCATTAGAAAGGGCGCCGTCCCCGTCTGTCCAGGGGGCTGGTCCCGAGGACAGTGGACATCGGACACGAGGTCTCTGAAGAGGGAGCGGACCCTTCACACAGAGTCCCTGCTCCCCCACTCCTCCCTCTGCCTGGACCCCACTGCTGCACTCACCCATCTCCTGCCGCCCGAGCTCCGGGAGACGGTGGGCCATACCCTGGTCTGGACAGGGCCCCACACGACGCGGGTCTCCTGCACGGGCTGCACCCCTACATGGAGGGAGCCTCGGTCCCATGCCGGGCGGCCCCCCGCCGGACACATGTGGGTCCCCCGCCCCAGGAGACTCGGGCTCTTCCAGGGAGGCCACAACAAACTCCCACAGCCAACCAGACAGGAGGTGGGCCCCACCCCCTGCTCAGAACATTCAGTCTTCAGCAGACAGGACAGTTTTCTTTGCCGACTCAACAATGTAAACCGCCCAGAAATGAAGAAAATCACAGCAGCCACGGTTCCAGGTCGCTAGTTTCACCCTTCGCAGAGTCAACAGCAGCGGTTCTTGTCCCTGAAGCCACAGCGCAGAACTCTGCCCTGGGCGGCTGCCGTACCTTCCCTGGGCGTGAAGAGTGGCTTGCAGGGCACGTCCCGCCGAGAAAGTCCAGTGAGGTCCCCCAGAAGTCCCATCACCCCACCCTGACAACAGTGGTAACCTCTACACTGGGCAACATGTGTAAAAGTCAGCCCCTTAAAGACGTGGAAAATTGGAAAGGCCGGGGTCTCCCAGACCAATTTCTGGAAGAGAGCTTTAAACAGGGGATGTGAGTGATGGAGTTGAAGCCACCACAGGCCTAGCTGGGAAACGCCCATTAACAGTTTTTTGAAAGCAGCGGCTGCTGCGGGTGGGGGTGGGGGAGGGGGCATTGGATGAATGCGTCCAACGCGTCCAAGGAGGCGACACAGAGAGCAGGGAGAGGCCGCCGCGGCGAGTAGGGCGGGGGGCTTGGACCAGGAGGGGCGCACTTGGCGTGGTGAGAGCGGTGGGACTCTGGGTACATCCTGAAGTCAACAAGACGCACCAAGACTCCCGGATGGAAGAGACGTGGGACGTGAGAGCCAGAAGGACAGACACCGTGTGGTGCTACTCACAAGGTCCTGGGAGAGTCAGGGTCGCAGAGACAGAAAGTAGGGGGTGGGGGCCAGGGCTGGGGGAGGGGAGGGGCGTCCGTGTTTCATGGGGGCAGAGCCTCAGTTCGGGACGATGAGAAAGTTCTGGAGACGGACGGTGGGGATGGCGGCACAACAGTGAGAGCGTACTTAATGCCCCTGAACTGGACACTGAAAAACGGCTAAAGTGGGTGATTTTATTACGTTATGCATATGTTACCAGAATAAAATTAACAAGAATAAAGAGAAGGAATTTTGCCTGAGCAATGATGTTGCCGTTGTTTCTCTGCGGAAGGTGGTGGATGGAACACTCGCGGAGATGGAGACCTGGATTTCGGGCAGCTAAGTCTGAGGTCACGGTGAGGCACCCGGGCGTCTGCCGAGGGGCGAGGCTACAGGTATGGCGCACGCGGAAAGTCTGCGGGAGCCACACACGTCGGGCGTGTGGCAGCGGCACCGAGAGCCAAGATGCCAAGGCGAGCGCGGGGCGGCGCAGGGGGAGAAGAGGGCTCCTCACGTGGATGGAGCAGGCGCCATGGAGCGCGCACCCCTCGGGGAGGGGCGGGGGGCAGCCTGTGGCCGACAGTGGGCGAGGCCCTCGGTCCACGGCTGGCGAGGAGTTGATGGGGAGCGAGGGCGGGGTGTGGAAGCAGATGGTCCCCGTCGAGCCCTCAGGTGAGGCTGCAGCCCAAGGGCTGAACCAGACGGCGCAGCGAGGCCCCACCCAGACCCCCACGCCCGGCTCTTTGAAGCCCCAGAATTTTGCAGTAATTTGTTACACAGCAAGAGGTGACTAACATATAGGGCTTGTCCAGCAGAAACGAAGACCTGCAAATCCCAAGACCTTGCAATTCCACCCCAGGCCTACACCCCAGAGAAGCCGTGTCCACGTATGAGGGCGTCACCCGTAACTGCCAACAACTCAGAGGACCTAATGGATGAACTATGTTCCTGCGCCAATAAAAAGTAACAATCTAGAGCTGTAACAACAGCATGGAGAACGCTTACAATAAACGTTAGTCAGAAAAGCAAAATACAGGGGCTTCCCTGGGGGCGCAGTGGTTAGGAATCCTCCTGCCAACGCAGGGGACACGGGTTCGATCCCTGGTCCGTGAAGATCCCACATGCCGTGGAGCAACTAAGCCCATGTGCCACAACTACTGAGCCTGCGCTCTAGAGCCCGCGAGCCACAACTACTGAGCCTGCGTGCCAGAACTACTGAGCCCACACGCCTAGAGCCCATGCTCCGCAACAAGAGAAGCCACCGCAATGAGAAGCCTGCGCACTTCAACAAAGACCCAACGCAGCCTAAATAAATGAATAAATTTATTAAAAAAAAAAGCAAAATACAGGAAAGCAGGGATGGCGGTGGGATGAACTGGGAGGTTGGGATGGACACGTATACACTAATATGTATAAAACAGACAACTAATAAGAACCTGAGGTATAAACAAACAATGATAAAATAAATTTTTTTTAAAAAGCAGCAAAATACAAAAGTAGAATGCAATTCCAACCATGTAAAGTTCAACTACAAGCAAAACCAAACTATTATTTAGGGATGCGTCACACAAAATATTGATACAATCTAAAGAAAAGCAGGGGGATGAAAGAGGCTCTGAGTTTTGTTTCTCGACCCAGGTGTGGTTTCCTTTAAGCTGTATATACCTCCTATTTGCTTACTTTAAAATAAACTGGAAGGAAAGAAATCCACCATACAAAGTATGCCTGTCTGTGGCCATAAATGAAATTCTTCCACTTAAATCACAGCTGCTCAGTTTAAAACTCCAGGCTCAAATCAGAATTTAATACCGAAAGTCACTACCATTTCCCAGGTAAAGTGGTCACCTTCACTAACCCACACTCCCTGCACCTGTTTCTGAAAGTCAGGTCAAGTAAAGGCTGGAAATTAGATACGACGCTGGTAACACCAGACCCAGAATTAGAAACTTCAATGAGAAAAGGACAGCGATTCTTTTTTGCCTCAAAATACAGCCTGAAGGAAAGAATTTCCCCTCAGTGGGTAAGCCTAAGAAGAAAGAGCTGCACGTGAACAGAGGAGCGCCAGGGCGGGAAGATGCCCTGGGGTGCGGGGGTGGGGGGCAGCCCGCCACGCTGACTTAACCCAAGCCCCACCCAAGTCCCGGGGGCCCCCCAGGGCTCCAGCCAGGGGAGAACGCCGGGCAGCAAGACACACAGAAAGTGGCACGTGGATGAGTGTCTTTCTTACAAACTACAGGGAAACACAGTTTACACGCACGGGAATCTTGGAACCTCCCCGCCAGTTACAAATTCCCACTCCCTCTTCAGACACGCGGGGCACCTGGGCGACCCGAGAGAAGAGGACGAGCGTGCCAGCAGCCCGGCTGCTCAGAAAACCCGCCTCCACCCCGGGGACCCCGATGGTTGGCAGGGCCCTGGCACTGGCTACGCAACCCAGGCTCCAGGGCCAGGATCCCTGCTCGGCCAGATGGGGTGGAACGCACACCCATGCCTGGGGAACACACTCTGCCAGGGCCGGAGCCCAGCCCACACTCACCAGCGTGCCTGCACACACATGTGCACACACAGACACGGACACACACACATGCCCTCATGACAAAGACCTGCAAGCACACACTCACGCAGACGTGCACACGCGCACACACTCCCCGCGCGCTGTCCGCATCTTGGCTGACGGGGTCCCTGAGCCTGCCCTGGGGGACCCTCCACGCCACCAGGAGGCACATTTCGAAACCCTGCTCTGGTCCCCCGGGCGTGGTGCTCCGTTAACCTCTCCCGAACAGAGCCCATTGCAGAGGGCCCCGTGCCGACTGCACAGCAGACGCTCAGGGCGAGGCCAGCGGCCGGCCTGGCCGGAGGGCTCGGGGTGCAGCTTTCTTTCAGGTGAAAGAAAAGCAAGAGCAGCTCGTGTGGAAAAGCACCGCCTGCCCCACACGGACCAACAGGACTCACCGCGCTTACCTAAGCAGGAGGAGACCCCAGCCTCCAGGGTCGTCAACAGGCACCAGGGTGACACGGCAGCAGATGAGGCGTGGTCACCTGGAGGCTCCGTGCCCCAAAGGCCATTGTCACACAAGTCACCCTTCATTTGTCCGTTGGTTTCCAGCGTTCAGCTGTATCGTCAGGCATTTACTGATGAGACTCTTGACCAAGTCTGACTTCCTGGTATGAAGTCCAGGACGCACACTTTCATTCATTACTTACGTTAAAAAACAAACTGCCCTCCCCTGCCCTCCCTCGCGTGAGCTCCTGGCACCGACACAGGCTGTGACTCCTCTGCAGCACAGAGCGGGGGAGGGGGCCAGGGGCTCCTGGGGGGTCTGACCCTGCAGCCAGAACTCAGTGTAAACAGAGGACTAATTCATAAAACTGCTAAATCCCAACAAATGTAGAAATTTGCTCGAATCAGTTTCTATGCCCCCTACACAAACACTAATTCCACCCTCCAGAAAGGACATACGTTAACACACGTCTCCTGTCCTCATCACCACAGAGCACACACAGCTGCCGCATACAAGCGTGTCCTCGAGGCACCGTGTCAGCTATTTAGCACGTTACCTTGCGGCAGCCTAGGCGACCCCTGTGACCAGGCCGTACTGTCTCCACTTGACGGTGTCAGAGAGAAGCATGGTGCCCAAGGTCACGACCACCCGGCGCCCTGCGTAAGCCTCTGTCCACCTGAGCCAAGCGGTACCAAGTCCTACCCCACAGCCCTGCTCTGAACTTGGAAGTGGGGCGGCGAGCCCTGGCCGGCGACCAAGGCGGGCACTTTCCCCGGCACCCCCCCATCTTTCCAGTAACGGGTGCCTGTTCTGACTGGGCTCCTGGCTGCCCAGCTGCAGGTCACGGGTCCAGGCTGCCCGCAGCTTCCTGGTCGGCTCCTGAAGATGAGGCCACTGACCCTCGCTGTCTGCCCCCGCCCGGCACTAACGGCACACGTGGGGTGGGCTCCCACTGACCGTACACCGGGGCAGCAGCCCAGGGGCGGCAGGACGGCGAGGCCAGAGGAGCCGGGTCCCTGGACGACCCCAGGAATCAGCCGCCCCAGCCCGGGCCGCTTGCCTCCGCACTGTGAAATTTCCATCCTATGTAAGGCACTGGATTTTGGGGTCTCCGCGTCACGGCAGTTGGCCTGTGCCCTGACACGTGTCTGTCCGTAAGCCTCCGTCTGTGTCCAGTTTTTGGCCCTTCCTGCATGCTGAGCCCTGTGCTGGCACCCGCCCCATTCCTGGTCATGGTACCACACTATACACACCCCAGACCCAGGTCCCTCAGTCACACACTTCAGCCCCTGCCCCGTGCCACGTGGGGCCTGGTTCCAGCCGTCCCGCACCTCCAGGCCAGGCAGGCTGCTGCGTGGAGGCGCCTGGCTTTGGTGGCCACCGTGCTAAGCCCTCAAGAACGGGCAGGGCTCTGTCAGGCCAGCAGAGGCTCAGGACGTAAAGACAGCATCGTCGGACCACACCTGGCGTCGGTGGTGAGCAAGGACCTCAACCGCCACTTTCCTTTGCCTTTTAAGACATCCCCTCCGAGCACACACTCAGAGCTGATCCACACCTAGAGGCCGGGGCCTCCGGTACATGCAGGTGTGTCCTGACACCCACACCTCCACAGCCGCGCTCAGGTGTGCATCTGGGCAAACGTCTGTCAGTGTATGTTCCCGGGGTCGGCCCAGCTTAGACCAGCCGTCCTCGGCCAGCAGAAGCCCCCCAGGGGCCGTACGTTTACACCAGACGCCACTTCTGCCCCTCACAGCGGGAGACATGAGCGCTGTGCCTGGGAAAACCATCTTCAAAGCAGCAACTGTTTTCCCAGCTGTGGACACTCCATCCTGGGAAAGCTTTTCATTCCACTGCAAAAATACTTTTGAGAAGACTGAACAAATACTCGGCTTCATCTGTCCATTCTGGTATTTTAGACCCAAAACTGGAGAACTTTCTCGAGTACATGGTCTGATGAACCAGTGACTAACATTCCTTATAATCATGAGTGAACCTTCTAACGAAATAAGCTTCCTGAACTAAATGTGGTGTCAACTCACTTAACCGAGAACGATAAACCAAGTGGTTTCCTGTGAAACCAAGTGGTGTCCTCGTTCTGGCTGGTTCGGATCTCCCACTGGTGCCCACACGCACCCTGGAGTCCGGGAGGTCCCGCAACGTCCCCGCGGGCCACTACCTGGCGTCTAAGATCATGGGAATGAAAGCCCCTCATCCCAGTGAGGCCTTTGTGCTGCGTGCCCTGCGCCGCTGTGCCTACTTCCTGAATAAACAGCGTCGAAATCATGAAGGAAAGTTGAAAAAGGGAAGCTCCCCCCTCCTGCCCCCCAGTTCCGTCCTGAAAGCCCCACTCTTTCCCGCTCTGGTCCCTCTGTGAAGGCGTATCTGGCACAGGGGCCTCTTCGTGCAGGCTCGGTTTATAGTGTCATTTCCAACATCATCCTTAATTTAATTTTAAAAAACAAAGTCGTCCCCCACCTTATACAAGCAGAACACACCCACTGTGGAAAACACAGAGAACGTGGAGGAGTGCAGAGCGGTGTCGGCACGTTGACTGAGCCTGGGCCCTCCTCCCTGCCTGGCTTTCAGGTCTCCCCACCTCTCTTTAGCCCAGACGGTCTGTGACGTGAGTAACGACTGAACTCTCACTGGTTTGTAGTCCTTTGGCCATCTTGGGGTCGGAACCACACTCTGACCTGGGGTCAGGCAGCCTCATCCTTCTGCCGCATCCCTGGAAGCCCAGGGTTGCCCCCCTCGTCCCCGAGGGAGGCCGGGGCCGGGACCACCTCCTTCTGCGCGAGGAGGGCCCTCACGCGGCGATGGCAGGGCTGCCCGGAGCCTGGTCCCCCGGGGGGTCTCCCGGGGGGTCTGCTGTGTCCTGGCGTTGGGAGGGGGCGCCCCTGGGAGCCCCCCACCTTCCTACACTGACCGGGGGACCAAAGGGCTGGCACAGGCACCAACCTGGCGGCCGGCAGCAGGGCCCTGCAGCCTGGGAGCGGCCAAGGGGCTGTCCGTCTAGGGCAAAAGCCATAAAAATAACTTGGCTGGAAAAATATCTGAACCATTAGGACAGAGCCCTCAGCACAAGGGTTTTCTCAGATCTATACAGAAAAGGTGAACTTTGTAACAGAACCGGTAAAAACACACAGGCAGCTCACAAGAGAAAAACAAGTGACGGTTCACGGTAGCAATCAAAGAAACTGAAATCACAACAACCATGAGTGACCTTTTTCTCTCTGTCACACCAGGGAACATGGAAGACGTTATGACACCCAGGTCTGGTGCGGGCGCCCTCACACACGGAAAAGACACTGTGTCCGCTGTAGGACTCCGAGGACACACCCCAAAGTATAAACCGCAGCGTTCTCTCGGGGTGGCAGGATTCATCTGTCTGGTTTCTTCTGTATGTTTCTATTTCTTTTTTTTTTTTTTCCATTTGGCCATGTATATATAACTCAGGAAAAATAATAAACATTCCGTTTTTAAAAGTACGTTTTGCTGAGCTCTTTTCTGCTGACCACGAGGAAGCAAAGCTCACAAACATGGCCCTGGCTGGCCAGGCGGCAATTAAAGCATTAGAAACCGACGTGTGGACAGCTGGACTTGGGGGCGGGGAGGGGACAAGGGCGACGGGTCTCCACGGCAGCGGGACGCCAGCAGTTTCCAACTCTTCCCTAACGGTTCAGAGTCAACAACCGAGCCGAGAAAACCCATTTTCGAGACAGAGGTACACAAGCTCGCGGCCAGCCTACTAACAGACCACGGGCCCTGGGGCCGCAGCCCCGAGGAGCTCCTGGAAAAGGGGACAAGGACGTCACACAGCAGGGATGACAAGGGCCACATGGAACACGGACGCAGCAGCACGGTGCCGCCAGCAGGCTGGGAAGGCTGTCCCGTACGGCCCACCCCGCAGCATCCAGAATTGGTAAGGCCGACAGCACACATACCACCAAACTCTGGAAAAACGAGAGCTTAATTCTGCCCCTGCCAGTTCCCAGGACAACTCCAGCCGTCCTCATCAACGCGAGCGCCGCGATCAGAAAGACTGAAACATTAAAGCAGCGAGACGCCGCACACTAGCGGAGATGCAGAGAGGCCGGATCCCTCGCACGACGGGGGCAGGTAAGGGGGCGGCCGCCCCGAAGGTGGGTAGCTGCCGAGCACCGACACGAGCACGGACCGCACGACCAGCCGTTGTGCTCCCGGGCGGTTTCCCTGGAGAGAGGAACACACGTTCATGGACGTTCACAGCACTTTGGTGGTAAAGCCAAGACTGGAAACCACCCGAGTGTCCTTCACTGAATAGCGAAGGGCTGCAGAGCAGTGGCCCAGAAGCCAGTGGTGACAGCAGCTCTGTGTCATGACACCTGCGGCAAAACTGCAGAAACGCACGCGCGCCGGCAAAACTAATGGCATGTGAGAGAGCTCTGCGGGCGGCATCGATGTCCCTCTTGGCTGCAACACCACAGTCCGTTACCAATGGGGCAAACCGGGCACAGGGCACACGGGCCTCCCTTTAGTTTCTGCAACTTCCTACGTAACCTACAGTTATTTCAAAAATAAATTCTCTTTAACAAAAGCGAGAGCCCCAGGCCCTCGACACGAACGCTGAGCCCCTCGGCCACCCATCCAGGACCCTCCAGGCAGGCCTGGGGCCCAGCCCGGCGTTCAGAACGCGGCTCCTGTCCCAGCGAGAAGAGTCCGCACCAACACCGCCCGACGCCGCGATGCAGCGCCACGCTCCGGGGCACGCGCGGCGGAGCAAGACCTGGAAGGACCGCAGCAGCCCCTGCCCACCAGGCGGTCTCACCTGAGCGCTCCCCACGCCGCGGTCCTCCTGTCATCAGTCCCGCGTGGGGCGGCGCCCGCGGCAACCTTCAAACGGCGGCCAAGAGCCCAGAGGCCCCCGACCTTCCCGGGGAGGCGGCAGGTCGGTGAAGCCACGGGCCCAGGGAAGGGCTTCCTGCCGTCGGAGACCGGGAGAGCCTGGAATTCGGGGCAGAAAGATCTGGCGCCTGCGCGACCTCGGCCGGGGCGGGGCTGCCCTGTAGCCGGGGAGCAGCTCAGACTCGGGGTGCCCGGGACGGGGTGTCCTCCCGGCTGTGGGGGGTACGCCGGCCAGGCCAGGGCCCCTCCACCGCCAATCTGGGGGCGTCAACGTCGTCCCCACGCCGGGCACTGCCAGCCTGTCCCTGGGGGCTCCTGCCCCGGAGGCAGCGCTTGGCTGCGACAGAGACCCCGGGCCGCCGAGGCCCACATGCCCCCCAGGAGGGGCTCTCCAGATCCTGAGTTGACTTAGACTAACTCTGCCGAGGGGTGAGAGGGGACGGCGACCAAAACCATCGACCGAAGTACAGAACCAACCATTTCTGGAAAGCGAAGAGCCGGCCGGAGGGGAGGCTCCTGGCGCCTAGGAACCACGGGCCGCGGCGCTGCTCGCGCCTGAGCCATTCGCAGGGCCGGGAGTTTGCTCGTGGGCTCAGGTGGCCTCCAGCAGCGGCGGCGAGGGGCCGAAGCGCAGCTCAGGGCCCCCGGGTGGAGGGTCAGAGGGCGGGACTGATCCGGGAGGGCCCCTGGAGCCACCTCATGCCTCCCGACCGGCTGCAAGCGCCCAGCCCCCAGCGACACCTTCTGGCCAAGGGATCGGGGCTCCTGTGTCGTCCCTGTGTCACTGTGCGCACGTGTAAGACGTGTGTCTCACACTGGGCCGCGGTCAACGTTTCAGAGTGAATGATCTGGCCGAATCACGTTAAAGTCTCTGGTTTCTTGAGGAATGCTCACCTTTTGAGATAAAAAAGATTCAAAAAGATGTGTCTGAGTTTATAAGCCGTAACTGGTTCTTTGGGGAGAGGCTTTTATTGAGGGGAGGGGTTGTGTGTTTTCCATCGCGTTTGTAGTCTGAATCTTACCCCGTGTTCTCCAGGCGTGTGTGGGGACAGAAAAGCCTGCACCATCCTCGCGGACACTAAGGGCTACCGGTGGCCAGGCTCAGCTTCCCAAAGCCACCCACACGCTGTCTGCTACTTAGTGCAAATCAGAGGAAATCGGTGAAAAACATCAACTACTTCCAAGGTCAGAAGCCACTCACCATCAGATTTTCTACGTTGCATGAGATTTTTCCACCCAAACAGGAACCGATGTGGTTGTGAACCTGACACTAAGCAACGTGGTAAGTTAACCACAGCTCCATCTAAAAACGAGTAGAATTTGACATACCTGCTATTTTTTGGCTACAAGTATAGGCTGAAAAAGCCAGTGCAAATGACTATAACTAGGAGGACACCTTGAAGCTCCCTAACCTCTACCCCACGCCCCACCTCGCCTTATTCACCTGCCTTTAGAAAACTCTCAGCAGGTTATCAGAATTCGTTGAAAAAAAGATGTAATAATTAACACTCCCATAACCTATTACATGTTAAAACATATAAATTAACGCAACATTAAATAAAATCTGTTTTTAGCAGCACAAAATCCCGATTTTTAATATGAATTTGCTGAACACGTGTCCCAATTTGATCTCAGGGAGCTGCTGCTAAGTTTTATCGGTTATAGAAAAGTTAGGTTAAGGGTCAACATGGAGAAGGTGAGAAAACAGGGAGAAGAAGAAAAATCAGAAGGTTGGCCAGGCCAAGAAGATCAATTTCAGAAAGGAACTCGGGCAGAGAGAATGTGCCCGGAAGGCAGGAGCACAGCACGTGGCTGAGTCAGGACTGATGGGGAGAAGCGGGAGGGCTACCGAGAACCCCAGGACATCTTCCACCCTGGACCACAACAGGCCCGCAGTCCTGCACAGACCCGCCTTCACCACAACGGTGCATTTTAATGGTATGTTACACAGAAAACAGACAAACGAAGTCTCCACCAGGTGGGCTACAGGGACACTGTCCAGGTCACGTA
Source organism: Balaenoptera borealis (assembly GCF_965194805.1). Taxonomy (NCBI): domain Eukaryota; kingdom Metazoa; phylum Chordata; class Mammalia; order Artiodactyla; family Balaenopteridae; genus Balaenoptera; species Balaenoptera borealis. The sequence continues at coordinate 88,366,240 of NC_138872.1, read as the reverse complement.
CTCACTGAGAAACAGGTTAGATCTCTCCAGAGAAAACCGTAAAACTTTCCTGAATGACATTAAAAAACCACCTCAATAAACCATGAAAGATTTCTCAGGAAATCTGAAAGTGGATTGCAAAATTCAAAGCAAAAAGAAAACATGACAAAGGCCCAGAACCCTGTCCCAAAAAACAATAAGTACTTAGTGTACTAGATATTAAAACATATTTTTAAGAACTAAAGTATTAAACAGTGTGGCAAGGAGCAAGTTAAATTATGGTACAACAAGACAACAGAATATTATACAACTTTTTTAAAGGATAGGCTATTCCAACAAGAATTCTAAGACAATTCAATAAGAAGAGTATTTTCAACAAATGGTGTTGGGACAACCAGACACCCACATGCAAAAGAATGAAGCTGGACCCTTACTTCACACCATACACAAAAGTTAACTCAAAATGGATCAAAGACTAAAATGTAAGAGCTAAAACTATAAAACACAGAAGAAGATACATCTTCTCCTATAAATCTCCATGACCCTGGATTTGGCAATGGTTTCTTAGATATGTATGACACCAAAAGCATGGGCAACAAAAGAAAAAACAGATTAATTAGACTCTTCGAAATTTAAAATGTCTGTGTTCCAAAGGACAACATCAAGAAAGTAAAAAGATGGGAATTCCCTCGGTGGTCCAATGGTTAGGACTTGGCGATTTCACTGCCCGGGGCCTGGGTTCGATCCCTGGTCGGGGAACTAAGATCCCACAAGATGTGCAGCCAAAACAAACAAACAAACAAAAAACAACAACAAAAAAACAAAACAGAGAGAGAGAAAGTAAAAAGGCAATGGACAGAAGAAAATGTCTGCAACCCACATATCTGATAAAAGAATTGTACCTAGAAATCATAAAGAACTCTTACAACTCAATAAATGAGACAATTTTTAAAATGGAGAAATGTCTATTCAAACCCTTTGCCCCAAGAAAATATACAAATGGCCAATCAGCACATGAAAAGATGCCCAACATTATTGACCACTGAGGAAATGCAAGTCAAAACCACAAGAAGACACCACTTCACACCCAGCAGGATGGTGAGAATCAGACAGAGAACAGTGCTGGCGAGGACGTGGAGAAAGTGGAATTCTTACACGAGGCTGGTAGTGGAACGAGATGTACAACAGGGCAGATGCTGCAGAAAAGTCTGGTGGTTAGGAGCTAAGTACAGAACTACCATATGGTCCAGCAGTTTCACTCCTGGGTCTATAGCCCAGGAATTGAAAACAGGTATGTAGACAACAATGGGCACACGAATGTCCCCAGAAGCACCGTTCACAGCAGCCACAGGTGGACACAGCCTGACCAGTGACCAGACAGAATGCAGCGTATTCACATAAAGGAACGTTATCCAGCCACGAAAATTCAGGAGTGAAGCACCGACACACACGACCACATGGATGAACCTCGAAAACCTGATGCTAAGTGAGGGAACTCAGACACGATGTGTGACACAGGTCACATACTGTATGCTCCCTGTACAGGAAATCCCCAGAAGAGGTAACCCAGGGAGACAGAACGTGGGGGAACCGGGGCTGGGGCAGGGTCGGGAGGGAGCGCCCCGCAAGTTCAGGGTCTCCCTCCAGGTGAGGACGATGCCGTGCGGCTAGACAGAGAGGGACGGTCACACAACACGTTCGTGTGCGGAAGTGTTGCTGTAAAGTGGTCAGTTTTATATCCGGCCCGTCAGCTCCCATCACAATCCTGGACGTTTAATTCAGTCCCCAGACCCTCCTGAGCTCCGCCTATGTTAGCGTTGCTGTGTCCGTCTCTGTGCACCAACAAGCCCCATTTCAATTCTTAAATATATGAACTGAATCTCCTGGCAACCAGCACTTTAAAAAACAGAACTACCCTGAAAAGGACACGTGACTGTCTGCTTTAGAAAAAGCCTCCACATGGTCAGTTTGGATAAACAGATTAGCAGAACATAGAACATGATAGAACATGTTCTATAAAAAGGACAGAAAAAAAATGTCAGATCCCTGCCTCACATAACACAAATTTCAATTCATTTAAAAAACTACAAGAAGTGGAGAAAAATATAAGTAAATGTTTGTAACTGTGGAAGAGAGGACTTTTTAAGGGAACAAAAAAAGAACAAAAACAGACACCACAAAGCAAAACTGACAGACACTCGCCTGCACACGACTGAAAGCCCCACGGAAACATCAAATTCAGGAGACAAAAGACACATGGGGAGAAAGTCCATGTATTAGACACACAAAAAGTCCTTTTTTACAAAAGGCAATCAATTCAACAGAAAAATAGGCGAAAGATGTGATGAGGAAATTCATAGAAGACAAATGCTTAATCACTAACTGAAAAATGTCCATCTCACTAGGGATCAGGAAAATAGAAATTAAAAACAGATTCTACTCTTCACCACCAGATTGGTAAGAATAAAAGATGGATAGTACCCAGTGCAAGCTGCCAGGACATGAATTCTGGGGCCCTGAGGCATCATGTATCAGATTTCAAATGCTGCGTCTCCAAGAGAAGCATCACACAGGCACACAGACCTCACTGGGCCTCTCTCCAAGAAGACACACAGATGGCCGACAGGCACATGAAAAGATGCTCAACACCGCTATTACTAGAGAAACGCAAATCAAAACCACAACGAGGTACCACCTCACACCAGTCAGAATGGCCATCATTAAAAAGTCTACAAACAATAAATGCTGGAGAGGGTGTGGAGAACAGGGAACCCTCCTACACTGTTGGTGGGAATGTAAATTGGTGCAGCCACTATGGAAAACAGTATGGAGGTTCCTCAAAAAACTAAAAATAGAGTTGCCCTATGATCCAGCAATCCCAGTCCTGGGCATATATCTGGAAAAACACTAATTCGAAAAGACACATGCACCCCTATGTTCATAGCAGCACTATTCACAATAGCCAAGACACGGAAACAACCTAAATATCCATCGACAGATGAATGGATAAAGATTTAGTACATATATACAGTGGAATACTACTCAGCCATAAAAAGGAATGAAATAATGCCATTTGCAGCAACATGAAGACCTAGAGATTATCATACAAAGCAAAGTAAGCCAGACAGAGAAAGACAAATACCATCTGATATCACTTATATGTGGAATCTGAAATACGACACAAATGTACTTATCTACAAAACAGAAACAGACTCACAGACATAGAGAACAGACTTGTGGTTGCCAAGGGGGAGGGGAGATGGGGGAGGGGTGGACCGGGAGTTTGGGATTAGCAGATGCAAACTAGTACATAGAGAATGGATAAACAACAAGGTCCTACTGTAGAGCACACGGAACTATATTCCATATCCTGGGATAAACCAGCATGGAAAAGTATATGAAAAAGAATGCATATGTATAACTGAATCACTTTGCTACACAGCAGAAATTAATACAACATCGTAAATCAACTATACCTCTATAAATTGAAAAATAAATAAATACGTACAGTCTACTCTCTGTCAATTATACCTCAATAAAGCTGTTCTGAAAAACCACACACACAGTAAGACACGACGACACCCAAGAGAGAGGCCGACAACAGCAAGTGGAGGCAAACACGCGGAGCACCGAGAGCCTCCACGCGGCTGGCGGGGCGCACGGTGGTGCAGCCTCCTCAGAGGACAGCTTAGCAGTTCTGTAAGGTGAACACACACTTCCGTACGATCCTTCCCAGTCCTAGGAATCTACCCAAGAAAAACGACAGCAGAGGCCCTTGTACACAGCACACTGAAAACAGCCCCAAATCGGCAACAACACAAACGTCTAGACCCAGGTGATGGAGACTACAGAGTGAAGTGTGACGGGTCCAGAGGAAAGGGGGACACGGGGGGCGGGGGGCGGGGGTCTCAGGCTGGCCCCCCTGGGCAGGACCGGGGCCTTGGCGCATCACAGAGCCTCTCTGGTCTCAGGGGCCCACTCTCGGAACCCCTCTTAGCCCCGCAAGACCCCAGTTTACAGCTCCCAGGGGCTGACCGCCGAGCACTCAGTGCTCACAAAGTAGGAAACAAGAACAGTGGAACCAGGGAATTTCTGCTAAGAAAAACAAGTCGGGCTCCCAGGGAGCTGTCTGTAAAGATCAGCAACCCCTCACCCCGGCTAGTTTAACGACCAGAAGTCTGCTGCCAGACCAGAAACATTTCTTGAGGCAAAATACCATTGGTATGAAGTCATTTTGCTGAGCAAATTCTCAAGGCCATGAAGTTCACAACCTCGTCTGATGGTTCTGAAGCACTTGTGGGCTTAATGCCCATGTAATTCCTCTGATTTTTCCAGGTTGAAAAGGCAGGAGAAAAGATGCCCCATGTTGAGCTTTGCTTCCTTTCCACACGAAGGACACGGCGTGGCCTCCTACAGCCCAGCTGCCCCCGTCACGTGTCAGCAGGGCCCACGAGGACACGACAGACGCACATGGCTGCGCTGGGCCCTCGGGAGCCCGGGGCTTGGGGGTGGCGCACACCGTGTTCCAAAGGCACAAAGTGGCGCCCATCCCTCCAAAAGTACGCGTCACTCCCCACTCCAGATGGTCACTCCAACCAACGGAGGGCCATCTGGTCAACACGTGCGAGCTCTTCCTCCCTGGACGTCAGCGTTTACAGCCAAGAGCGAGCTGGACGCACTCCCCACACGGTCTGGGCCAGGAGGCCGGGGAGCGTGGTGACACCTCAGCCCGTGTCCTTGTACGACCAGAGTCAGGAAACCCAAGAAGGGCCTCTCCTCCCCACCAGTTGCCCAGGGACCATGCCCGTGACCCGGCCTCTCCGGCCAACTCCCCTGTGAAGCGGCAGTGCACCCACACCTCTGCCCCTGGCATCTCAGGGCTGCCAGAACCCAAGGTCAAAGTGCTTCTGTGAACGGAAACGTGCTTTGCAGACATAAGAGGTTCTTCTTAGCGAGACCCAGAGCCAAGAGCTGAGCTAACCAGCCCTTGGCTCCCCCCACTCCCCCCTCCCGCTCACCCATCTCCCCCAGATCCCCCCACTGCCCCCCAGATCCCCTCACTCCCCCCACACCCCCACAGCTCCCCCCACTCCCCCCCCAGCTCCCCCCACACACCCCCAGCTCTCCCCACTCCCCCCCAGCTCCCCCCACACCCCTCACTCCCCCCCCAGCTCCACCCACTCCGCCCCCCCCATCTGTAGACAGCCTGAGTGTATTTACAGCAGCAGGAGGCAGCCAGCTCGGCCTAGGTGCCCCGTCCAAGGCGGCAGTCACTGGCTCCAAGGGTGACAGCTGCTCTGGTGTGTCTCCCCAGCCCCCAGGTCCAGCTCAGCGTCTGGGGCGGTACCTCCCCAGGGAGGGCGGGGTGGGGGGCTGAGGCCTGCAGACCCCTCACCCCCACACAGCCGTGCTCGCTAGACCAGTCCTCCCGACCCTGTCAAGCCGGAGCCTCCTCCGGAAGGGGTCCGGGGACGTGAAGACAGAACCGGACCCCATCTGCCTGGCCCTAAGCCCAGCTCACGGGGAGGGTTAAGAAGCTACCAGACGGGCAGACATGGGCCAACTCCGAGACCCCTGTGCTCGAGCACCACCCTCGGAAGAGGAAAGGCCCTCGAACCCCCCGCCTCGCGAGCCCCCCCAGCAGGACGGGGAAGAGGGCAGGCGCGGGGCAGGGCGTCCCGGAAGCAGCAGCCGGCAGCACAGAACCAGGGCCGGGAGGACTCGTCCCCGCCTCGGGGGCACCACAGGCCACCCCCTCCTCCACTATCGCAGCCCACGCGCCCCTCGGGTCAACGGCAGGAGCAAGAAGTGGACGGGGGGGCTCAGCCGCACAGATGTCACACGCTGTGGACAAGAGCACCAGGGCAGCGGGGACGGGACGGGACAGGAGAGGGGTGGGGCCCCCCCGCCAAGCGCCCCCCCCGTGGGGCTCCCAGTGTGTGAAGCACCCCCCCTCGGGGCTCCTTCAGCCCTCCTGGCGCGGGCTCAGGGCCTGGGCTGTGGGAAGTGACTGCACAGGGACCCGAGGGTCCCTGGACGGGCATTTCCGGGAGGACAGTGCCATGGCCCAAGAGGGGACAGCGGCTCCTTGGGGCTCCTTGCGGGGGCTGGCGCAGGAGCTGGGGCGGGGACGGTGCAGTACTTTTCCACGGGCTCCCAGCGACGGGAACGCGCTCTCCAGGCCCTGGCCACGCACCCTCTGCAGGCGGAAGGGTCCCTCCTCTAACAAGGCCTAACACAGCAGCTCCCCAGGTTCCCACGAGAGCGGAGAGCGAGCGGGTGAGAGTATTCTGATGAGCAGAGACCAGGATGTGGTCTCGAGGAAGCACAGTCTCCATTTCCTCGGGACACCAGCCCCGAGCCCAGCCCCGACCGCGCAGGGACCCACCCGAGACCCCCCAGCGCCCCTGGGGACCAAGGCGAAGCTGCAGAGCACAGACCCCATGGGGACCATGTGCACAAGTTACTAACCAACCAACCAACCAAAAACCGAGGCAGCAAGAGAGACCGAAGGAAACATACCCAAATTCTTCTTCCTGCTTTTGTTTTCCAATTTCTTTTAATCAACATGTACTTAAATAACAAAAAAACAATCACTTTTTAAAAAACTGCCTGAATTTAAGAATCATTACCCATCTCAGGCAGAACCTTTACGCTGGGCCAATATCTATCATGAACCCACACAGTTTTGGGGGTCCTGCCAGTGACCAGCGGCCAGCAAGCAGAGACCACTCAGAAAGCTAGAGATTTATAACAAAATTACAAGTCACCAGGACTTGTCACTTGGAGTTCGTTTTAAAGAAATTGGAGGAGTCTAGAAAAAGTAGGAAACTGTCCAGGAAAGGCCCAAGCAATTCACATGTACTGGAGCTTCTGCAGGGATTGGGGGCCAGACCACCGAATGGGAACTGGAAGAGCTCTAAAATACCAGTTTCCCTCTAGGGTCTAGAAACCAAAAAGGCCTGACAAAACTGGGGCTCCAGTGGCAGAGAAGGCGAGGACGACGAGAAGGGGCCCAGGGGACACGGGACTGGCTACGAGCCCGGGTGAGAGCAGGACGTGGGGGCCAGCTATGCGGCCTGGCTGGCTGACCTGGGTCCTGTAAGCGCGGGCCTTCTGCACAGGGGGAGGCGCCCTGGCTCGGGTGGCAACAGACCTGCGGTTCTCGGCCAGAGAGAAGGCAGAGAAAGGGGCACCCAGGACACGTACGGTCCTGAGTGCCGGCGTGGCTTCCTCCCCGACACCCAGAGGTGGCAGCTGGGAGACGACCCCCGGACCCAGTGGAGCTGCTCTCTCGGCACAGGCCCTGCACCTGCCCACCACCACGGAGGAAGAGTGCCGTCACGCGTCCCCCTGGCACAGAACTGCCCAGCCAGCCGGTGTCCTGGGGGTCGGACCAGCAGTCCTGTACGGAGCCCGCAGCACGGTGGGCTGGGATCCACCCCAGGGCCCGGCTGGGCCTGCAGTCGAGGAGGCGCTGGCCGACAGGCAGGCCCTCCTGCCCCAGCCCCTCCGCTATATGAAGGGGGTACATGCGCCCCGAGTCTCAGCAGCGTGCACGGCCCAGGCTTGAAACAAAGGCAGAGCTGGAAACACTGGGGCGTAAGAGTGACCAAACCGGGACTTCCCTGATGGCGCAGTGGTAAGAATCCACCTGCCAATGCAGGGGACACGGGTTCGAGCCCTGGTCCGGGAAGATCCCACATGCCGCGGAGCAACTAAGCCCGTGCGCCACAGCTACTGAGCCTGCGCTCTAGAGCCTGCGAGCCACGACTACTGAAGCCCACGCGCCTAGAGCCCGTGCTCCACAGCAAGAGAAGCCACCGACCGCAATGAGGAGCCCGCGCACCGCAACGAAGAGTAGCCCCCGCTCGCCGCAACTAGAGAAAGCCGCGCGCAGCAACCAAGACCCAACGCGGCCAAAAAAAAAAAAAAAGAGTGATGAAACCCACCAGCCACGCACCACCCATCCTGTCGGGGGATTTCCATCGTTTCCTTTCAGAAAGACCCGAACGAGGACCTGATCTAGTCGCCGATTAACGGTATATACTCACAGGTAAGTCTGACAACGGCCCAAGTCACTCGACACGCTATGCGGGCGGCTCCGACAACACTTCCCTCCCCGTGGACCAAGGACGAGCACAGGGTCACCAGGCGCTCACGAGGGACGTGGGTTCGAGGCCACACCAGGTCAGCCTCACGCACGGTCGGCACCTTCACCCACCACTCAGGGCCCAGAAAAGCCGCCCCTCATGACATGAGTTGCCCATCAACTTTTACTTCATGTTGAATAACTTGTCAAGATTTGTAACATCTTATGCCGTTGTGATCAACTACACACTAAGAATTGCAGAGTCAGCTCAATATAGAAGAAAAATATTAACACTCAGACCTGAGTGGTAACAGCAAACAAATTTAAGCGTAGACACATGTTTCTGTGGCAGATCTTGAACACTTTTAGATGTGATCTCGTAAATACAGACCCCAGGCCACGGCCCACGCAGTGCCATGTGAAGGGCCCTCCCTTGTCTGACGGGCTCAAAGGCCCAGCTGCGGCCAGGCCAAATGAGGCCTCCACCGGGCCACCACGCCATCGAAACCCTGTCACACCGGGGACCCCAACAGCAACCTGAGGTCTGTTGGCTGAAGAACGGCAGTCGTGCGGTTCCAACCTACAGTTTACTGCAAGTCTTATTTGCCCTACAACTGCCTCTAAAAGGCACTGGGCATGTCCATGAGGGCCTGTCCACCCCCTGACGCCTGCCATGTGACCACCGAGTCCCCCTCCAGGTCCGGAAGCAAGGCGAGGCCGGCGCGCCCGCGTCACCTACCTCGGCTGGGGCCCCCTCAGTGCCCGGCGGGGCCGCAGGTGCCAGAGGCATCTCTCTTGCTGCCGCCTTCTTCAGTTTTTTGTTCTTTTTCTCTGTCACTTGGCTATCTTTTCTCTTCTGTTTTGCCATCCTACAACAGAGAAAGTAAACTATAAAGACACAGGAAATAAAAATTCTCAATTAACAGAGAGGGGAGGGCGTTATAAAAGATACAAAGCTATTTCAGAAAGTGTGGGAAACATACAGTCACTGTTACAAATTCAAACTCCTTTGTTTCATCACCTGTGGACAACTTAGCATTGTGGTGGATTTCCTGTCTTTTTTCTGAGTGTTTTATTTAACATAGCTGCCATCACACACGGATTATATACTCTGTTTCTAACTCAACATGAACATAAGCTTTTAAGAGTAAAAGAAGGGACTTCCCTGGCGGTCCAGTGGTTGGGACTCCGCACTTCCACTGCAGGGGGCACGGGTTTGATCCCTGGTCGGGGAACTAAGACCCCGCCTGCCACGCAGTGCAGGCCCCCTCACCAAAAAAAAGAGGCAAAGAAATAGCATTTTTAGTGACAGTATCCAAATTTTCCAAAAGTGAAAACTGTGAACATTTGTCTATTCCCTAATTAATGACTATCTGGGATTATTTTCATTTTCTACTGTTACGGAGTAACTCATACTTCCCCATCAACTAGGGATGCTGCAGCCCTACACGGGCTGGCAGTGACCACCATGCAGTCGCTAGGCCCTCGGTCACCTGTGGCTGGAGGTGGCCATGATGAGTCCGGGGTGGCCCCCTTGGACCGTGGAAGCAGCCCCGACCGGGGCCGCACTGAAGGAGCGACACAGGTCCAAGAGGCTCTGATTACATCTCCCTCCTCAAGCACAGCAGTATCTAGAACTCTACGTACAAGGGCAGAAGAACGCCCGTGAACGTGAACTGCAAACCCAGCTTCCCCTGTGGGACCGGGGGATGGGAGCCAAGGGAAATGGTCGCGGCACCAGAAACTAGGCAGGGGTCGGGGGAGAGGCCTCCACCTGAGGGGCACTGGCTGCGGGGACCTACGAGGGGCGTCGTGAGGGCTGGGGATGGGGGGAGGCCACCCGCAGGGCCCCAGGCCCACCCTGAGGGAGACACGGGAACTGACCGGCTCCTCCCCACCCCTGCCCCCTTTGGATGGAGCCCAAAAGGAGCTGAAAACACAGGAAAGTTTCAGAGTCCCAGCAGCTACAGCGTGAGCACCCCGAGGTGCAGGGTAGAAGGCGCTTTGGCACAGAGGCCATGGCCAGCTCGTACAAGCCATGCACACACACACACGCACGCGCACGCTTGTCACACGTCAATCAAGCAGCGGATGAGTAAGTCAGCATAAACCGGGAAACGGAATCCCACTCAATAACTGAAATCAATGAGGTAGCGTTACATATACAGGATGGAACAGAACACTACGAATAGCATTACACTTTCGTATTTATTTAAGAAAATAACAACAGAGAAAGCTATGCACGTACTTACAGGCAAACGTCTGAAGGACATAAACCAAAGCTTTCCCTTTCTATCTAGGGATGGGATTGCAAGGGACTCTCCCACACCCACAGCTCAGTTTCATTTTGCTTTTATCAAGGTTTTATACTTGAAAAACTTCATTTTTTTAATACTAGCCTTTAAAACTTTATCTACAAGGCCTGCTAGTATCAGCTTTTACTCTAACAAATTACAAGAACGTATTTTGTTTTACTTATCCTGAAGTCACTCCACTGGCTTCATTTACAGTGTGTGTATTGTATGTATTATTTAGACGCAAGCATGTAACATGTATATTACATACACCCACAATAGTCACGCTCATGTCTCTATAATACAGGTATTTTCATTGCGGACACGCTGCCCCAGGCTGTCTGCACGGGAATGGACACACAAACCCAATGCCTTCTTCCTCTGACACCAGAATTCATTTTGGACTCCATTCACAAATGCTCGAAAATGCAACTCGTTCATTCCACAAGTGTTTATCGAGAGCCAGTTCTGTGCCAGGCACTGCTGCATGCTGAACACAGAGCAAAGAGCAAGGCAAGTAAGAGCCTTGATCTCGAGAAGCCTCCTTCTGGTGTGAAATCCAGACCTATTTAAGTGAACGAGCCAGCGCTTTCACACAGAGATAAACGCTGCCGAGAAAGTAGAACGGGCTGAGTGAGCAGGTGCCCCCGAGGCTGGCAGCCACGGGGCGGGGCGGCGTCAGGGGCCTCTGAGGGGCCAGAGGCAGACAGAGGAGGCAGCGTGTGAAGGGCTGGAGGCGGGCCCGGGCCAGGGAGCGTCCAGAGGAGCAAGGTGCGCAGGTAAAGGAGGGGCGCCCGGAGCAGAGCTGCCTGCCCTCAGGTCCTCTCACCCAGGCATCAGTCTCACCGAACCACTTACTGAGACCTTAACTTCCCCCAAAGCAAAACTTTCCACGGGGGCAGACAGACAAATGACATCAACATGTCAGCGGGGGGGGGGGGGGGGGGGGGGAGCGCGCCCAAGTCACCAGCAGCCCCACCCCAGACAGGCCCCTGCACTCCGTCACTCGTCGGTCACCGCCTCCACCACGGAGTGCGGACCATGTGCAGGAGCGGCTCCAGGCTGGACCACGCAGCCCAGAGGGCCCACCCACACGCAGCTCGCGTTCCGATGGGGGAGACAAACATGTCAGAAAACGAGGGTGATGCCAGGCAAACAAAAAAGGCACGCAGGAAAGGGCTACGGGAAACGGCGATCGTGACGGAGAGGGCTACGGGAAACGGCGATCGTGACGGAGAGGGCTACGGGAAACGGCGATCGTGACGGAGAGGGCTACGGGAAACGGCGATCGTGACGGAGAGGGCTACGGGAAACGGCGATCGTGACGGAGAGGGCTACGGGAAACGGCGATCGTGACGGAGAGGGCTACGGGAAACGGCGATCGTGACGGAGAGGGCTACGGGAAACGGCGATCGTGACGGAGAGGGCTACGGGAAACGGCGATCGTGACGGAGAGGGCTACGGGAAACGGCGATCGTGACGGAGAGGGCTACGGGAAACGGCGATCGTGACGGAGAGGGCTACGGGAAACGGCGATCGTGACGGAGAGGGCTACGGGAAACGGCGATCGTGACGGAGAGGGCTACGGGAAACGGCGATCGTGACGGAGAGGGCTACGGGAAACGGCGATCGTGACGGAGAGGGCTACGGGAAACGGCGATCGTGACGGAGAGGGCTACGGGAAACGGCGATCGTGACGGAGAGGGCTACGGGAAACGGCGATCGTGACGGAGAGGGCTACGGGAAACGGCGATCGTGACGGAGAGGGCTACGGGAAACGGCGATCGTGACGGAGAGGGCTACGGGAAACGGCGATCGTGACGGAGAGGGCTACGGGAAACGGCGATCGTGACGGAGAGGGCTACGGGAAACGGCGATCGTGACGGAGAGGGCTACGGGAAACGGCGATCGTGACGGAGAGGGCTACGGGAAACGGCGATCGTGACGGAGAGGGCTACGGGAAACGGCGATCGTGACGGAGAGGGCTACGGGAAACGGCGATCGTGACGGAGAGGGCTACGGGAAACGGCGATCGTGACGGAGAGGGCTACGGGAAACGGCGATCGTGACGGAGAGGGCTACGGGAAACGGCGATCGTGACGGAGAGGGCTACGGGAAACGGCGATCGTGACGGAGAGGGCTACGGGAAACGGCGATCGTGACGGAGAGGGCTACGGGAAACGGCAATCGTGACGGAGAGGGCCCAGAGCCCAGACCTGAGCTCTGAACACCATTCTCTATAAAAAAGAGCCAGCCTGCCTTAAGATTCCCCGTCTGGAGCAAGGAACGTGTAAGGTGAACCAGAGTATCAAGCTGCACCACGAACCAAGCCAGACAATCACAGGGCCACGGCGGAAAGGACACGGAGCCAGGGTGAAGGGCCCCTCTGTCCCCTTTGGGGCCGTGACTGATTACAGCACACCGAAGGAATATCGCTACTGTGCAATCAGAAAACTGCCAGGCGCTGAGGTCTTTAATTAAGCCTTATCTTAAGAAAGTATCCCAAGCCAGAGGCTGCAAGCTTCAATTAGCAGTGTAATAAGAAATCTTGAAAGAATGAGACTGTTGACACAGGGTTTTGAAAAGACAAAGGGCTCTGCCAGCCAATTACCTTGTTGGAGAAGTAAGAAAAGTTTAGCAAATATTTACACACCGGTTACCATAAAAGTTAAATCTACATTCATTCTGAAAGTTATCATTGGGGACAAGGGTTCGAGCCCTGGTCTGGGAAGATCCCACATGCCGCGGAGCAACTAAGCCTGTGCACCACAACTACTGAGCCTGCGCTCTAGAACCGCGAGCCACAACTACTGAGCCTATGTGCCACAACTACTGAAGCCTGCGCACCTAGAGCCCGTGGTCCGCAGCAAGAGAAGCCACCGCAGTGAGAAGCCCGTGCACCGCAACGAAGAGTAGCCCCCACTCGCCGCAACTAGAGAAAGCACGCACACAGCAACGAAGACCCAATGCAGCCAAAAATAAATAAATAAATAAAGTTTAATCACTAAGTCTATTTGCTAAAAAGGGGGGAGAGACTTTTCCATATTATAAAAAGCTTTCTTTTTTAGTCCCAAGAGACGGTGATGCATACCTTTGAGACGAGGAGTGTTTGTTGTAGGAAAGACATTTCCTTACATTTACGGTCAGCTGGTCTTCAACAAGGGGGCCACAACAATTCAATGGGGAAGAACAGTCTTTTTAACAGGTGGTGCTGGGACAATTGGATATCCACATGCAGAAGAATGAAATTGGACCCCCTACCTCACACTATATAGAAGAATTATTCAAAATGGAGCAAAAACCTAAATGTAGAGCTAAAGCTATAGAACTCTTAGAAAACATAGGAGTAAGTCTTTATGACCTTGGATTAGGCAACAGTTTCTTCATTACGACACCAAAAACATAAGGAGAAGAAAAAAAGGTAAGTTGGATTTATGAAAATTGAAAATTTTGTGCTATAAATGATGCCAGCAAGAAAGTAAAAAGACAACCAACAGGACTGAAGAAAATGTTTGCAAGTCATATCTGACAAGAGACTTGTATCTAGAATGTATGAGGAACTCATAACTCAACAAAAAAGGCCAACAACTCACTTTAAAAATGGACAGGGACTTCCCTGGTGGTCCAGGGGTAAAGAATCGGCCTTACAATGCAGGAGACGCGGGTTCAAGCCCTGGTCAGGGAACTAAGATCCCACATGCTGTGGGGCAACTAAGCCCACGCACCCCAACTACTGAGCTCCCGTGCCCCAACTAGAGAGCCCGCATGCCGCAAAGTACAGAGCCCACGCGCTCTGGAACCCACGTGCCACAGCTACAGAGCCCACGCGCCCTAGAGCCTGCGCGCCACAACTAGAGAGAGAAAACCCGCATGCCACAACTAGAGAGAAGCCCGAGCACCACAACTAGAGAGAAGCCCATGCGCTGCAATGAAGAGCCCACACGCTGCAACAAAAGATCCCACACGCCTCAACGAAGATCCCATGTGCCGCGACTAAAGACACAACACAGCCAAAAATAAATACATAAAAATAAATAAATCTTTAAAAAAAAATAAAAAATTTAAAAAAAATGGACAAAGGACTTGAATAGACAATTCCCCAAAGAAGAGATACAAATGGCCAGGAAGCCATGAAGGAGCTCAACAATGGTCCTCATTAGGGAAACGCAAGTCAAATGACACACTTCACACACACGAGGATGGTTAAAATCAGACAGATAATAGGAAATGTTAGTGAAAATGTGGAGAAATTGGAGCACTCATCACTGCTGGTGGGACAGAATATGGTGCAGCCACTTTGTAGAACAGTCTGGCAGTTCCTCAAAAAGTCAAACAGTTGGGACTTCCCTGGTGGCGCAGTGGATAACATTCCACGCTCCCAATGCAGGGGGCCCAGGTTCAATCCCTGGTCAGAGAACTAGATCCCACGTGCATGACGCAACTAAGAGTTCGCGTGCCACAACTAAGGAGCCCACGTGCCGCAACTAAGACCCGGCACAACCAAATAAATAAATAAATATTTTTTTAAAAAAGAAGTCAAACCGTTATGTGACGCAGTACTACCTATAGATGTACATAATCAGTGAAATGAACAGATCCACATAAACTCTGAACTTGGTTGTTCCCAGCAGTGTAAGTCATAATATCCATAAGGGGGAAACAACCTAAATGTCTATCAACTGATGAACAACTGAATTCTATCCACACAACAAATTATTCAGCCAAAAAGGAAGCAAGCACGGACACCTACTACAGCATGGATGAACCGTGGAAAGACGCGGAGAGAGAGAAGCCAGCCACAAAAGATTACAGACTGCATAATTCCATTTATATGAAATGTCCAGAATAAGCAAATTACAGAGACAGAAGCAGATTAGTGTTTGCTTAGGGCTGGGCAAGGGGAGGAGTGGGAGTGACTGATTGGTACCAGGTTTCTTCTGGGAAAAGAAACATGTTCTAAAATTAGGTTGTGGTAATAGTTGCACACCCTGTGAATATACTTTTAAAAAACCCCTCTAATCCCAAATTATTTGCTGTAAATTAAAACACATAATGCCCCAGTACTGTTTGTAAAAATAAACAGGGAAAAATACGGTTTCCTACCACCACCATTTCAGCAAATGTGCCTGTGCCGTCAAAGGCGTTCCTTGCGTTCCCCGGCCTGGTGGGACCTCCCCACCCTCACTCTGTCCACCGGCCGTCATGGGTGGCTTGGCGTTGCTGTGTCACAGCATCGAGACCCTTTATTGTGTTTTCTTTCCTTACAGGCCTTTCTGCAAAAATCCCAGTGACTCAGATTAATTTCTATGAGCAACACCAACTTAAGATTTCCCTGTACTTGGTGGTCAGGAGGACTTGGAGGGGCAGGAATTAAAGCTAATCATCATCGCAACCATCACTAAAACTGGCCTTGATTGAGAGCTTCCCGTGTGCCAGGCCCTGTCCCAGGTGCTTTCCATGTGTTAACTCGTGTACTTCTTGTGACCAATGAGGCGGGCACACAGATGAGGACACTGAAATCAACCGGGGAAAATCAACAGATTGGGCCTAAAATTGGTAAATCAAAAAAAGTCACCCAATTTGCCTATTATTCAGAAACATGGAAGTAATTCCAGTAGAAACAGTGGAAAGATGACACTGTGCTTGCCTCTGAGGAGCAGCCTGCCTGCTGGATTGTGTTCAGTTCCAGGACCACTGAGTTTCTTAGCCATATGCACACATCACTTAGTTAATTTGATAGATGAAATGTCTTTTACAAAGATTTTTAAAAATTACATTACTCAGCGTTAGCCAGAGGATGATGAAAAGGACATGGTCATGCCCTGCTGATGGAGAACAAATCGGTACAGCCGTTCTCGAGGGAACTGGATAACATTTAATCAAGTGCTTTGGCCCAGTGGTTCTATGTCAAGGAACTTACCCTAATGAAATAATCACAGACAGAGATTTATGTACGGATGATAATGACACGATATAAAGGATGATACTACCTCTAATATTAAAAAGTGGAAAACGCTGTAACTGTCCAACAGCAGACTGAGGGATGGAAGACTCCTTCACGCCGAGGGACCGGCCCACACACCCGTGAACAACTGTAATCTCAACTGTCCCATCACTCGAGTGGGTGCTCACGACACAACATAAAGTGGAAGGATGGACTATAAACCTGTGTATGTGCAACACGACCCTCGTCTTTAAGAACAATTACGTGCAGATATGCACAAAGGAAAAAACTAGAAGGTAATACATTAAAACACCACCATTTTAGGGGGTAGAATTATAAGTGTTCTTTTTTTTCCTTTATACTTTCCAGCAATTTCTACAATAAAAGAAAAGACATTTTTGGGAATTCCTTGGTGGTCCAGTGGTTAGGACTCCGCGCTCTTACTGCCAAGAGCACAGGTTCAATCCCTGGTCAGGGAACTAAGATCCCGCAAGCCATGTGGCACAGCCAAAAAAAAAAAAGAAAGAAAAGACATTTTAAGATATCAGCTCAGAAGTGTTCAGTGAAGCAAGCAAATGACCCCACGAGCAGAAAGCTGACAGCCCAGGTCAGACCAACAGGAGGAAGACAGCGGAGCGCTGGGCTGGGCTGCAGTCACTGATTAGGGCAAGCCCGCACCAACAGGCTGAGGCTGCCGGGCTCTGGGCTGAAAAGAAACTCCACAGGACCTCAAAACAATAAATCAGCCTCAGGGAAAAAATCTTTTTTAAAATCTGCAAGTATCACTCGTAGCCCCTAACATCCCCTCTCACCCGGTGCGTCTAAGTCACCTCTGATGTGAGCTGGCAGGTCCGGGGAAGGCCCCCTGAAGGAGTCCACAGGAATCAGTGCCTGGAGACCCAGCTCGGGCGCCCAGGACACGGCCACGCTCCTGTCCGCCCTGACCCAGGACTATTCCAAGTCCCCACTCGGATGAACGGCCTCCAGCTTCTGCTCTTCTGCTACCTGACCCCACCCCCTCCCTCCTGTGGCCTAAACCCCGTAACACCAAGCATCCCACCCACCGAGCCCCCCTCGGTGCCCTGGGGCTCAGCGATCCTCCAGCCTCACGAGGACCCGCAGTCCCCTGACCCGACACGTTTCAATGCCCCTCACCGCTCATGTTCCCCTTGCCACAACTTCACTTCCACGGCCCATCATTACAATCGCGCCTTTACAAACACTCTCAGCCCCTCTCCTGGCAAAGCCCCAACTCTAGCTCTGGTTCCTGCCTGGCCGGGAAGTCCCCAGGGCCACGCGGTCGGTCTCACTGTACATGGCACAGCCCCAGCCTCCAGCGGTGCCCAGCAAGCCCCGTGCCCAGACGACTGGCTCTTCCTCTCGCCTCTCAAGCTCTCAGACCTCCATCACATCCTCCCCTCCTGCGTTCATTCCTGATCACTGAGCTTCCAGAAGCTCCCCTCAGACCCTCCCACCCTTCCCTCGTGCTACAGTGCAGAACCGCGCCTGCTCTGAGCAGGGCCGAGCCTCTGCCGCTCTGATCCCAGGGGCATGGATGGCTCTAAGCAATTCCCCTCCCCCATCAGCTGTCCTTCTACAGAGTCAACTACAAGGTCCCACATCTAAAAACCCTGATTCCACGTGCTCTCCACCCCGTTTCTGGTGCTTTCTGCACGAAAACCCTCAGGAGCTGTCCACTGGCATGGTCCCTACCTCCTTTCCAGACACTCTCCCATCAGGCTGCCACCTGACTTGGCCAGATGGTTCTTACTGAGACCACCAACGACCACCAAGGACACCCGTCTGCTAACGACAGACTCTCTGATCACAGCCTGGCCAGGGTCCCTCTGAGCCCTCCTTCATCAGGCCTCAACCTGGGCCTGTACAGGCTTGAAAAGTTTCTAGCAGCTGAAGGCCACATCTTTACAGTGACTCTAGCCCCCCTAAAAAGCGCCCTCCTGAGAAAACAAGGCTACCAAGAGGATCCAGCCAACACCTGAAGACAGAGCCCCGTCCCCAGCCTCAGCTCTGTGGGAGGGCAGGAGCCTAACTTCCCGAAGCACCGCCCCCCCAGGTCAGCAAGCCCCGAAGGGTTTCACACCACCGACCCCCTTCTGCTCACTGTAATTATCCAGTTCCCAACTCACTCTACAGAGTGCCGCCCCTGGCCCCCGCCACTCCCTCACCCTCCCTTTAAAACGCCCTCTCCCCTGCACAAGTCCAAGGCCCCTGCTGCAGTAGTTACCCCTGATTAAAATGCGACCTCACCACTTAACACCACCTCCAGTCCGGCTCTGCTCGTCTTTGTTCATCACTGACTGGACATAACTGACCTCACAGCAGCATCTGCCACAACTGGTCCCTCCTCTTGACTGCCCTTTCCTCTCCGTTTCCCAGACACACCACGCTCTCCCACTTTCCTCCCACCTCTTCACCTCCCCGCCCCCTGGACACAGAAGGGCCCCCGGGCTCAGCACTCCCCTGAGATCTCACCTAGTCGTGTGGCTTTAAACACCAACCACAGGCTGATGACGTCCCCATTTCTCCCTGAACAGCACAACTACACTGTCAACTCATGTGTATCACCTACACACACATCGTCTCAAACTAAAACGTGTCAAATCCACACTCCCCATCATCCTCCACAAACCTGATCTTCCTGCAGGGTCTGTCCCCTCAATAAAAGGCCAGCTGGTGAAATGCGTATTTCAGCTCAAGCTAAAAACCGTAGTGTCACCCACAACTCCTCTTTCTCAAACACCCGTCCATCCCACAGTAAACCCCGGTGGCCCCACCCCCAAAGCACATCCATAAGTGGACCTTCACTGCCCCTACCGCGAGCATCCCGGTCCAAACACGTCTCCCACCTGGATCATTCGAAAGTCTCCAACTGGTCTCTGGCCTCCGCCCCGCCCCTAGCCCCCCCAGGCCATTTCCGACTCAGCATCCTGAAGGGCTTGTGAAATACCTAAGCCGGGTTAGGTCTCACCAGTTCTGGGACCCTCCCCCAGGGTTCTCCTCCCCTCCCCCGCCCGGAGCCCCGCCCCGCTTCACTTCTCGCCGCCATGCTCAGCAACGTCTCTTATCCTCATCAGCACCGCTCCCCCCAACCACAGGCGAGCTCACTGGCTCGGGGCTGCTTCTACCGGAGCCGCGCGGACACGCGGGAGGCACCCATGGGGCTGTGGGGAGGTCCGGCGCGGCCGGCGCTCGGGGCCCTGCGTCCTCCTCAGGCCGCCGACGGGAAGACAGCCAAGCCCCCCGCGCGCCCCCGGTTGCCCGGCAGTCCTCGTACCCAAGCGGGGCGCCCCCGGCCCGCCGCCCTCGCCTACCTGCGCGTGGCTGCCGACGCCGGCTTCCGGCAGACGCGGCGCCCAGGTAACGCGGTCCCGCCCACCGGAGCGGCACCGCCTATTGGCCGGGGCCCGCCTCCGTCTCCCCGCCGACCAATGGCGAGCGGCAGCCACGAGGGGGTGAGGCGGGGCCGGGCGCGGGCCTGTGGCGTCATCGCTGGGCGCCGCTGGGCGCCGGGAGCCGCCGGTTGCCAGGCAACCCTCCGGTCGCGGGCTAAGCGGGTTTTTCCCCAAGGTTCCCGGGACTCAAAGCGGACGACGCCTGTCCGTCCACGGGGCTTGGTCGCAAACAGGATGTAGATTATAACTGCTGTCTCTTAAAAAGTGGGCGCAGGGTTGCGAGGTCGCCAGCGTTACACCTGCGCGCAAGGTTGCCAATGCAGCGGTGTGTCTGCAGACACCTGTAAACCCAGGTTAGGTCACCTGGGGAGGGGATGAAAGCAGACGCGGGCCCAACCGCGGAGGGTGTCTGAGGTCGGAGGCTACGCCACGCCGGTGAAACTAACCACGAGTTAAATCGTTGTTCGGTTCTTAGAAATATTTTATAGTCTCGACACCGAAAACGGTAGGGAAGGGAGAGCCGGTGCGGCGGACTTTTAATCTGGGGACAGCTGGACGGGGTTGTGCCATCAAGGGGAGGTTCTGGGGGTGGGAGATACGACAGCAAGCCAGGATTCTCTAGTTCCACTCTCTACGGACAACTAACTTGTTTCTAATCGAATAACAGACACCCTGCTTTTCTCCCGTGCACATACGTGAGAGTCTCTGTAAGGCACATATGGAGACCGGGCCACAGGTATAAGCATGTCCAACTTTACCGACTCCAGGAAAAACCATTCCGTTTTCAAACTGCTCCAACTGGCTTCATGACCACTGAAATAGAAAGTTCTCAGCCATACATAAGCTTAACTAATATAGAATATAAAAATATAAATATGTTTACCTTGTATTGTTTACTTTTGCTTTTATTTTTAGTTCTGGTAACGTAGGGCCGTAACCAAGCAGAACTCCACGGAGCCTTCGTGGAAGGGAACAGACCCCACTTGCCCAATGTCCTCCGCCTGCCTCTTGTCTGTAGAAAAGCTTTAGTTAAAGAATAAGTTTAATCTGAGAAGTGAGAAAATGCAGAAAGGAAAACAGTCAAGCAAGACAAAATAATAATAGTTTAGCCATTAAAGTCAAGGACCTTTGGTTTCTCCTCAAGGGCTATGGATAATATTCTGAGCCATGTCCTTTGAGCTGTTTTGCCGATACTGAAACCCCACCAGGTGGAAGAAGGTAACTGCATGCTGCCCACGAGCATGTAGAGCCCAGACCCGTTGGAACCAGAAGGCTGATGATGTTGACTCCCGATTACCTCACCACCATCCAATCAGAAGAATGTTCATGAGCTGGTCATGCACCCCACAACCCTCTCCCTCACCCTGTCTTTAAAAACCTTTCCCTGAAAGACTTTGGAGAATTCAGGTCTTTTAAGCACTAGCTCTCAGGCCTCCTTGCTTGGCGCCTGCAATAAATCCTGCATTTTCCTTCACCACAACCCAGTGTCAGTAGCCTGGCTTTTCTGCCCCCCTCCTCGGGGCAAGAGGACCCAAGTTTGGTTCAGTAAAAGGGAGAGGTGACTCAGATCAGCCTTCCATTGAGAACAGCTTAAAAAAATGTTCAAAAATATATGTAACAAATACATATATATTGATGACATCAGAGTGCTAATTTGACAGTGAAATATTATGGGACCAATAACAAGGGAAGAAAGAGGAGCCCAGCGAAGTGGGCCTTCCAATTGGGGCCGTTTTTCACTCAAGGGTCAGTCAATTCGGAAGAAACAGCTGAAAGGCTGAGAACCCGAACAAAGATTTGGTCAGCTTTGCGGGCTTAGGGCTGCCAAGGGGGAGGGTTCTTGCAAGTGTCCCATCTTTGGGTCGAAACCCTGAAAGGCTACAATGTCGGTGTGAATATGAACAGAGACCAGCCCTTGCAGGAACTTCATAAAATCCATTCTGAATTCATTTCAATTTCTGAGACTGCATTTAAGTGATTCAGGGTTTACTGTCGGTGCCTCTAGCCTGCTGAAAGAAGAAAAGTTAAAGTATTTGTAGAAGACCATAATGTCCTATACCCCAAATTATAATTGCTCATATAGCATGACCCGTGCTCATAGGAAATAGCTACGTACACAAGGAGACAATGTGATAGAAAACCAAGAAAAACCACCATTGTCAGCATGCACTGGATTGCTGACACACCCACCCAACGTGGCTTCATGGATCTGAAGGCAGACCACCCCAGTTACTACTGGACCAGGTTCATTTTGCCCGAAGCACAGCATGCCAAAACGCTGAGATGCTGCGGTTTGCAGGAAATCAGCCAAGCAAGGAGACGGGAGAACAAGCCTCAGCACCACCTCCCCGAGGGCAAGGGGCTCAGGGTATTTATGGGATAAAGAAGCAGGGCGGTCTGAGGCCTGGGAAGGGTGGGGAGCGTGGGCAGAGGTGACTGGAAAAAGCTGGGATAATCTCGTTCCGCAAAGGTGTAACTAAGCCACAGGCCTCTGCGCGTTCAAAAATGGGAGCACGGACTTGAGGGTGGAGTTTTCAGCTCTCTGACGTCAAAAGGTCATGGAGAGGACCGTGGCCATTGGAGGGTCGGTGGTCCCCCCATCCATTCTTAACCAGCTCAGCTGGAACCAGACACAACTGACTCCAAGTTCCTGAAAAACAACTCAGGCGAGCATCTCATCGTTTAGGGTACATGCCGCTTGGAGGACATGCAGTCTTAAAACGACCTTGACCAGTGGAGCAGGTAAAATGGATCTGACCCAGGGTCTCACAGTCACGTGCTAACGTGATGGCCCTGGTCAGGGGCTCAGTCTCTACTAAGCCTCGTAGCACATCAGGAGCTTCTTAGCCTGATGTGTTGAGTCTCTGCAGCAGAGGCCTGGCTTTGCTCCACACTCTGGGGGCCTGTGCCAGAGACCACCCCGCCCCCTGCCAGGGTCTCACTCACCGCGTGTGCCTCTAGCACTATTGGATCTTCCAGGTTATGTGACCCAAGTGCAGGACCGCTTGTACTACAAACTGGATCTCTTGCTTTGGGCCCCACTCAAAACCAGCCCATAAATGGGTGGTGGTCACATTAAATGTGATCTATGCTGCCTGCAACCCAAAGGGGCCGAGCAAGGGCAGCGGGGCTCTTTCTTCGTGACGGAAGATTGCGTTGTTCTCTGTTTCTGCACAAAATTAACACAAAATTTAGTGGCTGAAAACTACAGACATTTATTAGCTCACAGTCTCTGCAGGGCAGGCATACGGGCGTGACTTAGCTCTGGGCCTTGGCCAGAAGGGCTCTCACAAAGCTGGGGTCAAGGCGGCCGCCAGGTCTGTGGTTTCCTGGGTAGGCTGGCCTGGGGGACAGTCCATTTCCAAGCTCACTCACCTGGCTACTGGGAGGATTTGCTCCTCGGGGCTCCTGGGGCTGAGGGTCAGCTCCTCGCTGGCCGTCAGCCAGAGGGCTCCCTGAGTCGCCTGCCCCGTGGGCCTCCCCACAGGGCGGCTTGGAGCACGGCATGGGCCTCCCCCGGGGCAAGCGAGCAAGAGGGGCCCAGAGATGATGGAGTCACTGTCTCGTAACCTAACCTCAGAGGGGACACCCCATCATTTTGCTGCATGTGGTTCATTAGCAGCAAGTCCCTCGGCCAGCCCCACTCACGGGGGGGAGGTTACAGAAGAGTGGGCGGCTCATGGGGGTATCGAGAGGCTTCCTAGCAGGGGGTGGAAGGTGCAGTAGCAGGGGCTGGGCCTTGTAGGGGCATTCTAACTCCCCCAGACCACCAGTCCCCTAGAACCTCAGTGATGTGGCAGACCCAAAGCCCGGGGCTCCGACGCACACGTCTTAGGGGGCGTCCAGAGCCCACACCACTCATGCTCCGCCAGCTCCGCCCGGCCTGACACCATCAACACAGTGACCAGAGGAAGGTGAGGTCCCCGTCCATTAGACCCAACAGGGAGCAGGAGACTTAACATGGCCCTGAGCCGACGCACCAACACGCGCTCCGTCCCTCCCGCGGGAACGCAGACAGGGACAAACCGGGTACCCAGTGCCGTGCTCTGTCTGGACAGACACAGCACAGCTTATAATCATGGCACCTGTGGTTTGGGGCTGCCGCTTAGCCGCCTGACCGCACCTGACTGTCACCCACCACGACACATCTGGAAATCACTTGGATCTGAGGGGCCCAACCTCTCAGTTCCACCCAGGACCAGGTACCGCTTCTAACGGACGCGCCTGGCCAGAGGGCAGATCCGAGTGGCTGCCACGTGGCCTTTGCTCCACAGGCCGGAGCTCTGACGGGAAGCTTCTGTCGGCTATTACACAAGCACCCCCCCATCAACCTGCATTTAGAGGCGGGCGACCCGAGGGAGTCTGAGGGGCCACACGACCTGCCGTGAGACAGGCTCGGGCCAGGACCCCACTTACCACCTGGACGCCGTCAGGCCACTGGGACCAGTGTCAACTCCAAGCCTGTGTCCACCGGCCAGCAGCTCCGGGCCGCGCCCTGCTCCACTCGGGGGCCCCTCAGGGCGTCGGTGCCCGTGGGGAGGGGCAAGTGCACAGACGCCCGCCAGCAGGTGAACGGAGGGACGAAACGTGCCCCATCCACCCGACGGGCTGTTACTCGGCCACGGAAGGCATGACCTTCTGCTACGCGTCACCCCGAGGATGAACCAGGAACGGGTGACGCCGTCAAAGAAGCCAGTGCTGAGGACCAGACAGTATGATCCTGTCGCTAGGAGGCGCCCAGAACAGGCGAATCCGCGGAGACGGGACGAGACTGGCGGTGGCCGCCGGGGGCGGGGGGTACACGGTCTCCTTTGGGGGTGGAGAATGTTCTGGAACCAGATGGTGGTGGTGGCGCTGCAACATTGTGAATGCACTAAATGGCGCTAAATTACCCACTTTAAGATGCTTAGGGTGGTGAGTTTTATGTGTTTACAATACACAGTGTATGTTCCTCCTTTAACGTGGTTCTGTTGTTCACGTGAAAGAGACCCGTGTTCATCTGCTTCTGTTCGTCTCCAGTTCTAGGCGCCTCCGGCCCTCTGCGCCTGTGTTGATTTTGTTGAATATGGAAAAGGCTCACCGGAGGGTATTGTTCCCTCCCCCGCCCCCGACTCAGGTACCCAGTTTCATTCGTTTTTATGCTTTATCCTGTGTTTCTCCTGGCAAAAGTAAGCAGGTATTCGGGTATTTATCCCCTCTGTCTTGCCCAAAAAAGTAGCATGCTACGCACTCCTTTACACCAACAGTACATCCTGGAAATCTTGGTTGGTTTACCGACATCCTCTCCGTCCTTTCCTACAGTGGGGGGGGGGGGGGCGGGGGGCTGCCACGGTCACTTACCCACCGTCCACGTGAGGGCAAACGTGGAGATGGCCTCCAATTCTGCAGCTGTAAGCCGAGCTGCAGTGCGCGTGCCTCTGAAGATTGCTGGTGGTAAACCAGGTCGGGGTCCTAGAAGTGGGACCGCTACGTAGACATTCATCTTGCCAAATTTTCCTCTGTAACGGTTGTGCCATCTGGCATGCCCACCAGCAGGGTGTGGAAGTGCCTGCCGCCTCCCAGCCTGGCCAGCAGAGCCGCTCAGGTTTGCATGTTTGCTAATCCAACCTGAGGAACAGGAACCCGGTGCAGTTTCCATTCGCATCTCCCAACGCGTGTGAGGTCAGACACCCCTTTAAGGATCCACCCTTTCCGGTCAGTTCACGTCCTTCACCCATCGTTCTATCTGGCTTCTGGTCCTTCCCCCTCAATGTTCCAGTTCTTTATGTGTTAGAGAAATCCACCTTTATCTGTGATGTGCGCTGCAAACACCATCTCCTGATGCGAGCATTCTGCATCCCGGGAAGGCCTCCCTTCCCCTCACCTGACTTCTGAACCCGAGTGAGAAAGCCCCTCCCACACCCAGGTTCAGAGAGACCACCTGTGTTTTCTTCTAGTACTGGCTTGGTTTCATTTTTTACATTCAGATTTCTGATATGAGTCCTTTTCGGTGGGTGATGTAAGGTATACGTCGAATTTTACCTTTTTCTAAATGGCTGTCCAGTTGAACCAACACCAACTTTGAGAAAATCCATCTTGGCCCCAGTGCTCTGAGAAGGCCTCCTCTCACACACTCTGTCCAGACGCACCTGGCCGGGCTCTGCACTCCCTCCTGTTCCTCCTGCACCAGCAGGACACTGTCGTGATCACGGAGGCCGCAGGGGCCCTCACGGCCCCCTTTCCAGGGCTGCCTGTGCTGTCCTATCACGTTGACTTTCCCTGTAAACTCGAGTATCGACTGGTCTAGTTCCAGAAAACAGCCTGTTGGTATTTTTATTGGGATCATCTTAGATTTAAAATTAATTTAGGCAAAACGGACACCTTATGAGGTTGACTCTTCCTAAGAACAAGGACTTTTTTTCCACTGATTTGTGTCTACTTTTGTGTCTTTTATGAGTGTCTTAAAATGTTATCTCATCTAGGTCTTGCATATATCTTAAGTTTATTCCTAAGTATTTAATGTTTATTGCCATTGTAAATTGGATTTTTCTCTTCCATTCTTTTTTTTTTATAAACTTATTTTATTTTTATTTATTTATTATTTTTGGCTGTGTTGGGTCTCTGTTGTGGTGCGCAGGCTTCTCATTGCAGTGGCTTCTCTTGTTGCGAAGCAGGGCTCTAGGCACACGGACTTCAGTAGATGCGGTGCGTGGGCTCAGTAGTTGTGGCTCGTGGGCTTAGTTGCTCTGCGGCATGTGGGACCTTCTGGGACCAGGGGCTCGAACTTGTGTCTCCTGCATTGGCAGGCGGATTCTCAACCACTGCACCACCAGGGAAGCCCCCCATTCTATCTTCTGATTATCATTTGCAGGAATGAAGGCTATTGGTTCCTGGGAAGCAGGCTGCCTGCCCGGCCCGTGTCTGTGGTGGGCAGTGCAGGTGGCACAGCTTAGGTGGACGTGAGGAAGCACACACTCAGCTAACAGCAGCCAATCACCACCCAGCAAGTGATTTACAACTGGGCACGGTGTATGCCAACGCCTGGCGGCTCTCCCTCTCCCTGGGGTCCCATAAGCTTCTCCTTGACCGTGACGGACACAGTGACCGTGCTAATGGCTCTTTCTCCAGGCAATGTCTGCATAAATGTACAAGTAGCTTCAGTTTAGTTCAGAACGACAAAGAACTCTCCAGAATGTGAAAGTAACCAGCTGCTCTGCCATTGGCATGGGATTTTAAAAAGACCATTTTTAAAGGTAATTTGTGTAGCATTTATCGCAAGAAGATCTTAGCTTTTAACGCATTCTAAGGACGGCTCGTCATGTAGATAGGGGTGTGCGTGAATTCTACACACGTGGGCTTTAGGGGAGCCCCCAGACGCCCTAACGACAGGGAGGGAGAAGTCAAAGGAGAAGAAACTGAGGACAAACAGCAAACACGCCCTTCACACGACATTTAACCCCTCCTGCAGCACCGACGCTCCCCTCGCGGCTCTTCCAGGGCATCTACTCACCTCGTACAGCAAACTGTGATTGCTGTTCTTACAGCCTTTCAGTGACATAAAGCAAACAAATGAACATTTATCTGGGGAACGTTCACACCGGACCAAGTAGAGAAGTCAGACTAGTCCCCCTCTCACCACCCTCCCCGAACACACCACGTCTCACGACATCTGCCAAGTTGAGTAAGTGTCCACGGTCCTCATTCTCAAGCTTAAAACTTGGAAAACTAAGAACATTTCCGGAACTCATTGCAGAACCTACCTTTCAGATTTGGTCGTAGCATTACTGCCAAGAATGAATGGGGAAGCCGGATTAAAGATACATTTAAAAACAACCCCGATCACTTTTAACAGTCTGTCCTTCCCCTGATCCTGGGCCCCGTTTCCAGCAAGAACTAGGGTCCTCCCTAGTCCACAGCTCTCAGTTCTCAGGAGGCCCTCTGGTGACACCTCGTGGGCACTTCTGATACCGCAGCCGCGCACCACCTCGGCCGGGGGACCAGTCACCGGACACTGGGTCGGCAGCCTGGCCCCACGCCCTGCTCGGAACTGAGAGGCAGGACCGCAGCCTCGGCAGGGAGGGCGGGCTGCACGTGGGTGAAGACCCCAGCCAGTGGGAGAAAACGCTCAGCTGATCCCTGGCTCTCCCTCCCCACGAGCCAGACCCTCCAGAGATGCGATGGACTCCCTGAAAAGGCCGACCTGACGCCCACTCGTCCGGTAGGGCAGTGGTGGGCCCACCGCCGGGCACCGAGGCCCAGACAGAGCCTGCACACCTGGAGAGCCCTGTGCCTCGGGGCACCTGTTAGAGTGCCAGCCTCACCCCGTCCCACCTGAGGCTGCCATTTGTAGGTGCAGAAACTGCAGCCAAGGTTACACAACGTGCTCAAGGTCACTCATCAAGCAGCCGAGCAACGACCTCATCATCCCACGTCTTGCAAACGTTTCCACTGAAGCGCCCCAGCAGCAAGGAAGTGAGCCCTTCCCGCCCAACGGGTGACCACAAACCACACGACTTCCTGCCAAGCCTTCTCTCAAAAATGCATGCAAACTTGTGACACTCAAAGGAATTCTCTGAACTTTCTCCTCATGTTAGCACTTTCTACGAAAATTTAAAATACACTTGTGGCTTCCCCGTCCCTCGGCCACGCCCACTGACGCCCTTAAACTGCTCGAATGGGCAATTCTCAGAAAATGCTTAACTTTACTAATGTAAGACGTACCCTTTTAAAGCACAGTGACACCATGTTTTCATCACATTAAGAAAAAACTAAGCCAATGAAACAGCTGATGAGGGTGTGGGGAAACTGATGGAGAGGAAGCTGGCGTGACTTTCTGGATGGCAACTTGGCACCTTCCACCAAACTCTGAAACACGTCCCCTCCGGCACAGCAAGGCCGTCCAGGAAACCCTCTCTGAGCAGCCGGGCAGACGAACGATGACACGCCCAGGTCCTGGGAGACCACGCAGCCGTAAGGATGCCTGTGACCTTGACTGCTTTCCTGACCTTTCACCCTCTGCGCCACTTAAGTGTCTGTTCACACAGGTCCTTAAGGAAAATACTAACTTCTCAGAAAGCTCTCAAATACACTTAAATACTCCAATCACAGTTAAGAAACACAAGTGGACTCCTAAGTTGATAATTCCTGATAAAATGTGCACGTCTTTTGTCCTTTAGTTTGGATGATCAAGAATGGCGCTAAAATGAAGTATGACGTGAGCCCCACCTACCTACTTTTAAAATTTCTAGTAGCCACAAATTAAAAAACAAAACAAAACCAGGTAAAACTCAATTTAATGTTTATTTAATCCATCATATCCAAAATACTGTTTCGACCTGTAAATATTATTAACAATGAGATATTTCACTTTTTTTTTTGGCATTGACTTCAAAACCCAGTGTCTCAATTTGGACATTAACCTAACATGAGAAAGACCTGATCTGTATTTAGATTTTATAAAATTTACAGCTGAAAAACCAGATTCACATATTCATGTTCTTGACATACTCAACACTGTTTCCTAATAACTGAATGAAGGTAACAGCTCTGCGGCTACGCTGGACGCTGGCTTCACGTGCTCCCTAGTGGCCAGTGACCGCTGCACTGGACCTGGACCACACAAAGTGCTCCGTCCACGTAGTCCCCAGACCCACAGCGTCAGGAACTCCGCTGGGGTGGGGTGGGGTGGGGGGCGGTGGCACTGCTCTAACAGGGCCCCGCGCGATTCTGGCGCAGCTGGAGAACCACGGGTCCAGATCTAACGCCACTGACAGGACAGGGCGTAGAAAGAGCTGGATAACCCACCTGTGGAATGGGAACTGAATACACCCCCAACCATTATATATATACATATATATAATATATATATATATAATATATATATATATATTTAACATGGTTATTGGAGTATGATTGCTTTACAATGCTGTGTTAGTTGCTGCCACACAACAAAGTGAATCAGCTATACGTATACATACATCCCCATACCCCCTCCCTCTTGCATCTCCCTCCCACCCTCCCTATCCCACCCCTCTAGCTGGTCACAACCATTATAGTTTGAGGCTATGAAACCAGAAAAGAAAGAGTAACTGCCTGGATTTTTGTCAATCCGCGAGCAGCAGGCCGTCTGGAGCGCACGGCTGGATGCCCCGGGTTACGACTGGGATGGTATCTCTCTTCCTCCGGTTCCCTGAGGTCCCGGGAGAGGACGGCTCTCCTGACAGGCCCCAAAGCCCTCGGTGTCACCCCAATGCCTGCAGTCAGAGGGTCACAGGCTGTTCTCTCAGTGGAACAGGAGTGGTGGGCTGGGGGCCACCTCCGGACAAGGACCCCTAACAGGGAAGGTGTAGTCCCGCCCCCGTGCCTGGGCTCAGATGGCTGATCACCACACAAGCCACGTGAGGAAGACACACTGAGATCCACTGTCGGTGGTTTAAGGGACAGAGGTTAAGGGACAGAAGCCCCTGACCGGCTCAGCTCAGGGCAGAGCTGCTCGCGGTGGGAAGTGTGCAAGTGCTAGAGCATAAAAGTGTCCACAAAGTGCAAATCACGTTCGGAAAGAGGCCAGTTTGAACACAGTCACGTCGTCACTTTACTCTCCACCTGAAAGAGAAGAAAACAGCTTATGTTCTTAGGTTTGTCTTGATTAACCAGAAGCGGGTGATCGTATAAAAGACATTCGCCAAACACAGTGCTTCAGAAAGCAGCTATAAAGTGTCACTCTCGTCACCCTGTGCTGGAGGGACCTGCGTGCGCACCCAGGGCTGACGAAGCCCAAGGTCGGGCGCACGCCCCCCTCCACCCCGTCCGGCCGTGACGGAGCACGGAGCTCCAGGTGGCCAGTCGTGAGCTGCACCATGACCGCTCGGCACTCACCGGCGGGACAGAGAACCGCCCCGCCTGACACAACAGCAGCAACACCGCGTGCCCCCCGCACCAGTACCTGAAGCGCCGAGCCAGCCAGCCGCCCGGCCCCTCGCGTGAAGCCCCCGACGGCCCGGCATCTGAGGCCCTTGCCGCCAAGCACCTGTGCAGAAGGGTCAGGTCAGTGCTCAGCCAACCCCTCCCGGTGCCGAGAGCCACGCACGCAGGGACGAGGTCACCCCCCAGCCCGGCTCGGGCACAGACACCATGAGAAACAGCCGAGTGGAAGTGACAGGTGACTCGGGCTTCCATTTCTACCCACGGAAGGTGGGGGCAGACGCGTCCACCGACCCGAGGAAGGTTCTCCCTGTTAATAACCGGTGAAGGGGCTGAACTGCCCCCATCAGAAGGTGGGGTGGAGTCGACACCCAGGACCTATTTGGAGGGAGGGTGAGCTCGCCATGCGCCGACCCCACAGACCAGTGTCCTTATGCAAAGGGGACACTTGGACAGCACCGTGCACAGGGAGAACGCCGCAGGAAGGTGAAAGGCCAGGGTGACGCGTCCACAAGCCAGAGGACCCCGCGCCTACGGGAAGCACCCTCGGCGAGGGGGAGGCCGGGGGAGACCCTCCCCGTGGCCCCGCGCGGTGAGCGGGCACTTCTGGCTCCAGAACTGCAGTCCCAGCAAACAACGACTAGAATCGGCTTCAATTTGGAATCCACTTTTAATTAAGATCACATTCCCCCAAACCCCTACAGCGAATGGTCAACACCGAGAGCTGAGCGTGCCACACGGGTCCGGGTCGTCGCAAGCGCAGGCAGGCCGAGCCGGGCCTCTCCTCACCCGGCCGTGCCGGCAGGGGGGCCCCCGCGGGCGCAGCCGTGGCCCCGAGGGTGTCTGTGCTGAACGCAGACGGCGCCGCGACGCTCGGCGCGAGCCACCCACAGCATCTCCTTCCGCCTGCAGCCCTCTTTCGAGCAGCGGCGCGAGAAGATCTGAGAACGGACAAGTTGCTTCAGTGTTCCGGCAGCCTTCATTCAACCAGCCCCGCCCCCCCGTAAGAGCATCGGCACTTAAACTGGAAACGGTCCTTAGCTAAACAGAATGAAGGCGCCGGGGTTTCACTGAGGCGTCTCTCTGTCAGGTAAACAAGGAAATACTAGTTTAGGAGACAGAAAGGTTTTAACAAGTGGTAAATACTAAAGCGGCATTTTAAGTTGGGGTCTCATGCGAGATGCTTGGGGGGTACTCCCAGGAAAAGAAACAAGACGGGGGGGCGGGGGACGGGGACACGGGAGGGAAGGAGGCCGGGCACGAGGCGTCACGCACAGCCCTAGAGGGAGCTGGCGCAGGCTGTGTCCCGTCAGGGGCAGGGGAGCTGGCACAGCCGTTAGTTACTGCAGGGTCTTCGGGGTGATATAAACTCCCAGGCACTTCCGACTCTGTGCGGGTGACAATGTCAGGGAGGAGGGGGGCCGGCAGCCTGGGGGCAGCCCTCTGGCCAAGAAGGGCGAGTGACCCGAGTGCGTGGCAACAGTGCAGGTGCCAGCGGGCCGGGAGACGAGGAGGGGCAGCGCAAGGTGGGGAGTGAGGGTGGAGCCGGGAGGGAGGAGGACCTGGTCACCTGGGGGGCGGGGGGGGGGGGGAAGGGGCACATGGGCGGGGCCGTGGTCGGAGCGAAGGCACAGGGTTTTACCAAAGCTTCCGGAAGGCTCGGAGGCACGGCGCGGCAAGCGTGGGCAGCAGGAACGGGCTGGAGGAGATGGGGCCGGGAAGGGGTCGGGGGGCTCCAGCCAGAGGGTCTGGGACGGAAGCTCAGGGACAGACTTCACCCTCTCCTGTTCCAGGTAATTTGTCATAATTGCATTTGTTCTGTATTTAGTGTAACATACAGAAGCCGTGAGGTAAGGTGGTCAGAAGCCAGTGCCCTGGAGATAAGCTCTAAAGGCCAAGACAGCAGGGGGCGGCGCACCCCGCATCCTAGGGAAACCACCCAAATAAACCCGGAGGCCCCAGAGAGCGTGCAGTGCTGGGCTGGGCCTGGGGACGCGTGCGGGGCTCCAAGAGGCTCCAGTCCGAGGAGTGCACCAGCTGCCACGGGCCATCTACCAAGGGCCATGTCCAACCCGAGTCTCCTTGGACTCTGGTTGAGGATGGAGAAGTGACCACAGGTGGCGGCTCCGACTCCACCTGAAGTTCTATAAACGTGACCACAAAGAGATGTTCTGAAAAAGGATGAACCCCAAAGGGCAAAAGATAAAAAGAAAACAGCCACAAGATTTTAAATTTCTTTTTTTTTTTCGCCTGTGCCACGCGGCACGCGGGATCTTAGTTCCCTGACCAGGGACAGAGCCCCCTGCAGTGGAAGCGCGGAGTCTTAACCCCCGGACCGCCAGGGAAGCCCGAAACAGCCACGGGGTTTCAGGAAAAGCACACGGGCGAGCAGTCACGGACTCAGCAGACACGAAAAGGCTGAACCGTGAGCCGGCAGGGAGGGTCAAGCAGCAGCGTACCTGTGACACGGAATCCCCGAAGGCTCAGAAATCGACAGCAGCAGAGGCAGCGCGGGTGACGCGGGACCGGGCGGAGGCCGCGTGGCTGGGAGGCGCACGCGCGCGGTCAGCTGCGGACCTGGCGCGTGGGCACGACTGACCACGACGTGGGAAAGACCACCTGCACGTGGGTCACACAGAGAAAAGGGAACTTGAGGGGAA
Source organism: Balaenoptera borealis (assembly GCF_965194805.1). Lineage (NCBI taxonomy): Eukaryota > Metazoa > Chordata > Mammalia > Artiodactyla > Balaenopteridae > Balaenoptera > Balaenoptera borealis. The sequence continues at coordinate 88,332,959 of NC_138872.1, read as the reverse complement.
AACGGAGGCCGGCCCGGGAGGTCCAGCCCCAAGGAGCGGGAGCCCAGAGGAGACGGCGACTCCCGGTCTGGAAGGGTCGCCAGGCGGAAGCTGCCACACGCGGGGACAAGGAGGACAGCCGGGCCCTCGCGGGAACTCCCTGAACAGCAGCGGAAGCGGGAAAAGCACCGACGCCAGCGAACGCCCAGGAGAGCCGCAGCCGGGGTGCTGGAGCCCGGCGGGCAGCGCGCCGTGGGACGGGCATCTCCCACCACCCCAGGGCGAACGAGACAAACGCGAGCTGGAGCTCAGGCCCGTGGGGGAGGCAGATGCCCCAGTGGAGCGGGCGGCCGCTCCTGACTCCAAACGCACAGACGCGGGACTTCAGAACGAGCACCGACACCGCCGAAGCAGGAACGCCCATGTCTGACTTTACATCCTTGACATTTCCCAGGCGGAGCTTAGGAAAAACCACACACTAACAGAATGATTCTAGAAAACCACATTCACTTTCCATCTTGGGAGGAATTCCTGTAATGAAAGCAAATCCTAACACAGACCCTAATATTTAGAAAATATGTTTATATAACTGTAAAAACCCATGCTGTTCACAACCCAGGAAAACACCGATCAATTGTTAGGGTTTTATTTTGTACCAAAACTATGAAAACTAATTAGCCTGGTTGGGTAATTGGCCTTCTTTCCCCTGGGGAGAAAGCAGCCCCCGGCGGCTCACGCAGACTCCGCCCTCACCGCCTCTTTCTTCCTCCCAGGGTGACGTTTACAGCCTCCATCCATGTGCGCACCGACCACCACATCTGGGATCTCGTCCTTTTTTACTGGGACAGGGCTGTTACAAAGTGGGCACACTGGGACCTGAACATCCTAAAAATAACAAATATGATATTCCAGATTCAGACAATCAAAACTCACGCACACACACAAAGGCACGGCGGTACAGCACACTTACAAGCAAGCAGAGTACAGACACTGACGTCCGAGCCCCACGAGAGCAGAGCGTGGTTAGCACGGGGGTCGGCAGCAAGGCACCCCCAGGGCTGGAAGGCAGTTGCCGTAAGTGGAACCCAGGAGAACTGAAGAAACAGACTATTAACCACCCGCAGAAACGATCCTGAGACAGAGGGCGAGCGCAGCCCAGGAAGGAAGCTGGTGAACCAATCCAGAAGGACAGGCTCAGGGCAGCAGGGCCATCTGTCCAGCACCGGGTAGTGAGCAGTGAAGCTGCCCAGTCACCTCGAGGGTCGGGCTGCCAGGAAAACCCTCCAGCCGTGCAGAGCCTCAGCTCCTTCGCCTGCCAGGGGCCTTCCTGACGCGCCCTGCAGCTTCCGCCGTGCCCACGCAGGGAGACTAGCTCAAGGGCGCACGCGGCCAGGCTGAGCTCTCAGGCTCAGAACCACCATCCAAGCCCAGCACTGGGGGGGCTCCGGAGGGAACACCCAGCACGGTTAAAATCCCTCTGGGCCAGGGCAGGAGCTGAGCTAATTTAGCTCAAGAACACTGAGGTGACATGTGGGCGAATAACAGGTAATCACAGAATTGCGATGCCAGCTGTCTGGGAACTGAGCTGGAAAGCCACCCAGGGGTGCTCCTGCAGCTGGCAAGTTGGCCAAGTTAAGAAATAAAGCATCATTCAGTCACCTCTAGGCAGACTCTCCCCATCCAGGGACACAGGAAGGTCAAGGCAACAGACCAGGTAGTTTGGCCTGGTCACCGGTGCCGGGTGAACATGAGTCACCCTCCCCCGCCCCCATGAACCAGCAAAGGGCCAGACCCCAGCCGACACCGGTCAAAGGGTGTAGCACTGTCACCCGCATTTCTAACTGCCACCCTGGGGAAGCAGCAGAGTGCTGACTGAAGAGCTCACGAAAATGCTCCCTGAAGCACCCAAAACAAAGTGAGTTCAGGCTGGGACCACCTGAAAAGTCAATAACCAAGGTCTTAAACCTCTGGACTTAGGCAAGTCTGTTTCCTTACAGCCATCTTCCGGCTTCCACCACGAACTGTCTGAATCACCTAGGGAGGACGCCAAGGCTGCAAAGGTACCCAGATAAGCAAGCATTTACAATTCTTCCCAGATTCAAGGCCCCATCAAGCGCTGCCCTGCGTTTCTTGTGCCCCATGAAGACAGAGCTGTTTTTCCCTGTGTGTCGAATAAAAGGAACTAAGTGTTTTAACATGTAAAGTAAGCTCTGAAGGTTTAGATACAACAATTTGATTCCAGGAAGATAATCTGTTGCTTTAGAGCTGTGCCGTCCAGAGCTTCCTGCAACGATGGAAAAGCTCCACATCTGCTCTGTCTACACACGGCTCCTGAACACCTGAAACGTGGCTGGCATCACTGAGAAACAGGACTTTTTATTTAATTTTAATTAAGTTTTATCTACACGTGGCTAGTGTCCACTATCTCGGGCAGCGCAGCTTTGGGAAGTGAGGATGAGAATCTTTAGAATGAAGCATGACCAATTACCTTCTTGAATGCAAAGGGACATTTATGTGCAGCGTAGGTAAAATGATCTTTACAGAAATCTTGTTTACATGCATCACATTCTAACGGAAGAAAATCTAAAAAACAAAAAGAACAAAAAACACACAAAAAACAGTAAAGTGTTTTAAAGACTAGAACAGAAGAATCATAGATCATATTAAACAGGTATTTACCTTTGCTGAGTTCATATTATGCCTCTCAAATACATCCTCGAGGTACCACATGAGAAAAAACTTGGGGGCCATGACTTTGACAACGCCAGCAACACTGAAGAACCGGTATAGCTATCCTTTCCCAAGAGATCCCACCTCACGTGGTACCACGTATCTAAGCAGAGCATTTAAATCCACTCGGTGCTGGCAGCCAGCCTTGTACCTAGCTGTACAGAACCAAAACCTCAGGCCAGCATCTCATTACTGAAAAGCCAGAAAGGCCAAGGCCCAGAGACAACAGCTAATGAAGACAATGGCCAGTTCTTCTCCCAAATAGATGACAAGACACCCATTTTCTGTTAATGTTCTCTTAGAAGTGCTTACCTAGCTGCTTGCAAGTTTTTTCTGAACAATGCTTCCCCAAATCAGGGAACTCCATTATGAGAAAATGTCCAAAACACAGATGACAGAGTGAAATGTCACCTGCAAGAATTAGAAATAATTAGGAGGAAAGCAAGGATGGTCTGAATTTCAGTCACCAGGGTTTATATCGCACAGCTGATATAAGTAAACAAACACCGCAAGGAGCATTAAACGCCCAAGTCATCTGGGCTCCCGCAGGGGCCTAAGTGTCACAAATTCTTGTCTTTCAGCAAAGAGAAAATGGGAGTTTTAGCGTAAGTACAAGCTCCTTCAGAATCAACCCCCTTAGGAGACAGATTGTTTTTCAGTTCTTTTAATTCCTAGTTTATCAAGCTCAACCCGAATTTAAGTTTTCATTAATCCATATTTTGACTCATATTGACAGGGACGTCCCATATTCAATTACACAGCTACTAGGCAAAGTTACAGCCTCGGTGAACTTTAAATCGCAATTTCATCTACTGAATATACTTGACAAACAAAACTCTGTTACCAGGTGCTAAATCACGTTACTTAACTACACTCTCCCGGGGACATTCGACTCAGTCCCCTGTTGCTCTCTTTAACTCCCTTATGCATTGAGTTTTACTCAGAATTTATTCCTTACTGACAATCAACCGGGAGTTGACCAGGGGAAGGGGAAGGGGAACTCACCAGCGGAAAACAGGTGGACAAACAGTGATGTCACTGCACTTGAGAGAAAACTGAAGTCCACGGCACGCCTCACAGGGTCCCTCCCCTCCGTGATCCGGCACCCACCAAACCTCTCAAAACTCTTGTCCCTCCCAGAATTCACGTCCCCAGAGCCTCTTCCGGACCTGCCCATCAGCTCTCCCGCTCCCGGGAGCGTTCCGGGTGCCTGGGATACTCTGGCCACAGCTGACATCCGCTCACGCCCTCAGGGCCCGGTTTAAAGCGTCACTCAGGACCTTTCCTAACACCCTCACCTGGCCCCACCCAAATCCCGTTTCCTCTGCTCTGTAATTCCTTTCCCAGGACCCACTCGCTCGGCTCCCCACTGCAGCTTCGTTCCCTACTCTCGGCTCCGCGAAGCGCAGGGCCCAGGTCAGGTCTGCCCATCCTGGATCAGCAACGCCAAGCGGACGTTCGGAAATCAATCGATCGAGGACCGACGAGACGCCGAACTCAATCCCGACGTGGTCGCGCTCTCGGCGCCGCAGCCGCGGTGTGAGAGCCCCGTTCTGCTAGGACACTAACACCCTGCCCGTCCGAGGTTCGCGGCCCCGTCCGACCCCCGCCCGGCACCCCCAGGCCGGCCCCGTACCTGGCCCTCGTCGGAGGCCTGGGCAGCCGCAGAGGGGAGCGGAAGGTGGCAGAGACCAAGAGCTGTCTCCCTGTCCGCGGTCAGCCGCGGGGGACAAGGCCAAAGAGACGAAGAAAACAGGATCCGAGCGACGGCCGAGGCCGGTCCGAGTCCGCGGGAGAGCCCAGCATCGCGCCGCCCGGACCTCCCGGCCATTTATTCACAGCCGCCGGGTCAGAGAGCCACCCCCCCGCTGTCCGGGCGTCTCCGGCGCGCCCCCGACGACGTCACCGCCGAGCCGACCAATCGCGCCCTCCGCGGCCAGGCATTCCCGGCGCGCCCCTGGACGTCACCGCTAGACCGACCAATCGCGCCTGCCGCGGTCCCGTCGGCCCGCCCACTCCTCGCCTCTTCTCGAACAGTCCGGCGGCTTCTCGGGCTGAGGAGTCACGGTGAGGCGGCTCTGCGCAGGCGCACTGGGCCGGCACCCGGAGAGGGGCGCTGAGTCAGGGCGGGCAGGGCGGGGTGCGGAGGGAGGGTACCCCGCGCTGGGCGCCACGGAGGTTGGGGCGCGGGCGGCCAGTACCCGGCGCAAGGCTCCGCCGGAAGTGCGTCCAGCCGGCTGACGCACACAGGCACTGATTTTGCAGTTACAGATGAACTTTAGCTTGTGGGCAAGTTCACAAATGTGGAAACCACAGCCATGAAGGATCGACCGTGTGTGTGTACGTGTATGTGCGCATTTTCCTTACCCTTGTTCTGGACCACGTGAGAGCGTGGTGTGGACATGATGCCCCATCACCCCCCCCCCGCCCCCAATACTCCCGCGTGTGTTTCCTACGTGGCCACTCCAGCCACCCAGCCCGGAAATCAGTGGTGACGCTATGTTAAGGTCCGACCCGCAGACCCCATTTAGGTTTCTGCCAACCGTGTCGTCGATGCCTCTTTCCTCTGTGCTCCAGGAGCCCGTCACCAATTACCCGTTCATTGTCTTCCTGTCCCCGACAGCTTTTATTAAAGATCACAGACTTTCATTCATATAACGTGACTCTCAGGCAGGGTACATCCACGTTTCCTCAGGAGCAGGCTCAGGTCATACTTTCTTGGTGGTTACATCACAGAAATGGTACTGCGCTCATCGCCGGCACAGGATTGCAACCCCTCCTAGAGTGGGTGACGTTAATCTTGACGACATCGTCATCCCGATGTTTGATAAGTTTCTCCACTTTTTCATTTGTGAATTAACTAGTATCTTGTAGGGAGAGATTCCGAGATTCCACCATTGTGTTATTCTTCATGAACCTCTGACCACCTTGACTCCATCTGTCGCTTCTGCCTGGATCACTATGATCATTGCCAAACAGTGCTTTTAAAAATTTCCATCATTTCCTCTACATTTATTAGTTGGCATTCCACTATAAGGGAATGATTTGCCTTCCCCATTTATTTTTTAACCCTGACTTTAACCCGAAGAACCAGAACTCACACCCAGCATCAGGGAAGGTCAGGAGAAGATGTGAGAGTGGATACCCTGGGGGTGTAACAGGCGAGCACTTGGCCCACCTCTGCTGTTCCTGGTCCTGATCCAGCCAAGACCACACCAAACTGTCGTGAGAACAAAACACCATCAAGTCAGAATTTTTAAATGCAGTGTTTTTGTCATTAACTGAACATCTGCCTTCATACAAAGAGAGATGCCAAAAGCATCTCAGTAAGTTAGGTGACCACCATCCACCTAAGTAATTTACCACATCACGATAAAGGGGAGGAAGGACCTTGTACTACTGTGACCCGGGGGACAGGAGGGGAGGCAGACCTCGGAGCCTTAGTTAGCAAACCTCAAGAAGTTCTACTTGAGAGAAGAGGCCAGAGCACGTGTCCAGACACATGATTCTCTATCAAGAGACCACAATGCCCTTCACCAACGGCTCACTGTTGTGACCCCTGTTTTACCTGCGAGGAGACTGAGGCACAGAGGTGACAAGGGACACGCCCAAGAGGAGCCAGGATTCAAACCCCACCCCAAGTCCACATTCCTAACTCCCCTCTGCTACCTCCACCGGCCAGGGGTGGGGACGGAGACGCAGCCAGGTGCCAGGTCATAGGACCCAGAGCGTCATGAAAAAGATTCGGGGCTTTATTTTGAGTGCAAAGGGGTATTGCTGAAAAGTTTTAAGCATGACCTTGAGGGGTGGGCAGGAGACAATATGTATAAAGTACACATACTTTACACAGCTGAACGAAAAATAATTGCAACTTTCTCAGTTTTCTAAAGTTGAGCTCCACTTTCCTTTGGAGCCCCAGACGCCTGCCGCCGGCAGACACGGGCCCCGTCCCGTCACCGGTCTGTTCAGATCCGGTTGCTTTGGTGACCTCGGTCACTGTCCAGCTCAAACCGCAGTCATTTCAAGCCTTCTTCCTACAATCCCTCGTTCCCGTCTCCCCCCGTGGCGCCTGGGCTTGGAGATGCGCATGTAACCCCGTGGCAGTGAAGGGTGGAGGCTCTGGCCTCTGCGGGTGATGACCTGTCCACAGCCTTTGGTCAGGTGCCAGCACCTGCTGCCCGTGTCAGGACTTCCGTCGTGACCTCTCATCCCAAGCTTATCACGTGCACTGTCCTGACCCCCGGTTTCAGGTTCAGTGACCCTCTCCGCCCTCCACGCCAGGGCACGCGGGGCTGGGGAGCTCCTCTAGCTTGTGTGCGGGGACTGCGGCTCTGGGGCACCAGCTGAGGCCCTCTCCCTGCCTGGCGGCACCCCAGGCACCATCCACCGCACTCTCCCTGTGCTGGCACAGAGAAGGCGCGTGCCTCTCCCAGAGGTACAGGTGGGGGCCCCACGCCTTCAGAGCACCCCCTCCAAGCCCAGGTTGTTTATCATTGCAAGTCCCACATCTGAGGGCTGCAGGATGAGCCGGGGTCCCTTCTCAGGGACCCAGGCAGCATGACAAGCTTGGCGTCTTCCCTTTCAAAGCCCGTCAGATCTCTCCCCAGGCCTGCAAGTAATGTTCTCCTTATGCTGCGGGGCATTTCTCTCACATCATCGCCTTGGGTTTCTTGCTCTAAGGGTGAATCTCACAAACTTTGGTTCATGGTTCCCTTTCCTCTCCCTTAAAAGCCTTGCTTCTAAGACTAAGGCTTGCTATGAGCTCTTAAAAGTTTAGGTTTAAAACTCAAATCTGAGCAACGATTTCTTTGGTCTAGACGGACCCTTCCGTGGAGCCATGAGTGTCACTGCAGGGCCTAGCCTTTTTTGTGTTTTAAAAAATATTTATTTATTTATTTATTTGGTTGCACTGGGTCTTTAGTTGCGGCTCGCGGGCTCCTTAGTTGTGGCGTGCGAATTCTTAGTTGCAGCATGCATGTGGGATCTAGTTCCCGGACCAGGGATTGAACCCAAGCCCCCCGCATTGGGAGCGTGTAGTCTGAACCACTGCGCCACCAGGGAAGTCCCAGGGCCTAGTCTTGATGGAGAAGAGAAAACACATTGACGTTATACCGGCTGCACACATTGTACTTTAAAACGTGTTCATCCGCAGTTTGTGGCAGACAGGCAGATGGGGGAGAGGCCGGAGCAGAAGCTGGGCGAGCAGGTAAGAGGCTGCGGCTGCAGTCCAGGTGACAGAGATGACAGTCACCATGGAAACCATGGAAACACAGAAGCCTTACCCACCTTCACTGCTCACCTTGTAGGCAGGGCATCAGCATGTGGTCCAGGGAGAGGGGCTTCTGGGAGAAGATTTCTTTCCTAGTAAAAGAGAGACATCCATTAGGACATAGCCCTCTTCTAGAAGGATTTTTTGTGACGCTTGAAAATAGTGGCCTTCTCGTTAACACGAAGGGCAAAGCTTAAGGATCAAGTCAAACAGAGACGGCAGCGCAGAAAGGTGGAGAGAACCTGGGTCGTTGATTACATTGTTGAGCTGACCATCAGTTTCCCTGCCTCTGGACTTCTTGTAACCTGAGACAATTTTTTTGTAGCCAAAGCATTCTTACTAACACTTGGAAAAAAATGTTTCAATTTAGGATGTATCGGTATCTGCTATGGGACAAAAGGGGGAAGTTGGCAAATAAGCACATGGATACATGAGTGGAAGTCAGAGAAGAGGTCTGGTCTGGAGAAACAACGTTGGAAATCGACAGCATAAAGGTGGCAATTAAATGCATAAGTGCCGAGATTGCCTCGGGAAAGGACACCCGTGGAGGAGAGGGTCCACCTTAGCAAAATCCAGCGTTTCAAGATCAGAGAAAGATGCGCAGGCCTAGCTGACCAGGAATGAGAGGAAGGCCTTGTGGAAGCCGAGGGAGGAGAGAGAACCTGGGAGGGAGCATGGGTCACCTGCCTCCTGCTGCCGGGAGACAGAGGGAAGCCTGCGTGTCTGTGTTTTGTGACACGTCAGTCACACGTTGGTCACTGTTGCCTTTAGAGCGGCCCCAGAGGTACGGGCACACGGCAGGCTGAAGTGGGGTGAGGAGCAGAGGGGACAGAATGGTGTCTATGGTAAGGAAGTGGGGTACAGGCAGGAGAAGCCATTATGCCTGAAGAAAGGATGAAACCTGTTCCCTGCCCGCCTGCGTGTCCAGCTGCTTAAACAGGCGACTCTCTGCTGCCCGCTTCCCCCAGGACTCTCTCTCCTCGGCCTGGACACACAGTCAATATTACCCTTACGTTTATAATTCATATCCTCAACAAATATTTATTGGGTGCCCGCTGTGTGCACAGCACCCTGTTTGGCCTCAGGAAAATATCAGAAAGATTCAGCTGGGTCCCTGTCTCTTCCCATGAGCTTACAGTCTCAATCTTGGAGGAAAAAAAGACCCCCATCCTGAAACAATGGGGCATTAAGTCTGAACACTGTGTTTGTGAGCTTGCAGGCCAGAGGCGGTCATCACTGGGACTCAGAGTAACAGTGTCCCAGGGCGAGCCTGAAAGAGTGAAGCCAAGTGTCTAGGAAGGGCTCACGGGTGGGGGGCTCCTGCCGGCCCTCGAAGGTGGGGTGGTGGGCTGGGGAGGGGAGGGCTGCCCAAGCCAGAGCTGTGTCAGCAGGACTCCTGACTGCGGGTGACGGGAACCCCCTCAAAACAGGCTTTCCCCAAGGGGGAGTGTATAGGCTCCTGGCCTCGAGATGTGCTCGGATCCAGGAACTCAGATGGGGCCCTGGACGCCCTCACCTCTGAAAGCCCCTCCACTCTGTGTGGTGGGGACGGAGCCGCCAGCAGAGTGAGCGACCGTCTCCCAGCCTCCGTGCCAGAGTCCTAGGGTGGACGCTGACGTGCTTTCGTGGGTCACGTGGGAGGTGACAACACGTGATGCTGAGACACTTTTCAGAGTGAAAACGGGGCGCTGTTGGCGACTCTGCTGGGACAACAGGCACACGCGGGGACTCTGCCAGGAAAACTAGAAGACGAAGTCTCCTGCATCGCATGTAATTGATGTGGCCACTGCCGCCCCTGGTAGACACCCCACCAGAATCACACACAGTGGGGAAGGACCTTCCTCCAGCGTAATGGTGCCGATAACAGATGAAGGATGGGCCAGGAGGCTGGGATCATGAACGCATCCACCGTTCGCAGCGAGGTGGCGATTCAGGGAGAGGGCGAGAAGACCGGAGAGGGAGGCTCAGTGCTTGACGTCGAGCTAAGCGGACACAGACAGAGACACCTGAGCCCCACCTGACGGGGAGGAAGGCAGGACATGGTCCAGGAGATCGACAGGTGAGACTGATGTTCGGGAGACAAGGCCGGGGCTCAAGTGCAGGACGTATCGAGAGGCTCAGAGGGGAGCGCAGGTCTGTTAGTTCGTCCTGAGCCGTTGCGGGTACTCGTGCAGAGGAGGTGGAAGGAAAGGGGTCTATTCTCAGCAGAACTTCCTGGCTGATGGGCATGGAGGACAGAAGGAGGAGGGCGCCCCGAGTCTCAGGCTTGGGGAAGCAGAGGAGCCGGCAGGAACAGGGAGGTGACCGAGGGTAGCAGTTTGGAGACGAGATAAGTCTGCTTCGGGTCACCTTGAGCTGTGGAGAAGTTGTACGAATAGAGAGAACACGGAATTAGAGTTGGAATCTGACTTGAAGCCAAGACAATGGATAAAGTCTCCAGAAAAGAGAGTGAGAAATGGCCGGAGTTGAGTGTGAGGCGAGTGGCAGGTAGGCCACGGGAGGGAGAGGAAACAGAAAGAAGCTGTGGGAGATTCGGGGGGAGGGGAGGGGACCAAGCGCCAAACGCTTGGCTGAAATCCAGGGGGCTGGAGATCCTTCCAGGCGTTTGGCCAGAAGGACATGGATGACCTTTGGGAAGGTCATTGCTTACGGCGGTGCAGCTCTCGGGGCAGGCTGGGTCACACTGCGGAACAGACGCCACCGGAAACAGCAAGGTTTATGTCTCGCCCAGGCTTCGCGTCCTCAGTGCTCAGACAGGCTCTGCTCCACGCCGCCCTCACCCCGGGAGGATGGAGCCCCGGGAGGGAGGATGGAGCCCCGGGGGGATGGAGCCCCGGGAGGGAGGATGGAGCCCCGGGGGGATGGAGCCCCGGGAGGGAGGATGGAGCCCCGGGAGGGAGGATGGAGCCCCGGGAGGATGGAGCCGCCGCTGTCGGAAGCCTCATCGCTAGTTGCTTCGGCAGAAAGGAAGCCACGGCGCTGGGGCCTCACACTGGCCATCAGGTCCCCTGCAGGCGAGCCTCGCAGCTCAGTGGCCCCGGCCAACCGCAGGGGCCAGGCGTGCAGGCCCCCACGTGCCTGGAGCAGGAACGGAAATCGCTGTTGAGAGGAAACGACCCGCCAGAAAGTAGCGGAGGCAGAGGCCAGGCTGCGGGGCGGTGGGGGCGGGGGCGGGGTGGGGGGCGGCACAGGGCGCCTGCTCTCTCAGCAACACTATTCTTTTTTTTTTTTTTAATATTTATTTATTTTGGCTGCACTGGGTCTTAGTTGTGGCGCATGGGATCTTCGCTGCAGCGTGCGGGCTCTTAGTTGTGACATGCATGTGGGATCTAGCTCCCTGACCAGGGATCGAACCCAGGCCCCCTGCATTGGGAGCGGGAGCCTTACCCACTGGACCACCAGGGAAGTCCCTTCGACACTATTCTTGAGGTCAGACCACAAGCCTCCTGTGCCCTTTAACCCCTTGCAGGTGACGCTTACGCACCTCCCTGTGGTAACCAGGTGCCGTCAGGTGGCAAAACCAGGGAGAGATGCTCTGATGACTTAAGACTTTCCCATAAGGCCTCGGGGAAGGTCTCGGCACGGCCTCCCCGGGAAGGCAGGTGTCTCTCAAATTCTGAGTAGCCACATATACGTCTGCATGTTATGGCGTCATAACGGATATAGTGATGAGTATAGCCCGAATGAGGCCGGTTTTCCTACTGGAGCCTGTCCTGGGAGCCCTGGTTTCCTAGTGAACAGTGCGTGCTTCGGGGGTGGGGGGCATGCTCCCCCTGTGGCCCTGGGCTGTGGCCTCAGACAGTGGAGATGCTCTGGCCTCTCCCTGACATCTTCCTAGGAAACCTGAGAGTCTCAGGGGGAGATTGCTACGTGGATAGAATTGCCAACAGAAACCAACCTCTGTACCCCCTAGACTCGGTGCGGAGCACAAATATTTCATAGACACAAAGTCAGCTAGACAGAGAATTTAATTCTGGAAAGTGATTATATGATAAACTGCAGGAGATGCAATACATGATTTGCCTCACAACACATTTTTAAGAAAGCAGAAGCCCCATGGAATAAAAATAAACTCGTTCAGGTTCCCAAGCGAGCAGGAAGCAGCTGAATGCAGCAGAGATGACCTAATGTTTTCTTTTTCTAACTCTTAATTTTGTGATGTGATGTTATCTAGCTTATGGGACCCCTTTTATCCCAGAATCTAGGTCACATGATTCTTGCCTACTCCATTATTTGATAATAAACCGGTGCAAGGGCTTCAGTTCCAATATCCTCCAAGTATTGTCAGAAAAGGCGAGCCTGCAGAACCCTTTGTTCGGAGCCTATTGAGTCCCCAACAGGAAGGGGTGAGTGGCTGCTTAGTGGCAATTGTCCATGTAAAGTTCTGTATATGAGCGGAAATGCAGATACAATGTTAGAAGAGAGAAGAGTGATGGAGCGTGGAGAGCGGGGTCAAAACACTCACCCTTGTAAGGACCTCTTAAACCTCCTTTCAGAGTCAGTCGTCCATTGAGCAACCAAGGCTGCTCAGGGATCACATCCTTTCCATTTGGTGGTCACTCATGTGATGGGAGTGGATCAAAGTTCTCCTCTTCCCACCACGAGGAGTCTTTGGCCCAGTCCCAGCCCCTGCAGACCCTGCTGTGGGCTGTGTGCCTCCTCGACATGCTGCCCGTGGAAGGCAGGCGGGGGAGCCTGGGCCGCCGTGCATGAGTGGACAAGTGGGAACCCAGACGGGACCTGCAGTTCTGTTAGCAGTGTTACCAATGCTTACCTCCTAGTTTCCAGAAATGCTGACGCCGGGGAAGCTGTCGCGGGGTGGGATTCGGGATCCTCCGAGCTGTCTGAACGACATTCTGGCAATCTGAAATGATTTCAGCGTGCAAAGTGGAAAACGAAGCTGCCTCTGTCTGCAGATAGTAAGACTTGTTTCCTTTGCAAGCCTGCCTGTTGAAAAAGCACCCAGTCACCGTATCTTGGAGCCGAGCAGGAAGGGCAGCTGCCCTTTCTACTTGGTGGGAAGTGAGACTGTATTTCCCCTCGTAACTACTGGGGGAGACATGGAAGCACCTTGAGAACTGTATAGGTTAACCCGAAACTTCAACATTCCACAACTTTTGTAACTGCAGCTAAAAACATCTTGATCACAATTATAGCCAATTATTGTTGTACTCTGATGCTTTTGCAAAAAAAAGAAAAAGAAAAAAAAAGCTTCATCTTCAAAAAGATTCATAGAAAGGACTTTTTGACAAGTACAAGTTTATGATAACTTTCAGATCATACTGCTGAACTGGGTAATAAATTAAAGAATTCTAATGGAAAACCTGATGGCTTCATAAAACTGTTAACAGAAGATTAAAATCAAGGATTAGTCACATAGGACTGATCAAACTGATGAATATGTTTATAATTTTTTGGTTTTTGTCTGAAATATTACTGGGTTTTAATCTGTGTTTTCCAGATATAAGGAAACCCTTCCCCTCAAGGTAATTATGACTTACAGCAATTTGGTGAATTATACCTTTGTAAGTAGAATTGAAACATTTATCTTTTCTCTTTACCTGATCCCTCCAGAAATTGGAAACTCTTAGATTCCCAGCAGTTTTATTAGGTAAATAAGGAAGGCCCCCTCCTAATAGGTACAGGAATCTCAAGGCAATTTGGGGACCTCAAAAAGAGAGGAATTCACCCAAATCTATAGATGTCACAGGTGGAATCTGCGACAAGCCCTTGGTGTGGCTTTTCTGGACTTGAGAGACCTTTTAAAAGTTCAGTCTGAGATTTCTTATGAAAAGTTCCAGCACAGCCAATTTAAAAGAGCCTATGTGGTCAATTAACCAGACTTATTCTGGAAACAAATTAGTCTTAATATGGCTATGTTTGGTAGAAATGAGGGTAATTTTAAAGAGAAAAAGATTACGTTTCAGTGGCTATTAAATTCTAGTTTTGTTAATCGAGGTCTGTATTTACTGCCTGGGACTTACTTTCCCAGATAACTCCTTGTTGTCACATTATATCATTGTAAAATTTGATTGAATTATTAAAAGACACCTTAAGTTTGTTTCTGAAGCTTATCACAGTAATCTGTCTTTGGATGAAGATCAGATGCCCCATGACTGACAACCAGGAGATTATTCACTGGAAAAAGACATCAGATAAAGGACTCTTTACAGCCATGTTGGAAAGTACCATATTAGGTCTCTCCTGAATGAACTTCAATTCCTGTTTCTGACATGTGACTTCAACTAAGACCAGCACTACCAGACCAGGACAAGAAGACGATGACATCTGAAGTAGACAGCTGACCCAAGATGCTGGACCAGGCCCGTATGCTAATTACTTTGACAATTGCTCACACTCTTCCCTTATGAACCAAATGTATTTCTTCCTTGGCCTCAATCATAGGCAAGTTTCAAAAAATCAATCCGATTGCTGGGTTTGTGGCCAATTACCTATGCCCAGTACTCCCAGGTTGCCTTGGTGGGTTTCTCCTCCCCAAGGCTCTAATTGGATGAAATTTTATTTTAAAAGAAAGAAACTCTAGCACCATGCAAGCTAACATTACCACCAATATCACTATGTGAGACCCTCTTACCTGGCCAATTTAATGACACCCGTTCTGAACTTGGCCATAAATACTCTTTCACTAGATGTTAAATATTGAATAGTGCTTAACAGGACCCAGTTGACCTATGGAACAAGTTAATGGTCTTGGCTTTACGCAGGTTGGTTAGGAAGATGAACGATAGGTTTCCCTTGGGCTCAAGGTCACCTACAAATAGCCTTGGAAACAGCCCCTGTCAGTCTGCCTTTAATGTGAACACACTGCTTTCTATGAATTTTCCAATGGTATGAGCATTTGGCTGCAATATTTGTTAACTCCTCTTATGACACGTGAAGAATCAGATTTCTGCTCTGAATGATCCTCTTCCCAGTTTAGGAAAAATACTAGGAAAATGGTATGGTTTAGGAGGATCTTGGCTTAAACCTTTACTAATGACATCATTACTCCTACTGTCAAGTTTGATCACATCTATAGTTCTCTATAAATTAATGAACATGTACAATGTACATCCAAGATAAAATTGGCGTAAATCCTACTGGATAACTTGGAATTGACCATTAGTCCTTGCCAGACATCTTGCTAGCACAACCCCTTAAAAGGAAAGAAAGAACTGGACTATTAAGATCTGACATCAAGGGACATGATGGACCCAGGGCAGGTAAACAACCACCATATCATCGAGGGACCAAACATTTGATCACCTATGCTTTATATCGAAAGATTAGTGGTAGATAGGGGGAAATTAATGAAACAAAATTCATATTTTATGCCAGACAATAGAAATTAAAATTTTTTCTTTGCCCGTTTGGGCCTTCTCCCTCCCCTTTAGTGTGTATTGTGCATCTGCATTAACCAGACCTCCTTAGGAGATAACATTCTCTCCCTCTCTTTTTTTTTTTTTTGGCCACGCTGCAGGATCTTAGTTCCCTGACCAGGGATTGAACCCAGGGCCATGGCAGTGAAAGCGCCAAGTCCTAACCACTGGACCCCCAGGGAATTCCCAAAATTTTCTATTTCTTAAATCAACTACTGATTAATTTTTTTCATTGACAGTTTCAATATTCACCTTATATCACTGATGGTATTTCCACATCAACAGTGTTGTTCTTGATTTTTAAACGTTGTTCCAATCTGAGCCACTACAAGTCACTGTCTCAGGATTCCTGATCTGAAGTCCATGAGCACACAGGGTAAAGTCCAGGACCAAGAGCAATGATGCAAAGTCATCTTTTTGTCTTCACCTCTGTGTTGGTTCCTGAGTGGGTTCTGAATAAGTAATAACCAGCCTGGTTTCCCAGTAATGCAACATTCCCTTCCTGGCCTGGCCCCTCTGATACCCCCAAATCACTGCATTAAATATTAAAGCTGCCTGTGCCCTGGCAGCTCCATTCTGAAGGCAGCAGCGAAGTTTCTGTGGAATAACTCTGGCTGGCTGGCTGCTAGATTTGTTCATTATTTTAATCTATGCATATTGGCTAGGACTGCAATATTGTTTCTTTTTCCCACAAATATTAGTCTGAAATTGAGAGAGACCTGATCTCCAGTGCAGCCTGGAGAAAGAGGAGGGCTGTCATTTGTTCTGGTTGCCACACCTAAGGGAGGGCTGTACATCACCCTTTAACCTAGCTGGGACATTCAGGCCACCCCAGCCAGGGGTCTGCTGAAGACCTGCTCATACAACATACTTTGGTGGGTGCTGTCGGGGGTGGGGAAAAGCATAAGATTTGAGCTTGTAAGCTTCATGGAGAGTGAAAACATGTACATTAAAGAAAAAAGAAAAAAAAAAAAAGACAGTCCAACCCAAAGCAGCGCCTGGTGCAGAGAGGATGCATGACAGAGACCAGTGACCAGGATGTCACGTCTAGGGGAGCACGTCCCTGGCTGGAGCCGTCCAGGGAGCTGCCTTGGCAGGTGGTGGGATGAGATGGACCTTGGGGAGGGATGTAGGGCTTTGACAAAGGTGCAGGGAAGGAGGGGTCACTATTGTGGATGCAGCGTGAACAGAGGGAGAGCATGTGGACCCTCCAAGAGCATCACTCCTCTCATGCAAGACTCTTGGAGCAGATCTCGGCGATGCCAGCGGTCAGTGGCCACTGCCGGTGGTGCCTGTCTGCCCTGGGTGTCACAGTCTTGGAGGGAAATAGTCTTCATGGGTCTGAGATCTGAAGGAAGGTCCTGACCCTCAACATTTTCCCCAGAGGGACTCAGGTTCACTCCCAGTGTTACTTACGCAGACTTTGTTCCTTTGAGATCAGGAATCGTCCTGTCTCTTTGTCGCTGACAGCCAAGCCCATGCCAAGCTGAACGGCGTTGATTTGGCCATTTCATGACACTGTGATTCGATCTAGAGAATTCTGCCTGAGGGGAAGAAGCAACGGGGGACGGGTGAAAGCGTGTGCTCAGAAGGGGGGCAGGGGAAGCAGGTGCGAGCCCGCTGGGCAGCAGCCCCTGCCAGCCCCCCACCAAGGCCCCAGCAGCACCAGCAACCCCTGGGTGGTTCTTTGGAAAGCGCTCCTGTGTCCTTCTTTGCCAGCAACTGAAACTATAAAACAGACACTAATTGTAGCGGTAACTTACCAGGCCATTCTGCCACTGTCAGGGCAGGGGCTTCAGGGCAATGAGCCTCGGTACAGGACCCGTGTGTCCTGCGGTGCCCTGGTGGCCACGGGCCCCTCCTCTTAGGTGCTACGGGGGGTCCTGCATCAGTGGCTCAAACGCCTGCAACCCCTTGAGCAGTGGCACCGAGGCTCTACCACAGGAAAGGTGAGACCGCCAGGAACACGTGTCCACCCCCTCCCAGAGATGAGCGGGCGGCCTCTGGCAGGAGGCGTGGTGTCGGGGCCGCACGGGGAGCAGCCGTGCAGAGGGAGCCCGCGCTGGGGGCCGCACGCCTCCCACCCCTGCTCCACGTGCCCCGTCCGCGGGCCACCTGCCGGCCAAGCCGCTCTGCTCCTGGCTATCAGGCCTCCTCTGTGGTGGATGCCATCCACGGGGGACCACGTGTGACCTGTGTCTATGCCCCCCTGCAGCGGTCTGCCCACGTGCCTCTTCTCAGACCTTGACATGAGCCTCCAATCTCTCCTTCCAGGACCCCGACAAGACCACGCCACTGACATCCACCCATGAGCCGAGGGGTGGTCTCACCTTGGGCTGCTGTTCTTCACCCCACCTGGAGGACCATGACCTGGATGACCAGCTCTGCTGCCTGAGGCTCTGTCCACGGGGAGACCCCCCCACCTTTCCGGGCCGCCGGTGAGTGGGCTGGAGCGTGGCGGCCACCCACGTTCACTTGCACCTGGTACTGAGCGGCCGGTCCGTGGCCCAAGGGGTAGCCTTTTCTTCCTCCATCAGCGGGTCGCAGAGGTCCCTCACGTGACCCCAGGTGGGGGCTGGGGGAGAGGCACGGCCGCTGGAGCCTGCAGGAGCCTGTCCCACGCGGACCCCCCACCCTGTGAAGGACCACTGCTGGGTCCCACAGAATCCCACAGAATCCATCCCATGAGGGAAGCTCTGGCTGCAGGCGCTGTGTGTCCCTGGTGGGAAGTCCCCTCTCCGTCAGGGCTGTTGGCGGGGGTCTCTGCTGCAGGTGACGTGGAAGCAGGGGCGCAACCAGCCTCGCTGCAGAACCCTGGGAGTCTGCACTGGGATTCTCCTATTGGGCGAGTCGTGAATTCCAGACGATGTCCTTTCTGACCCCGGATACCCAGGGCTCTAGGCTCCGCCAGGTTGTGCAGCTCCAGTGGCAGGGCTGCTACAGCCCTTTGCTGCTCTGGGCCCTCAAAGCTGGCAACATTTGGTGTCACCCCAATACGCGAAGGAGCACAAAATATGCTCCCTCTGGAACCAGGTGCAAGACTTGACTTTGGAAGGCCTTTTCAACATGCTCCAGACTAAGAGAGGTCTGAAAATCTCCCTGCTGTGCTGACCCTCTGAATTGTCACAGGGCTTCTCACCCACCCTCTGCAGAGCAGGGGTCTTGCCAAGGCCTCCAGCACACTTGCCACTTCTTGCTTATCTGGCCCTGGTCACACGATGCCTTTGATACAGTGGACCAGTGGGATGGTCTGCAGAGGGTCCTGCTGGCCCAGGTCCCCTTGGCCTCCTTTATAAAGATGGGAGAGTTAGCACCGCCCTGGTGCCACACTTCAGATGCAGGCTGCTGTCCTCACCACGCGAGTGTGGACCACGTGTGATCCTCCCTGCAGACAGGGACGGAGGAGAATGCATTCACCAGCACAATGGCTGAAATCACGCACCGAGACTGAGTGACTCTTCTCCAGCAAAGACACGTCTGTTACAAAGCTGTATTGGGGGCTTCTCCTGAGGTAGGTTTGCTGTAGACCACTGCCAGCTTTCACCATTGATTTTGTTTTTGTAGGGCCAGAATAATTATTCTTAATTAATTAATTTTTGGCTGCGTTGGGTCTTCGTTGCTGTGTGCAGGCTTTCTCTAGTTGCAGCAAGCGAGGGCTACTCTTCTGTGCAGTGCGTGGGCTTCTCATTATGGTGGCTTCTCTTGTTGCGGAGCACGGGCCCTGGCCCTAGGCGCACGGGCTTCAGTAGCTGTGGCACGCGGGCTCAGTAGTTGTGGCTCGCGGGCTCTAGAGCGCAGTCTCAGTAGTTGTGGCGCATGGGTTTAGCTGCCCTGCGGCATGTGGGATCTTCCCAGACCAGGGCTCGAACCCATGACCCCTGCATTGGCAGGCGGATTCTTAACCACTGCACCACCAGGGAAGTCCCAGAATAATTATTTAAATGGGGACACAATGAGGACTGCTAACCACCCCCTTTATCCTTTAAATCTCAAAGGACGGCACTCATCTCTGCAGTCTCCCAGGAATGCATCATTATTTGGATCTACTATCTTGGCAAGGGCGCTACAGTGTCAAGGGCATCTCCTGGGCTTTTTGTCCTATGACAGTTCCACACATGCCAAGGAACCAAAGTTAGGGTTCTTCCAATTACCAGCTCTGCGCCTACAGTTATATATTTGGGGAAACGACTACTCGCTGAGACCAGATGACCCACTGGCATGATGAGATTTTCAATCCCCAAGTATTAACGGGGCCACGTAGGCGTATCCACTTCTCTGAGTTTTCTGATTCCTTCCTCCACCATTGCCACAGCAGTTACGACATGTATGTTTCCATCAGTGTGGGTCATTGCCTTTTCCAAGCTTCCAAGAACCATCCTAGGAGCACATCAGCACTGTCTCCCCAGCTGTTAAATCCTGCGAGCTGGCAAGTGTTTCCATATTGATAAACCTTCCCTTGTCCCAACTGATATTCTGCCCCTTGATCCAGCATATCCTGATGGCATCTCTTGGCTAGGTCTTATGGCTCCTTCAGGACATAAGTTCTTTCTTCTTTGCCAGGCCCAGCACCTCCTCAGCTGGGTTATATAGCGACTTGCTTCTCAGCTTGGTGGCCAGGAGGGAAGGTGAGGACTGCTAGCCTTCAACAGGGTGGAATGGACCACACACGCAAGCCCAGAGCATTCAGAGGGGCCTGGGGTTTGAAGGTTCCGGTGCCTCACCCTAGTTGTTCCCGTCCCAAGTTTCAGGGCCGCACTCCCTCTAGTCATGGCCCTGACCTTGGCAGAGGAGACCAGCTGGGGCTGAGAAGGCAGACTCCCCTGGAGCTTTGCTGTCCTTATCGTTAAGTCCTGGGCCTGACTCAGTTCTTCCTGCAAGATGTGGGGTCTCTTTGGGCTGCCAGAGAAGCCCGGGGGGTTCACACGTCACCTAAGTTGCTGATTAGCCAACCTCAGCCTCTCCTTACCTTCTCCCACCAGGCATATCCAGCAGCAGCCACCGGAGCCCACGTCCTTACGCTGACCCCTCCCCCATGCCTCCCAGATGCCCGAGACAGCGCACCAGCTGGTGTAATCCCTTCTACCTGTGTCCCTTCCCACTTTACCACTGTTAAAAGTTGCTTTTTTAATTAATAGATTTCATTTTCTTCTTTTTAAAATTAAAAAACAAATTTATTTTATTTTTGGCTGTGTTGGGTCTTTGTTGCTGTGCGCGGGCTTTCTCTAGTTGTGGTGAGCGGGGGCCACTCTTGGTTGCGGTGCACGGGCTTCTCATCGCGGTGGTTTCTCTTGTTGTGGAACATGGGCTCTAGGCGCACAGGCTTCAGTAGTTGCAGCACGCGGGCTTCAGTAGTTGTGGCTCGTGGGCTCTAGAGCGCAGGCTCAGTAGTTGTGGCGCATGGGCTTAGTTGCTTCGCGGCATGTGGGATCTTCCCGCACCAGGGCTCAAACCTGTGTCCCCTGCATTGGCAGGCAGATTCTCAACCACTGCGCCACCAGGGAAGACTTGTTTTCTTTTTTTTTTTTTTTTAATTATTTATTTATTTGGCTGTACTGGGTCTTAGTTGCTGCATGCAGGATCTTTAGTTGTAGCATGTGGGATCTAGTTCCCTGACCAGGGATCGAACCTGGGCCCCCTGCATTAGGAGCACAGAGTTTTAACTGCTGGACCACCAGGGAAGTCCCTAGATTTCATTTTCTAAAACAGTTTTAGGTTTCCAGAAAACTTGAGCAGAGGTCTCCCATATACTCCCCTCCTCCTGCACAATTTCCCTGATTATTACCATCTGGCCTCAGTGAGGTAGATTTGCAACAATTGATGAATCAATATTGACACACTATTATTAACTAAAATCCATAGTTTATGTTCAAGCTCTCTCTCTGTGTTTTCCGGTTCTATGGGTTTTGACAAATGGATAATGTCCTGTATCCACAATTACATTATCATTCAGAACAGGTTCACTGCCCTAAAAACCCCCTGTGCCCACCTGATCATCCTTCCCCCTCAAACCCCTGACAACCACTGATCTTTTCACTGTCTCCACAGCTCTGCCTTCTCCACAAGATCATAGAGTTGGAATCACGTAGTCTGTAGCCTTTTCAGACTGGCTTCTTTCACGTGATGTGCATTTAGGGCTCCTCCATGTCTTTTCAGGGACTGACAGCTCGTTTCTTTTTAGCGCTGAATGATACTCCATTGTCTGGATGGACCACAGTTTATCCGTCACCTGCTGAAGGACATCTGGGTTGCTTCCGGGTTTTGCAGTTATGACTAAAGCTGCTGTAAACATTCATGTGCAGGTGTTTGCGTGGACACATGTGTTCGGTTCAGTTGGGCGGACACTGAGGAACGTGACTGCCGGATCGTGTGGCAGGAGCATGTTTAGCTTCGTAAGAAACCACCGCCCTGTCTTCCACCAGCAATGACAAGCATTCCCGTTGCTCCCCGTCCTCACCAGCATTTGGTGTTGCCCGAGTTTCGGATTTCAGCCTTTCCAGTGGGCGTCTAGTGGTGTCTCACTGCTGTTTGAACTTGCATTTCCCTAACGACGTCCGATGCGGAGCATCTCGTCACATGCTTCCTTGCCACCTGTGTATCTTCTTGCCGAGCTGTCTGTTCAGATCTTCCACCCGGTTTTCAGTTGGGTTGGTTGTCTTCCTGTTGCACTTTAAGGGTTCCGTGTCTATCTGGATGCAAGTCCTTTATCAGACACTTGCTTTCTAAATATTTTCTCCCAGACTGTGGCTTGTCTTTTCACTCCTTTAGTATGTTATTCATAGAGCAGACAATTTTAGTTTTAATAAAGCCCAACTTATCAATATTTCCTTTCATAGATCAGGTTTTTGGTGTTGTATTTAAATGTCATCGCCAACAAAAACAGACGCATAGATCAACGGAACAGAATAGAGAGCCCAGAAATAAAACCACACACCTACGGGCATTTAATCTTCGACAAAGGGGGCAAGAATATACAATGGGGAAAAGACAGTCTCTTTAGCAAGTGGTGTTGGGAAAGCTGGACAGTCGCATGCAAATCAATGAATTAGAACACACCCTCACACCATACACAAAAATAAACTCAAAATGGCTTAAAGACCTAAATATAAGACATGACACCAAAAAACTCGTAAAAGAGAACATAGGCAAAACATTCTTAGACATAAATCAGAGTAATATTTTCTTAGATCAGTCTCCCAAGGCAAAAGAAATAAAAGCAAAAATAAACAAATGGGACCTAATCAAACCTATAAGCTTTTCCACAGCAAAGGAATCCATAAACAAAATGAAAAGACAAACTATGGACTGGGAGAAAATATTTGCAAATGATGTGACTGAAAAAATATACAGGCAGCTCATACAACTCAATATAAAAATACAACCCAATCAAAAAATGGGCAGAGGACCTAAATAGACATTTCTCCAAAGAAGACATACACATGGCCAATAGGCACATGAAAAGACACTCAATATCGCTAATTATTAGAGAAATGCAAATCAAAACTACAATGAGCTATCACCTCACACTGGTCACAATGGCCATCATCAAAAAATCTACAAACAACAAATGCTGGAGAGGGTGTGGAGAAAAGGGAACCCTCCTACACTGTTGGTGGGAATGTAAATTGGTACAGCCACTATGGAAAACAGTATGGAGGTTCCTTAAGAAACTAAAAATAGAATTACCATATGACCCAGCAATCCCACTATTGGGCATATACCCTGAGAAAACCATAATACGAAAAGATACACGCACCCCTATATTCACAGCAGCACTATTCACTATAGCCAAGACATGGAAACAACCTAAATGTCCATGGACAGATGAATGGATAAAGAAGATGTGGTACATAGATACAATGGAATGCTACTCAGCCATGAAAAAGAATGAAATAATGCCATCTGCAGCAACATGGATGGACCTAGAGATTGTCATATTAAGTGAAGTAAGTCAGACAAAGACAAATACCATGTAATATCACTTACATGTGGAATCTAAACAAACAAACAAAAAAACAAATGAACTTATTTGTAAAACAGAAACAGACTCCCAGATACAGACAACAAACTTATGGTTACCAAAGGGGGAAGATAGGGGGAGGGATCAATTAGGAGTTTGGGATTAACAGATACACACTACTACATGTAAAATAGATAACCAACAAGGACCTACTGTATAGCACAGGGAACTACACTCAGTATCTTGTAATAAACCATAATGGAAAAGAATCTTAAGCTGTACACCTGAAACTGACACAATATTGTAAATCAGCTATAGTTAAATTTAAAAAATAAACGTAAATAAAACTTCATTGCCAAACCCAAGGTCACCTAGATTTTCTCCTATGTTATATTCTAGAAGTTTATAGTTTTGCATTTTACAGTTATGTGGTTTTAAGTTGTGATCCATTTTGTTTGTTCATTTTTGTGAAAGGTGTAAAGTCTATGTCTAGATTTTTTTGTTTTGTTTTGTTTTGTGGATGTCCAATTGTTCCAGCACTGTTTGTTGAAAAAACTATTCTTCCACCATTAAATTGCCTTCGTTCCTTTGTCAAAGATCAGCTGACTGTATTTGTGTGAGTCTATTTTGGGCTCTCTATTCTGTTCCACTGATCTATTTGTCTAATCTTTTGCTAATACCATGCTGTCATGATTACTGTAGCTTTATAGTGAGTCTTGAAGTCAGATAGCATTAAGAACTTTAACAACTGTTTCCCTGCACATGCCAGGGATGAACAGGGTTCAACCCACGACCTCCAGTGAGGGGTCCTCATCACCAGCCTCACTGCCCGCTGGCAGGTGATCTGGTTCAAAAGGCCCATTTAAGAGTCGACTTCCCGGGATCACTCTGGTGTCAACTGTGGTTCCCTGGACACAGACTCTGAAGTGGAGAGCGGTGTGTAGGGGCTGATTGAGGGGTGCACTCATGAACAGCACCTATAAAAGGACATGAGGGAAGTGGGGGAGGGCAGAGGGCGAAGCTGAAGTACAATTTGGGTGCAGCAGTGAGCACACTAGAAGTTCTGGAGCTGGGATGCCCCACAGAAGAGCCCCAAGTGAGGCAAAGGGGCTGGGCCACGGCACTTCTGCAGCAACTAGTCATTCCATGTGGGCTTCCGGGAGGAGGCGGCACGCGTGAGGAGCTTCTGTTTAGCCCAGGGCAGCTCCCTTGGAGAGCGACGCAGCCGAGCAACGATCCTCCGCCTCGGGGGTTCTGGACCGTGCCACACAGCATCCACCACCGTCTCGGCAGAAACGTCGCTCACCAGAGACTCCGCTTACAGATGAGGCTCGAGCTTCTGTGGTTTGCCCAGACCACCTGCTGTTAGACCTTTTAAGACAATAACAAAATCTGGATGCCTATCTCTGTACCATGAAGGGTACTAACCACGGAGAATTGAAAATTAATCTACATTTTGAATATTAACCCAGCACTTAGTATAGAAATTGTGATTTCTTGTCCAAGGAGAGAATGGAAAGGGGAGGAAAAAATATAGAAGAGTTACCTGAAGGGCTTTCTCAGGTAACTCTTTCTCTAAGCTGGTCTCAGGACCTCCGTTTGCAAGAATACCTTCTTGCCTGGTGCCAAGTCAGACTTGGTCATATTGTCAATAATCAAATTGTCAGGAAAAGTTGAGAATTGCTTAATCAAGTAAAGGACAAAGGCTAGGATATGAACTGCTCATCTGTCAGTATGAATAGGAGCAAGGATTAGAAATTAGTTGGTGGCTTAAACTGATATTTTTAGAACTCCACTTGAAAGGGATAAGGATTCTAAAAACAGGAAAATCGTAAATGCTACATAAGTCAGTAAAGGATCACGGTTAGCCCCATGTCCTTCGTAAAGAAACTATTTCAAATTATGTGGGAGGATTTAGCTGTAAAATTGCTTGAAAAGCGGAATTTGATCTGAGACAGGCAGCCTAGATTTTTGAGAGGAAACACGCCCATAAGTTGTGCTGGAGATTTTAAAAGATATTATATTTATGACAGACAATGAGGATGCTTTGTGCAGCCCGCCTCTGTGAAGAATTTGATAATGTTCTACTTAAAGATTTATTCTGAAGGTAAGAAGTGGGAAAAGATGTAAAAAGAAATACTGCATTTCCAAAGCACTGCATCTCCATGCAGACACTCACTCCTGCTACATTGGTGGCAAAGTAAGAATGTTTTGTTCATTATCCCCCTTGCCATGCGTGGAGCCTAACACAGACCAGGGCCTTGCTTATGGATTAATATGCGCATGAGTAGACAGATTGTTCTTGTGTCACCAATACCTCTTTAAACAGGAAGCCTAACGAAGCAGTGAGGAATGACTCCTACATGTTGCTAAAACGAGTCGCTTTCCCCTTCCTTTTAACTGGAAAAAGCAAGGGCTTCTTTCCATGAAGGT
The DNA here is from genome assembly GCF_965194805.1 of Balaenoptera borealis. Lineage (NCBI taxonomy): Eukaryota > Metazoa > Chordata > Mammalia > Artiodactyla > Balaenopteridae > Balaenoptera > Balaenoptera borealis. Next base: position 88,307,212 of record NC_138872.1, on the reverse strand, counting down.
AACCAGCTTCGCAGAGTCCTTGGTGAAGACTTTCCCTGTGGATGAGGTCCTCTGAAGAGACAGCTGGTGAATATCCCCTGGGCAGACAGAGGCACTGATGGGCAATGGGAACCTTCATCCAGGAGCACATGAAGATTCCCATTAGTCAGGGGTGAGGTGGAAGGAGGTGGGAATGTGGCCCTAGGGGCAAATGGGGACAGCCACTAAGGATCTGGGTTTTCAGGAGGTCAGAGACCCAGCACGTGGTCAGGAGTCCCTAAGTCAGGACATCCGGGCAGGGCTGCCAATAAGACAGGTGTGGTGGGAGGTCCTCTGACCTACAAATCCAGTCCTCTGTGGTTCTGTCAGGGGCATATGGGGCCCAGGAGCAGATCCAGATTTCCAGGTGAGCATGGTCAGGTGGCCTACCTGTCAGGAGTGGAGACCCACAGAAGAAATGAATATAACCCAGGTGAACCATGGTCAGGAAAAAGAACAGAACATCCCCCCTCACAACTCGCATTCAGCATCATACTGGAAGTCCTGGTTAATGCAATAAGACAGGAAAAGGAAATATAAGGTATACAGTTTGGGAAGGAAGAAATAAAACTGTCTTTGTTTGCAGATGATTACAGGAATCTCCCCAAAATGACAAAAAAACCTTCGTGGAACTAATAAGCAATTATAACAAGGTTGAAGGATGTACAATTAATATACAAAAGTTCATTCCTTTCCTATATACCAGAGTTTGAAGTTAAAAGTGCAATACAGTCTGCCCTACAGAGTGAAGTAAGTCAGAAAGAGAAAAACAAATACCGTATGCTAACACATATATATGGAATCTAAAAAAAAAAAATTGTTCTGAAGAACCTAGGGGCAGGACAGGAATAAAGATGCAGATGTAGAGAATGGACTTGAGGACACGGGGAGGGGGAAGGGTAAGCTGGGACGAAGTAACAGAGTGGCATGGACATATACACACTACCAAATGTAAAATAGATAGCTAGTGGGAAGCAGCCGCATAGCACAGGGAGATCAGCTCAGTGCCTGTGTCCACTTAGAGGAATGGGATAGAGAGGGTGGGAGGGAGACGCAAGAGGAAGGGCATATGGGGATATATGTATACGTATAGCTGATTCACTTTGTTATACAGCAGGAACTAACACACCGCTGTAAAGCAATTATACTCCAATAAAGATGTTAAAAAAAATAAAATTAAAAAAAAAGTGCAATACCATTTACAAAGTGAACCAAGCAGCTGAACCTGGAATTCCCACCTTAAGCCTTTGCATTTGCTGTTTTCTCTACCTAGAAGACTTTTTTTTCCCAAGTGCCCACATGACTCACTCCTTCACAGCCTTCATATCTTCTCTCAAAAAGCTCTCTTCTTGGAGGATTCTGGGAAGATTGCAGAGGAGGAAGCACCAGGGATCTGTCTCCTCGCCTAGACAACAACTGCACTGGCAGAATCTGTCTGATGGAACTATTTTGGAACTCTGGAGTCTACTTAAGGCTTGCAACTTCCAGGAGAAGGCATAGACAGGAAATTGCAGTTCATCTGGGTCAAGTTCAGCTCTTAACATGGTAGCAGCTACACATCCCCCACCGCTAGTACAGTGGCAGACACCTGTGCATGGGTTTCTGGAGAAGCTTGCACGCAGCTTGTGGGAGCCAGGGTGGCTATCCATCAAATGTCGAGGATCTGTCCTCGGATTGCTAACTGCTGCTTCTGACCACAGATGTACAAAGAGGAGGGCAGTCACTCTTGTTGCACCTCCCCCGCCCAATTGTTGCAAGCCCCTCCCCTTCTAGCTGAAGTGACTTCCAGGGGATTTAAAGTGCTGGCACACTGCCTCCTCTCCTTCATTTTTTCTCCTTTTGGGAGCCAGACATTAAAGACGAGGACATTCAGAAGCAACTGCACATACAGGGGAAATTAGAACATTACTGTGCATGCCCAGGGAAAGGCACAGCCTCAGAAATGACCGGTGAAGACATTCGGTTTATATTCCCAGGGTGATCCTTGGCACAGAGACAGGCTACAACAACAACATCAAAATGCAGCAAACACTGGGGAGGGGAAAGAACCTAATTTACAGAGTTACCACATTATTAGACTCAAATATCCAGTTTTCAACAACAACAAAAATCACAAAGTATACAAAGAAACAAGAAAGTATGGCCCAATCAAAGAGAAAAAAAATCAATGGAAACTGTTCCTAAAAAAGACCTGATAAAAGACCTATTAGACAAAGACTTTAAAACAACTATCTTAAAGATGCTCAAAGAACTAAAGGAAGATGTTGAGAGAGTCGAGAAAATAATGTATAAACAAAATGGAAACATCAATAAAGAAACAGTAAACCTAAAAAAACAAAAACAAAACCAAAACAAAACAAAACAAAAAAGAAATTCTGGACCTGAAAATCATGGTAACTGAAATAAAAAATTCAC